>NC_140581.1:367568873-368168873 GCF_964204655.1 Triturus cristatus | reverse complement strand
AATCACCAAAGGTCTCAGGGCGCTACAAAGGAGTGGGAGTAACAACCCCGTCCTACTTCTGGGCCAGGAACGCGCTCGATGGCCTCCTTGGCCAAGAGGGCCGTAACTTACTCCTGCAGAAGTTGCCAGTGATCACCAGACATGCGGTGGTACTGCCGTGGCATGGCTGGAGGGAGTAGCTCCTTCGGACGATTTGCAGCACCCACCTGTCCAAAGTGATGGTATGCCAGTGGAGCATATGATGGCGAACTCTGCCTCCCACTGGCGTGTAATGGGCCTAAAAGCTTGGTCTAGGAAGAGTTTGAGGCAGATACTGCGGGAGCGGATGTGGACTGACCGGATACCTGTCCCCCTGCTCTGCCACAGCAGAATCCCCGTCCGCGACGAGGCTGGTTCTGCAGCCTGTGGCTGGAGAAACGTGCGGGGGCGCCCCTTCCTTGGCAACGAAAGGGGTGAAAAGCAGAAGTTTGCTGGCGCTGGCGCGACAGACCCAAGGACTTGGCCATAGCCCTGGAGTCCTTAAAGCTCTCCAGCGCGCTATCTGCTTTCTCGCCAAAAAGGCAACTGCCATCAAAGGGCAAACCCATGAGAGTGCTCTGGACATCCCCTGAAAAGTTTGTGGACCTCAGCCAGGCATGACGACGAATCGCCGCAGTCGTTGCAATCGCTCTGACCAGCGAGTCTGTGGTGTCAAGTCCACACCTAATGGAATACCGTGCTGCATCACGCCCCTCAGCAAGAGCCTTGGCGAGCCATGTCCTGGCCTCCTCTGGACACTGGGGCAGCACGTCCACCACCGTATCCCACAGAGAGTGGGTGTAACGGTCCAAAAGGCATTCGGTATTAATGGACCGCAACCCAAGACTGAGTGAGGAAAACAATTTCTTGCCAAACTGTTCCATCCTTTTGGATTCCCGGTCCGGAGGAGTGGACGGAAAGGCCGTTTGGGACGTGGAGGCCTGGATAACCAGACTCTCAGGGGTGGGGAGTACAGACAGAAAGCAGGGGTCACCCGGAGCTGGGCGGTGGCGCCGGGCCACAAGAGAGACTGTGGAGGGCTTGGACGAAGTGCCCATCAGAACGTCTGTGAGGGCCTCATTAATCTGCAGTAGAGGCTACGAAGAGCTTATTGGCGGTTGAAGCACCTCAGTGAGGAGTTTAGTCCTCACGGCCGCTTCAGGGAGCTCCAGGCGCAAGGCCTTGACCGCCTTGTGCAGCACCACAGCATACATAGCGCCCTCCTCCATAACAACGGAAGGAGGAGAGACGAAACCAGTGTCAGGAGAAGTGTCTAGACCACTGACCTCCCCCAGCTCATCTGCCCAGTCCTGACTTAACTGGCACTGCTGTGCCAGAGGGTCCTCAGACCCCTCCCAGTCCTCCTCTTCATCCCTGTCCTGATAATCAGGCAGAAATGACGGAGCCAGGTCATAGGCGAAAGGCTCACCCATCGACGCCGGAGACTGCGCCGCTCCGACGCAGGACCGGGGATGAAACCAGGGACGGCGTCTTCCGAGGACGGCACCGGAAGGGGTCGGCGCCAGTAGAGGAGTCATGAGGTCAACTGGTGTCGACCAGGATCCAGGCCTGGGTCCCACGGGGGCCTGCGGCATCTGGACCGATGTCAGCGCCGGGGCCGAAGCCGCCGGCTCGCTAGGACCCCCCGTAGGACCTGCGGGGCCCGGAGGCGCGCTGGCAGGCCTCGACGGCAGGAAGAGAGTCCTCATGGCCACGAGGAAGTCTCGAATCTCGCCCAGAGTCGCATGAAGCCCAGGGACCGGAGGGTGTGGGGCCGGATGAGACTCCTGCGGCTCTGGCGGAGCCGCACGGGTGGTGCCACCCGGACCCTCGGCCGAGTCACGCGAGGGGAGTCAGAAGAGCGATGTCGCTTCTTCAACTTCTTTTTGCCATGCCTCGACTTACCGGAGTGCGAGATCTTGGATGCCAACGAGCGGTGAGGACTGCTTCTCCGTGACCGGCCCCACTACTTCCTCCGTGACTGGCCCCTCTACTTCCTCCTCGACCGGGACCTCGAGCGGCGCGGAGCAGACTGCCGGATCTCGAGCAGCTTGCGGGACCGCTCCCGTTTAGCTTTCGAGGTCAAGGCCCGGCAGTCGGGGCACGACTTGTCATCGTGGTCGGCCCAAAGACAGTAGAGACACCGATGGTGGGGGTCGGTAACCGACATCAGTCGGTGACAGACGTCACAAAGCTTGAACCCGGGCATCCCTACCGACACCAAGAGTCGAAGTAGACTTGAAAAAGATAGACAAAAATGTCCAAAAAGTTAGTCAAAAAATGACTTCGGGTACGCTCTTCCCGGATCTGCGCTTGTTGGCGCAGAAAAAAGAAGAACTGACGTCAGCGCACGAGGGCGGCGTCTAAGTACTCCGACAACGTCATCCCAGCGATCACGACGACGGACGGGGAGCCGCAGACGATGCCTACTGACGCGCAGGGGTACTGCTGATGAAAAATCTTTCCGGATCCAGCCTGACGCCTGGGGATATTCTAAGGTAAGGAATCTAACCAACGTCTTTCTTTCAGATATGACGACTTGGACGAGTCATGAAAGTGGAGGATTGTTTCCTTTTGATTTCTAGCAGCTTTACTTCCTCGTTCTAGGGTACCTATGATATGGTTTCAATATGCATGTATATTGCTATTTTTAAGTACCGTGGGACTCCCACGACTGGGAATGATTCAGGCATGTGAATCTATGAAAGATACCCCAATACTGGAGAATAGAAAAATACTCTGACCAGCTGCATGATAATCTCTAGGAGCCTGTTTATATACTGCTTTCTCATTAGCCACAGTCTTTCCATCATTGACGCTCCAATGTCTTGCAGCTGGATTTAATAAACATGAGTGCCGAAGTAAACGGGGTAGTAGGCAGAGACCTGGCCAGTGTTTTACTTCTAACTAGGGCAATTGAATCTGATGCCTTAGTTAGCCAGTTATTTAAAAAGAGTATTATGATCCAGATCTCAACTTATGTGCCGAGCAAGCTTAGATGGATTGGATGCCAAATTGGCTTCACTAACTTTATGCCAAGGCCAGAAATTAAGTAACTAGGAGGAGGAGGATGTTTTTACTGGCAGACTTCACCACCTAATTCTGTGGGAGTTCCCCGGATCACACTAAAGTCCTAGGAGTGCTGGTCGGCAGATTGGGAATGTTAGTAAAAACTAGATCAAGCATATGAATGGCCTCATAGGTGGAACCACAAACTTTTTTTAACAGTTTCAGCGAGGCAAAAGCTTCAATGATTTGGGAAATACCGAGGCTAAATTCATAATCTACATGAAGATTAAAATCACAAACGTTAAATTGGCAAATTGAATACAAGAGTATTCATAAAACTCTTAGAAAGCTTGAAAGGACAATAAATTAAGGCACCAGAGAAGGAGAAACTGGCAGAGAGTTTGAGAGAGAAAATAGCACGCTCAAGATTGTTCAATTATACAAGCTCATCTTTTCAAAGCGACTAACGTTAACCTGAAGTTATATCGCAAAAATTAGCTTGACTGCAAACAGGTGCATTATAGCATCATTTTTATCTCAGTTAACTCTTTAACAATTTCCTATCCGCAGTACTTGATACACTGTTCTCCATAATGCTGTTATGTCTCTTCTAAAGACATAATCCTTGCAGATTGAAAGGCTGTTTATGTTGTCTCTGACTAGTTAGGTTTATGATGTTTCCACTATTTGTTTTGCATACGGAGGAGTGTGGCTCAATGGTTAGAGCGGCAGACCCTGAAGCAGAGTTCTGGCCATTGACCAGGGTTTGATTCCCGCCTCGGCGGGGCTCGGGCTCAATTTCCTCGGACCCGTCTATTCTCGCCGCCTATTCTAATCACGGGCCCCACGCTGCAACTCTGGGCAATAGCTTGCTTAGCCTCCACACCGGCCCCAACAGTGCTAAGGATGCCTGGCTTCACCCTGGGGGTGCCCAAGAGTGGAAACTTCACAGGGAAAGCCAGGAGGGGTTCCACAGCGGTATGAGTATCAGCGCCAGGAAACCGCAAAGGCGACACCGCAAGGTGGCCGTCTGGTGACAGTGCGCTCTATAAGTACCTTGACATTTACATTAACATATACCCACTATATCATACTTGTATTCATAGTATCTCCTGTACCATATCCGCATCTTATCCTACAACATATCCTCGTATTTCAGATAACTAGTTCATATTTCCGAAATGAAGGTTAATGCATGCTTTACCTTATCTTCTCTGATTTATACTCCTCTTGCTTTTGATAGATCACTGATTAAATGTATCCTTATTGTGTTTTTGTTTGTGATTATATCAATGGTCTCTTGATTCAATTTGCAAACTCAGCTCAATAGGGTTATAGGGAAAAACACCACAGTTCTATTCTTTATTACAATTATAAATAACTCAAGGTACCCTGTTGAGGGAAGGGAATTGTGGTGGGCAAAGATAACCTACTGGACAAAAGACCTCACCAACAAGCCTGGTGGAATACTCCTCCTTACACCCATGGGCTACAACCCTGCAGAAGCTCTTGCAAGGTTCTCATAGAGGTCCTATCCTCTGGGGGCTTGAGGGAGCCAAATAAAACAGATGTAAGGCTAACAAATTTATTAAAAATACCTTGGAGGTAAAATTCAGATATTTTATTCCTGTTTCATTATGGTATGGGTAAGAACGAACAGGGGAATAATTCAAATCTATGAAAGGTTAACAGGTCTCAGCCCTGGTTAGCCACTTCAGGTAAGTGCAAACAGTCTTTAAGGACTATGAAATCAAAAGGGGTTAATCTGTACTCCAGGTGCCTCAGTGGGCTCAATAGATAAATACTTGACCCTTGTATTCCTTTAAAGATGCCAATATATCCTAGTCAGTCCCTCTTGTATGTTGAGGTACTGTAAAAATGTATAGTTATGACAAACACAATTCAGCTTTGTAATTGTATACTAACTCACATGATCATGAAGTGGTATAGTACTCTCTTATAATGATGGTGTCTAAGCTAAACTTCACTTATGCATGCAAAATATGGTGACAATGTAAATCATGTTCCTGGTACCCTTACAGGTCTGTTGTTCTCCGTAGATAATCTGCTAGAGGATGGCGGTTGGAGGCCAACCGTATTAAATAAAAAAATAATGTGACAAATAGTAAGATTTAAAGTACAGTTTCTGCTGTCATACCAATGTGAAAGAAAAGATAAAGACAGTCTTCCCCTTGACAATCGCCTCCCAATCCCCCTCCCACTGGGATTGAGGGGCCATAGAATCAGCCACTTCGGGCAGATGCCTCCACTACCAGACACAGCCCAGGGCTTGCAGGCAGCCCCAACTTGAGCAAGGCACAGCGGATCCCTTTGGGCCCTGGAGGATTGCCTCACCTAAAGGAGCAGCCCAGCTGAAGCTTCTGGAGGTCCAAGGGGCTACAGACAGGATTGCCTCACCGCCTGGGTTCTGAATATTCTCTCCATCCTGTCGCATGGCCTCAGCGCCTACCAGGAGGGTCACTTGGAGGCCCCATCTGGCCCCATTAGAAGTCGCTGACATCGTGAGGTGCATAAGGACTTTTGTCAAAATTATCAGTGAAGGAGAGTGCTCCCCGGACTGTGGCAGCCTTGTCCTGAAGGAGCCCAGCCAACTTGTTCCTGGAGAGAATTACTGACTGTTAGACCTGGCACCATTGGCGTGGGTCTTCCTTCCATTTTTTCACTGTTGCCTCCTATGTTTTTGCTATGTTTTTGCTGGTCTAGAAGCTTTGGGCACTTTGCCACTGCTATTCAGTGCCTAAGTGCAAGTGCTTCCTATTGTAAATTGTTGTAATGGTTTAGTGACTCCATGATTGGCTTATTTGATTTACTTCTCAGACGCTCGAACATTGCACCATGTGTGCCTAGGGGCTGTAAATCAAATGTTGCTGGTGGGCTTGCAGCACTGGTTGTGCCACCCACAGAAGCAGCTTGTAAAGTATGGCTTAGGCCTGCCATTGCAGAGCCTGTGTGCAGATTGGGACAGCCATGTCCACTTTGGAAGTGCACCCACTTGCCAGTCCCTAAACCTTCCCTTTTCTATATATTAGTCACCCCTAAGCTACGCCCAAGGGCAGGGTGCATTGTATGTAAAAGGTAGGACAAGCCCTGGTGTGTGTGTGCGTGGCATATCCTGATAGTGTATTACAGCCAATTTCGTTTTTCACTACTGCTAGGCTATCCGTTCCCATAGGCCAGAATAGGCAGTTTGATGATACCATCTTATAATCATAATTGACTCGGGGAACACAATAGAAAAATAAACTTTAGTATGCCTGAACTCAGAATGTTAAAATACATATTTTAGAGTGGGTGATTTTTATATTCTGCGTTTGAAAATACCACTTTTACAAAGTAGGTATTTTGTTGCCTAACCATCCAGCATGCCTCTGCTAGGTTTGTGTATTCCATTTCTGGGTTGTGAATGACAGGGGGGGGGGGGAGGGGGGGGGGGGCTGGTGAGGGCCTTGGTTCCAGCAGTCTGATGGGTCAGGGCTGGGCTGAATAGGACCTGCATTGAATAGAGAATAGGGGAAGGAGATTTCCTTTCACTGACCTGAGCCTTCATAGAATAGAGTAGGGGGAGGAGTTTTCCTTTCAGCTACCTTGGCCAGGTTTGCTTTCAACAATGCGGTCTCCACCTCCTGCCAGGAAGCTACACCAAGGAGGACAGAACTGGGCACAAACACTCTCTGCCTTCAGAGAACATAGGATTTTGCAGTATAAATATTGGGGCCCAGACCCCAGAACTTTAGATCACTTCTGGGACTCAAGAGGAACCCTTTGCTAAGGAGAAGCTGAAGGAGGCTGTTTGGGGTTGGCCTGCAGTGGTTACTTTATTGCCAAGGAAAGGAGAAAAGGAACTTTGTGTGTACTTTTACTGTCTTGAGGAAGATCTCCAAGGGCTTGAAGTTGAGCTTGCCTCCCGTTCAGAAGTATCAGGGTTACAAAGACTTCACCACCAGCTCCCCCTGAATTTCCTTGCTGGGAATTCTACCTGCAGAAAGGTGCCTGCTGTTTTGGGCCCCCTGGAGACTGCGTGTCGCTGGGAGCTAGAAGCACGACGCATCGAGGAAGAAGCGCGTCGCCGCAGTTGCGATCGCATCACCGGAGAAGCGTGTCGCCGCCGCAGAGGTTGCCGCCGCATCACAGGAGAAGCTAGTCGCAGGGCCTGTCACGGCTCAGGAGTCTACAGAGATCAGCGCGCGGCCGTTGGGCGTGCACGCATCGCATCCACGTTTTCGCATCGCCTCAAAGATGCCATTTTGTCACATCGCACCAGATCGTCGCATCGCATCGAGGTGCCCTCTTGTCGCATCGTAACTGGAACGCAGTAAGAAACCGACGCATCACCTCCTCTCAGGTAAGGAACCGACGCATCACCTCTCTTGCACTGCAGTAAGAAACCGACGCATCACCTCCCCCAAAGAAAGGAACCGAAGCATCACCTTCCCTGCAAGCCTTTTGTTTGTATTGCGTGACGCATCCAAGGTACTTTGAGAGTAAAGTGTTGCATTTACCATCTACAGTGAACTAAGCTATTTCTACCATTATAAAGTCTTATTCTTGATTACAGTCCTGGATTTTTTGTTGTTTGGTCTTGTGTTAAGCCTAGTAAAAATTACTTATTTTTCTAAATTGGTGTGGTGTCCATTTGTAGTGTTTTCACTGTATTACTGTATGTGTTCACAAATGCTTTTACACACTGCCTCTGAGATAAGCCGGTCTGCTAGTGCCAAGCTACCAAGGGGGTGAGCAGGGGTTATTCAGGAGTGTATGCCCCTTTCCCTGACTAGAAGCAAGGGCCCCTACTTGTTCAAAGGTACCTACCTCTGCCAACTAAGGACGACCCATTTCTAACACGGACCAATGCCGAAAGAGTCCACCTGTCGCTCTTATCAGGGAGGGACTCCGATACCTCACATTACGTTTACAGGGGAACCTGCTCTTGCCTAGTGGCTTGTACTGGGGGCCTGAGTCCACATACCTTCATGCTCTGACTATATCTGCTCCTCCCAACGTCGACCTGGACGCAATCTGCACTCCAGCTGCTCTTTTCGGAAGGGGTGAGACGTTCCAAGTCACCTCTGAAAGTGACCCCTCTTGCAACATCAGAGCATCAGAAACATTCATGGAGGCACTACTCTTGGATATCTCGTCTATCGGATTCACCCTCAGAGCAATGGACACTAAAATGTCTGACCTCACATTGGAGGTTAAATCAGGCAGGATATATCGACAATCTGCATGCAGATGGATAGGGTGAACAGTCGGCTGGATGCTGTGGAAGCCCTGTATGACTATCTCCCTTCTGGGGATGCACGATCGACTTTCTAAAACAGAAAGTGACTGACTTGGAGAACAGAGCGGGGAAAAAGATCATTTCTGGAGGGCGTGGAACAATCGGACATGATCTCCTAATTTATGTCTTTACTCCCAGATCTCTTCCACCTGCTCCTCCCGAATGTCCTTCAATTCCAGCTGGCACACCGAATCCACTTCCGCTAAGCCTCCGACACAAACAACCCTAGCCCAATCATAGCCTGTGCATTATGCCATCAACATATGCGGGTGATCCTACAAGATGGCAGACAGGTGTCAGAAACACTCCTCATTGGTGGCAACAGGATATCATTTGCAGCGGATTATTCAGCAGCAACAAATACCTGCTGGAGGAGGTTCTTGGGACTTTGATGCACCACCGAGATGTAGAATATGAACAGTTAGACCAGGCAAGAATTACTTTCAAGTGGCAGACCCTTTGAATTCTCAGACCCGGGTGACCTCGAAGCATTTTTGGACTCAGTTGAGGGACACTCCAATGAACATGGACTCACCACAGACAGTACCAACCAAGACGATTCATCCACTGCCTGGAACCCCTTTCTCTCCGCCAAAGCTCCCTCCCTGTTACTAACGAGGGAGCAGGCCCTTCAGAAAATAATCAGTGAGAACTGGACTCCAGCAGGAGATGGAGGTGCTCCATAAGGACAGGGATAAAGACAAACCAAGCTCCCTGCTGAAACAACTGGTCCGAGCAGATGGAGAGACTGTGAAGACCTAAATCTATATGTAGTTAAATGAATTCAGCTCATGTAATCCGCCCGGATTTTTTGATCACCTGATTTTTTATTTTTCTATGGGTGAGCCTTACAACTGTTGACTCATCCACGGTAAACGTACATTAAACGGACTACATGTGTTACAGCCAGTGTCCTTAAGATAAAACCGCTGCAGCGCAGCAAGGCTAAGGGGCACTTGGCTGGTAATGTGCGTGCAGGCTGCTCCTGTAACTGAACAGGTAGCCTGGCAGAAGGGGCTTTGCAAGGTTAAATATTGACCTGGGGTAGGCCTTATATTAGTGTATACTCATGGAATAAGTCAGTGTGGTTTACTGAAAATGCAGTTTCGCTTTCTGTAGGCCTACTAAGATCATGAACATATCAAAATGGTGTGAAATGTGCACCTAGATGTATTATGCAAGTCCCAAGAAGCTATATGCACATTATGGGGTCAATTCGAATTGACATATTTCTACGGCTCAGCTCAGGATCAGAGCCCAGGCCTGTTATCACCCTGCTGGGCCAAGTTCATTATATTGTACTCCATCAGAAGGAACAAACATCTCCCCACAGGAAAGAAAGCTATTAACACCACTTCACACAACTCCTGGAAGGACAGGGTGTTGAAATAAATCTGCCATTAGCTAGTTGTCACACTGTACCAGGGTTGGAACAGTCCAGCTCACTGAACAAAGGAAGGAGCCCAGACCTCTGAAGGGGCTCTTCTATGAGGTTTTGGTGGGAATGACCCTGGCAGTGAGGTCAGCGAGGGGGGGCAGAGGCCCCCAGAGGAGATGTAACCAGTAACTTCTGGATGACGCCATCTTGTATTGTCCCAGCACGCTATGCAAGAGAGGTGGGACAGGGATGGAGAGGGGATACGGCACCCTAGGATTGGCCAAGGGTGTCTGCCTTTTAGAACTTTCCGTCCTTACTTAAAAAAGGAAGACCGTACACATTTGTGTTGGAGCTGAACACTATGACTGGAACCCCCTGATGCCCACATGGACTAAGGACTGACTACAGGACCAGTGGGTCTCTCCCCAGAACGAGGGAAGCTGATCCCCCTTATGCACACTAAGGACTAGTTGGAAGAAGAACTGGACTTCGGCGCCAAGGAGGAGAGAATCACCAGTGGAACTAGTTCCCTGCAAGATCTGCCAAGAGTCCCAAGAAAAAGCTCCAGGTGGCTAGGGCTCACTACTAGGAGCAAAATGATCCACAGATCAATCAAAACATCCCAATGGGGCTAGGGGTAAGTGCAGAACAAGGATATGACCTTTGAACCCCCAAACAAGGTTACGCAGCATGGGGAGCTCCACTGTCAAATTGATAATCGCACCCGGGGTGGGCCAGAGCCCGGGGGTTGTCGCAAGGACTACCATTGCATTTTAACCCTGAAAGGAGACATGCATGGCGGCCCCCTTTTTGGTGTCCTTGAGCCTCAGGGATTCCAACCCCTGGGCCGGGGTTCATTCAGGAAGGAGTGGGGGGGCAGAACCCCACCTCCAGGCCCCCAACCACTAACAAATGCGGGGAGAGGCATTTTGCCCCCCCCACAAGGCAGATGAAGGGGCTTGGTATCTTGGCTGTGGTCCCTCTATGACATCAGAGGCAGGGGAGTGCCATGCACTTCCCAAGAGGAGCAGCCCAGGATCCCATCTTCGGGCCCGCAGATTAAAGGGAGAAGGGGGTGTCGCCACACAGTGGTGGGCCAGCCCTGATCCCCGTGCCTAAGGGGGGCAGATGGCCACCACCGCAGCAAGCGCTCTGTCCTCATGAGCTGGGATGGGAGAAGATTGCTGTGAGCTACGGAGAGCAGCAGGGAAGCTGGCCGGGGCGGTATGCCTCAACTGAAATAGGCAAGCGGGGTGCCCAAGTGGAATCGAGCAACCCAAAGAAAGTGGAGAAAAAAAATGAAAAAAAAGAAAGCAGCATGAGGCCCCAGCACAGCCTGGAAAGCATGCGGCAAGAGCCTACAATTATTCATACTCCTGACAAGGGAGCGCACAATAATGTCCTGCAGGGTCCTGCTTGGCCCCAAGTTTACGGCAAAATGGTGGGCCCAAAATGGCTGGAGAACCACAGAGTCCAAGAGAGTGTGTGGGAGCTGCAGGAGTGCAGCTGCACCCCACAATGAACTCTACAGAATGTGCTGACCCAGAGTTTGGTGGGCCTAAACAAAGAGGACCAGCAAGGGTCCTTGCTTGAGCTAGCAAGCACTCGCTAGGCTGCAGCTTTTGCTCTATAGCCAGGAATGCAACACTCTCTAGGGGCTGAGTTTATGATTTCAGCTTGTGTGTCCTAAAGAACACAGACACATGAAATGTTTCAACAATGCTTTATTCAAAGGTGGTTTTGCAATGGATTGATCATTGCTTTATTTAAAAGTATTTTACACAATACTTGACTTTAAAAAGTTAATCAATATGCTTTACTTAAAAGTGCTGTTAGTGGGGGCGTGGCCTAGAGGGCGAGGGAGGGCGTGGCCAAGATGGCGAGCGGGTAAGACATGTTCTCGTCTCCCCGCTCCCAATCGTGCTTATTGGCTAAATTATCACAGAAAATCCCCGGAAAGGCATAATTTCAGGGAAGCGAGTGCTCCAAAGCAGACTGCCCACGAGAGGAGCTGGAACTCTGGGTTCTGAGAGCGTGTGCAGCCAGTGCGACGGAGCGGGACTAGGGTGAGAACATGGCAGCGGTGCCAGACAGAGTGTGGGGCCTGATCTGCGAGGAGGAACCCCTGGTGATAGCGCATTCCTCAAGGCAGCAGGCGATCAGGTGCCAACCACGCAAACGAAGGCTCGGATTCCCGGCACGGAGATCCACTGGGAAGTGGGTGAGGCCCGGGAGACGGACATGGCCTGAATGAGATGAGGGCGGCTGGGCCCAGAGGCAACCTCAGAGGTTGATCTGGCGACCGTGTGCATCGGTGCTAGGAGGTGCCACTAGCAGGACGGGGCACATCAGCAGCAGAATACAGCGCATCGGCCAGCACAATCAGCTGGTGGGGGCCTGAAACGTGACCGAAAGGAGGAAGGGCAGGGCCCTGGGAGCAGCAGGTTAGAGCGCTGGCGGAGAGTTGCATCCAGGGTGGCCCCCAGCCAGGAAACACCACGGTGGGGGAAGGCAAGAGAGACCACCCGAGTACCCACCGCCCTCAAGCCTAGTAAGAGCCTCCCTGGACTGCGGCAGGCAGTAGTGAAGATAGCATCCGCCATCTTGCCCAAGTCCGCAGCAGAGAAAGTGAAGGGCGGTGTGGCAACAGAGTGGCCTTCAACGGGTGCAGGCAGCAGCAGGGCAGGCACCGGTGGAGGCCCCAAAGTGGTGCAACGGGGCCTCCTCAATCTGAAGGCCATTATCAGGATATAAGAAGCGTTGAGAACCAGTCGACCTCTACATTAGAGTGGGCCACAAACTGGGACGAATAGGGCCTCTGTGAGAGAGGCCAGGACTCAGCGGAGCTGTACCCCGGGAGTCGGGGGCTCAATTTTATTATAGCCCCAGGAATGCAGAGAAGGCCCAAGTGATCGTGACACTGACACCCATCTGACAGAGGCGGTGGGAAGCCGGTGGAGAGTACCCAAGATGGGGTATTAGACATCAGGGATATAGTAAAAGACAGGAGTCAGCCGGACCAGCGGATTAGGAGTCCCACAACGGCGCTGTCCGAGGGAACAAGGGGGTCTGAACAGGCGGATTTGGAACAGGAGGCAGTGGACCCAGGGACCAGTTGCTGAGAGAGCGTGAAAGCTGGGCCTACGGAAACGCAGAGCGGGGTGGCCCTTGAATCTCCTATCGGGAGTGACGAATCAGAGAGGAACCATCTGTTGCCCCGGTGGCATCAGCATGGTAGGGAGATTTGGTCCTGGGGCACGGATCCAGAGGTGTGCACGACATAGGGTCCGCCTCCCGAACAGCACTTTCAGAAGGAGGAGCGGACCAAAGAGGAAGGGCGGTTTAGCAGCCATGTCCTCAGTGAGAGGAAAGAAAGACCGGAACCTGAAAAACATGTTGACCAAACTCACGTTGGCAAGCGGAGGGGAAGAGAGATTGTCCCCAACTGCACAAGTAGGACACGACCTGGAGGAAACCAAAGCCTTGGTCACTCGCTCTTAGTTGGAGATGCTATTCAACACGCTGCAAGAGGACTTCCAGAGGCTGAAAGGTAAAGTGGCAAAAGATGTGAAGGAAATCAAGCGGGACGTGGATGCAGTGTGAGAAAGGGTGGCTAGTATGGAAGAGCATGAACAGGCCCGGGATGAGGAATTGGAGCAGCCACAGCAGGAGGTGATCCGGCTTCGGGCTCAGCAGATTGATCTCCAGGCACACATTGAAGTCTTGGAGAACCGCTGTAGATGGAACAGTATCCGTATTAAGGCAGTTACGCCCGTGGAAAAAGGTTCAGACATCATGCAACACCTGTAGGGGCTATTTCCGAGTATGTAAGAGGCCCCATCGGACTTTGAAATTAAAATAGACCGCACACACTGGGAGGGTCTGCAAAGAAGTGAGTCAGCGCCTCCGCAGGACATCGCGGCCACCTTTCTGACTTTCAACTAAAAGAACGCATATTACAGGAAGCCAGGGCCAAGCAACCGCTCAAATATCAGGACCATCCCATTGTCCTTTATCAAGATCTTGCCCTGATAACTCTACAAAAACGACAGACGTTACGAGTGGCAAAGACAAACCTCCGGGATCAGGGAGTGGCATACTCCTGAGATCACCCATTCAGGTTGATTTTCAAGCAGACAGGTAAACTCTACAAGCTCAAATCATTGCAGGAAACCTGCCGGGTGTTGGGCATAAAGCACCCAACCCAGGAGGAGGTGGACAGCAATAAACACAAGACCCCTCCGAGAGAGATCACAGCGAGTCCAGGGGAGACGCATCATGGAGCACATGACTAAACCAGACCCCACAACCATGGCACAGGAGAGGCAGTTGGTTCCAGAGACGCTGTTTAAAGAGACATCTTCCCAAGATGGCCCATGAACGCTTAAGGGGACAGATAAGTGGCTAGATCAAAGCTAAACCGGTGGGGTGGGGGGGGTCGTTGGGAGCGGGGAGACCATAGGGACTGGACCACATTATGCACCCATCATTTTTTACTTCAAGGACACGCGGATACGAACTGCGGGCCCTGGACAATTTGGGGAATTCTGGGGTTTCCAGTTGGGGTTAGGGAGGGGGGGGGGGTGGGGAACTGGTATACTTGGTATTGGTGTCGCAGAGATGATTCTTACTTCTTGGGGACAGGCTACGTGAGGGATGTGGGGGCTCAGAGAGCCCGCTGGCACACAAGGCTAAGTCAATGAAATGACAACCACATCCTCATGTCATGTCGCACTATACAGTGAAAATTATCTCCCTTAATGTGAAAGGCCTCAATAATCCCACTAAGAGAAAAGATATCCTTTCATAGTTAGAGAAAATGGGAGCGAATGTATGCCTCCTCCAGGAGACTCATCTCCTCTCAAAGGATTGGCAGCGATAAGGTCACAAACCTTTCCCCACCAATTTTTTTCTTCTTCTTGGGATAAAAAGGCAGGGGTGGCTATATTGGTCGCTAACCGCTTTAAAGGGACAGTGGGGGATAAAGTAGACGAAATTAAAGGAAGACTCTTAGCTTATACATTCCAGGTCGGGGGGCATACACTAGTGATAGTGTAGGAGAGTAGGGTCTGCTTTCTATGTTCACCCCCACTTTTTGCTTTTGCTTTACTGGTTTTCGACTTAGATGTGGCTGTGGGCCTGCTAATCAGACCCACAGCCCTGCTGTTCTCTCTCTAAATTAATACTATGTACTTTAGGTGCATAACCCATTTGGATAGGATCACCTTATTGGCCCCTGTACAGTGTACCCTAGGTACCCAGGGCATAGGTGTACCCTAGGCCTACCAGGGGGCTGCAGCATGTATTATGCCACCCCTGGCCTGGCCTTCCATTTTGACACAACTGGCTGATCACTCAGCTGGGGCAAGGTCGTGTAATCACCCCTTGCTTAGGTGTAGTATTCCTATACCTAACTTACATATAGACACATCTGTACCTATCAGTCACTCCTATGGCAGGCCTTGACAATCCTGGAGGCAGAGTGCTTGGTAACATGTGAGATGGTGCTCTAGCATGAGCTGAGCCTGTCTGCAGCTTTCGGAACCTTGTCCTTATAGCTGTTCTATGATATAGCCTACCATATACTCTTAAAGTGCCTTATAATCTTAGACGGTTATGGTAACTATGGTTTGGCTTTATCGAAACATGTCGTGTAAGGTGTCTAACACTGTGGAATAATACCCCCATGCCATTTCTGGACATGAGAATATTATTCCCCCCTTCTAGAGGGAAAGACATGTTAAAATCATACTTCAACTGTTAGCCTCTGACCAAAGCCTCAGCATCACAAAATGGATGCTGCTGCCACGACACAAGTCTGACCTCCTGCAGCTGGGAGTGATCCCAGCCAGGGAGGCCTGGACAATAGGTTTCCTGCTTGGGGAGGTGCTAGCACCTCCCCAGACAGCCTTTAGTGTATTGGGGCAGGGTGGGCTGAAAGGAATGAGACATGCCTGGGGCACACAAGGTGTTCCTTGCATAGTCCAGTTCAAACCGGCGCTGGGGCACTCCAGCCCCAGCTCTGGCGCGAAACTGGACAAAGGGAAGTGGGTGTCACCACCCCCTCCCAGGTCCCACCCATAAGGCGTGACCTAGCAGGTATCCCAGCCCCCCAGATTAGTATAAGAGTGGGAGTTGGGCCTCAAGACTTTAGATTATCCTGAACCTGCAAAACTGAACAGAAACTCTGGACCTTCGACATTCGACGAAAGAAGAAGACTGAAGAATCTCCCTTGTAGCCAAGGAGTGGCTACCCTGTGCAAACAGGCACCATCAAGAGACTACCCTTTGCTTTGCGACCGTTCTACGAGGAACCGACTGCAGAGCCCGACAAGAGCCTTGACTTCCAGACTTCTCCGACCCTCATCCACATCTGCAGCAGAGCTGAGATCCGTGGAGGCGACGAGCGACGTGGGACCGGCTACCTGGAAAAAGTGGCTAGTAACTTACAGCGCAGCTTCTGAGGTACCCTCGAATTTGTGCACCGGGGATTGAGAAGCCCCAACCCCAAGCACCATCTGCACCGAAGATCGGCCCCCCACACTCCACGAGTCCTGCGTGGGGCCCTTCAGCATTTTCCTGCTTGCCGCGTCTGTCCGGTTGCTTGCCCGCTGGCTAGTGGCCTCTGTGACGACGCACCCTGAAATCTTCTGCGCTGGTTTGGTTCCTCCAGACTGGCTCCCGCTTCTCTGCAAAGAAGAAGCACCCCAGACCTTCCTGGTCTGCACAAGAAGCAAGTCCTTCGTTCTTCGTGGGTTCCGCTTGCCAAGGCTTGGTGAGTCCTAGTCCAACTTCGACGCCGCCGACAGCAAGAGCCTTCGTGGGACAGCTCGCCTCCTGGTCCTGGTCGTCCTCGACGCTTCCTGGTCCTCCTGGCTGCAGCGACAAGCTTCACCTTCACCTGCAATCTTCCCGACATCGCCTGGTTCCTTCCTGGTTCCACGTGGTCACTGGCTAGTGACCTTGACTCTGTCCCTTCTGCTTGCAGGTTTCTTCTCTTCTTGATCCCAGCCTTGGGATCCACCGGACACTCTTCACTGACTGCCTGTCAGCATCTTTCTTCAGGCATCCATAGGAGTCGACGACGAAAACGATGCATCTTCACCCCTATGCACCCGCAGCCTGTGGGCTAGGTAACTTGGGTACTCCGGTGCTCATCAGGATAGTGACTATCCTAGTGTCTAGTTTTCAAGTCTCAACTTCCTAGCTACTCCGGAAGTGTCCTAATTCTACCGTTTTCTAAACTGTACTATTGCTATTGACTTTTACGCATTACGCGTGAGTGTTTCCACTCTGCACACGAATCCCGTGGGCCTCCCACTTCCTAACTAACGCTAGTGTAGTGTAGCCCCAGCGATTCCCTAGGCCTAGGCCTACTCTATTTCTGTGACAGTGGTTCTTATACCACTTACTTAGTATATGGTTTGTGTGGCCCCTAGGGCCTAACTGTATTACTTACCTGTGTGACTTAATGTATGCATAAATAAGACTGTGTTGTACTTACCTCTAATCTCATAAAGAGTGCTGAGGGTTTGCTTAGAATAAATACACTTTATTTTATATATATATCTGTTGTGGTGTCCTTTCATTTGGTATTCAAGGGATTATATATGGTATCACAGCTGGCTTCACATGCCATTCAGAGTTTAGCCTAAGACTGCTCTTGTCCATGTTACCACTAGGATAGCTGGTCTATAAGGTTGACTTTACAACCAATCACCATAAGGGTATTTGGACTGATATAAGGTGTACACTATAACTAGTGACATCATACATCAGGCCAACTTCTCACAGATAGGATCTATCGACGCCCCTAATTCGAGGCAGGAGACATTCCTGAATTCGGCTCTCTTAGAGGTCATGTACAAACAAGAGCGCAGGACGATTGTGGGAGGGGACCTCAATATAGTCATGGACGCGACTAGGGATAAGTAAGGAAGCCGATTCACTAAAGCTGGAGAGTTGTCTAAAGAAGGGAAAGAGCGGCTTCAATCCATGGGACTGGTGGATTTGTGGCTGGGGGCACATCCCCAAACTTCACAATTCTTATTTTATTCCCATGCACATGGTACATATGCAAGCCTTGATTATTTGATACGAATGACGGAAATCAACGCACTGGTGGGGGAGGTCCACATTTCACTGGCAGCACTCTCCGACCAGGATGAAGTGACGGTCTCCCTTCCGTTGCCGCCGCAACAGAAACAACCAGGGTGTTGGCGAATGAAGGAAAGCATGCTTCACAAAGACGCAGTGACAAAACAAATCCACAAAGGCATCAGGGAGTATTTAGAGGTGAATGATTCCCCTGGCATATCCATGGCTACTCTGTGGGGGGCCCTGAAAGAGGTAGTGAGAGGTGAACTGATAGCTATTTCCACCGCAGAGAATAAGGAACACAGGGAAAAGAGGGAGCACTTAACAGCGTAAGTTTTAGAACTGGAACAGGTTCACAGTCGGACAGGTGCGCCTAGGGTTTGGCAGCAGTTGAAGGCGGCACGTGTGCAAATGGCGGGGCTAGATCTCGACAGAGCAGATTATGCAGCGCTGCTAATAAAGCACTCCTATTACATCAGTGGGGGATAAGACGGGTGCATGCTGGTGGGGAAACTTAGGGCCCGGAATCAACTGACAAAGATATATTCAATTGAGAATTATAAGGGGGAGGAACTCACCGAGGACAAGGATACAGCGCAAACATTTAGGGACTTTTATACTGACTTATGCAGAAGGGAGATCACTTTAGGACCACAAACGACATAACACTTAAAAGGGATCCACAAGTCCAAGATAGCTAGAGATCAAGCAGAAATGCTGGATGACCCAATCCGGGTAGAGGAAGTGATTCTCAAATCGCCGGGGTCGGACGGAGTCTCGTGGGCTTCTATAAGTCCTTTCGTCACACTTGGCCCCAGTCTTGACGAGATTATTTAATTCATTTGTGGGGCTGGAATCAATTCCTTCTGAAATGCTGGCAGCTGAAGTGGTGCTGCCGAAACCAGGGAAAGATAAAAACACATTGTGGCTCCTATCGACCGGTGTCCCTCCTGTGGACCTCAAGTTGTTCACAGGCATCTTGGCGGTAAGACTAGGCCCATTGATTGCCGGCATAATGGAGCCGGATCAGGCGGGATTTATTCAAAATCGACAGAGCAGAGACAATACCAAACGGATCCTTCATTTGATCGATAAAGCCCTCCGTACACATGGACTCCCTGCTCTTAACGGTCGATGCAGAGATGGCATTTGATCGGGTGGACCGGGATTTCCTAGTACAAACATTGATCTACTTTGGTATGGGAGACCAAATTAGAGCATGGGTGGCGAGCTGCTATAGCTCGCCCACCGCCTTTATCAGGGTCAATGGGATATCATTTCGTCCTTTTGTCATCCAGTGTGGTACAAGTCAGGGGTGCTCTTTGTCGCCCCTCTTATTCGCGTTATATATCGAACCGCTGGCCCAAAGGGTCAGGGACAACCCTGACATTATAGGCATTCCCTTCGGGGGGGAAAGTCAAGATGTCTATTCTTTCAAAGGCATTATATTTGTTCCAGACGTTACCAGTCTGGCTGCCTAAGGGCACACTCAATATGTTACAGAAAGACATACTCCATTTTGTTTGGGTAGAAGCGCGTCCACGCATGCGAAGGCAATTAGGGCATTTGAAACTAGAGGGGGGGGGGGGGGGGAGTGGGGGGGGGGGGGGTTGGGGATCTCAAACCTGTTAAGACTATTTTAGAGCGTTTGGACTTATTTTCTCATTTAATTGTAGAAGGATTGAGTTACAACATTTACCACATGTTGCTACAAATATATTTGAACGCAAAATTGGTTTACGGTATACCTTCACATGTATTGATTGGAAGACGAGCAATTCGTATTCAATAATATGACACGCTATGGTGCCATGTCCGTTTATGAAGGCTTATACTGATTACTTATATGTCGAACTTATTCTCAATACATATATAATTTCTTTTACTTTGGACAACATAAGATGGCGGCCGGAGACGCTAGTGCTTTACATCACGGCCGGTGCGTCCAAACTACTCTGACATGACGCATTATCATCATGCCGCATGTGCATATTCTCGCATCCCGCTACTACACAGAACCATGCGCGCTGACAGACTGTCTTATTAATGTAAGAGGAATGGTTGTTTCTCCGTTGGGTGTTAGACCTTGACAATTTCAGAAGCCCTTGTGAGGCTCAGGCTTCCGTTCTGACGTGAGGTCCCGTTTTAATTGTAATCTTTATTCTAATTTCAAATTTGCGAGTGTATTTGCATGTGTTGGCACGATGTTTGATTATGGTCACGTATGGACAGGGGTTATGGTATAGATACAGATTACTAGAGTCAATGGACGATATACTTATACTGGTGCTACTTTCGGTATGAGGTAGTGTAAACTTTAGATATAAACAAGGTGTATACATGTCTTTTGATGAAGTTTCATTGCTTACTATGAAGGAATACTGGGTTGCCTGTTAGGATGTCCCTTATAGAGACCTGGGGCTATTCAATCTTATTTTTATTATGATTATTCTTTTATGTTATGGTTGACTCTTCTTTGCTCATAACTTCATACAAGCTTTAGGGTTCGAAATGTTATCTTATAAATACTTGATAGGCAATTAATGTTTTGAATAGGGGCTAATGAAGCCCAATGGTGACTTCTGATATTTATCTTTCCTCATATTAGGAAATTGGATTATTGTTCCTTTGGCCACTGTTTGGTTATCTGATCCGGAACCACTTTCCAATCAATAGGGTATGATAACCCTTATGTTGCAAACCAAGGTGAGTTTGCAATATGCCTCTGCCCATATTATTTATTTTCTTGGGGAGGAGTGGACTTCTCACGTAGTCTCTTACTATCCCTGTTTTGCATATGGTACTTCATTGCTATTGTCCTATTTCTATCAATTATATTGTGACTGTTCAATTGTATCCTTGATAGGGGTTAAGGAGAATGAGGCCTTATAGGCTGTCTTCGTATCTTCTTGGAATATTTTTATAATCGGATATTATTATTGGTTTTCTATTTTTGGATTAGACTTTGGCGCTAAAGGCAGGTTATATTAGGAAATTTCTTCTCACTTTTCCAACTGTTTCTCTTTTTCCTTTGCTATAATAAACTTTTAGAAAATACATTTTTCATATAAAGAATTGTTTATGAAAAAACTTTTAGTAGAGATCCTCTTGGGAGATACATATATTCCTTATAAAATTGTATTTGTGCTTAAATGTACATTTTTGTTGTTATGGTGAAATGTTCGAGATAGGTTAGGGAATATGTAGTTGTTCATATTTATATGTTTACTTTATTGCATCATAATAAACATTATATGTGCTATACATGTTGTGAAATTTTTTTTTTTTTTTTTTTTTTTTGAAACCGTTTATTGCAGTTTATAGAAGTTACAGGTATGGGCCTACAACCACACGGCCGGCCGCTAGAGCATCAAAAGCATATTACATACATACAGCAAAAAACTTTCTCAGCGGTGCCCAGTAGGAAGACAGGAGTGATCAATGGTGCAGGCCTCACAGCTCCATGCCCACAGTACGGTTCCATTTTCTTAAAGCAAAACAACGTAAACAAACCACAACCGCAAGGCAACCCTCGATCCAAAGTGACAACACGTGCTCCATAAGTGGGGGATCCAAACCAGCAGCAAAATTCTGAAGAGGGGGACGGGAGTAGATCAGGGACTGGGGGACCGCGCGCCCGCGGCCAAGGGAGGGGCGCCATCTAGGGAGACGGAGCCGGCGAGGCCGCCGGTAGCAGCGGCGGCTCACAAATACCCCCGCGGTAGGCGTTCCAGGGGCCCCAGAGTTTCATCCACGCCCCAGGCTTACCCCTCGCCACATACACCACCTTTTCACGAAACATACACCAATCCATATGCTCTTTCCAGGCCGACACCGCAGGGGGCCTCTGGGATCCCCACAATTGGGCAATATCACGCTTGGCTATCATGTATCCCAAAGTCACCCACCGCGCCTGCGGGACCGAGTAGTCATTTGGTTCCCAGACATTCAGCAAGCATCTCCTCGCTTCAGGCAGCAGCGCGACACGCGTAACCATTCGTAGAACCTCATGCACACCACGCCAGAATCGCTCCACCCTCGGGCACTCCCACAGTATATGCATGAAAGTCGCCAACGCACCACAGCCACGCTTACACATTCCATCACCGGCAAAACCCATACGTAAAAGCCTTGGCCCCGTCACGTAGACCCGGTGAAGGATCTTGAGCTGGACGAAACGAAGGCGAGCCGGGATGGCCACCTCTTTCGGAGAGGCCACCGCGGAGATCCAATCCTCGTCGTCCAGCTCCAGCCCGTCGGCAACCCAAGCCTCGCGGAGACTAGTCAGCAGACACGATCTATCGTTAATCAATTTTTTGTATATGAGGGAGATCGTGCTGTCCGGGACATGGCCATCTAGCACTCTGTCCTCCAGGGGGGAAGACTCCGGAATGGATGCAACATCCGGGAAGACGGAGCCCAGCGCATGGCGGACCTGTAGGTACCGAAAGTACTCACTGCCCTGCAGCTGAAACTCCGCCTGCAGCGTCTCAAAAGTTTTGAATCCCCCCCTCGTCCAGAGATCTCCCACCGTGCTGATTCCGATCGTGTCCCACTTCTCGAAGCCCTTCGACGTCCACAGGGAGCCCAACCTCTCAGATGCATACAGCGGAGACGCTCGGGTCAAACGGTCCTTCCACCCCATAGCTACATTAGCCGCGTGCCAGACACGCACCATGACACGCGTCGGTCCCGTCAAACGGGAGTCGGGCGCGCCAGAGTAGAGCGCTCGATTATAATCGCCACCGGGCAGAAGCGTCCTGTCCATCTCAAATGCCGGGTTCAAGGCGGGCCCGTAAAGGCCATGATTAATTGCAGCTAGTTGGGAGGCCCAGTAATACCGTTTGATGTCCGGGAGGGCGACCCCTCCATCGTACCACGGGAGCGTCAATTTAGCCAGAGCAATACGCGGCCTCCCGTCCCAGAACAGGCGCCGCTGGAGGCCCTCCACCTCGCGAAAGTAGCGTGCCGGGACCAGGTCCATGGTATTCTGGAGGGCGTAGAGGAAGCGCGGCAGGGACATCATTTTAAATAAGGCCGCTCGGCCGAGCGGCGAGAGCGGCAGACGCCGCCAGCGCACCACGTCCTCCCTCAGACGCTGGAGGGGGGGCAGCAAGTTCCGCTCATAGCGGGCCTCCGGGTCAAGAGTGATATATATACCCAGGTACCGGAAACCCTGGGAGGCAATCTGGATCGGACAGTCCCGTGGCAAGACCGGGGCCTCCCCGGAGAGCACATAGACACAGGATTTCGCCCAGTTGATGACCAGGCCTGAGTTGCGACCGAAGGAGCGCAAAACATCAACCAGGACGATCAGTGACTTGCGCGGGGAGGCGAGATACAAAAGGATATCGTCAGCATAGAGGGACACGCGGTCCTCATGCTCGGGGGTCCAGCGGAGACCACGGATAGAAGGGTGCCACCGCAACCACTCCGCCAGGGGCTCCATGGCCAGGGCGAACAGGAGAGGCGACAGGGGACAACCCTGTCGCGTGCCCCGCCCCAGCGCAAATGGGGCAGATACTCGCCCATTCACCACCACCTGCGCCAACGGGCCCGAATATAGCAATTTGACCCAGCTGACGAAACCCGGGCCGAACCCAAACTTCGCCAGCATCGCCCAAATATATGGCCATTCGAGCGTATCAAACGCCATGGTGGCGTCCAAGGACGCCAAGATGGCCGGCTCCCGCACAAATGGGACACGCGCGAGCACCCCGTGTAAGCGCCGCAGATTAAGCGCCGTGTTGCGGTGTGGTATAAAGCCCGATTGGTCTTGGTGGACCAAATCGCCCACCACGCCAACCAACCGGTTGGCCAACACCTTGGCGAGGATTTTGGGCTCCGCGTTCAGAAGCGAAATCGGCCTATAGGATGTGACCCGCTCACGGGGCTTCCCCTCCTTATGGATCACCACAATTGTAGCCAGACGCTGGTCCGGCGGGAGGGAGCCCTGCGAGTGGGCCGCAAGGAACATCGCGCGCAGGTGGGGCGCCAACACATCCGGGCGTAGCTTGTATAGCTCAATGGGAATACCATTGGGGCCCATGGCCTTGCCGGATGCAACCGAGCGAATAGCCGAGGCAATTTCATCCGAGGTGGGCGGGGCATCCAGCGAATCCCTGTCCTCCACCGTAAGGGAGGGCAGTGCGATGTCCCGAAGCAAGGCATGGGAATCTTCCTCCGAGCAGGGAGAAACCGGGGAGTAGACTTCGCGGAAATAATCCGCGAAGCAGGAGACAATGGCTTCCGGCTCAGTGACGCACACACCATCCACGCTCTCAATCAAAGGCACCACGCGGCTCGCTCTTTCCCTCTTGTCCAACCACGCAATCAATTTGCCAGCCTTGTCACCCACATCATACAATCGCCCCTGCTGCTCTCTACTGAGGCCCCTGGCCGCCTCCGTGACGAGGGCCCGATAGGCCGCCTGCTTTAAGTGCAAAACATGCAACTTGGCGTCTGTTACCCCGCTCCCCAGGTCACCCTCCAGTTCTGCAATCTCGGCCTCAACCCGGGTCACCTCCTCCCGCTCGCGCCGCCGGGCATTGGAAATAAAGGAGAGGGCCTCCCCTCTAAGAACCACCTTGAAAGCCTCCCACAGGGAGATGGCAGACGGGACCGACCCCACATTCTCATCGAAATAGCGCTGTAAGGAGTTGATCAAGTCGGCACGAATGGTGGGGTCGCGCAAATACCATGCATTGATCGGGGCCACTCTGCCATCCCCCCTCGGGAAGATATCGAAATGCAACAACAATGGGGAGTGGTCTGAGATACCCCGTGCCAAATGGCGCACCTCCCCCACCCTCCCTGCCTGGGCCGCCGGGACAAGGATGTAATCAAGCCGCGAGAGGCTACCATGGGCCCCCGAGTGGAAGGTGTACTGTTGCAATACGGGATGCTTTAAGCGCCAGCAATCCACCAGGCCCAGCGTGTCTAAAAGGCCGGGCAGCCACGCCTGTGCCCGGGGGAGGTCCCTAGGGGGATGGCGATCCATAGACCCAGAGGCAACCGCGTTAAAGTCCCCTCCAACCACCAACAGGCCACCCGGAAGGTCCAGAAGGAGGCGCCCCAGGTCCGCAAATGTAGTGGCTTGTAACCCAGGCGGGACGTACACTGATATAAAGATAAACACTCTACCCTCCATTCGTCCCACCAGAACAGTGTAACGTCCCCTCTCATCATGGCGCACCTCGTCAATCTCCAACGGGAGCGAGTTCTTGACCATAATACCCACCCCCCGCGAGCCCGAAGTGAAGCCGGAGTGGGCCGCCAAACGATATCCCCGCCGATTCATTGCATGAAAGGTGTTACCTATAAGGTGTGTCTCCTGCAGGAAGACAACATCTGGAGAAATACGTTTTAAATACTGCAGGACCACACCACGCTTAATCCTATCCCCCAGGCCGTTAACATTCCATGACAACACAATCAAATCCCTACCCCCCATCATAAGTCAAAACAATCGGTCGCCTCCCACCGAGCATCTTAAAAACAACAAAACAGTTGCGGGTTTGCCTTGCGGTGCGAACAAACAACACACCCCCCCCACCCCCCGGTCCCAACAGAACTCCCCCCTCCCTGCACCCCTGCATGAGCCCAGACAGCCCCCCCAAAGTGCAGTGTGCCTGTCGCCCCATAGCTAAGTACTAACTAGTCCCCCCGAGGAGGAGGGAAGCCCCCAGCAGACCCCACCCGACCTCCATGGGAGGGGAACATACGAAAGCAATATATAGTAAAGGAACAATATCCAGAGCAAGGCCTATACAGTCACCCCTCAATTCTGATCCGGCGGGCCCTCCCCGCCAGCCGCGCCCCCCCCACCCCGATCTCCCGGCAAAGTATCTAACCAGTCCCCAGCCACCCCGGGCCGGTCGAAGAAGTGCGTACGGCCATCCACCTCCACCCTCAGCTTAGCCGGAAAGAGCATTGAGTACTTGAGGTTTAGGTCCCTTAGGCGACGTTTAATACCAAGAAAGCTCTGTCGCTGCTTCTGGACCGCCGGAGTAAAGTCTGGGTAGAAGTGTACATCCATGTTGTCCAGCCTGACCGGTCCCTGTTGCCTGGAGGTCTGGAGGATGGAGTCTCTGTCCCGGAAATTAAAAATCCGGGCAATAATAGGCCGCGGCGGGGCACCGGTCTTAGGGCGGCCCCCAGGGACCCGGTGGGCACGCTCCACCGCAAAAAGCTTACTCAGCCCCCGGGGCTGGAGATGGGTCAGGATCAGTTCTTCCACGAAGAGATCTGCCGCCTCCGCCTCTCGGCCCTCCGGCACACCAATAATGCGAACATTGTTCCTCCGGGCCCGACCCTCGGAATCCTCCAGTCGCCAGTCCATCAGGGCGCTCGCCTGGCCAAGCCGGCGCACCTCCTTCTGGAGGGCCACCACGTCCGTAGTGAGGCTCGTTGTGGTGTGGGCCAGGGAGTCAACTCGGTCGTTCGTTTTTGACAAGTCTGCCCTCACAAGGCCCACATCCACCAGGACTGAGTCAATTTTTTGCGCCAAGGTATCGAAACGCTGGTCCACTGAGGCCTTCATCTCTGCGATGGCGCCCATGACGTCCCGGAGGGTCAGATCCACCGGTTGGGCAGGCACCTTCGTCGGGCCCACCAAGGATGTCCGCGATGTCTCCGGAGAACCCTTCTGGAGC
The DNA here is from genome assembly GCF_964204655.1 of Triturus cristatus. Lineage (NCBI taxonomy): Eukaryota > Metazoa > Chordata > Amphibia > Caudata > Salamandridae > Triturus > Triturus cristatus. The sequence continues at coordinate 368,142,415 of NC_140581.1, read as the reverse complement.
GTATAGCGATCCATACTATTGGCCTGGTGCGCCGTGCCACGGCGGGTTGTCTTCATCTTCGCCCGGTCGCCATCTTGTTTGGTGGACATGCTGGCCCTTCCACCGTCGTGCCAAGATCTCCAAACGGGCCGCCACACCAAATCACGGGTGTCAGGGGGGGGGGCGGGGGCGAACACCGGGCCGCGGGTCAACCCACCGCCGGCGGGTCAGCCGGGCACCTGGACAAGGCAACACCACCGCACCCCGCTCCGCAGCCCGACCCCGCCTGAGGCAAGGAGGGCGCAAAAGCGAAAGTGAAAGTGCGGGGTACGCGAGTCGCCCAGCCCCGCTCGCCGCTGTTATTCACTTCGTCCCCGGATCGCCCCACTACTCCAATCCGGGGGGCCGGCGAGGAGAAGGCCGCAACCTTCAATCGATGCTCCCTCCGGTGTTCGGGGTCCGATTCGAGCCCAAAAAACGGGTGGCGCCTCAGCTCGGGTTCACCGATACAGTCCCCTCAACAAGGACAGGATATCGCCAGGATTAATTCAGGAGGTCGCGGAGGTCCTCGGGAGCCTCGCACCTACGCGGCCATCTTGGTTGCGCGCTAGGCTCCTTCCTCTTGTGAAATGTTTTTAATGTAAGATTGTTATTGTCCTGTTTTATGTATTGACTTAAGTTATATGTATTTTTCAGCCCTGATGAAGTTCAGTCACTGGAACGAAACGTTGGCTGAAGGCCATTTTAAAATTTTGAATTTTAATAAATTAGACACTTGGATTCATTTGGATGGTTGGGACTTTCTCTGGTGCACCTTCCTTTTCGTAAATATCCAACGTATGAAGAGCCCTCTCAGCTACTGTGTCTGGGTTTGAAAAAAACTCTAGTCATACTATAGTTTGGCTTGTATGAAGATCTGACACCACTTAGGGCAAAAATGTAGAGATGTGATTGCTACTAGAAAAGCCACCTTCCAATTAAAAAACTGTAGTTGACCTGAATGAAGTAGTTCAAATGGCAGTCCCATAGGCCTGGTAAGTACAATATTCAGGTTACAGGTTGGGGCCAGTGGAATGGAAGGAAGTATAACTCTTTTTAGCCCATCCATGAATGCTTGAATGACTGGAATTTTAAATGCAGACATATGTTGTCTATTTTGCATGTAGGCTGCCGGTGCTGCGAAGTGTAGCCTAATAGATGTGTAAGCAAGCCCTGTTTGCTGCAAATGAAAAAGATAGCCATTAATATCCTGCACATTAGGCTGCATCTGTCTATTTTAACAAAACAAAAAAAGAAGTCACAAAACGTTTCCATTTAGCTACATAACGCTCTCTAGTTGTCGGTCTATGAGCTTATTTAAGTATGTCCATACAGTCTTGTGGTAGCATTAAATATTCAAATTATTTCAGCAGCCAAATCGCTAGATTGAGCTGTTTGGGGAGTATGATCTTACCTTGATCTTGAGTTAAAAGTTGTGACTACAGAGGTAGTTTATCGTATGGCACTAGAGATAGTTGTAGTAGGGTTGTGAACCATGGCTGCTGTGCCCATGTTGGAGTATTAGGATTAGTGTCAGGAAGGTCTGTGTTAACTTCTGAACTACATACGGAATGATTGGGAGAGGAGGAAAAGCATAAGCAGATACTCCTGACCAATTCATTGCCCTTGGTCAGCGGGTGACGGAACCTGGCTGCGAAGTTTTGTCATTTAGGCGAGTGGCAAACAGGTCTATTTCCGTTGTGCCCCACCTTCTCAAGTAAGAGTGAAGTAGAGTCTGATAGATTTCCCACTCATGCACTTGTTGATGTGTTCTGCTGAGCATATATGCAAAGTCATTATCCACCCTAGGTAGGCATTCTGCTGGGAGGTGAATGTTGTGGTAAAGTTCCTAGTACCAGATTCTTTCTGAATGGACAGAGCTGTGAGGAATGTGCCCCCCACCCCAGTGTTTGAATATAATGCATGGCAGTTATATTTTCTGTCCATATGAACACTTTTTTACAAATGAACTTGAAAAGCTTTGAAGGCTAGCTGAATTGTTAGCAACTCCAGGTGACTGATATGAAGATGTGTTTGAGCTAATGTCCATAGACCACAAACTAAGATCTGTTATACGTGCCCCCCATCCCTGAAGGGATTCATCTGTAGTAATGGTGATTTGCAGAATTGTGGTTTTGGAGGGCCGGCCTTGCAACAAGTTCTTGCTGTTCCACCACTGCAGACAGCAATGAGTTGCTGGCTCCACAGACACTATCTTGTAGACCCCAATTTGCTAGAGAGCATTGAGATCGAAGAGTATGTTGAAGGGGGCGCATATGTAGACGAGCGCATGGTACTATAGCTATGCATGAGGCCATCATCCCTAATAGTCCAGTCACATTTTTTACTGTGATTAAAACCTATGGCTGAAATTGAAGTAATGTTTGAAAGAACTTCGTTACTCTCTGCACTGGGATATGCCTTGGCTGTGATCAAGTTGAGATTTGCACCTAGAAAAAAGGCAGAGTATGTTTGGGTTGCAAATTGGACTTTTGTATGTTTAGTGTAAACCCTAATTTGTGCAGAAGGTTTATTACCTGTTGAGTATGTTGAAGACACTGATAGTATGTTGGACTTTTGATAAACCAATCGGCTAGATAAAGGAAAACATGCATTTCTTCTTTACTGAGATGAGGTGCCACTACTGCAAGACATATTGTGAAAACTCTTGGAGCTGTTGTGACCCCGAATGGTAGCTCTTTGAATTGATAATGTTGTCCATTTAGCTGAAAGCGTAGTTAATGTCAGTGTGCTGGATTAATGGGGATATGAAAAGATATATCATTGAGGTCTAGAGCTGTCATGAAATCTTCTTGCTGTAACAATGATATTACTTCCTGTAGTGTAGCCACGTGGAAGTGTACCTGTTTAGCTTCCTTAGGTCTAAAATAGGTCTTAAAGTTTTGTCCTTTTTGGAAATGAGAAAATAAAGCGAGTATACTGATGTAATGGTACTATCTCTATTGCTTCTTTTTGAAAAAGAGAATTAATCTCTTCCCGTAATAGTGTAAAATGTAATTTAAGCATTGTTTGTGGTTTGTGTGGAATTGGGGGGGTGTTCGAGATCTAAACAATACCCGTGTTCTATTATGGATGACACCTATTGGCCTGTGGTGATTTCTTGCCAATGTTGATAAAGTTGTAACCTTCCCTCTACAGGTGTAATAAGTGTTGGGGGGAGGTGTAGGCTGCCAATGTTTTGAAGGGGTAGGAGTTCTGGCAGTGTTTGCATCAGCCTTTACCCAACTTTCTGTAATTTCTTTTGAAAAAGGTTCCCCTATCCAATTGGTTTTGTTGGTATTATTTGAATTAGAGGACAAATTTCCTGTTTGACCGCTATATTTACCCCTAAGAAAGGAACCCTGGTACTGATAGGTGTGTAGGGCCCCCATTTCTTTAGCTGTTTTTGTCTTTAAGCTTTTCTAGCATTTCATCTACTTGTGGTTCAAATACATTTTGATAATCAATTAGTAAATTAGGCAGATTTTGCTATATTTCCGGTATAAATCCAGATACTCTTCGCCATACATGTCTTAATTAGTATGCTAGTATTAATTTCACTCGCACTGGTGCCTGCAGAATCTAATGTGCATTTTATAGTGGCACTTGGATATTGATTTACCTTCTTTCACTAACTGTTGCACGTTGCTGATATTGGGTAGGGTGATATTGCAATAATTCCTGCAATTCATCCCATGCAGCCCAATCATATCAGAGAGCAGCCCACAGAATTAGCGAAACGCACATGGTTGACAGCTTGTGCTGCTTCCCTTTTGTCTGCAACATCATATTTTCTACTCTCCTCACCTGTAGGAAGTACGTTCCCGGTGTCTTGAGAATTAACTTTTCCTGGCAGGGTGGACCACCTGTGAATCTGGTGTAACCGGTCATTTAATATACTTAGGGTCCAGAGGCAATGCTTTATACTTTCTCAACACGAGGTGTGATTAACCTAGATTTAACAGGTTGTTTAAATACCTCTTGTGTAAAGGTTAATATACATTTTTAGGATAGGTAGTGTTTGCATGACTATGTGTGATCTATCAAGTGTTTCCACAAGGAAATCTTTGTGTAATCATGTGTAAATTGACTTTATGAAATGTAGCAGCCCTAGTAATGATATCATAAGTTGATGTATCACCTGGTGGGAAGGGCATAGACAGATAAATATTTGGATCCATATCATCTAATGGACCAGCATCAAAAATATCCCATGTATCAGGGGATGCATTTGGATTACCCTGAGGATCCATGAAGTAAGGTATATTATCCTCCCGATTTAGATGTTCACAATTAAGTGACTGATTTGGTGAGCGATCTGGTGAAGGCACTGGCTGCTCTGAAGGCCAGTGCTCTGTAGAGAACCTGTGTACTGTTGTTGACGGTATGAGAGGAGAAGTTGGAATAGGAGGTGATGGTATAGGAAGAGAGGGAGGTGGATGGGGGAGAGGAGAAGGAGGAAAAGAAATAGGGCTTGAACATCTATTCTGTTTTTTTCTTTTGTTGGATTTGTTCAGGCCCAGCAAAGTCCTCCTCAAACGATTTTTTCCTCTTCTGTAGTTATAGAAGCAGAGGGAAATGATTTTGTGGCCACCTTCCCAGTATGTGGGCTAACAAATAAGAAATGTTGTGCATGGTCTATGTTGTCCTACAAGCGTGTAAGAAGAGAATATTTGTTTTATGTGTGGCCCTGTAGTATCTTTTGCTGATTTAGAAGCCAAAGATATAAGCTTTGAAGAGCCCTCCTTATTTGTCGTTTTCTGTGTCTTCATATATGGTGTCAACTGCTTGTGTGTACTTTTAAACATCTACGCTTTTGCGGCTGAACTATGTCTCGGCTCCAAGATGGTTTCCGGTTCTGATGTGTTTTTTGGCTCCAAGATATATTTCTGATCAGAAGAATGCTGATCTCAGAGTCCTTATCTGACTTTGGTTTTGATGTCAGAGCTGGAACAAATGTTAATGCTTTAACTTTGACGTTTGTCAAAGGCTTTGCAGGCATAATGGGTGTTTGTTTGTCTGCTTGTTTATGGAGACCTCCATGGCCCGAAGGCAGTGGGGCTCCGCATGCCGGTGTGGGATGTTTGGTAGAAATGTGGGCAGCTTTCGCCGAGGTACTAACTTGCCCTTGTAAGAAGTTGGGCTCGGAGTCTGAACTGCCTCCACTGCTAGCCAGAAGCCTCTGTACATCTGTTGGCGCAGTCTGCTTCCGGTTCTTCCTGTTCTTGATGAGTCTGGCGACTGATCCCTCAAGATATCCGAAGCATCTTCTGTGCGATGCAGCATGGTTTTGTGGGCCTAACAACGCTCTCTTCATTGCCGAAGTGTATTTTTTTATCTGAACACGAAGCACACCTCACAGTAGGTTTCTTTGTCTTCTGGAGATAAACACAGATTACATATTTTATGCAAGTCCTGCCTGGATAATTTAGCATGGCAGTTAGGGCAAAAAATGAAGGGCATATTTTCCATCCCTCGTGGAAGTATTCTTGTAGAATGGAGTCGAAGAGGTCTAGTAACGGCGGGCCTGGGTGGATGCTGTGAATATAGAGGTATCACCAGTATCTGTCTTCCGGATCTGTGATTTATCAGCTCCGAGACGAAATCGAAAGCCTAAAAAGGCCTAGGTGTAGACTGAAGCCTAGCTCCTGGAGCTGCAATAACGACGTCCAAACCCGATGATGGAAAAATCAATCGAACAAAGGAACCGAGGAACATACGCAATACACACTGAAGAGGTGTCACTATACCTTATGACTCAAATTATTCTTAGAAGAAGAGCAACAACTTCAACTCGCCAAACCCAGCACTAGGTGATAGGATAATGCTAAGCATATGTTTCTACAGACAACACATGCTTTGAATATACATTCCCACCTTCCTGCTGTTTTTGAGTGCGGCTATTCATGTTAAGAGGGTTTGCGTTCCACTAAATATCCCTGTGAAATTTCACATGGAATGCACTTCACTCAAGAAATGCTCAGTGGGCTGCAGTCCACCAGGTTATCCATCTTTGGGTGGCACTCTGAATAAGTCCTTGGTGTCATATGTGCTAGAAAACTCAATGCTGGCCTGTGTTTTGGAGCAGAATCCAGAAAAGCTATCCCTATTAGCAAAAGTCACAGTAGTTGCACATAAGATCAGCACCCAAGTTGTGTCCTCATGGGACCTCAGTTCCTAGCAGGATCTCCCCTCCCCCCCCCACGCCCAACCCTGTGAGTGTTTCAGTATATATTTAAGTGTGTAGTAGCTGATATTTCTTTGTCTCGCTCACATACTTCACCATGGAGAACTGCCATCCTAGTTTCCAATTGCTCGCAGAAGCTGCAAGCTTCTTAATTTAACCTATTTTTTTTCCAGCACGGGCATTCCTTAACAGACAACATGATCCCTATTACATTTAATCCAATCATTTAATGATCTCTTTTCCTCTTCAATGGTGTGATATTCCAGAATTCCTTTCTTTTCCTCATAAAGCAAGCCAATGTTGCATTGTGATACCCCTTTATTGAATAAAATGTATTCCCTTTTTTCTGCCTTCTTGTCAGTGCTTCCTTAATACAGCTACTGGGTAATGTCTTTGCTGAAATGTGCCCGTCACGCATGGGATCAGGATACTCTTTTTAAGGGCTTTAGGGTGGCCACTATTCACATGCAGGATAATATTATTAGTGGTGGGTTTCCTATCAATTCTTCTGCAAAGTTCCCCTCTTTCAGATCACAGTGACATGTAAATAATCAATATACTAATAAATCTTTATTTCGGCACTCAGCCATAAAAGAATAAATAAACATAATACTGTAAACAAAAGGATAAAACAGTTTACATAACACTCCATTTCATAAAAAGACCAAATTCATACTGGCCACAATCAGTTAGATGTATGATCCGACATCGCAAACGGTTACAACGCGTGTTTTTACCACGTCGTTTCTACATCGCAATTACTATTACGTGGCGTGTTTTTTCACCGCATGCCGTTTCAACTCCAATGTGTTTTCCCCTATGGAACAAAGCATTACTACGTAAACAAAGACATCGCGTTACCATTACAATGCGTATTTTTCCCTCTTTTGACTATACGAGGCTGCAGGGAAAACAGGGTTTTTTGTGTGGGCAGCCGTTCCCCCCCCCCCCACTCTGTCCCTCCCACACCCCGAGATTTTGATTCCCCCACGCATATGCAGTGGTCGAAGTGGGCGGGATCGGCAGGTTACGGAGTGCCCCTACTTCTTTAGTTCTATAGCTTCCGTTCCCCAACTTTTTTATTTTGAACATGCGTCCTGGGACAAAAGAAATATCCACGGCCTTAGAGAAGGCTCGGCATTAGTGGCTGATCGGGGACGGGCAGGGAAGGAAAAGGTCTCCTTCTCTTGCTTCCTGCCCAGACGAGACAAGGAAGGTGTCCGCTTCTGCTCTGCCGCTGGCAGCTGCCCCGTCACCCACCCTCTTTCTTACTCCTATTCCCTCTGTCTGTCTAACTCCTCCTCTCTTACCAAAAACCATGACTCAAGAAATGGTTCTCACCCTCTTTCTTCCTGTCGTTCATTTGTTCGCCCTTGAAATGGATGCAAAAAAAAAAACTTTTGCTGGAAATGCCGTTTTTACATTTTTCTATTCCAAAGTGCAGCCTCGGAAATAAAAGGTTCATAATATGAAAAATCAATTAAAAAAACAAGACGGAGTGTTATTAAAGTGGCCAGATTATTCAAACCCCAAAAACATTAGCGTCACTTTACCGAGTTTGCCAGTGAAGCGCTGTTTTCCACTGGTGGGGAAGTGCGCCAAACCTGGAGGTACTGCAATACCTGGTTGATGGGTGGATTAGAAAACAATATGTATACGGCGGCTTTGTGTTCACGAATGTGGTCTTTTTAAACCATACTGCTTACGTTTTGTAAGCATATAAGCAGTGGACATTGAAATGGGTCCTTTCTGGGTCCTGTAGTTTTCACCCAAAAATACTCGTTGATTTCTGCATAATGACTGTAAAAGCGTTAAGTTCACCATGTTTCTGCTTACATTTCACATGCTTTATTTAATCTTTTATTCCCTATGAGTGTTTGGCTAAACATATTGTTGTCTGGAGACAATGATAGCGCTGTCCACATTGTTTTGATTTTGTGTCTGTGAGCCTTAGTGATTCTGTCGCTGCAACGTATCCACCTCTGTGAAAGTATAAATCTATTGCACTGGCTGAATTCGACCGGGCTGCTTGAGTTGCACATAACTTTATACCTAGTGCCACCCCCGGGAGCAAGGACTGTAACTGCTGCCACCCATCACCCCCTCTCTGAGAACTACATACACTGCTTCCTGGGCCCACAAAGAGAAGAGGGAGCCTGCTGCCCAGCAGAGAGGGTTCCTTCCAGGTGCTTGTTCCAGAGGTTGCTTGCCGAAGAGCAGATGGCGTTCTATCTACCCTGAAGACTGAGGAAGAGCACGGAATGTGTGACATAACGTACTAGCAAACCTACAGTCAAGCCACTCATCCACCCTTTCATCCATACATCCATCATTCATTCACCCACCTTTTCACACATCCATCCATCCATCATTCAGCCATGCAACCTTATATCCATCCATACATCCGTCCTTCATCCATCCACCCTTTCATCCATCCATACATACATACATACATCCATCCTTCATCCATCCACCTTTCATCCATCCACTCATCATTCATCCATCCACACATCCATACATCCATCATTCATACATGCAACCTTATATCCATCCTTCATTCATCCACCCTTTCATCCTTCCATCCATCCATACATACATACATCCATCCTTCATCCATCCATCCATCCATCATTCATCCACCTTTTCACACCTCCATACATCCATCATTCATACATGCAACCTTATATCCATCCATACATACATACATCCTTCATCCATCCACCCTTTCATCCTTCCATCCATACATCAGTTCATCCATCCACCCTTTCATCCATACATCCATCCACCCTTCCATCCATCCTTCATCCATCCATCCATCCACTTTCATCCTTCCATCCAAACATCCATCCTTCATCCATCCATCCATCCACTATAGTGCTAGCCACCCATCAAAATCCTCGATGCGTCATCTTGCATCTGTCATAATCCATCATCTTGAACACGCGTTGTCATTGCTAGCGATGTAAAAGTCATTGCGCAGTTGCAGCATGCGTTCTAAAAGCATGCGATGTAAAGCCTCCTGCGATGTTAAAGTCGCGTTGCGATGGCAGCGCGTGAAAAGACAGTCGTTGTAATGGGGGTTTCCCATCTAATAATCCATCTAGCAATGCTTAATTTAGAAATGGCTTTCTTTGTATGGGGTTTAGAAAAAGCAACAAAAAGCGGTTGTGTTTTCCTGAAAGATTTAGTTCTGTCAATATAATACATTCGGGCTCTTTAACATCTAATATATGAAGAGCCCGTTCCTAAGCAGAGTCAGAATGAGGGAAAAATACAGTTAGTTCAATAGATTGATTGAGGTGAAGCTGTCAAACCACCTTTGGGAGAAACGTAGGTTTGGTGTGGAGTACAACCCTATCTCTACGTATTTGTAAGAAGGGTTCTTCCAAGGTTAGTGCCTGAAGCTCAGTGACACATCTAAGAGAAGTGATGGCTATCAGAAATGTTACCCTTCAGGATAGAAACTGGAGGGCGCAGGAGCTGAGGGGGTTCGAATGGAGGGTCCATTTGTCTGGTCAATACAGTGTTAAGATTCCATGTTGCGGCAGGTAGGACCTGAGGAGGAATGACTTAAGACCATCCATGAAGGCTTTAACAACAGGAATTCAGAATACAGAAAGGTGTTGCCTGTTCTGAAGATAAACGGCTAGAGCTGCTAGGTGTAGTCTTATGTATGTGAAAGCTAAATAAGAAGTTTATAAGTGAAAGATGTAGCAGACAATGTCTTGCACTTTGGTTAAGCGATCAATATATTTGGAACGAAAATAATTAACAAATCTCTCCCATTTAGCAGCATAACAGGCTGAGTGATAGGTCTGCCTGCCTCTAAGAATGTCCATGAAATCTGGCAGGAGATTAAGGTATCCAAATTCTAGGACCTCAGGAGCCAGATCTCAAGGCTGAGAGACTTGCAATCTGGGTGACTGATTTCTCCATGGTTCTGTGTGAGGTGGCCTGCCAATTGGCTAGTATCTCACGTGGGACCATTGAGAATTCGAAAAGGGTGGTGAACTATGGCTGTCATGCCCATGTGGGAGCCATCAGGAGGAGGTTGAGAGAGGTCTGTCGAAGTGTCTAAACTACAAACTGAAGTAGAGGAAGAGGAGGAAAATCCTAAGAAAATATTCCTGACCAACTTGACCATAGGGCATTGCCCTTGGACTGTGGGTGTGAAAACCTGGAAGTGAAGTTCGGGCATTTGGCGCGTTTCTGATGTGGCAAGGAGGTCCATCTCTGGTAGTGCCAAACTTTTAAAGCAGGGGTCGAGGACTTGCACTCGTGGACTTGTTGCAGCATCCTTCTGAAGTCTGCAAAGTGGTTGTCCACTCCCGGCAAGTATTCCGCTTAGAGGTGGATCTTGTGATGAAGAGCCCATTTCCAAATGTTTTGGACTATGTGAGAGCTGAGGTGATCTGGAGCCCCCTTGTTTCTGAAGGTAATACTTAGCTGCCATGTGTGTCTTGATGAGAATACCTTGCAAATAATGTAAGGAAGGAAGGAAAGCTTTTAACGTAAGGGGAACAGCTGGTAGCTCTAGGTTATTTATGTGGAGAAGTCATTGACAGGGATTCCACTGACCTTGGACAGTCAAATTTTGTGAATGCGCTCCCCATCCCACAAGGGAATGTTCTAGTATGGTCCTCTGTGGAACTGGGTCTAGGAATGGCCAACCAGTTGCTGGTATTCCACCATTGCATAGAGTGGCAAGACTAACAGCAGACCAAAACTAGATCTTCCCAATGACCCTCTGCTTGAGACCATTAGTGCGCTAAGCACTCCTGTAATGGTCACATGTGTAACCTGGCATGAGGTATTATAGTAATGCTTGAGGCCATCATGCCGAGGAGGCGCATAGCTGTACTAACAGTAACCTGTTGATTTGATTGAAATAGTGGAATGAGTGCTTGAAAGGATTGCATCCTGGTGGTGTTTGGATAGGCTGTGCCCATCTCTGAATTGAGAATTGCCGGTAGATAAGGATGGATCTGAAGGGGTTGGAGAGGGGATTTTAAAGCGTTGATGGTAAAGCCTAGTACGTGAAGTTGGTTGATTGTGACCTGTGTGCGTTTTAGATGAGTGGCACTCTTGATGAGCCAATTGTTCAGATAGGGAAAGAAATGGCGACCCTATCCGCGTAGGTGAGTGGCCACCACCACGATTCACATGGTGAAGATCATGGGTGCGGTCTTGAATCCATAGGGAGCACCTTGAATTGGTAGCACTATCCACCTGCTAAAAATCCGAGGTAGTGGTGATGTGTCGGATGGATTGGAATGTGGAAATAGGCCTCCTTAAGGTAGATTGCGTCATAGAGTCACCTTGTAGCAGCAGGACGACATCCTGAAGAGTGCCCATGAGATGGTACTCTGAGAGAATGTATTTGTTAAGAGAGCTGTAATCTAAAATTGGTCTCAGGGACCTGTCCTTTTTGGGGATAAGGAAGTATAGCGAAACTCCCGTACCTTGGTGAGGGATGGGTTTTATGGCTAATTTCCGAAGGAGCACTTGAATCTTTTCTTGGAGTAACCTCTGGTGTTGAGTTTGTGTTTGCGAGGTGGAATGATGGGTGGCGTGGAAGTGAGCTCCAGACAAATACCTTGTTGGATAATAGACAACACCCACAAGTCGCAGGTGATGTTCCGCTAAGCTTGATAGAACCCTTGGAGACGACCCACGACTGGTATTGTGACCGGGGGTGAGGGGTGGGGATGAGAGGTAAACCAAGGCTTATTGGTGGTGGCAGATCCTTTGAAAGATTTGCCTTTACCTTATGAATTGTTCCCTCAGTAAGAACCTGGAAGTTAGCCTCTGGGAGAGGGGGATTGGGCTTGTGGCCGTTTGGTATGATGTGAAGGTTTCAGGGGAAGTGGTCTCGGAAAATCCATGGTAGAATGAACGGCGAAAGCACCAGCGATGGGAAGGAGTTTGCAGGGCAACCATTGTTTGAGCTTTTACTGTCCTTTATTTTTTCTAACAAAGTATCTACCTGCAGGCCAAAAAGATGTTCACCATTGAACGGCAGATTAAGTAGGTTTTGTGGGACTTCCGGTTTGAAGCTGGAGACATTGAGCCATGTATGACTAGGTAGGACACTAGAGTCAACCCCCCTGGCAGCAGCATCTAAAGCATCTAGGGCACAGCGTATGATGGTGTTTGAGATCTCCTCCTTCAAAGACTAACTCATAGCCTCTATTCTTGTGTTTATCTGGGAGATATTGGAGTAATCCATCAATTTAGTCCCAATGGACCAGGGCATATTGAGAAAGCAGCCCAATAGAATTATTGGCAATCAGCCAATGATTGGTAAACTGCATAACCCTCTTCCCTGCAGCATCTATTCTCCATGGTTGAGTGAGGAGACTGGAGGGGAGATGTTGCTTTTGATGTGGAACTATTGAGAGCTACCAGGGTGGTGTACTATGGTTGACAAGCCCATGTGAGAGCTACTAGAATCAGTGTGAGGGATGTTTGCCTGAGCTTCCGAACCAGAAATGGAAGGAGAGGGAGAGGCAGAAAAGCGTAGACAAATCTCCCTGACCAATTCATCCATTGGGCATTGCTTTTGGGTAGAAGGTGTGAGAACCTAAAGGTGAAGTTTGGGCAACTCTTCTGGATGTCACGGACAACATAAGAACATTACTGGACCAGGGCAAGGCTGTGGCCCTGATCCTGCTAGACCTGTCGGTAGCGTTCGACACAGTCTCTCACCACCTCCTATTGGAAAACCTACACGGGAAAGGGATACACGGAAAGGCCCTTCAATGGGTCAGCTTGTTCCTGAGCAATAGAACTTAAACCGTGCAACTAGGTGCCTTCTCATCCAAACCAAAATAATTTAACTCTGGTGTTCCGCAGGGAGCATCCCTCAGCCCCACGCTGTTCAATTCTTATGTTTCACCTCTGGCAAAAATTGGGACAAAGTGGGGTTTTGGTGTGTGCTCCTATGCGGATGACACGCAACTAACAATCGCCATTGGAAAGGTGCACAACGACACCAAAACAAAACTTAACAGCCGTCTCACCGAATTGGATGTCGGACCACTGCCTAAAATTAAATGCAGACAAATCCGAAATACTACTCCTCGGAGAAGCCAAACACATCTAGGACGCATCGTGGTGGCCCTCCTCACTTGGAGACGCCCCAGCACCCAAGCAGTGTGCCAAAAACCTGGGCGTAACAATTGACGACAAACTATCCATGCAGGACCATGTACATACATTGTGTGGAAAAAGCTTCGCCACTCAAGCTTCTATCCATGGAAAGGCTCTTTCCATGGATCCCCTTAGAAAGCAGAAGGACAGTCACACAGGCCCTGAAGGTCAGTAGCTTGGATTATGGTAATGCTCTTTTTGTAGGCATGCCAGACTACCTCTTCAAACGCCTACAGTTGGTGCATAACGCTGCAGTCAAACTGGTGTGTAACAAAGACAAACATTGCTCAGCGAAGGGCTGCTTAAAACAACTTTACTGGCTGCCCAAGCACCAAAGAGCACGCTTTAAGCTCTTAGGTCATGCCCACAAAACACACAGACACAGGCCCCAAGATCCTTCAGAACAAAATACGATTCTACACTCCCACCAGACCACTAAGATCACAACACCAAGCACTCGCCAAAAGAAAAATGCTTAAAAAGTCCAGGACAAGAGGCGTGGCCAAGCGCAGAGAGAAGATGGCCGTGTGGGGAGTGAGCTCCATCACCCTTCTTAGCCCCTGTCTATCCTGAGGGATTATCCGGTACACAGATTGCCAGGTCTAGACATCGGAGCACGAGCGGAGCCCAACTTGCTAGCCCCGGCTCCGCGACCGTGTCTGCCGCCTGAGATCCGACGTCTTGGAGAGCCGCGGCGGAGCCTAAAGCCGGGACCCACAGTGGACTGACCTGCTGTGGAGGCACCTTGGCTACCCAGAGGTGGCGCCGCGGATCGGGGAGCAGCTGCGGTCATCCTCGCGGCCAGAGCGCCCGGTGAGCTTCTGCGACCTGCGGCGGTGGTGGCTTGGATGTACCCGAGAGCCCCCACCCCCTCTGCAACCAACATCGGAGGCAGTTCAACGCGCCGTCCGCGCTGCACTAAAATGGCGGCAGCGCGTCTTCACTGCTGAAATTTGCCCTTGTGATTGCCGCATTAACGTGATGGCTGCCATTTTTAGTCTGCGGAAAATTGCCCATTGACCCCGGGACAGCGGCACTCCCGACCTGAGGTGTCGGTCTGGCGTGCATAAAAGCACGCACTGCGTTACGCGCGCCGGCCGCGAAACAAGGGAGAACGGTGGCGCGTCCTTGGGGGTGAGGTCTCCTATCAGGTGGAATCCTGACATCACTCTACAGCGGTGAAAAGCAGGATATCATGCGCAGAGCGGGCACCACGAAGCTCTAGGGAACCTACTACCCTGAGCATGTGTCTCTCCTTCCAGTGGTGCTCCGCAGCGGCTTGAACGCCGTCACCACTTGCCAGAAGCAGGTGGCTACATCTGCGCAAAGCGGATTCCCTGGTGATCTAGGTGACCCCCTACCCTGAACGCCTGGTGCCCTCTGCGAAGTCTTGCCAGTTGGAGGTCCTGAGGCCAGGGTGGCTGGCTTACGCAATCCTGAGTCAGCGCGCGCCTCGCCATCCTTGGTAATAGCCTTCCAGCCGGTCCTTTCTACCGCAGCCCTAGGGGTGTAAAGTATCGGAAGCGTCCGCAGGGACACCTACCTCTGCAAGACTCGGACCTGAGTTCAGGACCAGCAGTGAGTCATGTGTCAGGGTTTGGTTGGAGCCGGGGGCGGTGTGTTGCTGTGGCGCCTCCCTCCCCCGTCCCACACCTCAAGCCTGCCCAACACTCGCCTTAAACGCTACAATGGAGCGCGTGAAGGGATCTGGGTCCCGGGAGGCAAAACCAATTCACTTTAACAAGCTGGACCGATACACGGTCTCTAAAGAGACACAGTGGGGCCAATTGTGAGACAAAATCACACGTGGTAGCCCGGGGGACGAGGAACAGGAACTTTTCCTCAAAGACGTCATGGATGCCATCTCTGGTGTTAAGACCTCCTTGGAGCACAAAATGGACACTATGGCCATTGACATAAACCTTATCAGGGCGGATATGGGGAAACTTAATGAAAAAGTAAAACAGGTGGAACTAACAGCTACCAGCCTGGTGGGAGACGTCGCGCAGCTACAAAAGGAGGTCCGTAACCTCCAGGACTCTCGTACTTCTACAGACTTTAAGCTGGATGACTATGAAGGCCGCCTTCGTCGAAATAACCTCCGCATTCTAGGAGTTCGAGTAATCGGAAGGGCAAACCCCAGACCTCTGTTGAGGAACTAATTCTCAACCATTTGAAACCCAAAGGCCTCAGTAAAATTTTTGTTATCGAGCGAGCCCACAGGGTCCCGGGCGGCCGAACCAAGCCGGGCGCTCCCCCCGCGGCCCATGTTGGCTCGGGTCTTAAACTTCCGAGACAGACGTTATTCTCCAAAACGCCAGAGCTGACGCCCCCCTCTGCTATGAAAATACAGTCATCTCCTTCTTCCCGGACTTTACTCAAAGAGTGCAGAGGCAAAGGAGGACATTCCTATCGGTGAAGCGGGACCTGAGAGATAAAGGCCTAAAGAACAAGTTACTTACCTTCGGTAACGATGTATCTGTAAGAAACATTAGTTAGTTAGATTCCTCACCTTAGAATATCCCCAGGCGTCAGACTGGATCCGGAAGATTTTTCGTCAGCAATACCCCTTGCGTGTCGCTAGGCGTCGTCTGCGGCTCCGCGTCAGTCGTCGGCGTCGTGCGCCGGAATGACGGAGTACTTAGACGCCGCCCTCGCGTGCTGACGTCAGTTCTTGTACATAGCTTTCCGCACCAGGAACGCAGAGCCATGCAAAGACCGACACTGGTGCCAAAAATAAAATCTAGGGGCCTGAAAAGGATAACCTTAACCCTAGATGTCAGTTCGCAGAACGGGGAGGATGGGTGGGTCGGTGAGGAATCTAACTAACTAATGTTTCTTACAGATACATCGTTACCGAAGGTAAGTAACTTGTTCATCTGAAAGAAACACGTTAGTTAGATTCCTCCCCTTAGAATAGATACCCAAGCAATACCATCCCCGGTGGTGGGTCTGCGAACCAAGATCACACCAGAAAGTCCTGGAGGACAGAACGGCCAAAGAAGCCATCCCTCCGGACTTGGCTGTCAAGGCAATAATGCCTGGCAAACGTGTGTAACGAAGCCCACGTCGCCGCCTGACAGATGTCCTGCAAAGGGACTCCCCGTCCCAAAGCAGTAGTAGCCGCTGTGGCCCGAGTAGAATGGGCGCGCAGCCCAACAGGAGGGTCCTTTTTTGCTAAGGAATAGCAAATTTTGATGCACAAAACGACCCACCGAGAGATGGTCCGTTTGTGCACAGCTTTCCCCTTCTTAGCGCCCACGTACCCTACAAAAAGCTGGTCGTCCACCCGGAACTGTTTTGTGCGGTCCAGATAAAAGGAGAGCGCACGTTTTGGGTCCAGACGGTGGAGCCTCTCTTCCTCTTTGGAAGGATGCGGAGGCGGAAAGAAGGTGGGCAAGGTGACAGACTGCCCAAGGTGAAATGGAGTCATCACTTTAGGAAGAAAGGAGGGACGAGGCCGAAGGACAACCTTGTCCGGATGAACAGACAGAAAAGGAGGCTTTGAAGATAAAGCCTGGAGCTCACTCACCCGTCTAGCCGAGGTGATGGCTACCAGAAAAGCAGTCTTAAGAGTCAGAAGACGAAGAGGACAATTGTGAAGAGGCTCGAAGGGAGCGCACATCAGGAATGTCAAGACCAGATTCAAGTCCCACTGAGGCATTACAAAAGGGACAGGAGGGAACGTGTGAGTAATGCCTTTGAGAAAGCGTGTAACCACAGGGGACTTGAAAAGAGAAGGCTGATCAGGAAGCCGCAAGAAGGCGGAGATGGCAGCAAGATAACCTTTCAGGGTGCCCAGGGCAGAGCCCTGCCGGGCCAGAGAAAGAAGAAAGAGGAGAACCTCAGAAAGAGGGGCGGAAAGGGGATCCACAGCCTTTGCTGTGCACCATGCCACAAATTTGTTCCACCGGCAGGCGTATACCGTCTTTGTGGAGGGACGCCTGGCTGCCAGAATGATATCACAGACTGCAGGAGGCAAGTCAAATGGCATCAACTGCCGCCGCTCAATCTCCACGCGTGGAGGTGGAGGCTGGACAGGTTCGGGTGGAGGACCGTCCCCTGCTGCTGCGACAGAAGATCCTCCCGAAGGGGCAGACGTATCGGGGGATCGGTCAACATACTGAGTAGCTCGGGATACCAGTATCTTCGTGCCCAATCCGGAGCCACCAAGATGACTTGGGCCCGGTCGTGCCTGATCTTCTTCAGCACTCTGGGCAGAAGTGGTATAGGCGGAAAGGCGTACAACAGACCGCAACTCCACTCGTGACGAAAAGCGTCGCCGAGCAAGTGCCGCCTTGGAAATTCCAACGCGCAGAACTGCTGACATTGCGCGTTCTCTTCGGTGGCGAATAGATCTAACCAAGGCTCTCCCCACTGCTGAAAGAGACCTTGCGCCACTTCGGAGTTCAGACGCCATTCGTGATCCATCATGCACCGGCGGCTGAGTTCGTCTGCTCTGGCGTTCAGAGAGCCCGCCAGATGTTGAACCACTAGGGTGACGCCCTGGTGTTCCAGCCACGTCCAGAGGCGCAGAGCCTCCTGACAAAGGGTCCACAACCCCACCCCGCCCTGTTTGTTGCAATACCACATGGCGGTGGTGTTGTCCGTGAACACCTGCACGACACTGCCCCTGACGGAGGGAAGGAAGGCTTTCAGTGCAAGTCAGATCGCTCTCAACTCGAACAGGTTGATGTGGAGACGAGACTCCGCCAGAGACCAGAGGCCTCTGATCTCCGCCTCTCCCATATGGCCACCCCATCCCAGGAGGGACGCATCCGTCACTACGACATGCTCCGGTTGGGGAAGGGAGAGGCTCTTGCCCTTGACCCAATCGCGGTCCGTGAGCCACCACTGCAACTGTTGTGCAGTGCCCTCCGAGATCAAGACATGGTCGGACAGGTTGCCGTGATGCTGGGCCCACTGAAACTTCAGGTCCCACTGCAGAGCCCGCATGCGCCGCCTGGCGTGATGCACTAGTAGGATGCAGGAGGCCATCAGCCCCAGAAGCCGCAACACTAGCCTGACCGAAACCCAGGACAGAGGCCGAAAGATGGGAATCAGGGCCTGTATATCCCGGACCCGCTGTTCCGGTGGATGGACCCGGAACTGCGCCGAATCGAGAACCGCTCCGATGAAGAGGAGCTTCTGAGAGGGACTCAGGTGTGACTTCGGCACGTTGATGGAAAACCCCAGCAAATGCAGGAGATCCGCCGTAGTCTGGAGGTGGGAGACGACTGCCTGGGGCGAGCCCGCCTTCAACAACCAGTCGTCGAGATAGGGGAAGACTGGAACCCCTGATCTGCGCAGATGAGCTGCGACCACCGCCATCACTTTCGTGAACACCCGAGGTGCACTGGTGAGGCCGAAGGGGAGCACGGTAAACTGAAAGTGCTCTTGGCCCACCGTGAACCGCAGGTAACGCCGGTGGGCCGGCAGGACGGGGATATGGAAATATGCGTCCTGCAAGTCCATCGCTACCATCCAGTCTCCGGGGTCTAGGGCAGCTAGAACCTGAGCCAACGTTAACATCTTGAACCTTCCCTTTCGGAGGAAGGCATTTACGTTCCGGAGGTCCAAGATGGGGCGTAGGCCCCCTTTGCCCTTCTTGGGAACCAGAAAGTAATGGGAATAACAACCAGGACCTACTTCTGGACTCGGAACGCGTTTGACGGCCCCCTTGGCCAAGAGGGCCGAAACTTCCTCGCGGAGAAGATTCAAATGATCCCCCGAGATACGGTGGTGCTGCGGTGGCATGGCTGGAGGGGTCGTCTCGAAGGGGAGGGAGTAGCCCCTTCGGACGATTTGCAGCACCCACCTGTCCGATGTAATGGACCGCCAGTGGAGCAGGTGATGGCGAACTCTGCCGCCCACTAGCGTGGAATGGGCCTGAAAGCTCGGACTAGGAGGGCTTTGAGGCGGATGCTGCCGGGGTGGATGTGGGCTGACCACGTCGTCCTCCAGATCCGCCACGGCGGAAACCACGTCCGCGACCGCGCGCAGTTTGGTTCTGCGGCTGGTGGCTTGGCGTACGTGAGGAGGCGCCCCTTCCTTGGCCACGAAAGGGGCGAAAAGCGGAGGTGTGCGCCCGCGGAGCCGAGAGGCCCAAGGACTTGGCCGTAGCCCGGGTGTCCTTAAAGCGGTTCAGCGCACTGTCCGCCTTCTCACCAAACAGGCGAGTGCCATCAAAGGGCATGTCCATGAGGGTGTTCTGGACATCCCCGGAAAATGACGTGGACCGCATCCAGGCGTGGCGGCGGAGCGCCACCGTGGTGGAAATCGCCCTACCCAGCGAGTCCGTGGTGTCAAGCCCACATCGTATGGCGTGCCGTGCTGCATCCCTCCCATCGGCCAAAGCCTGGGTAAGACGTGTCCGGGCCTCCTCCGGACACAGGGGCAGCACGTCCTCCACCGTATCCAACAGAGAATGGGAATAACGGTCCAAGAGACAGGCGGTGTTCAAAGACCGCAGGCCCAAACTAAGGGACGAGAACAGTTTCTTGCCAAACTGCTCGAGTCTCTTGGAATCCCGGTCCGGCGGAGCGGTCGGGAAGGAGGATTGGGAGGTAGAGGCCTGGATAACCAGACTCTCGGGGGTGGGGTGTTGGGACAGGAAACTGGGGTCGCCCGGAGCAGGGCGGTGGCGCCTGGCAACGCTCCTATCCACAGGAGGAACTGTGGAGGGCTTGGACCAGGTGCCCTGCAGAACATCAGTGAGGGCCTCATTGAACGGCAGCAGAGGCTCAGTGGAGCTTGCTGCGGTTTGAAGCACCTCAGTGAGGATGTTAGTCCTCACAGCCACGGCAGGCAGCTCGAGCCCAAGGGCTGCGGCCGCCTTGCGCAGCACCACAGAAAATGCTGCACCCTCCTCCGAAGCCACAGTCGGAGGAGAAGTGAATCCAGTGTCCGGCGAGGTGTCCAGCCCACTGGCCTCCCCCAGTTCATCTGCCCAGTCCTGTGAAAGCTGTGACTGAACAGCCATAGGGTCCTCGAACCCCTCCCAGTCGCCCCCGTCTTCCGATTCCTGATAAACAGGAGAAATGATCGGAGCCGGACTGTAGAGATGATAGGTCTCAAGCGGCGCCGGACGCGGTGTCGGTCGACGCCGTTGCGGCGCCGGGTCCAGAATAGGGCTAAACTGGGGTTGGACGCCGTCCGGAGTCGGCGCCGAAGGCGTCGGCGGCGCCGGAGGTGTAGGCGCCTGCGCCAGCGGCGCCGGTGGCGGCGTCGGTGGTTCAGTCGTCGGCGGAGGAGTGATTAGGTCAACCGGCGTCGACGGGGGCCCAGGCATGGGGACCTGCGGCGTCGAGACCGGAGTCGACGACTGCGCCGGGGCCGGAGCCGCCGGCAGGCAAGGTCGCCCAGTCGAGTCCGCGGGGCCCGAAGGCGCGCCAGCGGGCGTCGACGGCGGAGCCAGGCTCCTCATGGCCGAGAGGAAGGCACTGACCTCCGCCGGCGTCGCGTCAGTCCCAGGGACCGGAGGGTATGGAGACTTGCGCGGCGCCTGCGGCTCCGACGGAGCCGCCGGGGTTGAACCACCCGGACCCTCGGCCGAGTCGCGCGACCGGCGAGGGGAGTCCGAAGAGCGATGCCGCCTCTTGGACTTCTTAGAGCGTTTGGACTTACCCGACGACTTGGAGCCTGACGATCGATGGTGGCGTCGGCTGGGGCTCCGCGAGCGATCCTTGGACCTCCTCCTGGACCAGGATCGCGCACGACGCGGAGCCGAGTGGCGAAGTTCGAGAAGCTTGCGGGACCGCTCCCGCCAAGACTTCGAAGTCAGGGCCTGGCAATCGGAGCACGACTCCGCGTCGTGGTCGGGGTCTAAACAGTAGAGGCACCGGCGGTGGTGATCGGTCACCGACATCAGTCGATGGCAATCCTCGCAAGCCTTGAATCCAGGCATCCTACCGGCACCAGATGTCGACAGACAAGGATCAAAAGTGATCAAAAAAGATTTAGTCAAAAAAGACTAAAAGGGGTAGCTCTCCCGTATCTGCGCTTACCAATGGGGAAAAAAGAATAACAAGAACTGACGTCAGCGCGCGAGGGCGGCGTCTAAGTACTCCGACGACGTCATTCCGGCGCACGACGCCGACGACGGACGCGGAGCCGCAGACTACGCCTAGCGACGCGCAAGGGGTATTGCTGACGAAAAATCTTCCGGATCCAGTCTGACGCCTGGGGATATTCTAAGGTGAGGAATCTAACGTGTTTCTTTCAGATATACTCGATGCTATTCCCGGCACGCCTCCGGGTTGAGGCCAACGGAAAAATTCGGTTTTTTGACCAGCCGGAGGCAGTGGAAGAGTGGATGGAGTATAGGGGTGCAAGGAGCCCAGCAGATCATGCAGCCGGGGACATGGCAGGCACTCGGCCGCCCTGATGAAGGAATCTCCATGCAGGCAACTTTCTATAGAATACAATGAAACAGCGAGGCGGGTTGAGGTGGAGGGGAATGGCAACTGCGCTTCACTCAAAGGGACTGGTAAATTTCTACTGTTTTCAAGTCATTATGGCAATTTATGGTGTAACGAAGTGCCTGTCTGGGGCAGGGCTACGGAGCCCGCTATTTACCCACAGACACTCTGCAAGTTTCTAATGGGCAGTTTAGAGCCCAGAGTGCGGGGCAGCAGGGAGGGGGGATGTTGGGATGGGGTTTTGAGTTGGATGGTTTGTTGTTTTTTGTTTATGATCAGCACAGTACAAGAGTTTCGGCGTAAGTCCTAATGCAAAGATTACCGCAAGGGGTTGTTGGCGGGTCCATGGTCATGCCGAAGATGATGGGGGATAGGGGTGAAGGGATCCGGAACCGGAGCGTTAGTGGGTCAGGGGATAATAGCAAACGGAGTGTTGTGCTCCAATACATTAAGTATTTCTACGATGATGGGGGATAAGGAGGTTAAAGTTCTAAGTTGGAATGTGAACGGGTTAGGGAATAAAATTAAGCGAAGTATAGTACTTCAACATATTAAGAGGCATTCCCCGGATGTGGTTCTACTGCAGGAAACACTTCGTTGGCAATACCTGCAAAGCAATGCACAGGGGAGGATACAAAATGATTGCTCATGCGGGAATCACATCAGGTTCCAGGGGTGTGGGCATAATGATGATAAAAAAAACGTTCCCTCTAGCAGTGAGTTCCACATGGACACATGATCGCGGCAGATATGTTGGTGTCACTGGGAAGTGGGAAGGCCGCTTGATCACTTTTATGTCAGTCTATGTCCCCCGGGTCTTCAGAGTACCATGTTTACTGACCTGGGTACGGTCTTGCTCGCGGTGCCTGAGGGACTTCTGATGCTAGGGGGAGACTTTAACGCAGTCGTCTCTGGGGAGTTGGATAGGTTTCCTCCCCGGGAAATGGGGCGGGCTACCCGCTGGTTACCTGATTTCCTATAAGCCATGGGCCTGGTGGATAGCTGGAGGCTCTACCACCCAGATCAGATGCAATACACCTTTCACTCAGGAGCCTATCACAGCCTCTCCAGGCTAGACTACTGTATAGTACCCGCCGCACAAGCCACCTACATACATACATACCATTAGCCATTTAGCCAGAGGCATTTCTGATCACTCCCCACTTTGGATCCAACTCGTTCTGAGCCCGGGATAGTCGGGGAGACTGGCCCCAATTAACCCCTGGTACCTGCGGAAACTTAAGATCCGTAAAGGCCCTCTTAAGACTATAGACGAATACTTCACCAATAATGTGGGTTCAGTGACTTCCGCACAGTCTTTGTGGGAAGCGTTTAAGACGGTAATCCGTGGGCAGGCTTTATTGCTTAAATCTGGCGCCAAGAAAGATAAACAAAAAGAAGTTATTGAACTTGAGACAGAAATGGTCCTGAGGGCGTACTGGAATCGGGGCTGACGCCGGACAAGCTTCATCTACGAAGCTTAAAGCAACATCACTACAAAATGCTGGTCAAGATAGGGCCAAGGCCCTTAGCCAAGAGCAACAGGGCAGGCTTTACGATTTGGGAGATAAAGCCGGGAAACTAATTGCCTGGCTAGACAAAAAGGAATGGGTGAGCCCCCTTGTTCCGGAGCTTAGAACAGAGGGAGATGTCCTAATCACGGAGCCGCAGAAGATAGTGGACAGATTTGCTGAACACTTTCAAACAGTATATACTACAATATCTCCTTACTCGGAGGGAGATTCGCAGGAACTGCTTCGTGATATCAATCTCCCTGGTCTCTCCCCTGACAACCGAAAATACAAAAAAGGATAAGATCGCCTAGCCAATTTGCTCCTTAAACTCTGGGAAAGAACTAGGCCCAAACGGGCTCCCCATTGAACTTTATAAACTCCGGCCGGATAAACTTACCCCCCACTTGAAGTCAATGTTTGAGGAGTCTAGAGAAGCAGGGGTGTTACCCCGGGTACAGAGGCTGCCCACGTTGTCACAATCCACAGAGGGAAAGGTCGCGACGGATTGTGCCTCATACAGGCCCATTTTGCTTTTGAACGCACAGCCCAAAATTTTGGCCAATCTTTTAGCTAATCGGTTGATAAAGGTGATCACAACCCTAATACAGCCCGATCAGTCTGGCTTTATGCCCCATAGAAACACCGCCCTTAACCTGCGTAGAGTTCATGGGGTAATAGATGGAGCCGACACCCTTCAAAAACCAGAGGTGATTGTATCATTGGACGCGACGATGGCGTTTGACATCGTGGAGTGGCCCTACCTGCGGGCAGTTCTGGCTAAGTTTGGGTTTGGTCTGGAATTTATCCAATGGGTATGCCTGCTGTACTCAGAATCTCTAGCACAAGTGGTGGTGAACAGGAAGGTGTCAGCCTCATTCCCGCTTAGTCGTGGGATGCGTCAAGGCTGCCCGCTGTCCCCCCTTCTTTTTTTCCTGGCCTTGGAACCCCTTGCTGCGTGGATTCTTTGGGATCCAATGATACGAGGACTGTGGTGGTACCCCGGGTGGGAAGATCGTATATCTTTATACGCCAATGACATCTTGCTCTATTTAGCTTCTTCGCAGAAATCTCTAATTGTAGTTCGCGATATTCTGGCAGTCTTTGGGAGGTTCTCGGGACTTTCCATAAATTGGGGGAGATCCCTGCTATTTGCTCTTAATGGGAACCCTCCTGTTCCTCCCTGAGGTTGTCCGATACAAATTAATAACAGGGGGTTTAAATATTTGGGGATCTTTGTTTCCCTCAACCCTTCAGTTCGATATGCTCGTAACCTGCCCCCCCCACCCCCCCTTCAAAAACTCAAAAGTGACACTGCCAATTGGAGGAAGCTCCCCATCTCACTCCTGGGTAGGGCCGTCCTTTTCAAAATGATGGCCATGCCCAGATTCCTATACGTCCTGCAAAATACATTAGATTTCGTTCCAGCATCCTACTTCAGGGAAAGTGACGGCCTACAAAGAGACCTACTGAGGTACGGAAGACCTCGAATCGCACTAAACAAGCTAATGTTAAACTGGTACGATGGGGGCATTAGTCTCCCGGATATCAGGAAGTACTACTGGGCCTCCCAATTGGCAGCTATTAACCATGGCATGTTCGGCCGCATAGTAGATCCGGGCTACGCCATGGATAAATGGATCCTACCGGGTGGTAACTACAATAGAGCTCTTTATTCCCATCCCAAGGGATTTCAATTGTCAGACCCCACAAAACATTCAGTTCAAATTTGGCATGACGCCACAAACTCCCTTGGATGAAGAAACGAGTTAACTTTAGCAACCCCTCTGTGGGACTCAGAGAAGCTGGGCGATCTCAGGAAAACAAAGGGTTTTGACAGGTGGGATCTTATTGGAATTTCTGCTATCAAAGATATGTGGGGATGGGTGAGATCAAGACCTTCGAGGAACTTCAAACTGAATACGAGCTGGCAGACAGAGTTTCCGCTATATGCAGGTTCGTCATTCTCTCCAGTCCGCGTTACCTAAGGGGACAGTTCCCCCGGAGGCCTCCCCACTAGAGGACAGGGTCATGGATGGTCACCTCCCCGAGATAACGACCTCACTAATGTACAAAAAGTTGGTTAACCACATGGCGGATGCTCTTCAGTATCTGAGAGAAAAATGGGTGCAAGACGGGATAGAAATGGATGACGAGGACTGGCAGTCGGCGATATCCTATCCCAAAGTAGTGGTGATTCCAGTACGCTTACAGCTGGTTCAATTAAAAATCCTTCACAGAATATATCTATCGGGGCCCCGAATGGTGTGCATGGGGTGGGCTGACACGGGAGAATGCAGGAGAAAATGTGGCCTTATCAGCACCTATATGCACACTATCTGTGAATGTGCACATATTAGCTCATATTGGCTTCAGATACACGACACAATCAGTAAGGTGTTACACATCACTCTCCGACCGGAGGCACGGAGATGCCTACTAAACATATGGGAGCCTACAGATTTGAATACCTCGCAGACTCAGTGGGCCACTCTAGGATTCATGTTAGCTAAACGTAATATTGCTCAGCTATGGGGAGCAGCACGTCCGCCCACCCTAGAGGACAGGGAAAGAAATCTCAACTGGTGCAGGTTCAGAGAAAAAACGGTGTATCTGGCAAGGGGATGTCCCAAGAAGTGGTTGCGAGTCTGGGACTAGTGGAATGGCTATAGAGGGGAGATTTGTGCACCACCCTGTAACAATGATCATGAAGACCCTGACTCTCCGTAACGCTCCTTGATATTGTAATGTATGTATGTCCCTCCTCTGTGTTAAATGTACTAACTGACCCGCCCGATCCTCCGTAATGTATGATTTGCCGATGATTGTTAATAAAAAGAATTATTTTTTTTAAAAAGTCCAGGACAGGAGGCCGCACCTTTTTGCGACTCGCAGCAATGCACTGGAACGAGCTTTCAGTCGAACTCAGGCTGATTAAAGAATACAACACCTTCCGGAAAAAAATTAAAACCTACCTATTCCCGAAAGACTGCTATCATGCCCATCAACTCATTAGACTCTACTCACCACTAATCCGTTCTTAGCGCCGTGATATCTCAAGGGATGAATGTCGTGCTTAATAAATAAATAAATACATTGTGCGTTGTCTGCGGTGGCGAACAGATCTATTTGAGGATATTCTCATTGTTGAAAGTATGGAAGGAAAACTTGGGAATTAAGTTCCTACTCGTGTATTTGTGGTCTCCTTCTGCTGAGGTCGGAAATTTGATTGTTGACTCCGAGGAAGTGTTCTGCCAGAAGGTGAATCTTTTGATGGATTGCCCATTTCCAAATAGTCTAAGACAGTTGTAACAATTAAAGGGTGTATTCCCCCCCCCCCCCTTGTTTTTGTACATAGTACAATCGCTGTCATGTTGTCCGTGCGGACTAGGACAACTTTGGCTGTAAGATGAGACTGAAAGGCTTTCAGCACTAGAAATACTGCTAGAAGCTGTAGATAGTTGAGTCGTTTGCGTTTGTCGTCCCAGAGACCCTGAATTTGTAATGGAGATGTGCGCCCCAATCCATGTGAGATGTGTCTGCTGTTAGCACGACTTGTAGAACAGGGTCCATGAAAGGCTGCCCTTTTGATACATTGTGGATTCCACCACTGCAGAGAGCGATGGGTGCGACTGTCTACCAGCACTAGATGTGTTAGCTGACCCTGTGACTGATTCCACTGACGTGCTGAGCATTCTTGTAGTGCACACATGTAGTCTTGCATAAGGCACTATTGCAATGCATGACGCTATCATTCCAAGTAGCTGTATAAAAGTCCTGGCTGTCAAGGTTTGGAACGCAGCAATAGAGTTTGGATACTGGAAATGCTGGCTGCACTGGGGAAGACTATAGGATTGTATCTGTAAAGATTGTAGGTGAGACTTTTGAATATTGACCATGAAACCTAATTTGTGGAGTAGATGTATTGTGGTCTGAGTGTGTTCTAAACACTTTTGGTGTGTGGTGGCTTTGAAGAGCCAGTCGCCTAGGTACGGAAAGATATGAACTTGATTGCTGAGATGAGCTGCCACTACTGCTACCCACTGGTGAACACTATGGGCCAAGTAGTTACCCCGAAGGGGAGTACTTTGAACTGATGGTTTTTGTCTATCACAAATCTTAGATTTGCGATGAGCTGGATGAATGTGAAAATATGCGTTGTAAGTCTAGTGTGGACATAAAATCGCCATGCTGTAGAAGTGGAAGGACCTGTTGAAGCGTTACCATATGTTATGACAGTATGTACCGGTTTAACCCTGAAATCTAAAATTAGTCTTAATGATCCACCTTATTGGGGGATCAGATAATAAAGAGAGTAAACTCATGAAACTCGGTATTGTAAAGGAACTGGTTCTATGGCTCCCTTTTCTAAGAGAGACTGCACCTCTTGTTTGTGTAACTCTAAGTGATCTGACAATAGTTTGTGAACGCGAGGTGGAATTTTTCGTGGATTGGTGGTGAGCTCTAGGCAATAACCATGTAGAATATGGTCGAGTACCTATTGGTCTGTTAAAGATTGCCAAATGGGGAGAAACTGTTGGAAGTCTTCTCCCGACAGGTGTTAAGTAATCGGCTTGGGTGGGGGGGGTGTTAGTGTGGGCAAGTCACAGTTTGTTGGGGGAAGGGGTGTTTCACGCTGTGGAGCCTTTACCCCACCTTTGGAATGGTTTCCTCTATATCCTCCTCGATAGAAACCTCTAGAGGGAGAGGCGTTATTGTTGCCTTTATAAGAGGAAGCATTTGGGTCTGAGGATGTTTTGGACCCTGCTCTGTAAAATGAGCGACGAAAGGAGACTATTGGATGGGGACTGGAGCGCTCCCATGGATTTCAATGTCCTTAATTTTCTCTAAGAACTGGTCGACTACAGGCCCAAACAGGTGTCCCTTGTCAAAAGATGTGTTCAAAATGGACTATTGAACTTCCATCTTAAACCCAGAGATTCTAAGCCATGCATGTCTTCTAAGGAGAATGCTGGTAATTATCTCTCTAGCTGCGTTGTTAGCTGCATCTAATGCACATCTGTTTGAGGAATTAGAGATGAGTTATTAGTCTTCAACTGACTGCTGTGCTTTACTTTTGTGTTCATCTGGGAGATATTGGAGCAGTTGCTCCATCTCATCCCAGTGTGCCCTGTCAGATCTAGCTATTAAGCCCTGTGTTTGCGTGATGCACTAGTGGTTAGCAGCTTTTACAGCTACTAGTTTTCCCGAAGCAACTATACGTTTATACCATACGTCTATACCATAGGTTTGTAAATTAGCTCTTTTACGAGCAGTGGACACTACTAGGGAGTCAAGAGGTAATAGACCTTTGATAAATACCGGGTCGGATGGGGAGTGTGTGTATTGTACGTGCTCAGACAGGGTCTTTAAAAATATCATCTGCATGCCTTATCATGCCTTAAAGCATAGGGAATGTTTGACATGACCTGTGTGTGGACTCAAGTGTTTTAAATAAAAAGTCCTCTTCTAATGTCTCTTTATGTAAGGTAACCCCATATTACTCTGCTGCTCTAGCAAGGAGCTGTTGGAAAGCCATGCTATTGTCTGGTGGTGATGGCTTTGCAGGGTAAAGGTCTGGATCATTGTCGACTGAAGGGTCAATGGTGTAATCATTCCATGGGTCTACAGGCAAATGAGTATCATCAGCACCATGATCTCTATCTGGATCTGTATGATGAGATCTGAGGTGTTATATGTAAGGGATCCTCAATTAACTGTGGAGAAGATGGTGGAGGAGGAGAGGGTTGTGGGGCAGGATAAACAGGGCTGGAAGCCATGTCCTCCTTCATCTTTAAAGGGATCTTGACAGTGTCCTCTAAAGGATGTTTGTGTGTTGCTGGTGTTTTAGTAGAAATCCAATTTGGTCTTAAGAATATCTAAAATTGGTTCCAGAGGCTCAGAGACAGGGGGCCCGATTCACAGAACTAACTTAAGACAAAATACTAAACTTACTACCATTTTGGTATTCACAGAAGGCACTTACTCATTTTGGTATTCACAGAAGGCACTTACTCATTTCGATATTCACAGAAGTTAGTAGTCCTAACTTTAGGACTCCTAAATGCCTTCTGTGAATACCGAAAGTCTTAAAATTTGGATTTTTCTCAATTTAGTAGTAGTAAAGTTAGGACTCCTAACTTTAGGACTCCTAAATGCCTTCTGTGAATACCGAAAGTCTTAAAATTAGGATTTTTCTCAGTTTAGTAGTAGTAAAGTTAGGAGTCCTAACTTTAGGACTCCTAAACTGAGAAAAATCTTAATTTTAAGACTTTCGGTATTCACAGAAGACATTTAGGAGTCCTAAAGTTAGGAGTCCTAACTTTACTACAACTAAATTGAGAAAAATCCAAAGTTTAAGACTTTCGGTATTCACAGAAGGCATTTAGGAGTCCTAAAGTTAGGACTCCTAACTTCTGTGAATACCGAAGTAAGTGCCTTCTGTGAATACGAAAATAGTAGTAAGTTTAGGATTTTGTCTTAAGTTAGTTCTGTGAATCAGGCCCAGGGTCTACAGATTTTGGTGTCAAAATGAACTTGTCTTAGGTTTCAGCTCCGAACTATATTTGTCCTTGGAGCCCGCTGGTTCCAGATCCGAAGGAAGTTTTGGTTGACTCGGTCTCAAGTTGGCAGGCTTGACTGTGTTTCGGTACTGAGCCGAGAAGCAGGACGTCGTAAACATTGTCTCAGTGCTGACCTTAGCCAGAAAGCAGAGATAGTGCCATAGCCTTATGTATTTTGGAAGATTTAGGGGGCAAGGGATCTTTGGTACTCACTGCACCTTGCCCTGGAGGCATAACTTCAGAACTATCGCAGAATCGGACGCTGGAACGGAGAGGACCGCCTCTTCTTCTGAGGCAAATGCTTCGATCTCCTCTTGCTCGGACTCTTCCCCAAAGATATCTGGAGTGTGTTGGATGCTTGGAAGTGGCATCTCTCGTTATCGAGCCAGACAATCGTGTAGAGTCTTCATGGACGTAAACTATTTACAAGCGTCGCAGTCTTCGACTTTGTGCTCTGGATATAGGCAGTTACCAACTTGATGTAGGTCAGTGCGAGGGTACTTGGCGTGGCACCATCAACAGAAGGCTGGCCCGATGGCCGCTAATGAGGTTTTGGATCAAAAATTGGAGGATTTGTCGAGCGATTCGATATGCAGAGGACAAGGAAATGCATAAGGAAACTATCAGAGGGTAGAGTAAATTGCGCACCGAGGGAAACCAAAAGAACGGTTTCAGAGCGCAGCAAAACACGTCCGTACACGATGGCGGGAAAAAAAAAACCAATGGAGTCGATGCCCATGCACACTATCACCGAAACGAGGAGTCACCTTGTGACTGGAAAGATTTCTTCGAGGAAAAACTACTAGCAAACATCCTGACCCAACACTAGATGGCAGGAGTATGCAAAGCATGTGTATCTACAGCACACATGCCTCAAACATAATGTTCCTGATTTAAATTATTTTAAAAACTTTACAATCATTAATATAAACATTTTAAATAACTTATTACCACATAATAAAATTCATTGTTTTTGATTAAACCATACACGCATCTATTAAAGCATTATAAAAAACTACATATTAAGTATGTAGTATTTAATATTTCCTACTAATTTATAAGATTGATGCAATAAATCTAAACCATTTATCAATACAGAAAGTAAAAAATTCAATAAAAGCATTTGCAAAATATTTTTAAATTAGGCACTAAAAAAATTGAAAGTATTACTTTTAAAACTATCTTACATAAAAAAATTAGAATGGATACCAAGTTTATCATAAATTATCTAAAATGTTAATAATCGCACCTCTTTCTCCTATAAACCCAACATCCCACTTCTGTAACATAAAACTTCTAAAAATACAAAAATCAACTACGCAATACTTACAATTATATTTACAAATTAATATAGATGAGTTCAAAACCATTTTTTTTTAAAAATACTTCAAAAAATAAAAACACACTAAACAATATTATATACGACAATAAATTAAATAATTTTTTTTACAACACTGGTACTCGCAAACATTAACAAAGCTGAAGGGGACAAAAAGTTTAATAATCAATGATGCAGAAGAGCCGCATTGATACAAGAAGGGTGATGGTTAGGGACAGGTGGGTTTAGGGCATGGGTCTTCAATCTGTGGGGTCCTGGGATGTGTTCAGGGGGGTGGGGGGGGGGGGATGGGGGTTCGGGGGATAAAGTGCATTCCTCAGCCTTACTTGTGCCTGGAATCCAAAACGTTTGCTTTTGTTTTGGAAAAAGACAACCGTCTCGGGAGGGCTAATTTTGATGCTTAAAATGCTTCAGCTTAAGTTTCATTATTTGAGTCTACTGCGCTGTGAAAAGCTTTCGTGCCAGGATGCCTGCTTGCCTGAATGAAATCCAGATTTGCGCTATTAGTTAATCTGCAAGAGAAAAGGGTGCTTGAGAGCCATTGATCAAACCCCTCCAAGCTTTGTGATGACAAAGATTTTTTTTTGTTTGTTTTATTTTGTGGCAGTGCAAAGAGTCAACAACTGAGCTATGAAGTGCATGCTGTTAATGGCAATTATATTTACACAGCCCTTAATCACTCATAAAAAAATAACTGCATTAAATACGCTCTTGTATTACTAAAATCTTTATTTTGGTATCACCATTTGTAGCAGTCTGTCTTAAACACTATGTGTATTGCATGTTTAAAGTTTTGACTTACTTATTCACAGTGCTTTCTGTCAAAGGCTGTGACCTTGTAGCACTAAACACACGCAAGTCACTATTCTCCACTGCACCAACAAGATTTAATTCTGTGGCTCTCCGGTTACACACAGACCTTTGCAGTACATTAACTAATAGAGGTTTCATAATGTTCTACAGTGCATTTTCCACTGAGTAATGAGGAACTTCAATTTTTGATCACGATCGAATCGACCCGCCATTTTGTGCTCCGCTGCCATTTTGTGTTGCCATCACTCAGGCAGCACGGCGAACAAAGTCTATTCTGCTTTTTCTGCAAACCGGTGTCGAAATACGCTTTCTGCCACTATTTACAAAGCTGGTGTTAGAACTAGCAGAGTACACAAATCCCTGTCTGGCTTTCCTAATCCCCGTCTCAACTATCTGTTGGTTCACACTATTCTTTCCTGACCTTATCTTATCGTCTGGCCTTCACTGTCTCCTGCTAGCATTCTCTCGTTTCACAACTGTCCTCCAACACACACAAACGTATCTCGCCACCTGCAAGTTAGTTATGAGTCTGTTAATAAATTAGCTTGAGGGAGGGGTGACAAACAGTTGGAGGAGAGGTTTCTTCGAGTCATCCGACACTTCTGTTTTCAAACCTTTCCTATTGGTTCTGTCTTGTTTTCGAACTTTCCTTATTGGCTCTTTTCTATGTACTCTGGGTGTGTAGTTGGCTAATGTACATTCTTCGTATGGGATATATAAGATTGTGCGCCACAGAGTGAAGTGGCAGTCTCCTGAGAACCTACTTTGTGTACTTCTAGGATAACTGTACTAGCTGCAGCTAAATAAATCTGATCTTCTAACGCCGACAGAGTGTCCCGTGTCTCTGTGTAGCTAAGCAGGTGAACTCCGGAGACTTGGGCGTACCCTGCGCCGCCAGGCCCAAAAGGTTCTGGTTCTTCAGTAACAACTTTTATTAAATGTATTTTTCATTTAAGGTGCCCACTATTTTATAGGTAGCTATTTAATGGTTAAAGGCCTATAAAAAAAAAATACAGAATATTCTAGGGCTTATATAAGAGGCTTGCGCCGCCAGAGCAACACTACCTACGAGGCGGCATAGGTCACCCTGCGTGGAATAAGACAAAGCAACGCAAGTCACTGCGTTGCTTTACTCTGGGTCAAGGAGGCGTTGCTTGGGGGTTCCCACGCAACACCCATGGATTTTGATGCTGCCCCAGATTTTCAAAATTACGTAAACCTGGAGCAGAGCCAAAACCTTACGCCACCCCAGCAGAGGCTTACAGAGGAGAAATGTTCTAAATTATCCCCGTTTTTTCCTCTTTGCATTTGTGCTGCATTCTGCAGCTCACATAAAAAGAGGAAAACGCCTCTTGGGATTGTTTTCTTCCTGCATTAACATAATCCTGCTTATGTTGGTGCTAGGCAGCAATTTGTTCGCAACCGCAAGGGAATGAACAGGAATGCAGAGTATTTCAGAAATACGGTGCATTCCTGCCCTTTAACACTGGTGTAGGGCAGCGCAGCAAGAAGACCTGCGCCACTGCCAATTCATCATAAATGCAGCCCTTCGTTTTTAGCTACACCTTTGACCACGGTCCCACGCTCACTGACTATTGGTTTACTTAACTGTTTAATATTATTTCCCTCATCGTAAAAATGATTCTGGGGAAATTGGGGGCGTTTACGGTTGTCAATGATGAGTACCACCAGGCTCTAGAATTTATTTTCAAAAGCGGGTCCTTATGCCTAAAAAACAGGTTGACAAGGTGGTCTCAGCATAAAAAAGTTTGACGACTTCTGGTTTAGGGGAAGTAAACATGAATCTAATGGCTGATTTGCGCAATGTGAAACCAGAAAATCTGGGTTCAATCCCCACTTTGCCAAATTGTGTGATCCTCTGCAATGGGTTAACTTTCCCTCCTTTTTCTTCATTATCACGTATAAGAGAATAGACTACACTTATTTGAATTTTGAAAAGACTTTATTCTAATAAATATTTTATTCAAGAAGTCTTTAAAACTGAAGGTGTTCCTTATGTTAAGTGGTGGAGAACACGCTAATTATGTCCTTTTTTAACTTTAAATAACCTTTAAATATATGCTTGTTTATTTAACATCTTTCAAGTGCTAGTGCTGAGTCACTAAACAGCAGCCCAGGGCTGCAGTTGACCAGGGGGCCTCTTTAGGCCCTGGGGGTCCCATACCCCAGGCCAGTGTATTTCTTCAAGGAGAGGGAGGCCGCGCTGCCCAGACCCCCCTTCTCAAACCTTGTTAGGCCCTGAGGACTCCATCCTCCCAGAGCCACTCTTCTAAAGGGTAGGGGAACGCATAGCCATTCACACTGAGTTGATTTCGAACTCAGGTACCCCATTCCCGGAGTTCGGGGTCATGCTTACGGGAGGGGCCAATCTTAGCCCCTGGGGGTCCAGTGTTATTGTTAGGAGGAAAGGGGCTTGCAGCCCACTTCCTAGCAAACGTCAGACCCGGGGACTACATCACACAGGGCCTGACAACATTAAAGATGGGTGTCCACCTAGGATACACACCATATTCTCATTTGGGGGGGGGGGGGGGACTATGGACGGAGTACCATGGCCGCTGCAGCCCCCACCAGCTCCCTGCAAGCAGCGGGAGCCAGCGTTGCTCCTGCCCGCAGGGAGCAGCTCCTAGTGATGCCTGCTCTGCAACGGAGCAATCTTTTGAGCTGCTTCTCTGCCCGCATCAGTGCAGGCAGGGAAACTGATGAAAAGTCTGCTCCCAGGGGGTCGGAGTATTTTCAAAGCTCCTGACTGCTGGGAGCAGACTTGATGTTTGCTCCAGCTTTGCGGGAGTTTTGAAACTGGTCACGTCAAGCGAGAGCAAACACTGGTTTACCGGCCCATGTTGGTGCACGCAGGGAAACAGCTATGACCCGGAGGTGGACTCGTCTGAGCTGCCCCGGGGCCATCTAATCTGTTTTTTGCAGAGGCTGTCTCCGGTGTGAGCTGCTAAGTGAGCTGTGGGTGACAACACTGGTATTCACCTGGGTACAGAGATCCGGAGACCCTCTGATTCATGCAGTCAGGCTCCGGAAACTCCGCTTACAAAATATCTTATTGACACTCCACTCTGGAACCTGGCTACTGAGGGCCAAGGTATTCTCCTTCTAATGTCTCATCAAGAAGGCAGGCAGGCTCTCAGGTCTGAGGCAGACTCACTGCTTCAGTCATAAGACATGCAGCTTTGGGAGACTGTGATTTGGCTATATAATCCCTTGATCGCAGTAACTCAAGAGTACTACGCAGAATACCTAAACCATGGTCAGAGAAGCAGCTTGGAACTGGAACCAAGTAGGAAGCTTTGGGTCTATCTTTTATACAGTTTTCCGGCAGGAGTTGTTAGTGGATCCACTGGATATAGTTCAGGAACCAGTTCAGGGTGGTTTGATTTCATGGCATCATGTTTCTGCTGAGGACATAATTATTAGTGTAAGGTGATGGCTTGCACAGGAGTGAGTGATAATGATGGCTACAAACATGATTACTCCTATAACAAGCACATTGAGCATGGTATTCTGCCCCTGGCTGCCGCCAGCCTTCCTGGATGGCCACGCAAGGGAAATCTAAAGGCCCACAGCCTACCTAGAAATGCCTATCCTTTCAACAACTGAATCTGCAGACTCGTCCCACTCTCCTACAACTGTCCAAATGGGAGTGCTCAGAAAAGTGATCAGCAATACACTGCTAAATGGGCTACACAATTTCAAAAGGTAATCCGGTCTCCTTCATTCCACATATCTGCTTCTGTAGCTAACCTCTCCAACTCAGGAATAGAGGCAATACAATTCCACTTTCTGAGAAGGTTTTCTCAAAAGCGCCATCTTATAGATATCAGAACAAGGGGCAATCCAAAACGGATCCACTGTCTAAGCATGGATACACTCACAACAAACATGGATTTAAGCTAGCAGGCATACACCCAACAGGCAATCTACATACATGCGGGAATATCTGCACAATGTGTGGGAATGTGCTCTCAGCTCCCACACAGAAATTCACAAATGCTCTGCCTCAAAATGCCATGATAACAGGCTCATTTGCAGTTGGTCAGGGGTTCTTGTCTTTATACCATGTAAGGGTCATTCTGGTCTCAAAGAAACCACCTTTTAATTAGAATGATGAACTGCCTTTTGAACTGGAGATGGTCTTAATGATAAATTTCCTGAAAGACTGTAAAAAAATAAATAGGGAGAAGGTAAAGTACCAGGTCTTTTAAAAAATGTTTTTGAATCAAAAGGAAATTATTCAACTAAGAATCACATTTTCTGTATTATGCAGTATTAGCTATGAGCAAATTAAATTAAGGATAGCCTACAGTTCAGAGCAATGGAAATTTAGACAATAAGAAAAGCTTTAGTAAGAAACAAACTTACCTCTACCAAAAAAGTTGGATCCCTCTCCATCAGAACGATTACCTTCAAGAAGAAGAAAAAAAAGCGTAAATAAGACTCCGTGAACATCTTGTTTTTACGTTGCTACAATTACTGCCACGGCAGTCAACTATCAAGATATGAAACACCGAATTCACCAAGGGACCCATGTGGAAAAATTGCCCAAAGACAATTTTGAGAAGATGTATTTGAAAGCCTATTACAAGACAGAAGTGGATCCCACAAATCTAGACCAAACAAGACTCACCACTGACAACCTTGCCCAAAGAAGGAAGAGGAAAAAACAAAAACCGAGTCCTTGGTACTAAGGTAAACTGAATAAAAAGTTAATCGTATAAGACCTGAGAGGCACACATGGTCTAAGTAATCAGTATCTCAAAAATCAAAGAAAGGCACATTCAACTTGATCCTTGCTTTTGAAACCAAACAATTTTTACTTTAACAACCTGAAATTCCTAGTCTCTACATTTAAACTGTGCCAATTCATATCCTAAAGTACACATTTCAGCCAAAAAAGTCCTGATGTTGCAGACATTTTGAGAAGAATTGAGAAGCAAAAACTCAAAACATCTAATGATTACCTTGCATAAATAACCTTCCAAAAAAATCAAGACCCTCCACCTAGTACAATCACTCCCTACAAACACTCATCCTGCCTGTGATTATTGCAGTGAAGTTTATAGAAGACTGTAACATCGGTAAACTACAAAATTCCGAAATTAATGAATGAATGAATTCTTTGAAGAGTAGTATTGCCTACACAACTCAAAAAGGCTCAAGACAGTATCTTGATTAAATATTCCTATTTAGATTGGTGAAACTGAAAAACCAAACTAATATGGTAGAGTTCTCTACAATAAAAAAAAAAGGTCAAATACAACCAACTGTAACTCTCTTTACAAGTTAAATGTTTATCGTTTCCAGTAAAAAACTGTAGGAGAGTAGGATAAGCACTTATGTTGCCCCCACTTTTTTTTCTGATGTATACACTGGTTTCTGGCTATAGTCTGGCTGGGTCCCTGCTAATCAGGGCCCCAGTCTCACTGAGCTCTCTAAACAACTTGGTGTGCATATTAGATTACCTAGTGATTGGATACTGTGGTACCTTATGAGCCCCTAGTATATGGTACCTTAGGTACCTAGGGCATTGGTACTTCACAGGCCTACCAGGAGCTGTAGCATGTATTATGCCACCCCTGGGAAGCATTCTCAATCTGACAGCACAGGCCTGCTACTGCAGCCTGTGTGAGGTAGTGTTAGCACTCCTCACTGAGGTATAGGTTCCTATATCTCACCATACACACACACATAAACCTATCAGCCACCCCTATTGCAGGCCCAAACAATCCTGAGGGCAGGGTGCTTGGTTTACTATGTGAGGGGGTGCTTCTGCATGAGCAGGACCCCTCTGCAGCTGGCAGAGTCTATTCTCTGCTGCGGTTTGTGGATGCGGTTAAACCATATACTCTTAAGTGCATTATAACCTCGCTGTAAATGCTAACTTTGGACTTGGAATCATACCCCCACACCAGTAACTGGTGTGGGAGTATGATCCCACCCTTCTAGAGGGAACGACATGTACCCACTGTACTAAACGGTAGAAATCTTCTAGAGCCCTGGCATCACAAAATGGATGCCACCAGCACAGACACTGGGCTGCCCTCCGGCTGCTGACCGAAACTCGCAGTGGAGGAAGCCCAACAAAAGGCATACTGTCACAGGGAGGTATCACCACCTCCCAGACAGGATTTAGTGTATTGTGGCTGGGTGGGTGCACTCCTAGAGTGCTTTGAAGTCCTGCACTGGGGGAGCAGTAGGCTCCTCTGTGCATATGCCAGCTCAAACCGGTTCAGGGGCTACCTGCCCCTGCTCTGGCGCGAAACTGGACAAAAGGGAAGTGGGTGTAACTACCCACTAACCTGACCCTCCTAGAGGAGAGGTCATAGAGCTAGTCCCTCCCCTATCTTTACTATAAGATACCAAGTATTGCCAATGCAATTCAGATTACCCTGGACGACGCTCTACAAAGAAGAATCCTGGCCCTTCGACGTTCCACTATCTCTGGAACACTGAAGAATCTCCCTTGGAGTCAAGGAGTGACTCCCCTGCTTGGCAGGCACCTATAACCTCAATCAACGGTTGCAAACTTCACCGCTCCCGCCGGAGTCCGAAGTCCCTGCGGCCCCAGAAGCGGATTTCCTGACCTCTCGACGGCCATTTAGAGTCCCCAGCGAAGCTGTGGCATCTGGACCCCAACAAGTGACTAGGAACAGCAATACATGGGAACCGTGCACTGATTTCGAGTGCAAACCCTAAACAACTTGTGTTTTGGACCATTTGTGGCCCAAGTGCCTAGCAGGTCTTGTTCCAAAAATCAGCGGCCTACCCCGTCTCGAGTGACCGTGGGCTCCTGTGAAACCTTTCCTGTGAAGGCGTCTTCGCGGTTACTTGCCCGTTGGCTAGTGACTATCCAGAAGACTTTCTAACCGACTTCAAGGGCTCTCCTGGTTGCTCCGGGCCTGCCTTCACTTACCCTCGCTGGGTAAGTACATCAGACCTTGCTGGTCTGCATCTCCGACTATCTTCAGTCCACACGAGACTTGCAGTTGCCAAGGCTTGTTGGCTCCAATCCGGTTGCCGACACCGTCATCAGCTGCAGACGTCGTGGGACACTCCGAATCCAGCTGCTGGTCATCGTTGATCCCTCCTGGACCTCGTGAGCGAAGAGACAAATCACCATCGATGACCTGAAACAACGCGACATCTGTGGTCATCAATCCTGCTGGCCACCGGTCACTGGCAAGTGACTTTGAACACTGTCCCCTCAATTTTCAGGTCCTCTTCATCTTCAGTCCACCTTCGGATTCCAGCAGACACCTCTTCAATCGTCTCAAGCAGCAAGTCTTAATTGATCTCCATTGAAAACAGCATCGCGACCCGACACCAAAAAGACACCTATGCACCCGGCTTCCCTGGGTGAGGTAACTTGTGCACTCCGGTGCCCAAGTGTGTGTTGGCCCTCGAAAAACTTACCCTGTAAGTGGCTTGCTTGTTGACTTCTTCGAAGTGCCCTAAAACTTTAAAATACAAACCGCGACTTGCTCCATCGATTCCCAAGGCCCTAGGCCATTTTCTTAGTATATGGTCTGGTACGCCCCTAGGGCTACAGCCATATTTGTGCTTAATTTATTGAGAACTGTTGACATTTGAATGTGTATCTGGGTTCTAATCTCATAAAGAGATTAGCAGAGTGTGTCTAGAAATGAATACATATATATTTGATATATATACCTGTGTGGTGTCCTTTTCATTTGGTAATTCAAGAGATTATAAGGTAAAACAAGCCGCTTTATATTGCTCAGAGACTTAGCCTGAAGGCTGCTCTCCACAGCTACCACTATGATAGCTTTCTTTAAAAGGTTGTCTTAAACCTATCTACCATAAGAGTCGAATTGGACAAGTGCTAGGTGGCCACTATAACTAGTGACCAGCATATGCCAGGCCAACTTCTCACAAAAACAAAACAAGAATTTGATCACCATTGGAAGGTAAAGAAGATGGAGTCAGTATGGAAGTTATCCTGCTATGAACTGACCACAAAGAAATGGTGAAAGGGATCACTGTAAATGAATCCAACTAGTCTTCATTGCGGACAACAGTAAAAGAATTACAATTGATAAGATATGGCTGCAGTGGTGAAGTCCATGAATTGCAGAGTCAAGGATGTGGCTAGGTGTACTCACTGAAATGATGTACATCTGAAACATATTCCAGAGAATTCTGAACATGCAACAGTGGTTAATGCAAACATGCATTTGAAAATACGGCGCCACCATACTCTCATCCAACAGGGACATAGGACTGGAGTGGCAGCTGATCCCTGGGGCGTGGCTGCACCCGCTGATCCAGAAACTTATGAACTATCAAAATCCCAAATGTTTTAATAATAGACTTTGGGAATTCTAAAGTTCATATCTTCCTTGACTACACAACTTTGGTAAAGTGACAGGCCTTCCCGCTTTTACCAGTGAAGATAAAGGTGATAGACAAAGGTAACTCCCAAATTTTCAGTTCAACTGTTGAGGCCTGGTTTTAGCTGGTAACTAAGGTTTTACACGCTGTGAGGGAAAAATAGGTTTATTATATGGTATGTTTGCGTGACCGTAGCAAGTAATACACTGCCAACCCCTTAGGTTTCGTTTGTTAAACCTTAGCTCAACCCTGGGGAGCTCTGAGCCATCAGATTTATAAGAAGGAACAAGTGTAAATCCTTTAAACAGCACCAAAACAATTAAAGAAGAAATACATGAGGCACTCCAGAAATCCAACACCAATTTTAGATTTTTATACCATTTTTGACAACAAAACAAAAAAGATTCACGAGAGAGTTGCAGAGATACAGAATTTTTCAAGGTATAGTAAACCAACACTTTTTACTTAACCATAACAACCATTGGCAAATGCAACAAATTTCAAGAAAAGCTTTGGTATCAATGCAGTTACTTAGATTTACTTTAGCCAACTAACTCCAACAGGTAGCTGGTTAGGCATTCAGCAAGGTCGAGAGACATTTTTTACCTTGTCCAGAAAAGCATGAAGAGCTCCCTAGCTCATCCCAGAGATTTGGCTACTAAGGGGCCTACACACCCCAGAAAAACTGGTTTCACAACTGGCTTCCTCTCTGTCTCAAGTGCGACACTGTCTACGTAAACAATTTGACCCCACCACAGACCTCTTTGTTGGATTAGATATAGAGTTTTTATACACCAATATTCCACAGATAGAAGGCATGCAAAGCATGCAAATCATAAGGAATCTCCAGAATACAATATCAACCCACGTGTATCTCCACAGATTTCATTATGGAACTGCTACAAATAAACAACTTGACAATTTCTTATACAGGATACCTTCCATCTCCAAATGAAAGGAGTATCAATGGGTGCTTCCTTTGCCCCCAATTTTGCCATTCTGTATGTGGACAATTTGGAAACAAATATTCTCTCACACAACAATCCTTTCTATGATCAAATCTCATTTTGGCGACATTACATAGATGGAAACCTCATCTGGAAACGAAGGGGAAGACTTACTGGAAATTATTGTCCATTGGCTCAACACCAACCAACCTCATCTCGGGTTTACTTAACAGGCCATTAGCACTAATCTCCCTTTTGGACCTGTCTCTAGAAACGGACAATGGAAACATAGGAAGATCCCTCTTTAGAAAACCCTGCTTCTGTGCACTATTTCTCAGAGATGAACAATTTCTGCGTATTAGCAGAAACTGCAAGTGGAGGTAGGATTACTTCAGAGAGGCAGCTGTAATAAAAGAAACTGATAACTCGAGGCTACCCAAGACATCTGTCATCACTCTCGCTCAAACAAGCATGGTATTGTCCTAGAGAAACACTCCTTACACCCAAGACTAGAACTAGGAATAAATATATCATTTGTATCTACGTGTTGCCCAGCTAGCAGCAAAATCCAGTAAGATAACCAAAAAGAATTGGGATGTTTTATGTACCCAACCCAGTTTTGTAGACCCACCTTTATATTCTTATAAGAGAGACAACAACTTGGGTGATCACTTCTGGGTGTTCCAAAGTCCTGATGATGACCTCAAGGTGTGAAGGTCAAAACTCCGTTGACTTGTATCAGCCTGATTAGGATTGTTAATTATATCATGATTTATTCATTGTTGTATAATAAAGTAAATGTTCATGCATAATACTCTTCAAATATTTCCCAAAGAAAAGGCGGATTTCTATTTCTTATGTGTTCCACTTGCTCCGTTTAAAACACTTTAGGAGCACAATGTGTTCACCTAAGCACACAACTTTAATAGCATGGTTGAGCTGCTTCTTATTTCTAGCCCAGAACTCTGAGGGCTTGATGACTCCTCTAATTCCAGCATCATCTTGCTAACTCCAGCCATAATGCTCTGTTTGACGTGGTCAGATTGCCTGTAAATTTGATTTTTGACAGGTAGGCTGTCCCCAGTGTCTGCATCATGTGCACACCAGCTTGTCTCAACAGAGGTCAAAAAGAAGAACTCCGCTTACTGTTGCAGAACCTGCCTGCAATCAGCTTGCTATTGGGCACAGAGGTTGTCTAAAAAGACAACTCCTTCCACTGACCCATCTTTAGAGTTGTGAGAGGTGATCATGGAGAGGTTTACTCTTTTCTTCTTGATCCACGTCAGTGACCATCAGCATGGCCACATCAGCCCTTTCATAGTAGGGTTTAGTGCAATTCACATGGATGACCCTCTTGAAGCTCCTGGGAGAGCCAAGGTCAGTCGGATAGGTAGCCTCCCCTTTTCTTTCAGGGACAAGATAGGTCCCACTCCATTGTCCTGAAGGGCCATCGGAGCCACAGTTTGCAAATCAAACACCTTATGCCCTGGTTGGAAGTCCACCAGTGCAGCCTTTTGGTTATTCCATAGCTTATGTGCTCAACTGCAACCTCCATCTACACTTAAAAAATTGCAATCTTTGCTGGGTTTTTTAAAT
Organism: Triturus cristatus; assembly: GCF_964204655.1. NCBI lineage: Eukaryota > Metazoa > Chordata > Amphibia > Caudata > Salamandridae > Triturus > Triturus cristatus. The sequence continues at coordinate 368,099,487 of NC_140581.1, read as the reverse complement.
TTTGGGAGGACTTGCATTCCTAATTATGCCTGGCGTATCAAACCGCTTTACGTATTAATACAACCCTCATTAACTACGTCCAGTTGGCATCTGAAACAGAGCTATACTTCGGTCTTTGTGGTTTTATCTGCCTGTGACTCAGTTCTTGTTAACCAGAGAATTCTAAAATGTGGTCATACGGATTGTATCAGGCACGTTCGGTTTTACCTACATGACTTTCAATGAAGGGGACACAGTCCCCATTGCTTATAAATCACATTTGTATACTCCTGCAGAATCGAGCTTTTCTACTGAAAACCTTTTGACTGCAGTGCAGATGGAAACTCTTAAGAAACACTCTGACCAGGGGAAAACGCATTTGTGGTTTCGCCATTGCCTGCTTTAAAAGCTGTCACGAAGGCGAGGGTTCAAAATTCTATGGCTTTGCATCCCCATTGCATACAATTTGCTAGTTCAGTGGTTCCCAAACTTTTTTGACCCTTGGCTCCCCACAGTTACTTTTTTTTGGAGGGTGGGGTGGATGTAAGCCCAGCCTCAGGAGTAGCCCGGCCTCCGGAGTTCTTGCATTTTTCTTCGTGAAAATAATTGGGATGAAGCAGATGAAGGTAATACAATCATATATGTAGGGTGTTTCGTATTACTAAGGCGGCACCTCGAATAAAATATTACATGTTGCACTTCCTTGCTTTTTTTATCCCACTTACAGTGCTAGATAGGCAATGGGCCTACATGCATGGCGGTGCTAAGTGTTTCTGCACTTAAAGAATATTTGCATATACTTCCATTTCTACCCGTCATACGTGCCAACACACCTGTCTCAGCGGTGTGACTCACTATTTTTTAAACCACATACAGCTTTATTTTTGCTATATCCTCCCTAAAATTGCCTCCAAATCAATGCAAGTAAAATAAATTCCTCTGATCTTGATTTTTTTTTTTTTTTTTTTTTTTTTTAAACGCCCCTTCTTCCAATTGTAGGCATTATGCTGTATATGGTGTTTTACTTCCCGGTGCTCAAGGAGAGAGCAGGCCTGTCTGGAGATGTGTGTGTACTGAAAAAAATGTGTACTGGAAATACCTATGATTTAAGTACAAATGTCAATACTTAATAATGCTTTTAGTGGGTTTAATAGACCGGACAACTGTACTTTCCCGATAACTTGCATTGGTGTAAAATGCATTTGGAAAAAACGAAACTATCAACGAGTCTAACAAAATAAATCATGAGTGGAGAGGTGTGGTGCAGCGGCCAGGGCAGCTGACTTCGGAGCACAGTGTTCATGGTTCGATACCCGGCTCTGGCGGCAGCTCAGCACCATGCGACTCTGGGCAATAGCTCAGTTAATTTCCACGACGGCCCCCAGTGCTTTGAGACCCATAAGGATGAGTAGTTTGCGCTTAACAAATACAGATTAATTTTTATTTTATTATTATTTTTTTTTACATCTTCCGCTTACTTTGGGAGTGTTGGAACGTGGTTATCGAGTGAAATATGGAGGTCATCTCCCTCGACATGCCATCAATAAGGCCCTACGTTTTCAGCTTTAGCCATGTCACTTACAAATCATAATGCATTTAAGTCTAATTAGTTTAACTGAAGCCAACAGACCCTTCAACATTAAATGTATTAAAGTGCTGTGTGCGCGGCTCCCCTGGCTAGGTTTGATGACTCCCCAAGTAGCCACGGTGCACAGTTTGGGAACCACTGGGCTAGTTCATTGACGTCGGCTGATTGCAAAGAAGGATGAAAAATAAAATTGACAAACGCAGATGTTTTTACAATATGAACATGATCATCCTCATCCATTGTCATTGCTTCCTCTTGATCAGTAAAAATACATTATCTATACTGATGGTTCTGCACAGCCTGCTATTAATTCTAATCATGATTATTCTGTAGAGTGCGCTATTGCGGCAGGCACTATAGCTGATGGTGATTTTAAATCTTCCTCGGTAAACACTATCGTTTGGAGATTGTAACGCACAATTGGCCGAGTTATGTGCTCTGGTTTTGGCTCTAGAATTTGCCGAGCCCGACACTCCTACGCTGATAGTGTGCGATTCCTTTTACTGTGTGAAATCCTTTAATGATAACTTACTTTTTTGGTCACAAATTGATTTTTCGGGATTCTAAAGGTAGCACAATTAAGCATAAAACGCTTTAGGTCCGAGTGGTCGCTCTTAAAGAACGTTTACCACTCACACGTCATTCATACATTGGGACATCAGCGTGTGGGAGCACACGGTGTCGGAAATTCTCTGGCTGATGAGGCAGCCAAATCTCCACTTGCTATGTTGCATCATTTACTAGGTCTATGACTAAAACTGATGACACCTTGGCGGGCATTGCCGCGACTAGGAAGGAGAAAGAGTATCCCCAAGGTTTCTCTTTGGAATACACATATCACTTGACATCCGATCAAATTCCGTTTGCAACGACAATCCTTTGGTGAACTGCTGATTTCCAATGAGGACTGCAGGCTTTCTTTGATAATTGCCGCTCATGAAGGCGTGGCTTCTGCCCATGCCGGAGTAACAGCAACAATTTCACTTTTGCAGGAACATTTTTAGTGGCATGGTTTAGATCAGCAAACAAGTAAATATGTTCTTTCTTGTGACATTTGTCAACAAATTAAACCTACTGTTTCACGCTCAAACAATCAACTTTTCATTTCAAATCAGCCGTTTGGCTGTATTTATCTTGATCACAGCAGTCCTTTAATGCCTGACACTGCTTTTAAATATATTTTGGTTGCAGTAGATTCTTGAACTAGATTCCGTTGGGTGTGGCCGAAACGCAGTGCTGACGCTCGCCCGTTTATATAAAATTTAGGTGTCTTTTTGTAGGGACATTTGCCTGTTGCATTTTCCATTCTGACCAAATTCCGGCTTTTGCCTCTAAGGCTTACCGTGACGCGATTAATTCTCTGGGGGTGCAGGTGCAATTCTCATCTCCATATCATCCTGAGGGCAATTCTGTTGTGGAGCGGATAAACCTGGACTAAAAGCAATCTTTAACAGCTAGAGTATTAGGTACAGGCAGGTGCTGGCTGACTCATCTTTATGGAGTCCAATGTGCACTTAATAATCTCCCTAAAAGATCTCTGGGTGGGTGGACCCCATACGAAAAGCTCTTTGACATTAAAATGTTTGTGCTAGACCTTGATGGTCTAGATGTGGTGGCAGCTGCCGCAACTTTTGACACAGATAACCACTGTGGTATGTTACAGGACCTACAAAAGGCGAAAAGGCAAAAGACCATTTGTCCTCTTCCACGGGTGAAGCTGTGCTGATTCCTGGTACTGGCTGGCTTCCTAAAGTTGGATATCTGGTCCAAGAAAAAGAGAACAAAAAATAGTTTGGTGCATCATACCGTGCACCGTTCCCAGTCCTTGGAATGAAGGATACTCGTACTGTGATTTTGCCTCTGTTGCCTGGTCGCAAGGAGAATCTATTTATTTCCATTGAGCATGTCAAGGTACACCATATGACCAATACTCAATGGTACGTCTACAAGCATTCCCCAACAGGATGTTTCATTGCGTCCAATGACTGCTCTCTCCCCTGTTGATATTTCTGAACGTGCAAATTTTCCACATTCCAATGCACAGCAACCACCATTATTTACTCTAGATTCAAGTGGTTGCTATATGGACCAAGATAACTTCTTCGGATACATCTTCCTCACCTTCATCTGTGGCACAGCCCACAACACGGCTTTGTGTTTTAATCTCCTGGTTTAAAATAATTTACCTTGTGCCCCCTTGGACATACGTCTGGATGGTACTTACAATGGTCTTCCTCTTTATGTGGATTGGTTTTGTGACTGTTTTTTCCTCCTAATAAATGCCCATTACATGCCTGAACACTCTGTTGTACACTTGGTGGACCTTGTTCTGGCCCCTCAAACTTCGTCCCACAAAATAAAAATGGATCAATCCTTGGTTACCATTTCAGCATTCCAGAATGTTGATGGCATCTTTTGGGATAAAGTACCATTTGAAATATATGGTCCGACCAAAACACTGCAAATTCCATACATGTTTGAGTTTCTTTAGGTGATGTTATCATGCATGGTATACACTCCAATGACAGGAATGTGAACGCTGTTTATTCACGGTTTTCGTACTTAAAATATTATACTGCTTTTGATACTTCAGATCTGTATCTGTATATTTAGTAAGTTTCACAGCTTGTTACATGTTGCAGCAATGTTCTTTTTCCACCCCCACCACAGGATTGTAGATAGTTCATTGTGGCCTTCCATTCCAGCTTTGAAATCAGATTTCAATAAGCTAAGCAGACTCAAAGCACTATTGTTTCAACAAGCAGTCACTCTCACATCAGTCTGTGAGACCTTCGAATTGCAGGTGGCGAGAACAGCAAGTGAGTTTCACTCACATTTGAACACAAATCTCCCCCTACATTTTGGAGAATTAATTGATCAACTATCTAATGCTTCTGATACCGAGGGCCTGGCCCACTTTAAGCTTGTAGGAACCGGCCTGGTCCGTTCAGTCTATTTTTTGGAGTAATCCTAGCCTTTATTCATTCTATTTTTTCCAGCGCCTTTGGAGGGTTTCCTTTGCTGCTCCTCTTGATTTGTGGTGTACTGGTACTTCTATTGTTGCTCCGTAATGGCTACTCGATATGTGGTGCTGCCAAGCCGGGACCAATTGCAGCTGTACCATGAACCATGTACCACCAACATTTTGGTTTAATGCCATTGGAAGCGCTTAACATAGACTATTGGCTCACTTTCCGTTATGCCTACTTCACCTGCGTGCAACCTGTGCCCTTTCAAAGGGCCCTGGATGTCTGCCGCTGCAATACATCACACACTGTCCTGAATTATGAACTGCTGAAGGGTCCGTTGATGACCCATGACCATAACTGTTCTAGGAGTAGACGGTTTGTGCATGATCCTACACTTGAAGTGTCGGCAGGCTTGAGTACCTGTGCTCGTGCACAGCGCCTCTTGGATGAGAGTTTCATCGTATTTAGCGCAGGTTGCCCCGAAATGCTCCTAGCAGCTTCTGGATATGAGGAGCATGTCTGCTCATTCGACTTAATTGGATGGCATACCTTTTTACGATGGAAGGTTCAGACTGACTATTGGAGTGCATGGTGCTTCACTTTTCCCGTGATGTTTTTGGCTCCAAAGATACGCAGTAGTTGAGAACTGAGATACACTGCGAATGCCTTGTGTCTCATGGTTCGTTTTCTACAAAAATATATACATATTTTGGGTTTCTCCACCATGAAAACAAACCTGGTCTTTACTCAGCCGGCTTCGCATCGGCTTATCTCGGTCTTCTGGGTTGCCACATGGTCCATGGGGAGATTGTTGTTTTCTCTACGTTATCATGAGCTCTGCAGACAGTACGCAGCTTTGCGCACGTTACTACATGGCTTTATTTTGGAAATACTTTGTTCGTACTTTCACATGAGAACTGCTTGCTGTGTGCCTTCTCTGCCAGTTTCTAGGATTTAGTCTGAACGTTTTGAGCAAGGTCAATAAACAATGCCCCTTGTTATTCTGTTCTAGTCAGGCCCTAGCACCTAGACAAAACATACCTATGCAGCTGTTGTTTAAAATTCATACTTTGGTTTTTATGGGGATACATGCATAGGGGGGCACATTATTTATTTACTTTTGACATTTCTAAAGCGCAGCGGTTACCCGAAGGGGTCCTGGCGCTAGCTACTGTCCTCTGAGCAACAAGCGTTTTAGACAAATTCACATTTCAAAGAGCCAGGTCTTTAATCCCTTCCTGAATGCCAGGAGGTCGGAGGGATTCCTCAGATGGAAAGTAAGGTCATTCCAGGCCCTTGCAGCACAGGCAACAAACCTTCTCCCTCCCCACGTTGCTTTTTTAGTGGGTGGAACTGTCACCAATTTGGCTCCGAGAGAGCAAAGAGTTCTTTTGGGCAGATATCACTGAAACTGTTGCTTCTGATGGTCCGGTCCTATTCCTTGTAGGGACTTGTAAACGATTCAGAGAGATTTAAAACACACCCGATTCCTGACAGGTAACTAGTGCAATCTTGATTTCCACGGAAATTGATGCAAATTTAGAGGTGCCGGTAAGCAGTCTTGCGGCCGCATTTTGCAACATTTGGACTTTGTTCAGAAAACGTTCTTAAATATTCAAGTAAAGACTGTTGCAGTAGTCCAGCCTTGACAGGATAAGTGCTGTGACCACTGTCGGCTGGCAAAAATGGCAATATTTTGTTGATCGTTCTAAGACTGTACGAGGTGGCAAATGTCACTGCATTAACTCGGTCAACAATGTTGAGCTTATCATCCACTATGACCGCCACATTTTTTATTTTCCTGGTGGGAGTAGGAAGAGTGTCTAGTGAATCGGGACAACACTTTGGGGTCCAGAAGTTGGGATCGTTTCCAAATAGGATGATCTCCGTTTTGCCCAAATCGAGCTTCAGACATCTACCGCCCGACCACTTCCATATGGTCAAGGAACCGTTGGCTTATTCCCAATTCTTATCCTGGCAGCAAAGACACAACAATTTGTGTGTCATCTGCATATGAGGTAAGGTAAAAGCCAAAGGAGCTGATCAGGGGGGGCCAAAGACGACACATACACATTAAAAAGTGTAGGGCTCAGAGATGAGCCCTGCAGAACTCCAAAAGGCAGGGTGAACGGTTCGGAGTAGAATTCGCCTAATGACATAATTTGTAGTCTGTCAGTTAAGAAACAATTCAAGAGCTTCCATGCTTTATCCTGGACCCCGCAAAGGACCCATCAACATATCATGGTGGACAGTGTCAAAGGCCGCAGATAGGTGCAGCATAATCAGAGCGGCCTTGCCTCCTCGATCCAAGGCTACTATAACCTCTTCGGTATATTTTTCAAACATTGCATTGAATACCACCACACTTACTTCTACGGAAACCTACACATACTTAGTCTTTTAAACAATCACTTATAGAAACACATACTTATTCATACAGGAACTCTGGTAATTGATACTCTGAGGCTCCGCATGTCAGCAAGATCAGGCTCTCCCTACTATCCCTGTCCAGTCTCTGTGGTCAAACTGGCCCCAGGACCTGTTGCCCTCACACTCACCTCCCTATTCAATGCAATGTTTGAAGCAGGGCACTTCCCTAAACTTTGGAAGATAGCCTCGATATTACCATTGCTAAAAAAAAGCCCAGTTTGTATCCCAAGGATCCTAATGATTTTCAAACAAGGGAGGGAGCCAGATTCTGGCTATGTACCTCTCCGTTAGGACAACCATCCCTACTGCACTTGGACAGTTAAACCCTGAGAAGATGACCTCTACTTTATTCTGAAAGAAGCTGGCAATGTCCTTGCATAATTCCTGGCTCGTCTGAATTTTAGCTGGGAAGTGGGATACCAAGCTGAAACAGTTTTGAAGAGCTCTTTAGCAGAATTTTTTGCTAAGGTAAATCGATTAGCAAAGAATATTTGATTCGCATTGAATAAGTTGTTTATAGTTCACGATGCTCTGTTTGTATATCTTTTTCTCTGCTTCCTTGTATTCTTTCCTCCAATTCCGCTTCAATCGTATGGACGAGTTTTTGATTCGTAAGTTCCTCCATGTACCATGGGACGGAGAATGTGACCTTTTAGTAAACAGAAATTTTACTGGGGCAAGATTTTTACAGGCTGACTCCACCCAGGTAGCCTCCTCTACTCCAGAAGGCATTCGGCCAGCGGATGTGGTAAGCATTTCTTCTAAATCTGTCCCCTCGATTTTGTTCCACGCTCTAATTTCCAACTGCCTCGTAGGGTCCCCTCCAACTGCGCGATTATCCGGAAGGCCCAGCGCAAATTGTACAGCTGCATGGTCAGTCCAGACGAGAGGCAGTAAGCCAGTGAATGAAAGATGTGTGTGGTTGGAAAAAATACCATCCAGAGTGCGCCCTGCCACATGGGTGGGGCCTGTTACATGGTGCCCGAGGTCGGCACTGTTCATCATTTCTATAAGGGCCACAGTATCTGGTTCCCTTTGTGCTTCCAGATAGTAGTTAAAATCTCCCGTGATAGTAAGGAGTCTGTGCAGAGCCCCTCTTCCAGCAAGCTTCCAATTGAAGTTCTTAAGGAGCTCCTAGGTCCCGGTGGTCTATATAAAAAAATGAGTTTATAAGTGTGGTGATGGGATAAGCTAAGGCTGAAGGACAGTGCCTCGCAAGCTGGGTTTGAGGCTGTGTGAAAGACCGCTTTAATCGAATTGTGGTAAATTACTGCTAATCCTCCCCCTTTCCTAGTTGGCCTGTTGAGCGTGTGGCATAGGAACCCAGGTGGGGTGGCTTTGACTAAATCTGGGCCCGAAGGTTCATCTGTCCATGCTTTAGTGATAAATGCCAGTTTTATATCCCCTCCCTCTACAAGTGTCGCACACTCAGTACTGTGCTTCACCAAGGATCTGGCATGAAACAGTATGCATTTTAACACATTTTTCAGCCTCAACTGTTAGTTTTATTTTTAATGGGCTTGATAGTCTGATATAGAAGATTAGGCAAGGTGATCTTGCAGTTGGGGCAGGTGGCTAGAGGAGATGACCTTTGAGGAAATGTGAGACACATGCAACCAATAGCCCTGCCAATCATGTTCAGCACTAGAAGTTGTGCTTTGGCGTATTTTAAAATTGAAGGCATAGCTGGTTTCAAATGGGCAGGGGTGCTGGCGCTGGAGAGGGACACACACTTGGAGAGGGACCTTTCCAGGGAGAAGAGCGAGACAGCACCTATGATGTTGTACTATCTACAGTCTGAGGAACGGGGTCTGCAGACATAACCCAGAGATCTTCTAATATATTATAATATAGCTTCTAAGCAGGGGGGGGGGGGGGGGGGGGGGGAGGGAGGGGAGGGGGGTTTAGGCTATATTGTCACTTATTTTGACAGCTCCTTTCATTATTTCCTAGCCGATATGCTTACAATACTGGAATTCTGCATTTTCCTGCTTGTTGTGGCACGTATACTGCATGTTAGAGCAAGTTTGTTAAAATAAATATATTAAACTGGTTTGTGTCTGTCAGATCTTATTGTGGACAAGAAGTAACGCGTTACTTACCTGTAACTGCGGTTATCCGGTATTGGTATCTGTCATAGATTTACATGCCTGAATCATTCCCCGTCGCCGGGATGGGAGTCCCCGGTACATAAATAAAGTAATGTCTCAGTAAACATATAGAGTAATAGGCCAAAGGCCTCACCTTAGTAACATATCAACGTCCTTTTGTAAAAAGGACCAAACTTTGGAGAATAGCCTATCAGCTATCACCATCCTCTAGAACCTTTCTGGAAGGAGCTCTAGTCCCTCAGATTTTCGTAAGCACAGTGCTAAGTAGTTGTATCCCAGAGATCCAAGAGAGTCCTTCCAGGGGAGGTGGGTGGATTGCATGTGAATCTATGAAAGATACCAATACTGGATAACCGCAGTTACAGGTAAGTAACGCGTTCCTTATCCAGTATTAGGGTATCTTTCATAGATTCACATGCCTGAATCAGAATAGTAAGCAATGAGCAGAAGCACATTTCGAAAGGTACAATATATATAAATTCACAGATAATATTGCAATGTGAAAATAGAAAGTACCAAAAGGCCATGACCTAGCAGAGGCATAAAACACAATAGAGAAATGTGCGTATAGAGAAAAGGATGGTGGGATGAAAGGAAGGGCTCACCTCTAATTAAATAGATGACTGAGCACCGCTTGCCCCACTGCAGCGTCTTTCATGAGTTCAGTATCCAGGCAGTAATGCTTGGTAAATGTATGCGGCGTCTTCCATGTAGCCACTGTGCAAATGTCTACAATGGGCGCTCCTGCAAAAAGTGCCATGGAAATAGACATTGCCCTCGTGGAATGGGCTCGAACTGTGGAGAGCAGGGGTTGCCCTGCTTGCTGGTGACAAAAAGTAATGGCTGCGGAGATTCAGCATGAGATACTTTGTTTAGTGAGTGGAAGACCTTTCCTAGGCCGACTGTACGCCACAAAGAGTTTGTTAGATTTGCGAAATGTTTTCGTTCTGTCGATGTAGAATTTTAGGCAGCGTTTGAGATCTAAGGAATGCAGGGTTTTTTCTGCCACTGTTTGAGGATTTGGAAAGAAGGAGTGCAACACAATAGGCTCATTGAGATGGAAACTTGAGGGAACTTTAGGGATAAACTTCGGATTTGTACGAAGTATGACCCGGTGGTGTTTGAATTGGAGGAGCGGGTCTTGGATTGAGAAAGCATGGAGTTCTCCCACTCGCCTTGCCGAGGTAAGGGCTAGAAGGAGCGCTGTTTACCAGGAGAGATACTTGAGATCCGCTCTGTGTATTGGCTCAAAAGGGTGTTTCATAAGTTGAGCCAGAACAGTGTTGAGTTGCCAAGCAGGAATTAAAGTTTTTACCGGAGGGAATGTTCTAAACAGGCCTTTAAGGAATTGTTTAATGAGCCGATGAGACCACAGAGAAGGACCTGCGGAGGATCTTCTGAAACGTGATATTGCTGCCAAGTGGACTTTAATGGAGGCATGAGCGAGACCAGATTTTGCCAGATGAAGAAGGTAAGGCAGTATTAGCTACGGAAAGGATGAAAGAGGGTATATTTTATTTGACTTACACCAGATACAAAATCTCTTCCATTTTAAGGAGTAGGTTTTGGTGGTATTATCTGCTCGGGCTCGAGCTAGAACTTCTCTACAGTCCGAAGGGATGTCTAGACCCTGGAACTCTCTGAACTCAGAAGCCAGGCTGATAATTTGAGAGATGCCAGATCCGGATGCTGGAATTGATGGTGGTTGATAGTGAGGAGAGAGGGAAACGGTTTCTACCTGATCGGCGGTTCCAGGGAGAGAAGGTGAAGCTCTGTGAACCAATGTTGGCGTGGCCAAGCTGGAGCTATGAAGATGAGCTTGCAAGGCTCCACTTTCAATTTCCGGAACACCCTGGGAATCAGGGGAATTGGTGGAAAAGCGTATGCAAAGACGTTGCAGCATGTGATCGAAAATACATTCCCTTGAGACCCTTTCTGGGGATGCCAGCTAGCAAAGTGTTGGCATTTGGCGTTCTGCTGGGTGGCGAAGAGGTCCAGAAGAGGGGTGCCCCAACGAGAGAATATGCGGTTGAGGGTCCGTTGATTCAACTCCCACTCGTGACATGCTGCCTGCTCAAAAAGTCGGCCAGCACGTTGTGGGTCTCTGGAACATACTCTGCTCGAATAGAGATGTTGTGAAGGAGCAACCACTTCCAGATTTTTTGCGACTCATGAGAGAGTGTCAGAGAACGAATCCCACCCTGCTTGTAAGCAGGAAGCAAGAAAGGCAAGCCTTGAGAAAGGTTCTGAGGGCAAATCCACCACCTTAGAGCCATTTTCATCAGAGGGGTCACCTGGATGACGTCGAAGGACCCCGTACATTGGGCCCATTGAGCTGAAAGCGCTTCTTGAAGAGTTCGCATGTGAAGGCGACTGTGTGGAACTAGCAGGATGCAGGACGACATCATCCCGAGTAGGGATTTGAAGAGGCGCATAGAGTCTTCTTGGAACGTATGCGAAACTCCAAGGAAAAAAGTTTTTCTTTGCGCTCCTGAGACGGAAACGCCTTCCTTTGTATCGTGTTGAGGGTAGCACCCAGGAAATTTAAGCGCTGGGAAGGTTAAAGGACGGACTTGTCCTGATTGAAAGTCAGCCCCAAACAGTCAAAAAGCCCCAGACAGGCGCTGGAAGACCTGGGCGGGCCTTCTACAGAGGGTGCTTTGACGAGCCAGTCGTCCAGATACGGAAAGACTTGATGGCGGTGTTGTCGTAGATATGCAGCCACCGGAGAAAGATTTGGTAAAAATGCGTGGCGCTGATTCGAGTCCGAACGGCAGGACACGAAATTGGTAATGTCTGCCCGCCACTGTCAATCTCAAAATTTTTGTGGTTGCGGTGGATCGGTGTAGGAGAGTAGGGTCTGCTGTCTATGTTCACCCCCACTTTTTGCTTTTGCTTTACTGGTTTTCGACTTAGATGTGGCTGTGTGCCTGCTAATCAGACCCACAGCCCTGCTGTTCTCTCTCTAAATTAATACTATGTACTTTAGGTGCATAACCCATTTGGATAGGATCACCTTATTGGCCCCTGTACAGTGTACCCTAGGTACCCAGGGCATAGGTGTACCCTAGGCCTACCAGGGGCTGCAGCATGTATTATGCCACCCCTGGCCTGGCCTTCCATTTTTGACACAACTGGCTGATCACTCAGCTGGGGCAAGGTCGTGTAATCACCCCTTGCTTAGGTGTAGTATTCCTATACCTAACTTACATATAGACACATGTGTACCTATCAGCCACTCCTATGGCAGGCCTTAACAATCCTGGAGGCAGAGTGCTTGGTAACATGTGAGATGGTGCTCTAGCATGAGCTGAGCCTGTCTGCAGCTTTCGGAACCATGTCCTTATAGCTGTTCTATGATATAGCCTACCATATACTCTTAAAGTGCCTTATAATCTTAGACGGTTATGGTAACTATGGTTTGGCTTTATCGAAACATGTCGTGTAAGGTGTCTAACACTGTGGAATAATACCCCCATGCCATTTCTGGACATGAGAATATTATTCCCCCCTTCTAGAGGGAAAGACATGTTAAAATCATACTTCACTGTTAGCCTCTGACCAAAGCCTCAGCATCACAAAATGGATGCTGCTGCCACGACACAAGTCTGACCTCCTGCAGCTGGGAGTGATCCCAGCCTGGGAGGCCTGGACAATAGGTTTCCTGCTTGGGGAGGTGCTAGCACCTCCCCAGACAGCCTTTAGTGTATTGGGGCAGGGTGGGCTGAAAGGAACGAGACATGCCTGGGGCACACAAGGTGTTCCTTGCATAGTCCAGTTCAAACTGGTGCTGGGGCACTCCAGCCCCAGCTCTGGCGCGAAACTGGACAAAGGGAAGTGGGTGTAACCACCCCCTCCCAGGTCCCACCCATAAGGCGTGACCTAGCAGGTATCCCAGCCCCCCAGATTAGTATAAGAGTGGGAGTTGGGCCTCAAGACTTTAGATTATCCTGAACCTGCAATCTTGAACAGAAACTCTGGACCTTCGACATTCGACGAAAGAAGAAGACTGAAGAATCTCCCTTGTGGCCAAGGAGTGGCTACCCTGTGCAAACAGGCACCATCAAGAGACTACCCTTTGCTTTGCCCACGTTCTACGAGGAACCGACTGCAGAGCCCGACCAGAGCCTTGACTTCCAGACTTCTCCGACCCTGATCCACATCTACAGCAGAGCTGAGATCCGTGGAGGCGACGAGCGACGTGGGACCGGCTACCTGGGAAAAGTGGCTAGTATCTTCAAGCGCAGCTTCTGAGGTACCCTCGAAGTTGTGCACCGGGGATTGAGAAGCCCCACCCCCAAGCACCATCTGCACCGAAGACCAGCCCCCCACACTCAACGAGTCCTGCGTGGGGCCCTTCAGCATTTTCCTGCTTGCCGCGTCTGTCCGGTTGCTTGCCCGCTGGCTAGTGGCCTTTGCGACGACGCATCCTGAAATCTTCTGCGCTGGTTTTGCTCCTCCAGACTGGCTCCCGCTTCTCTGCAAAGAAGAAGCATCCCAGACCTTCCTGGTCTGCACCAGAAGCAAGTCCTCCGTTCTTCGTGGGTTCCGCTTGCCAAGGCTTGGTGAGTCCTAGTCCAACTTCGACGCCGCCGACAGCAGGAGCCTTCGTGGGACAGCTCGCCTCCTGGTCCTGGTCGTCCTCGACGCTTCCTGGTCCTCCTGGCTGCAGCGACAAGCTTCACCTTCACCTGCAACTCTTCACGACATCGTCTGGTTCCTTCCTGGTTCCACGTGGTCACTGGCTAGTGACCTTGACTCTGTCCCCTCTGCTTGCAGGTCTCTTCTCTTCTTGATCCCAGCCTTGGGAACCACCGGACACTCTTCACTGACTGCCTGTCAGTATCTTTCTTCAGGCATCCATAGGAGTCGACGACGAAACCCGACGCAACTTCAACCCTATGCACCCGCAGCCTGTGGGCTAGGTAACTTGAGTACTTTGGTGCTCACAAGGGTACTGACTATCCTAGGGTCTAGTCTCCGAGTCTCGACTTTCTAGCTATACCAGAAGTGTCCTAAAACTGTTAATTCCTAACTGCTAGTATTTCTATCGACTTTTACGCATTACGCGTGAGTGTTTCCACTCTGCACCTGAATCCTGTGGGCCTCCCACTTCCTAACCTTTGGTAGTATAGTGTAGCCCCAGCGATTCCCTAGGCCTATCCTGTGTTCGTGACAGTGGTCCTTATACCACTTACTTAGTATATGGTTTGCGTGGCCCCTAGGGCCTAACTGTATTACTTACCTGTGTGACTTACTGTATGCATAAATAAGACTGTGTTGTACTTACCTCGAATCTCATAAAGAGTGCTGAGGGTTTGCTTAGAATAAATACACTTTATTTTATATATATATATATGTTGTGGTGTCCTTTCATTTGGTATTCAAGGGATTATATATGGTATCACAGCTGGCTTCACATGCCATTCAGAGTTTAGCCTAAGACTGCTCTTGTCCATGCTACCACTAGGATAGCTGGTCTATAAGGTTGACTTTACAACCAATCACCATAAGGGTATTTGGACTGATATAAGGTGTACACTATAACTAGTGACATCATACATCAGGCCAACTTCTCACAATCGGGATATGAAAATAGGCATCCTGAAGGTCTAAAGACACCATGTAGTCGTCCGCATTGAGAAGCTGTAACACTTCCTGAATGGTGACCATACGAAACGACTTTTTTCAGGAACTTGTTTAGATTTCTCAAGTCCAATATCGGTCTCCATTTTTTCTCCTTTTTGCATATGAGGAAAAAGCAGGAATAAAATCCCTTTCCCTTTTGATGGGGGAGAACCCTCTCTATAGTTCCCTTCTGGAGCATAAGTGCCACCTCCAGGAGTAGAGCACGCACATTTTTGTGAAGCATCGGTCGGGGAGGGGTTTGGGGAGGAAATTGGATGAATTCTAGAGAATGTCCGAATTGAACCAATTGCAGGACCCAACGGTCCGTAGTTATTTGCTTCCAATTTGTTAGAAAGTGGGAAATTCTTCCGACAAACTTCGGAGGGCAGAGAGGAGCTGGAGACGGGCGGTAGAGGGAAATCATTGTCACCAAGCAGTGTCTTTGTCGCCCTCCTTTGCCACGCAAGGAAGATTTAGTGTAGGTGGTGTGGTCATGACGTTGCTGGTACTGTGGCCGATATTGCTGAGTGGAAGAAAAGGAAGATCGGTGTTGAAAATCCCCTCTAGTAGATGGTTGGCCTCTCCCTCTTAAGCCTCGAAAAGAAGGGTTCCAGAATTGCAGGGTACCCAAAGCCCTAGCCGTGTCGGTATCCTTTTAAATACCTTGCAAAGCTTCTTCTATGTGTGTCCCAAAAAGAAGCTGGCCATCGTATGGCATGTCCAAGACTTTGGTTTGTACTTCCGGTCTGAAGGAAGTCGCCTTCAACCAACCCTGGCGCCGTAGTACAGCTGCGCCCGCGAGTTGACGAAATTGGTAGAAGCAATATTCATTGCACAGTCTATAATTTCGGGGGCAGATCTCTCACCCTCCAGTAAGATCTTCTTCGCCTCTTCCTTTGATTCTTCCAGCAAGGTCGCAAGGTATGGAGCAATGTCTGCCCACATCTGTCGATTATAACGTCCTAACAGTGCCAAGGAATTGGATGCACGTACTGTCAAAGCAGACATGGACGAGAAGCGCTTGCCAATACTGTCCAGCCACCTAACCTCTTTGTCCAGCGGAGCAGTCAGCAAAGCGGAAGGGTTTTTTGATTTCAGCTGAGCAGCTGGAGTAATGCCTCAGTCCGGTTTCGGATGGCCTGTCAGGCAAGCCGGAGCAGTATCTGGAGCTTTATATTTCTTATCCAGACGAGGCAGTACTGGAGGCACCAAGGAAGGGTTCTGCATGATCTTGTCACCCTGTTCCCATATGTAGTCTATAATAGGGAGAGACCTAACAGACTTCTTAAAAGGCTCTTTAAAATCGTAGAGGAAACAATCCTGTTGGTGCGAGGGCATAAGTATTTGAAAGCGCTGCTCTCTCCACGATATTGTGAAAGTCTCTAAAGTCCTCCGGAGGCGAGTCAGCTGTGGTAGGAATGGGAGAAGCTGGACAGGGAAGTATGTAATCATCACACTCGTCCCGATTAGATTGGGAATCTTGAAGTTCCCCTTCTTCATGATCTTCTTCTTCTTCATCTGTAGAAAGATGAGGTGGTGATGTGACTGGCTCAGACTAAGTTTAATGGAGGAGGTCGTGGCCGTGGTGTTGGAGGCACAACCGGAAGCGGAGATGGTGCAGACGTTGGAAACCGCTGCTTATAGTCTGAAATGAGGAACTGTAGTTCAGAGACCAAGGAAGCAGGCAGACAAACCATGGGAGGTGGAGGCGGATGGTATTCCTCAGGAGAAACCTCCTGATCTTCCTGCCCTTGATCTTCGTAATAGGAGCTGTCTTAGTATTTAACGTGCAGTTGCGATGGACTTCTCGCTGTGCGGAACATACTGCCATCGTCCGAGTCTTCCTCCTCTAAAAGATGTGCTGGGTGCTAGAGCTGGACCCTACTAGGGGAAGTCAGGACCAGTGTTAGTGCACGTTTGGTGATTTTGAGGTGCACATATGTACTTTGTATATCAGAATCTGTAGCCGTCTACTGGCCTGTCGACGGCATAGTCGTCGATGGTGAAGTGTGGACGTGCATCATAGTATATTGAGATGCCGTCGTCAGGGCCGTCGTCGACAGTGTCGTCGACGATAAAGGCTTCGTTGCCGGAGCCGTCGCCGGAGTCCTCGTCAACAATGATGTTGATGTCGACGGGACAGTCTTCGTCGACGGTGTTGAAGCCGTCGGAGATCAAAGAGTCGACGGCAGCTTGGATGTCGGCGATGTCTTTTTAATTTTCAGCGTCGACGAGACAGACCTACCTGCTGTCGGCGATGGAGTTGTCAATGTTGATGGGGAATGAGACGCAACAGAAGAAGTGGAAACTGTCATCGTTGACGAGGTGACATGTACTGCCGTCGATGGAGATTTCCTCGTCGTTGAAGCCACCGTCGACTAGGTCGTTGTCGACTGGGTGGATGAAGGTTTTTTGAAGGCATGAAGACCTTCCTAAGGAGAAACCTTCGCTGGCAGAGTCTTAGGAGGGACCTCTGAAGACTTTTTAAACGCCTTCTTTTGAGGTGGCTGCGACGAAGGGCTCGGAGGCCACCCTTGGTCTTTTCTGAGAGGACTGTGAAGAGATGGAAGAGCCCTCACTTTCCTCAGAAGATAATGCTGCATCTTTGTCTTTAAGCCTCTGGAGACAAATTAAGAGGCGCCCCTCATGGTATTTAAGGGTCTTGAAGGAGAAGGTACGACATACCTTACAATCCTTTGAAGAGTGGTTTGGATAAAGGCAGTAGAGACAGTCCTTGTGTTGATAGTCCACATGAAGTCTTTTTCCCACAGGAAGCACAAGACCTGAAAAGGCCCTTCTTCTGAGTGTCTGCCATGAGGAACTGAAGAATTTCACCCAAAAAATGGAAAGTCGAAGAAAGAAAAGCTGGAAATCCAGAAACAAGGAATGCTGAGCAGAGCTCAGTAGAGACTCCCTTAGCTCGACGTGCGGTAGAAAATCTGAGGGATTAGAGCTCCTTTCAGGAAGGTTCTAGAGGGTGGTGACAGCTGATTGACTATTCTCCAAAGTTTGGTCCTTTTTCCAAAAGGACGTGGATTTGTTACTAAGGTGAGGCCTTTGGCCTATTACTCTATATGTCTACTGAGACATTACTTTATGTACCGGGGACACCCATCCCAACGACGGGGAATGATTCAGGCATGTGAATCTATGAAAGATACCCTAATACTGGATAACGGAGAGTAAGCAAAAGGGTTTGTTTTGCAACCACGAGTCCTGAGAGATTCAGGAGTGTTGTGTTCTGGGGTGTCTAATCCCTGGTTTCTCGGTGAGTAGGAGGGCAAGTGAGAGACTATAGCTAGTCGTTCCTGGGCTCATGGGTACTAAGGTGGTAGGACGACTCAGTCCCTATGCACCAAGGTCCCATAATCCGATGCATAGTTCTGTTCTTGGACAGAATCCCTGCAACACCACAACGTCGTCGTGAAGGACCCATTCATGGTATTCTTGTAGAAATCTGCTGAGGGCCTCTGCCTGCACATTTTTCACACCTGGGATGTGAGTTACAGTGATCCACATATTCCTGGCTAGGAGTCATCTACAAATTACTTGAGATTCGTGGGATAAGGGTCTGGACCTCGTTTACCACAGCTTGTTGAGGTACTACATTGAGGTTGTGTTGTCCGTCTGAACAAGCAGGGACTGGGTCTTGAATGGCAAGCAAAACGCTTTCAGCTCAAGGTAGACTGCCTGGAGCTCAAAGAGATTGATGCAATATGTTGTCTCCTTCACAGAGTGTGCCTTGCATTTGGAGAAAATCCATGTGGGCTTCACACCCCACTACTGATTTATCAGTCGTCATAGTTTGAGAGTGAGCCTGCTAGCAAAAAGGCATCCCTTGATTCAGTTTTTGCAGGAGAGCACCACCATGTCGGAGATGGTTTCACATAAGGGGAGAATGATCACGTACTAAATCCTTGAAAGGGAAAAGCCCCGTCCCTAGAAGGAATATGCTACTTACCAGTATGCATCTGTTCTTGGCATGTAGAGCTGCAGAGTCACACACTGAGGATAAGATCGCCATCTGGTGTTGGGCTCGGATGATTGCAGGTTGTTGTTGTCTTCGGAGAAGCCTTTGGTCACGAGGTTGGTGACTCCTCCCCTGGACAACAGTGCGCATGGGCATCCACTCCATCGGCAGATTGTTTTTCGCCATGTTGGGAAAAGATGGAGTATATAGAAAAGAAAGAAAGGATGTCCATGTGTAATGTCTAAGTAAGACGGATGCTGGAACAGATACAGGTCCCGGGGAGGCGGGCGGGCGTGTGTGACTCTGCAGCTCTACATGCCAAGAACAGATGCATACTGGTAAGTAGCATATTCCGTTCGAGGCATATGAGCTGCAGATCACACACTGAGGATAGATTATATAGCAGTGCTCCCCTTAGCGGTGGTCGCCTGTATCCGTTGCAGCAGTTTGAAATAAAGTTTTTAGGACAGCCTGGCCCACGGAGGCCTGTTGTTTGGCCTGTACGTCAACACAATAGTGTTTAGTGAAGGTATGCGTGGTAGACCATGTGGCTGCCTTGCAAATGTCTTCTAAGGGAATATTGCCTAAGAAGGCCATAGAAGCCCCTATTTTACGCGTGGAGTGCGCCCTAGGGGGAACTGTGAGTGTACGTTTAGCCTTGAGGTAGCATATTTGGATGCATTTAACTATCCACCTGGCTATTCCTGATTTGGAGATCGGGTTGCCTTTGTGTGGTGGCGCGAAAGCAACAAAGAGTTGTTTTGTCTTTCGAAAAGGTTTTGTTCTGTCGATGTAATAAAGCAAAGCTCTTTTAACATCTAAGGTATGTAGGGCCCTTTCAGCTACCGAGTCTGGATTTGGGAAAAAGACCGGTAGTTCTACTGATTGGTTAAGGTGGAAAGGGGAAATCACTTTTGGAAGAAATTTAGGGTTTGTCCTAAGAACCACTTTGTTACGGTGTAGTTGTAAGAAAGGTTCTTCAAGTGTAAGGGCTTGTATTT
Organism: Triturus cristatus; assembly: GCF_964204655.1. Taxonomy (NCBI): domain Eukaryota; kingdom Metazoa; phylum Chordata; class Amphibia; order Caudata; family Salamandridae; genus Triturus; species Triturus cristatus. The sequence goes on along the minus strand of NC_140581.1, from coordinate 368,079,811 downwards.
CACTTACTCTGCGCAGGGAAGTGATTGCGATAAGGAAGGCTACCTTCCATGTTAGGAATTGCAATTCACATTTGTGCATAGGTTCAAATGGGGGGCCCATGAGTCTTGTTAGAACCACATTGAGATTCCACACTGGGGCAGGTGGCAATCTTGGGGGAAGAATCCTTTTGAGACCTTCCATAAACGCTTTGATGGCTGGTACCTTAAAAAGGGACAGGTGTTGCCTATTTTGCAAGTAGGCTGCCAAGGCTGCTAGGTGTAATCGTATAGAGGAATACGCTAGGTTGCATCTTTGCAAGTGTAGTAAATAGCAAATGATGTTTTGGATGGAAGCATCCAATGGGTGTATGTCATTATTAGCGCAGTAGATGGCAAATCGTTTCCATTTAGCGGCATAACACGCTCTAGTAGTAGGTCGTCTGGCTTCTTTTATGATATTCATACAGTCTGGAGGGAGATTGAGGTAACCGAACTCTAGGACCTCAGGAGCCAGATCGCTAGGTTCAGTGTTTGAGGATCTGGGTGTCTGATTTCTCCATGGTTCTGGGTTAATAGATCCGGGGAGAGGCGTAGCTTTTGATGTGGAACTAAAGATAGTTCCAGAAGTGTGGTGAACCACGGTTGACGTGCCCAAGTGGGAGCCACTAGTATTAGTGTTAGTGACTGTTGTTTCAGTTTGCGTACCACAAATGGAACTAGTGGGAGAGGCGGAAAGGCGTACGCAAATCTGCCTGACCAGTTCATCCATAGGGCATTGCCCTTCGACTGTGGGTGTGGAAACCTGGCGGCGAAGGTTGGGCATTTTGTGTTTTCGGCGGTGGCGAACAGGTCTATGTCTGGTTGTCCCCACTTTTGGAAGAAGGGGAGTAGAACTTTGGGGTGTAGTTCCCATTCGTGGATCTGTTGTGTGTGGCGACTTAGGAGGTCGGCCACTTGATTGTGGATCCCTGGGAGATGTTCTGCTAACAGGTAGATGTTTTGGGGAATTGCCCATCTCCAGATTTGCTGTGCCAGTTGGGACAGTTGGAGAGAGTGTGTCCCTCCCTGTTTCTGTATATAATACATTGTCGTCATGTTGTCTGTGCGTATGAGGACAGTTTTGTTCTTTAGGTGAATTTGAAAGGATTTTAGTGCTAGGAACACTGCTAAGAGTTCCAGGTGGTTGATGTGGAGCAGTTTTTGTTGGCTGGTCCATCTGCCCTGAGTGGTATGGTGGAGGAGGTGGGCTCCCCACCCCGTGAGAGATGCGTCTGTAGTTAGCACAACTTGTGGAAGAGGCTCTAAGAACGGTCTCCCTTTGGACAGGTTGATGGTGTTCCACCATTTCAGTGATCGAAGTGAGCGACTGTCCACCAACACCAGATCGGTAAGTTGTCCGTGAGCTTGGTTCCACTGTTGTGCTAAGCATTCTTGTAAGGGACGCATTTGAAGTCGTGCGTGTGGGACTATGGAGATGCACGACGCCATCATGCCTAGGAGCTGCATGAACACTCTTGCTGGAAGAGATGGATGAGTTTGAAATTGAGAGATGAGATTTTGTATACTGGCTATCCTGGCTGTGCTGGGATAGGCAATGGCTTTGGATGTATCTATGGTTGCTCCTAGATACTGATGTAAGTGGGAAGGTTGTAGGTGGGATTTGGGGTAGTTGATAGTGAATCCCAAATCGTGGAGAGTTTGAATCGTGCGATGAGTGTGGAGAACGCATTTTTGGTATGTATTGGCTTTTATGAGCCAATCGTCCAGATAGGGGAAGACATGGATCTGTTGTCTTCTGAGATGCGCTGCCACGACTGCTAGGCACTTGGTGAACACTCTGGGTGCTGTTGTTACTCCGAATGGGAGAACTGTAAATTGATAGTGTTGCCCATCTACCACAAATCGTAGATATTTTCTGTGAGCGGGATGCATAGGGATGTGAAAGTATGCGTCCTTGAGGTCCAATGTGGCGAGGAAGTCTCCCTGTTGTAAAAGTGGGAGGACTTGTTGGAGAGTGGTCATGTGAAAATGATCCGAATGTATATACTGGTTTAGTAGTCTGAGATCCAGTATGGGCCTTAGTGTTTTGTCCTTTTTGGGAATGAGGAAGTATAGAGAATATACCCCTTTTCCCTGATGTTGAAGGGGAACTGGTTCTATCGCATGTTTTTGTAACAGGGATTGAACTTCTTGTTTGAGGAGAGAGAGATGATGCGAGGACATTGGACGTTGTTTGGGCGGTATGTTTGGGGGGGATTGTATGAGTTCGAGGCAGTAGCCAGACTGGATAATTTGTCTTACCCACCTGTCTGTGGTGATGGAAGTCCAGACAGGCAGGAATTGTTGGAGTCGTCCCCCGACCGGAGTGGAATGGTCTGGGGGGAGTGGTGGCAAGTCACTGTTTGGTGGCTGGTGAGGTGCGGGTGTTGTTGTTATTGCCCCGTCCTCGACCTTTGTTATTGTTTCCCCTATAACCTCCCCGGAAGTAACCTCTGTTGGGGGATGTTTGTCCAGAATTTTTAAAGGTGGACGTGGTCTCAGTTGATGTGTTTTTGGAGCCTCCTCTATAAAAGGAGCGACGAAAGGAACCCCGGTTCTGTTGAGACTGCAGTGCTCCCATAGACTTGGCAGTTTCATTATCCTTTTTCATTTTTTCTAATGCAGTATCCACTGCAGGGCCAAATAGCTGCTCTTGGTTGAAAGGTTGAGCAAGAATTGCGGTTTGAACCTCCGGTTTAAAACCGGAAATACGGAGCCAGGCATGTCGTCTGAGTAAGACGCCAGTATTGACCGCTCTAGAAGCAGTGTCTGCTGCATCTAAGGCGCATTTAATGGAGGCATTAGATATTAATTTGCCTTCTTGGATGAGGTCAGAGGCCTGGGACTTAAAAGGTTCAGGCAGATGCTGCATAAGGTCCTCAAGTTGGTCATAATGCGCTCTATCATACCTGGCTAACAGGGCCTGGGTATTCGCAATACGCCAATGGTTAGCCGCCTGCGCGGCGACCCGTTTGCCCGAGGCTTCTAAAAGCTTAGACTCCTTGTCTGGGGGAGGCGTTTCTCCAGTTGTCTGAGAGTTAGCGCGCTTCCTGGCATTTGATACGACTAGGGAGTCTAAAGGGAGCTGGGCCTTAATGTATGCAGGGTCTTGCGGGGCTGGTCGGTACTTTTTTTCGATGCGTGGGTTGAGCACCCTAGCTCGAACAGGGTCCTTAAAGACTTCAGTAGCATGCTTTATAACCCCTTTGATCATGGGCAGTATGTGGACAGTCTTTTGTGACTGCTCAAAGGTATCAAGGAGGAAGTCCTCTTCAATGGCGTCTGTGTGCATTGTAACGCCGTGGAATGTTGCTGCCCTATTTATAAGTTGGCCGTACCCTAGGTGGTCATCAGGAGGGGAGGGCTTGGAAGGGTAGGTAGTGGGGTCAGGCATGTCAGGTATAGGATAAGACCAGTCATCCATGGGTGCTGGGTCTGGGAACGTAAAAGGGTCGTTTGGATCAGCAGGATCATCAAATAAATCAGGGTCCGCCCCTCCCCCTAAGTCATCATTATCATCCTGTGGAGGAGGTGAATGATAGGGAGATGGTAAAGGTAAAGGTAAAGGTAAAGGAGAAGCAGGAGGAGGAGGGGGGGACGGGTTAGGAGGTAAAACAGGAGAGGAAGGACGAAGTGGTGAAGTAGCACAGTCCTTTTTCCGTATGGGAGCTGGGGGAGGTGTAGTGTCCAGCTTCCGCTTTTTATATGGGATGGCAGTCACATGTCCCGTTTTAGGATTGATGTAGATCCGCTTCTGAGTAGGATCTGGTCGAAAAAGATCATCTGGCTCCGAAGGTGGTGTCTGTGACGTCCGCTTCGGGTCTTTATGAGCTTGTTTCGGCGGGGACGCAGTTTTCGGCTCCGATGATTTTTTCGGGTCCGATGGATTTTTCGGTGCCGACTGATTTTTCGGTGCCGACTGATTTTTCGGTGCCGACTGATTTTTCGGTGCCGACTGATTTTTCGGTGCCGACTGATTTTTCGGTGCCGACTGATTTTTCGGTGCCGACTGATTTTTCGGTGCCGACTGATTTTTCGGTGCCGACTGATTTTTCGGTGCCGACTGATTTTTCGGTGCCGACTGATTTTTCGGTGCCGACTGATTTTTCGGTGCCGACTGATTTTTCGGTGCCGACTGATTTTTCGGTGCCGACTGATTTTTCGGTGCCGACTGAGGTTTCGGTGCCGAATGAGTTTTCGGTGCCGATGGACTTTTAGGCATCGATGTTGAAGAACGTTTCGGTGCCGGTGGAGACTTCGGTGCCGAGGAACGTTTCTGTGCCGAAGGAGATTTCGGTCTTGGAGCCTGTTTCGGTGCCAACAATGAGTGTTTGGGTGCCGAGGGTGTTAAAGGCACAATTAGGTGAGGTTTGCTCGAGCCCGAGCCACCCGCAGGCTTAGATGTCTTCGGAGCCGGGCCCGAGGGCGGGGCTTCTGAAGAGGATTTCCGGTCGCGACTGGGCCCAACTGGCGGAGTCTTGACCACTGCTTTTTTGGATGGGGCAGGGGCAGGGGGGGTGGTACTCACACGCTGCCCTGGAGTGATGAGGTCATCGGAATCGTCGGCTTCGGACACGATCTCGAGATCTTCGGTGTCGTCTTCGGGAACATCTTGAGCAAAGATGTCCTCCGGTTCTGGAGCTGGTTTGGCCATAATATGGCGTCGAGCTCTTCGGTCCCGGAGGGTCTTCTTCGAACGGAAAGCGGAACAAGCTGGACAGGTGGACTCGTTGTGTTCCGGCGACAGGCAGAGGTTGCAAACCTCGTGGTGGTCACTGTGGGGGAACTTCGCTCCACACTGGGGGCATTTTTTGAAGGGTGTCCTGTCCATCAGCCGCTTCCGGAACCGGTCCGAGTTGATGTCGACGTCGATGGAATACAAATCAAAGAGTTAAATCGATTGCTGGAAGTTTTCTGCTGGAGCGGAAAAAAGTTCATCCGAACCCAATGGCGGAAAAAAACAATCTGCCGATGGAGTGGATGCCCATGCGCACTGTTGTCCAGGGGAGGAGTCACCAACCTCGTGACCAAAGGCTTCTCCGAAGACAACAACAACCTGCAATCATCCGAGCCCAACACCAGATGGCGATCTTATCCTCAGTGTGTGATCTGCAGCTCATATGCCTCGAACATCCATTCGCAGAGAAGATGGGTGGGCTGGTAAGGAATCTGCTGACAGATAGTATCTACCACATACGTTGTTACCTACAATAAGTAACTTGTTCATCTGATAGATACTTCTAGCCACAGACACCTTGATACTTAAGCAACACCTCCCTGGAGGTGGGTCTGCGGACCAATTTCACATGAGGAAGTCCTGCTGGACCGAACAGGGAAAATACCCATCTCTATGGACTGGAATATCGACGAGGCCCATGTTGCTGCCTGGCAGATATCCAGAACTGGAACTCTACGAGCTAACGCAGTGGTTGCAGCTTTAGCTCGGGTGGACTGAACATGCAAACCCTCAGGGGCTTCGTTCTCAGCCAATGCATAGCAGATTTTAGTGAAAAGCACGATCCATCTGGAGCAGCCTTGCCTTTTTTCCCGCTCGGACATACCTCAAAAAGAAATAGTCATCCACCCAAAACTCTTGTGTGCAGTCAATGCAGAACGACAATGCTCTTTTTGGGTCCAGATGGTAGAGTCGCTCATCTTCGTTGGAAGGATGAGGCAGTGTTAAATGTAGGCAGAGTGATGGTGTAGCCGACATGAAATGGAGTTAATACTTTAGGAAGGAAGGAAGCCCTTATATGCAGCATCACTTTGTCTGCGTAGATGTTTAGATAAGGAGGATTGGATGACCAGGCCTGAAGCTCACTGACACTCCAGGCAGATGTTATTGCCACGAGTAAGGCTGTCTTGATGGTAAGGAGCCAGAGTGGAAAATTAGGAAGGTAAGTATGAGATAGAGATCCCACTGGGGACTAACGAAAGGAGTGGGAGGGAACATATGTTACAAAACTTTCAAAAACCTATGTATAACTGCCGCTGAATCTGTCTGCCACGCATTTAGAGAGCCTGACGAGGGCTCTCTAAACACGTGGCGTGGAGGAAAGTGTTGAACCACCATAGAAATGCCCTGACAGTCCAGCCATGTCAAGAGACGCAAGGTTTCTTGACAAAGGGTCCTGGACCCCACCCGTCCTGTTTATTGCAGTACCATATGGCGGTGGTGTTGTCCGTGAACACCTGCACTAGCCTCTCATGGATGGCGGGTAGAAAGGCTTTGCATGCCAATCAGACTGCTTGGAGCTCCAATATCGTTCATGTGTAGTCCGGATTTTGCCGGAGACAAGAGTCTTCTGATCTCGGAAGGGTGAAGGCTGCCTTGCTTTAGTCCCTGATTTTAAATCACAGTTAATACTTAGTTTTTGTAATTCCTATATTTTTTAAACTGTCACGCTTTCCCTGGTCTGCCGCAGAATGCTGTTTGAGCGGAGGGAAGCGGGACTCACCACCTCATTTACACGCCTCATTAACACCCCAAGCACACTTCCAGCTGCGTTAGCAGCCTAGTGCTCAGCAAGGCATCCTGCTATATTAAGCAGTCTATGGGCCGGAAGTGCAACGGGTGCACCGCCGGCACGCCAAAGGCAAGTCCATCTGCGCCCGTCCGTGCTCGGACTGCGCTCAACGCCAGCCATGCTGTCAGTTACAAACCAGATACATCATTCCTCAAGTCCAAACTTCAAAATACCAGGGACTTCTTAACGGACTTAAGTTTCAGGTAGGAGATGCCAGGATCTGCTCTTTGACCCCCAATCAGCCCAGGCCAAAACGCACTGCTCCCACTATGGCAACACGGTTCAGTACTCCCCACTGTCCACTTGGGGACAGCGGGTTCCTCCTATTTCTCCCAAAGGGGACTCAAGACTCAACTGCATATGTACTTATCAATACAAGGTCACTAAACAAAAATGCTTTAGTCTTATTCAAGTTTTTAGAAAGCCACCAAATTGATGTAGCCTTCGTCATTGAAACATGGGTCTATGCCTCCTCTGACCCAGACCTACGTATGGCCTTACCAGCAGGTTTTAGCATAAATAAGGTCGATAGAGTGGGCAGGAAAGGGGGTGGCATAGCTCTAAATATTAACTCCAGCCTAAAACCATGTATTAAAAAGCAACCTGACAACCTAGATTGTAAATCTTTGGATTCCAGGATTAAATTAGACAGTCAATACACCCTCAATGGTATTCTACTCTATCGGCCACCCAATACCAGGGCTCCATTTATTGAGAGTCTAGGTCATTTTTTAAAACACAAGGCTGATCATTCCGACTTCGTCATTCTGGGCGATTTTAAATTTCATATGGATAATGCCACCGATCCAGACACAAAAGCACTCCTTGAACAGATGGCCAGCGTAGGACTACGCCAAATTGTCAAAGGCTCAGCACATGCTGCTTGTCACTGCCTTGATGGGATTTTCTCTGATAATCCTTATCCAAGTTGGAACAAATCTCTGCCTTTAACCTGGTCCGACCACAAAGCTGTCCTTTTTGAAATCACACTGCCTCAAAGGTCATGCGCCAATCATTCTGGGAAACTCTTTATTAGTCGTCCCTGGAATAAAATAGAGGCAAAGCAGTTAAACTCGCGTCTCTCAGTAACTCCTCCTAAAATGTCCGCTGACTACCACTCTCTCAAAACGGCAATGACAGATCTTGCCCCGCCAAAATATAGCCAGCGCCTCGGACACGCACCTTCAGGGCCCTGGTTCAATCATACCCTCAAAGTTCAGAAACAACTTCGTCATAAACTGGAGAGGAAACGGGGACGGGAGGAAAGTACTTTCACCAAAAGCAAATACAAATCATCCCTTTCAAGTTTATAAAAATCTTATCCTCAGGGAGAAAGCTGCCTACTTCACTGAGAAAATCAGAGCGGCCAATAGATGCCCTAAAACACTAGACACCTTTGTGGACCAATCAAACGGTCTGGCACAGTCTCCTGCCTAACTCAGTAGGATACAATTCACAGCTGGAGTAGTTTCTTCAACTCGCTCCTCTTTTACTGCCTTGACCACTGAACAAACGAACAAAATATTTGGAGGAATTAAACCTGCCCCCCCCCCCCCCCCCTTAGATCCCACTCCCCTAAAATTCTGCATTTATCTACGGCAACTGTAGCCATTCCTCTCACAGCCATTTTTAATGCTTTGTTCTCAGCTGGGCGCTGTCCAGTAGAGTGGAAGAAAGCCTATAGACTCCCTCTGGACACTATGCACACGCAGAATTAAAGGCCCATATCTAGACTTTCCTTCCCTTCAAAAGTGATTGAAAAGGCAATTAACACTGAACTGTCCTCCTTTGTTAATCAGAATGTAATCTTGGACCCCTCCCAATTTGGCTTTCGTGCCCACTATAGCACAGAACTGGCGCTTATTTCGGCCACAGTGGAGCTAAGGCGGATGCTAGATGGAGCGGGAGCGCTGCCCTGATCCTAATGGATTTGTCAGCAGCTTTTGACAGGGTCAATCATGAGCAGTTGCTGGACCGCCTGGCCTCCACTGGAATAAGGGATAAAGCACTCTCCCTGCTGCGCTCCTTTTTGTCTGAGCGGTCTTAGTGACTTGAGTTGGGCAGCCATCAGTCTCCCCATTCACATTGCCTTGTGGCATCCCTCAGGGATCCTCCCGGAGCCCAACACTTTTCAATCTTTATGTCACTTTGGCCAAATTGATAAAAAGTTACAGATTTGACCTTGTATCGTACGCAGACGATACTCAAATAACTGTCTCAGTGGGCAGCTCATTCAGCTCTACAGACACCAGATTTCATAACTGTATGAGCTACATTGGAAGCTGGATGACAGACAACTGTTTGAAATTGAATTGCTTGAAAACTGTGGTCCTCACATTTGGCAATAATCCCTCTATCTGGACTGACAGCTGGTGGCTAGTCCAACTTGTTTCCTCACCTCCGCCAGTACCTAAAGCAAAATATCTCAGTCATCGTAGACATCAAACTCTCTTTTGAAGCACAGATAAATTCCAACATGGTCTGTTTCTTCATTCTTAAAATTCTCAGGAAAATACTCCCCATGATTCCTCTGGAGCCAAGTAAAACAGTGGTATCTGTACTGATCTAATCAAGGCTGGACTACTGCAATGCTCGGTTTACCAGCGCTTCTAAACGCAGTATCCAGAAGTTACAGACTGTTCAAAATGATGCAGCTAAAGTACTGTTAGGAATTTCTAAATTCAACTCTGTTACCAAAACCCTAGCTCATCTCCTCTGGCTGCCAGTAGCAAAACGGATCCAGTTCAAATCCCTCTGCATTACTTTCAAATCATTGAACAATCTAGGGCCAATGCAACTGGCTAACTAATTAAACCCTACATCCCAGCAAGATCCCTCAGATCAGCCAAGCTTGGGAATCTTGTCATCCCGAGAATAAATAGGGCCAGATGGGTAGTAAGAGTTTCACCAATACAAAAATCAAACTGTGGAATTCCTTACCACCATCACTCAAAAAAGAGCTGCTAAAATTTAGAAAGGGTCTAAAAACTTGGCTGTTTGGGCACAACGTTTAATCCATCTGAGCCGAATCAGTCTGCCTTCATGGATAGCGCCTAGACACCTTAGGGTATTGTGTGCTTTATAAATACCTCATCATCATCTCAAACTCTCCTAGATGGCTGCCTCATCGCAGGACTGAGGCATCGGTCACCACTGTCAGATGTTTGAGGAAGGGAGAGGTCCGTCACTGACCCAATCGCGGTACGCGAGTTACCCACTGCAGCTCCTCCCGAGATCTGGACCATGTCAAAGAGATTTTCCTGATGCAGCACCCACTGGAAGCCAGGTCCCACTGCACAGCCCACATATGCCAACGGGCTTGTGTCACAAACAGGATGACATGAGGCCCAGCAGCCTCAGTGTCAGTCTCAGCGAAATCCAGGATAAAGACTGAAATATATCTGTATCATAGCCTGAATACATTGGACTCGCCTTTCCGGAGGATAGACTTGAAACTGCACGGTGTCCAGAACCGCTCAGATGAAAAGTAGCATCTGAGAGGTGTGACTTTGGCACGTCGATAGTGAAACCCAGCGAATGAAGAAGGTACACGGTAGCCTGGAGGTGGGTGACGACAGCCTGCGGCAAGCCTGCCTTTAACAGCCATGTCAAGCTAGGGGAAGACTGGAACCCCTAATCTGTGTAGATGACCGGTGACCCGTCATCACCTTGGTGAAAACCCGAGGGGCGCTGGTGAGGCCAAAGGGAGCACAGGGAACTGAAAATGTTTGTGGCCCACTGTGAACCACAGTTAACGCCTGAGGTAGGCAGAACAGGAATAAGTAAGTATGCTTCCTGCAAGTCCGAAACTACCACCCGGCGTCCAGGGCAGACAGGACCTTAGCCAGAGTGAGCATCTTGAATTTCTCCTTCTTGAGGAAGAAATTGAGAAAGCATAGGTCAAGGATTGGACTAAGGCCTCCATTCTTCTTGGGCACCAGAAAGTAGTGGAAATAGCAACCACAAACTATTTCTGCCACCGGCACGCTCTCCAAGAGCCATCAATTCAAGGCGGAGAAGGGATAGGTGGTCATCTGTCAGCCTGTCATAAGTAGGTGGCATGGAGGGAGAGGTAGTCTCAAATGGGAGTGAGTAGCCCCTTTGGACAATCTGAAAAATTCAGCAGCTTACTGGTTGCCCATGATGATGAGTGGGAAGACTGAGGGTTTGAAGGCTGCAGGGGGGTTGGTGGACTGACCCTGAATGCTGGCCACCCGACCCACAGGGCTGGATGGAACCATGTCCGCAGTCACGCTGTGAGGGAAGCTGGCACGCCGCAGTGGATGATCAAGTAAAGATGGAGTTGCACGCCCCTTCCGTGGCCATAAAAGGAGCGAAAGGCAGACTGATGGTGGCGAGGGGGCCATGGAAATTCCAAAGGACCTGGCCATAGTCCAGCTGTCCTTAAAGCGCTCAAGCGCCAAATCCGCCTGGTTGCCAAAGAGAGGGGAGTCCTCAAACAGCATGTCCATGAGTGAGGACTGGACATCCCCATGAAAGCAAGTAATCCTCAATCAGATGCGGCATAGCAGGGTCACTGATGACGAAACAGCTCTGCCTAGTGAGTCGGTGGTGTCAAGAACACAACGGATGGAGAACTTCGATGCATCTCTTCCATCTGCCCCAGCCTGGGCCTCCTCCGAGACCATTGGCAGCACCTGCGCAACCATATCCCACAGTGTGTGACAATACCTGCCCAAAAGGCATGCAGTGTTCACAGACCGCAGTGCCAGGCTGGCAGAAAAAAACCTCTTTCAAAGATTGTCCAGCCTCTTGTACTCCCTGTCCGGGGGTGCGGTAGGGAATGCACCAGAATTTACATGGAGCTTTTGACTACCAATCTCTCCAGGGTTGGGTGAGAAATTTTAGGTCCCCCAGAGCTGGGAAGTGGCGGCGGGCAATCAAACTTTTCATAGGAGCCCCTGTGTTGGGCTTGGACCAAGCAAGAAGTCAGAAAGGGACTGATTGAAAGGGAGAAGCAGTTCTGATGGGGACAAGCCCGGCTGAAGCACTTCCATCAAGATATTAGTCTTGAGTGTCACAGAGGACAAGCTCGCTCCTCTGTAGCCACCATAGGGGGGAAAAAGCATGTTTGTATCTGGAGAATTATCTAGTACATTGGCTTTAACCAAATCCTCAGCCCAGTCGTTCCTCATAAGGCTGGTATCCTTCAGGGTCCAGCAACACCTCCCAATCCTCCCGGAGACCAAGGACCAGATGTATCAAACAGTTTTACCCATTCTGTGTCTATGGGAAAATGTGTTGATACATCTGGCTTCTAGCTCGTAAGAATAGGGCTCAGGCTCCGACCTGGTAGGCATGGCTCCATTCGGCACAGGATGATATCCCCTACAGCTCCATGTCTGAGTCGGAAAGAGGATGGGAATGGCGCTACCACTGGGTATGCAGCACCTGCGTCAGGATCAGCGTAGGGTAAGTTTGAGGAGGTATGACTGGCACCGATCCAGATCAGTCTGTGGATACTTGGAGCCCGAAGGCAAACCAGAAGGAATAGTTCACCCAAGATGAGATGCATGGCCTCATAAAACTCTCAATAAGGATGGGTCACTACGGCTCCTAGAAACTCTGGGAAGTGCAGAGTTGACTGGTGCTGGCTCAACCGAGGAGCCAGGCCTCGAGTGGGGGTGCTCCCTCATCCCATTGGCCAACGGATGAAGTTAAGGCGAAGCACTCTTGGACGACTTCTTGTGGGACTTGGACTTACCCGAATGGCTCGACTAATTAGAACGAGACGATGACCTCAGACTGCCAGCTCCCAGGCCATTCCTCTCGACCAGGAACGTTATGGCGTCGCACGTCGAGCCGCAATAAGCTTGAGGAAGTGCTCCCTCAACGTCTTCAGGAGCACGGTGTACCAGTCGGAGCCGACCTTTGGATCCTGAATCCACACAAGCCATCCAAGACATGCAAGGTGCAGGTCCATCACCAACCTCCTTCATTATGTATGCTGCCTGGGACGAAAGAAAACTACTAACATCAGTGCGCCTCTGTGGCTCCTATACAGGCACAACGAATATCACTTCTGATACCAATGACTCCACGCGGGGCCGAAGGATACCATTTATCAGCGCGTAGGGGTACTGCTCACAAAAAATAGCTGGATCCAGTCTGACGCCTGGGGATAATGCCAAGATAAGAACTCTGCAGCTAGAAGTCTGTCAGATAAGTGATGGATATTTTTATTGGACAAGGAGCATAACATGGTTATGAAAGGGTCTTGCAAGAGATCAATCCCATCGCTCAGGTGTGCTGTATGTAGACTGGAGGAACAGCTTTTCTCTGAATGGACAGGGCAGGGGGGAACTGAAATATGGAAGGAGATGCTCCAAGACTGCTTAATTTTCCTCCTATTCACTCATACAAAGTACACGCTAGGATGGTAATGCCCCTAACGGAGACTGAGGGCATACTGGAGCAACAAAATTCAGAGTAGTGTAGCTGCACGCTCTTGGATCACAATCCCTTATTGATAACATTAGGGAGACCAAGAACACGGTTGGTAGCTGGCTGTGTACATACTATACCAAAGTAAGAGTCCAGAGAGTCCCCAAAGGTATAGCAGAGGCGACTTTAGGTAAGTACTAACCGTTCTCTTTGTGGTAGTGTGGGCAAGCAGTTAGGCTCATCCAGAGGGTGTGTTAAGCATTTATTGTATTCACTCAATCAAAACGGAGGCACACACTCAGACTGAATGCACACCAATAGGGTATATATAAAGAAGGTATACTTGTATAATATTTCTAGAACCAATCAGGACTTGGTACAGGTAGATAAAATATGCTTTCAATTGTAGACCTCTTCACAGAAACGCAATAGAGGATGGATTTGCAATTGTTACAGGTCTGTATCACTTGAAAATGCAGTTTGAATTACACAGTAATTACTTTCAGATTACTTTTTGGGTTACTTTGATTACTAGGTGTGGTATGCCTAGATACCACACCTTAAGTTCTCACAATGCATGGTAAGACTTTTTATACTTTGCAATTTAATTCTCTTTTCTCTATACAAACATCAGCTCAACACTTGAAACATTTTAGGCCCCAACATCTCTTAAAATGGTTTGGGGGTTAGGACCAAGGTTCCCTGAGGACGTGGTAGACACTCAAATTGCACCACCATTGGCACTAGGGCGGCCGGGTGCAGAGTGCAGGATGCCAATGTTAGTGAATGGGGCTAGGAGCACCACGGTTGGGTGCAGCTCACGGATAGGCCACGCGGTCTCGGGAGCCAAGTTCCTAGGGTTAAGGTCAGTGCAACAGGGGTCCCAGGTCAGCACCAAGTCCACACCACCCGCGTCACATGGGAGGTCGGGAGCAGGATGCTTAAGAGTGGTCGGGAGCCCAATGCAATTCAATGAAGGTTGACGGTTTTTGAAAGGGGGCCTGCTCCTGGTAGCAGGAGAGGCTGGAGGTTGCGTTGCTAAGGCCGCAAGTTCTTTGAAGCTCCCCTGCCACAGATGGCTCTACCTGACCTGGGGGAGGTGTAAACACCTCCGCCCAGGAAAGGCTTTGTTTCTGGGAAGGCTCACACTCCAGGGGCCTAGAAACTTGTCTCATGGTAGCAGGCTGGTGTTTACCAGTCAGGAAACCCACCAGAGGCTGGTTGTTTTTCAGGGGGCATCTATAAGAAGTCCTCTGAATGTATTTTATAATAAATCCCACGCTGGCATCAGGGTGGGTTTATTTGCTACCAAACATCCCAGAATTAAGTAAAGCCATTATGGGGCTGTACAGTTTGTAATGACAAACTCCCAGACCATATACTCTTTTTATGGCTTTACTGCACTTACAATGCCTAAGAATGGACTTAGACAATGTAGGGGTACAGTGCTCATGCAACTATACCATGGCCAGTGGTATAGTGCTCCCAGCTAGAGGGGTGACTTACCTATACCATAGGCAGTGGGCTGCAGGCATGGCACTCAGGTATGGGTGCCAATCGACTTCACTTTTCTCTACACCAACACATGCAGCCTAATTGCAATGTGTATGCGTTAAGGTACAGGACCTCTAAGGGTGGCACAATATGTGCCTTCCCCGGTCACAGTGCCCTTGGTACCCATGGTACCTATTACAAGGGGCTTACATGCAGCCAAAGAGGTGCCAATTGTGGGTTCAAATGAAAAATGTTGGGTATAAACACAGGCCCTGGGAACGTGATTGGCAGGAACCCAGGACACATCAAGTCAAAGTGCATCAGAAATCTGGCAAAAAGTGGGGGGTTATTGTAACAGAAACCCACTTTCCTACAAACACCCACTGGGAGGCTGAATAGGGAAGCCTTATTGGGCTCAGTCTTCCGTTCAGAGGTGGGTAAGCATAGAGAGCTTTACTTCAAAGAAAACAAAGGCTCCTTAAATGAGTCAATTGCTTGAGATGGATTTAAGGGTGTAATTTGTGTCCTATGCCTGAAGCCTACATATAGTGTTAAAGAAACAATTAGTCAAATTTGGAGAAGAAACTGAACTAAAGGCGGGTGGATCAGTGAGGAATCCACAGGAAAAAACTGTATCCACCAGAAAAAGCGTTCCAGAAGGTAATTGTTCTTCTGATGGATACATCTGCCTGTGGATTCCTCACCTTTTGAATTGAATCCTTCAGCAGTCCCACTCCCGGAGGAGGGTGTCCACCAACCTATACCAAAAAATCCTGGACCAAAGAGCGTGCAAAATGGCCATCACTCCTAACCTCCGAATCCAAGCAGTAATGCTTCGCAAAGGTGTGGAGGGAGGCCAAAGTTGCTGCCTTACAAATGTCAACAGGAACCCCTCTAGCCAAAGCAGAAGACGACTTAGCTCTGGTGGAATGAGCGCCAATACCTTCAGGTGGTTCCTTCTTGGCCAAGGCATAGCAGATCTTGATGCACAAGACAATCCACCTGGAGAAAGTTCACATGTTAACAGCCTTGCCCTTCATAAGTCGAACATAGCCCACTAAGAGCCTCAAATCCTTGGTTCTATCCAGATAGAAACTGACAGCTCTCTTAGGATCCAGGCGATGAAGTCTTTCCTCCTCCTTGGAAGGGGGTAGGTAAGGTAATGGATTGCCCACGATGGAAAGGAGTAGCCTTCATAGACAGCAAAGCTGCCCTAGTCCTGAGAACCATTTTTTCTGCACGAATGGTCAAAAACTGAGGTTTGGAACTAAAGGCCTGAAGCTCACTTACCCTCCTGGCTGAGATAATAGCGAACCCCAAAAGGACAACTATGAAGAGGCTCAAACGGAGAACCCATAAGGAAAGGGAGTACACGATTTAAATCCCACTGAGGCATAGCCATAACGAAGGGAATAGGAGGAAACCTATTGGTGCGGCCCTTAATGAACATCATAACCACTGGAGATTTAAACTAAGACGGCTGGTCCAGCAAACAAAGGAAAGCCGACAAGGCCGACAAATAACCTTTTTAACTGTAGCCACAGCACAACCCTGCTGGGCCAAAGAAAGAGAGAAACTCTGCTCATCAGACAAACGTGCTTTCAAAGGATCAATGACCTCTCCACAGCATCTCACCAATTTGGACCACCTGGATGAATAAGTGGATTTGGTCGAGTGTCTCCTGAAAGGTAAAATAACGTCCACCACATCTGGTGGGAGAAAGAAAGTCCTCAGGTTGCCCCGTTCAATCTCCAGGCATGAAGGTGCAGGCTCTGGAGGTGGGGGTGTAGAACCTGCCCCAGCGACTGCGAGAGGAGATCTGCCCTGAGAGGGAGACAGAGCGGAGGATACGATGAGAGGTGAAGTAGATCTGTGTACCACACCCTTCATGGCCAATCCGTGGCGATCAATAGGACTTAGGCCCGGTATTGGCGAATATTCCTTAGAACTAGAGTAATCAAGGGTATGAAATGTGTACCCCAACACTCCCTGCATCGGAAACTGGAGACTGCAGAATGACAGGCAGAGCGTGTTATCGCGAGTGGCAAGAGGTCCAACCGAGGAAATCCCCACATCTTGAAGATGAGATGGACCACCTCCGGATGACGCCACCAATCATGATTGGCTGAAAAGTGCAGACTGAGACTGTCCGCACGAAGATTTAACACTCCTGCCAGATGATTTACCTTAACACAATTCTGATGGTCCAGAGCCCAGGACCAGTCGCAGAGCCTTTCTGCAGAGACGATACAACCCTACTCCTTCCTGTTTGTTTATATATCACATCACGGTAGTGCTGTTAGTCAGGACCTGAACCGACCGACCGCGAAGGAAGGGAAGACAGGCCTTGAGAGCTAAATGTATCGCCCCCAATTCCAGCAGGTTGATGTGAAACAACCTTTCCTCCGGAGACCAAAGACCCTTGATCCCCACCCTAGAGTGAAGGCACCCGTGATAACCGGTGGAGGAAGATGAAAAGGCTTTCCTTGGGACAGATTGGCCTCCACACTCCAAGTCAGATCCGCTGCAGTGTCTCTGGAGATACTGACAGACTCCCTGAGTTCCCCGTTGTGCTGATACCACTGCCTGCATAGACACCACTGGAGAGCCCTCATGTGCCAGCATGCATGGTTGACCAACAGAATGCAGGAAGCGAACAGACCGAGCAGGCATGGGACCTTCGGGACTGGAACAACTGCTCCATCGTCAAACAATTAATCATCTTGTGAATGTTGAGAATCCTCTGCGAAGGCGGGAAGCTCGACACACAACAATGTCCAGAACAGCCCCTATGAACAGGTTGCACTGTGAGGGCACCAGGTGAGATTTGGGCACATTTAGTGAGAAGCCCAAGCTGAACAACAGCTGTGCTGTCACATGCAGATGATGAAGCACCATCTCTGACAACTTTGCTTTGAGCAGCCAGTCCTCCAGATAGGGGAAAACACCAGAGATGAGCCTTTGTGAAGACTCTAGGTGAATAAGTAAGGCCAAACGGAAGGACTGAAAACTGGTAGTGCCATGACCCTACCGTAAAACGGAGATACTTCCTCTGCAACTTCAGGACGGGAATGTGAAAATATGCATCCTGCAAGTCGATCGACAACATCCAGTCCTTTTGTTGCAGCGCTTGAAGAATGTGAGCTAGGGTCAACATTTTCCTGTTTGAGGTCCAGGATAGGCCTTAATCTGCAGTCCTTCTTGGGAATCAGGAAATACCGGGAGTAGCAACCCTGACCCCTTTCCTACTACAGATCCACCTTTATTGAAACTTTATGCAATAAGGCAAGAACGTCCTGCTGCAGAAGCAACAAATACTATGAACCCCAGCCCTGGCGAGGAGGGCAAGGAGGAGGAGACTCCCACAATGGAATGGCGTACTAATTTTCCACAAGATTCAAAACTCAAAAGGTCTAAAGTGATAGATTTCCAATCTTGAAGAAAATGGGTACACCCGACCCCCCTACAGGACCAGCATGCTCCAAGATGGGGGATCTAGAGCTGCTTTCAAGTGGTAACAGTGGTGGGGGCAGGAGAGGAATCATAAGAGGAGGAGTGGACAGGATGCACCTCGCAGACTACCTCCGCCCTTTCCTCTGTAAGATCTGTACAGAGGATTCTGTTGCTGTCGAAGCTGCTGCCAGCCACGAAAGGAAGTCACCTTACCAAAACCATGGTATCTTTTATATCCAAATACCCTGGTTTGAGACTGAAGACTCAATGATTTTGCAGTGGGTCTACTGTCTTTAAACCTCTGTAGCGCAGAATCAGATTCTCTCTAAAAGGCTTGGACCCATCACACGGCAGATCGAGGAGAGTAGCCTCCACATCTGGCGAACCCGAACACCTGAGCCAAGCATGTCTCCTGGTGGCAATAGAGGAACCTATCACCCTGACTACCAAATCAGCAGTATCCAAACCAGATTGGATGACCTGACAAGCTGCAGCCTGCGTACCCACCAGCCCCTCCAAAAAAGAACCACGATCACTATCTGGCAATTTGGGAGCCAACTGCCTGGCCGAATCCAATCAGCACCCTTTCAGATCACAGCGTATAAGGCACCACCTCAAGAGAAGGAGACCTTGAGAGAAGAAATCTCCCACTCTGGGGAGGTGTCCAGACCACTAGCCTCTTGAAGGCCCTCACACTCATCCACAGTCTCACCAATTTCACCTTCTTCCGCTTCCTCCTGCTGAAACTCTTCCTCTGCCAATAGCCTCTGAGCCTCTTCTAGACCGCAACTTCAGGACCGGTGTCGCCAAGTGCGGGGCCAGAGACACCATCGTCGATGGAAGAGCCTCCGATGAAGGCATCAGCACCGATCGAAGCAGAGAGGAAGAAGGTCCACCAGATGGCGCCGACCACTGAGAAAACGGCGTTGAGAACCTCGAAGCCGGAAACTGCCAAGACAGCGCCGTCGGCATAAATGGCACCAAGAGTGCCTGGGCATATTGTAAGTAATTGACTCGCTGCTTGCTTATCGCTACTCGCTATTGAGGATATTTTTTAAATTGTTTTATAATCTTGCTCTTGTTTTATGCCCTCTCACCCGCATTTTAAAACAAACATTAGGAACTCTTTGTTCCTTATTTCATGTTGGTGGTAAAATTGTAAATTGTCTGTACCTTTAGTATTGTTTTCTGCACTTTCAATATGGCACTGTTATAACCTGTCTCTAGCTCCCTACCAGAGTCACGTGGGGTCCGCTCTTCCCCACGACCTATCGGGTTGCTCCGGTTTCTGTTTAAACTGCCCGATGCAAGCGTGCAGCGCGCGCGTTCAGCGGGCGCGACAGTGGCGCGCTGGAGGCAAGCCCGTCTGCGCCCGTCCAAGCCCTGACGCACCCAGCGGCGATCCTTCACCTGCCTCTCCCATTTTGAATTCATTAACATACACTGCTGACTACTTGCAGGCACCGAGAGGCCTGGTCTCCCCACTGTGCACCTTATACAACCATCAGTCACAGAGATTTGTATGTTCTAACTGTAGCTTTGAGCTGGGCCGCGGTCATAATAAGCGGCCGACTGCTGCCTTGAGGGCCACTGCTTCTTCTGCATTAAAGGAAAATTAGTTTTCAAAGGTAGGCGACCACTTACATTTTTGGAGCCTCAATTGTCGTTCCCTTCCTAAAAACAAAGCTCATATTTTTGATTTCTTACACACAGAAAAGCCTGATGCTCTGTTTCTTACCGAAACTTGGCTTCACGCCAGTTCCGATCCGGATATTGCATGCGCCCTCCCCCCCTGGCTATGTTATTGTCAGGAGTGATAGAGGCACCGGGAGGGGAGGTGGGATAGTGATTATCTTTAAATTGAAGTACTCTTGCAGGCTGGAACCTCAATCCTTTCCTGACTGCGAAGCGGCTTTATTTAAACTTGCCATCTCTCCTCGAATGTCTTTATCCGGAATGCTCATCTACCGTCCCCCTGGCAATGCTAAGAAATGGTTATCTTCCTTTCCTGATCTAATTGCCCTTTTTTATTTTACAAGCTGCAAACTTTACGATTCTGGGTGACCTAAATCTCCACCTAGAAGATCCCCTGAACTCCGAGAGTACTACTCTCTTGGCTGATCTTGAAGCTCTCGATTTGATACTTCGTAATAAGTGGCCCACACATCAGGCAGGGCACCTATTGGATCCTATTTTGTCAAACCTTCTTCTAGAATGTAGTCTTCCCACCCTTCCTCTAGGTTGGCCAGACCATTTCGCCATTTACTTCCAATTTACTGTCTCAGAAGATACTACACCTATCCCTACACAATTCTGGGAGTAGTAGACCATGGCACAAATTAAATTTAGGCTCATTAAATAGCCTTCTTGCGGCGAATCCCCAGATCTGAACCTCCCGCTTCGATCTCTAAATGCGGCGGTTTCCAATTGGCTATCTACATCCATTAATCTCTGCTTGCCTTGGACACCAAAACCCAGTTTCTCCCATCACTCCCCTGCCCCTTGGTTTAACAATGACCTGAAGATTTTGAAATCCAAATGTAAGCATTTGGAAAGAAATTGGCGCAAATTATACGCTCCCAGCTGCAAAGCGGACTATAAAGCCGCTCTTCATACCCTTTCACTCTGCTTGCAAGGTTGCAAAGGTCACCTTTGTCTCCAATACTATTAACAATTCATTGAATCGTCCCCAAGCCCTATTTTCAACGGTTAAGAAGCTGGTAGGTGCTAACACCCTTCCTTTACCCCCTGTCCTCGACACCATCAAATGTAATAATATTGCTAACTTCTTTATTACCAAGGTGGAGACTATATACAGTAACTTAACTACTTCTGTTCCCGCTAACTCTGATAAGCTTTGTTCACATATCATCAGTATGAACCTACCCCCCACTATATAAAAAATTTCAAATTGGCCCCTTCTTGACGATGGTTCCTTCCTTGACTGCTTAGCTAGGGTAAAATCAGGCTCTCCCCTTGAACCTTTACCGGCTAATATTCTAAAACAATTATCTGCGGTTGTCTTGGGAATCCTTAAGGTGCTCCTAAACTCTTCCTTACGGGAGGCCGTTGTTCCTTTAGATTGGAAACATGCAATGGTGGTTGCCCTTCTAAAAAAGCCCAACGCTGACCCATCTATTCTATCTAATTTCCGACCAATCTCACTTTTACCCGTGTTTTCTGAAATTTTAGGTAAACATGTAAACTTTCAGCTTGCAACTCACATTGAAAACCAAGGCTTTTTACATCCGTCTCAATTAGGTTTTAGGACCCATTTTTCAACCGAGACCACCTTACGGGGGTAACTGAGAAGCTGCGCTCCTGTCTTGACCAAGGTGGGACTATGGCAATCATTGTATTAGATCTGAGTGCAGCATTCAACACTATCTCACCCTATGCTGTTCAAATCTCTCCAGTCAGCAGGAGGGGAAGGCTCAGCCCTTTTGTGTCTGACCTCTCTCAGTAATCGCACTTTCCAGGTTTTCTCCACCTGTTCATCCACTTATCGCTCATCTGCATATGGAGTTCCCCAGGGGTCCACTCTGAGCCCATTGCTCTTCAACATCTATGCGAGACCCCTTGCGACCATCGTAGAGGATGCTGGCCTCTCCCTCTACTCCTACGCCGACGACACACAAATCATCTTTGCTTTATCTTCTTCTAAAGAAGCTCCTGTATCTTCTCTGCAGAGCGGCTGCGTCAAGTATCAGAGTGGATGAATGCCAATTTTATTAAATTGAACGGGGACAAAACTGAGGTCATCATTTTTGGCAAACAAACATCTTTGGAGTCCTCTCCACTGGCCCCAGGAAATGGGTCTGCTTCCCCAGCCGGTTGCTCAGGTCCGTAACCTCGGGTTTGTCATTGACAATCAACTGTCCATGCGGCAACAGGCGGTTAGTACCGCTGGCTTCTGTTTTACCATACTTAGATTGCTACGGAAGATCATCTGGATGCTTCCTGACTCCACTCCAAAAACTGTGGTCCAGGAACTTGTTATCTCTCAAAAGAGGGGGGGCCAAGGAGCTAATAAAGGTCCAGTGTCCATGCTCCAAATGCTTAAGTTTCGTTAACACAAGGGGCACTGTTCCTGTTTGCGGGGTGCAAAAGTCACTCACGCATGAGGGTGCAATTAGTCACCCGTGCAATGAAAAAAAGGGGTGGGGGGGATAGAAGAAAGAAATTAAGATATCCTTGGTAAAAATGGGGGCCCATTCATGAAGTGGAACAACCACTTGTACTCTGTTGCCCTCACACACCCCAAGGGGTGTCATGCTTCATCATCGGGCTGTTGCTCCTCGTGGGGCCGGCGCTGCAATTCCCCATGGGTCAACCGAAGTGACTCTTTGTCGGAGATCTTTTTAGGCCTGCCGGATGGTGCATGTGGGTGTGTGGGGTATGGGTCCAATTGAGGGTGAAAATGGTGCGTGCAAAGTGGTGAGATATTTAATAAAGGGTAAACATGCAGCAAATGTATGGATAGTAAACCCTTGGCAGATTGCCTGCTGATTAAAAACTTGCCCCGGAAACACACTATGTCCGGGTGTCAAAAGGTCATAGGTCGACATGTTTCGCGCCTGTGTCGCCGGCGCTTCTTCAGGACCAGAGCAATGATATATAAAGTGCACGTGATAAAAATTCCAAAACTCTCTAAATCAAAAAAGGGGCGGGGCAGTAACCTGATTACCATTAGTACGGTTACAGCTGCATGGTGAAAGAACGCTCCTGATAAAAACCTAGGAGAAGGAACAGAAAAAGCAGATAAGAGCATCAGTAACAACTTGATGTCTCATAATGTGACACATCTGTATTCACATCAATAAAAGCAATAAGCAAAGAAACAGGCACAGGGGGCATATAAGTACATTCAATGGGGCAGTGGCCCAGTGTGGTATTATTGAAACACCATGCCATATGATAATGTCAATATCGGTACCACTCGTAACCCTCCCAAGTGGGGATTATGCCTTACAATAACAGCAGATGATAAAACGAATGTTGCTTCGCCTATTGGCGGTGCCGTGAGGTCATTGGTTATAAAAGGGGCTTACCTCAATGTTATGAGGGTACCTCCGCCGGCAAGAGCAGGGAATGCCCGCAACATTACTGGGCTGTAAAAAAATGGAAATGGACACATAGGTGCAGGAACAGAAACCCAGCACAGACTTTCCTGAGCCAAACGCTCACCATGTCTGAATTTTATGCCACGGGAATCTACTTCCTGTTTCTCCGGGGGGGCTGCCTCCTCTACACCTACCCCTTCCAAGTCACTGCCGGGAGTAAAACAGTGGCCGCGGAACTTGGTGCTAATAAAGAAGTGAGGTCAGGTGTGGGCGTATACAATTTCCGGGTTGTCCTCACAGATCAACATGGAGCGCGCATGCGCACAAGCAGGGGTAAACAGCGCATGTGTGTAACAAGGGAGAAGATCTCTCGAGCACATGCGCAGAAGCTAAATGGTCAGCCGCATACCAAACTGGGCTAAGAAGTAGCAAAAATATCCTGCCGCAAGAACGCCGCTCCCACGTTGTTAATCCGGGAATACCCCGTGCTGAACAGAGTAAGTAGAAGGTCTGTGTTCCTAGTGTCAGTGAATATACCAACTAAATCTTCTAAAGTTAAGACCATAGGGAGGTAGTGGGAACAACAACAACAACAACAACAACAACAACAACAACAATATTGTTGTGGAACACCCAAATTGAAAGCAAGCAGACCCACGGGGCCCGCCGGCGCACCGGTGGGGTAGGCTGCTCTGGCAAACATGCCATACATCGCATTCAGAAAATGTGAAGGATCCGACCTAGGACCAGGAAATGGTCGATAAGAGGCAGAGTCAGAATGCTTCCTCGACTTTGAAGTATGCGAAGTCGACGACTTCGATTTAGACTTTGACCTCTTTCGGCCCCTCCTCTCCTTTCTCCCCTTCGCCATAAAAAGCGCTTTGTCTCACGCTCCTTTAAATCCTTCGGATTCATCTTCTGACAATTGGAGCCACCTCCGACGTCGTGGTCTGAAGAAAGACACCACAAACAGTCTCCATGAGGGGCAGTGATAGACATATAACCCTCACACTCTCTGCAGGGCTTGAAACTAAACTTCTTTGATGTCGCCATAGCACTGCAACACCAAGAGAAACAGCAGATAAAGTAACTGGAAACAAAATGGAGAGCCCTAGAAAACAGTCACGAGTCGACAGTGCAGAAAAAAGGGAACTGACTTCAGCACGCCGACCAGGTCTACTTGTGGCTCCGGTGAGGTCATACGGTGTCGCGAGAGGAGTCGTGCCATTAGGAGGTCCTCGTCAACGTTGGAAAACTAGAAAAAAAAGATACTGTGGAATGCGGGCACAGGGGAGAATTCAAAAGGTGAGGAGTCCGCAGGCAGATGTATCCATCAGAATATGGGAGAACACCGCTTTGCGGACTTCACTGATGTACAACGGCCCCTATTATAGCCTCATTCAATTCAGCGGCAAGGCTCATCATGAGCTCAAAAAGAAACAGCCGCATTACCCAACCTTAGAGCTCTTAATTGGTTACCATTCGAAGCAAGAATTCAACACAAAAAAAAAACAAAAAAAAAAAATCATAACAAAAAAAAAATCGCTTGCATGACTCACAAAGTCCTACATCTCAATACTCCCGAGTTATTTGGCCCAGAAACTGGTGCTCTTGTGTGGCAACAGATCCTCCAGAAGATCCAGCAATCTTCTTCTGAAACCACAACGATTTACCAAAAAGAAAACATACAACCGTGCCTTCTCTGGAATCGCTCCTAGGATATGGAACGCACTGCCCCCAGTGAATCCCTCTTCTACCTCTTTCAAGAAAGAAGTAAAATCTCTACTCGAGTAAATACACATGAACAATGTATCTAACTCTCATAACGTTGTTTGTATAACAAGACATATTTATGACAGTGTTCTTTTGTTTCATCTTTCTACCCTCCTAAACGCTTTGATACCCGCAAGGGTCATTCTCGCGCTATATAAAACCTTCAAAATAAATAACCACTGGAAATATAAAAAGTATCATCATCAAGTGACAAGATACCATCACCACCTGATATAATTCTGTCAGAATTATATGTATATTGTGCTTATCTTATGGATTTAATGGGTTGAACCTATGGTTCAATCTAAGGAGGAATTACATGTCGTACTGAGCCCTTATACCAACTTGTTTGACTCTTATACATGGTGCTTCTTTAAAGACTATTCTTTTGCATATTTTCTCGAGTTTGAGATAATAGTTTAGAGATTGCTTCAAGTATTAATTCAGGGTGCATGACTAAGAAAGGGCAGGTACCCTCAGCTAGGAAGATATCATAAGATTTTTTTAAAACGTGACCAATTGCTTTTTTTATTGCACATGATGTATCAACTCCCCACCCCCCAAATGCATTTCTACATAATATTTTCTGTTTGGGACATATACATGTCCATCTGGTGCATATTTCAATAGACTGCTCAGTCAGAGTTGCTATCAGATGCTCCTGGAGAGTATGGCGGCCTACTGCTATTTCTATTGCACTATCTAGAAGAGCTACAGCCCATCTCCAGTTCTGAAGGAAGACTCATTTTCGGTGGCATTGCGTTTTCTAGTCATCTGTTGTTTTGTTTGTTTTTTGCAAGAGCTTTTGAGTTCAAACCTTCCCTTTCTTCATCACACTTTGATCAGTGTCTCATTCTCAGATTAAGTACTCAACCCTCTTTCAATACTTGGACAGTTCCTTCATTCATCAGAAGGCCTGTCATCTGCTATCCTCAGAATCTAGTGAGTTAATGGAGAAAATGGCCATCGGTATACGGCTACAGACTGATTGAATGGCTAAATGTTTTACTGTACCTCAACTGATAATCCCTCTGGATTCTTGCTATTAGGGGGCCACTCCATATCCTTGGTTTACCCTTTTGCTTCTTTTTCACATCAAAAGCCTTCGGTCTTGGCATGACCTCCTCCAAAACCTTGGGCTTCGATTGTGGTTCAGGTCCAAGAGTAACAATATTGAGTGAGCAAGCTAGGATTAAATCTCTAGGATCCTGGCTCTACAACTACAGTGAGAATATTCAAATCAATTTCAAAATCTGAACGTCACCAGCCACATGTGGATTTCTGCTTTCAAGGTCTGCAAAAGCTGGTAAAATAATAAAGTAAGGCTAATGGACCACTAAACATTGTGCCCAGACCTTCCACTCTTTCAGTCCCTCCATGCTGGGCACCTACAAAGCTTAGGTGTGCACAGGCAACGGCTAAAACACAACCTAAAATCATTGTATTGGCTCAGAATTTATCTAATTAGCTACCATCTATAAAGAAAAGGAGAGCAAAGTAGAGGGTAGTAGGTAAAGGCAAGAAGTACACATTTTGTAAGAGTGAGGACTTCTGGAATGCAACTTAGGTGTCCTCCCTCTACAGTTTACATAATGGATAAAGTACCCCTTGCCATAAATTATAAGGATATAGCAAGTCATCGAGGAGATCCATACAATATACAGTAACAAAGGCGAAGGCTGAGTTCTTGTTGTACTTGATTGTAGTATATCAAAACATCTATTTTTGGGGAAGTTGATTTGACAGAGACAAGAAACACCCACCTGTCTCAGTTACAATTAACTGTCGCCTCTTTAAACTATGGAACGTTGACGCGAAAGGAAGGTTCTACTGTAACAGCACTTACAGCCTAGCTGAGACTGCCTGATCATAATATAACATATTTCCTGTCTTTGCAGTTTGTAACTAACAATATAGTATAGTTTTAACCTCTCTACTGAACAAGAAATAATAAGATAAATAAGATCAAATGTCATCCCAACATAAGACTTGAACATGACCATACACAATCAAACACAACACACATGGAGAGATTTAATGTGGGTGAGCTTGTGGGCTAGTAGGTGGGAAAATAGAGAGGGGGTAAGGGATCCAGATATTGTGCACTCCTGCGTGTAATTGAGGATATGTTTTAGGTTCTACTCGTCCTGGACAGGTTCCATTTACTAATTGCTTTATTTCTGTGTGATTTCTATATATTTTATTGTTCTCCGACTATGATGGACCAATACATGTGATATATCTTACTGTTTAAAACTTTCTATCTCGCAATAATTGGACCTATGATCCTAATACCATCTCTGTTAACCCCTTTTAATTTCCAAACGTATGTCTTTTCTCTCCAGGGTGACACCTCTGAACTTGGGTGTACACTACTTTTCTCACCGGCCAAAATTCCAATTCATAATTTTTTACTTGGATGTATATATCTTATCCTTTTCCTCTTCTTTTTCCCCACCCTTCTTTTTGACTTTATTTCTCTTTCGTGTATAAACTAGCCCTTGATGGCCAAACTTGGTCGATTTGTACAAAAATACTTTTGATGTGTTCTATATTTGTGCATTATCAATGCATGTGAATCTTGTTGAGGACAAGCTTCAGGCTGAATAGCCATTTTGTGTGGGTGAAACACGTGTTGGGGGCTGTGTTACAAATCTCTTGCCTTTTGCTTTCAATGACTGAAGAGTAAAGAGTCTCTATTTCAATAGATACTGGATTCAATAAAAGGATTTAAATCCCAAAATCGGCAAGTATTTCTAATTGCTCTGGCACATTTTTCGGACTAGTAACTGGGAAACAAATGCCCCAGCACAAAACTTCAAGATACACAAACACACAATGCATTCAAGAACCCCGACTTAAGACATATATAAATATATCACCAACCGAATGCAAGCTATGCAACTCCACTCATTTCCTTGAAAACGTATAGAAAAACAGATTATGCATTAATCACAAGTGTAATACCTCAAATAACTATGCGGTTTGTTTAGGTCTTTCTTCCCTTTCTGCATAGTTCTTTGGCTCACACACTCTAGTCCATTGAAAGCTCTGTGTTACCTTGTGCCCCATTAAATTCATTGTCTCTCATAAGTTATCACGGAGAAGTTGACATTTCTGCATCCTTGGAATTTTGGATATAGTGCTACCCTCCTGAGGTTCCAGGCTTGTCCATTGTCTAATTTGACCCAATTTTCCCCCACTCGATTCGACTATGAATGGGACCTCTGAACTTGGACAACCCTTCACCCACTCTACCTGGTTCAACTTTCATTCAATCACCCAACTAAATAAATGTTTTCCATCCCTCCTCTTAAGCCACGTAGTGCTTCTCTTGCAAAACCTGTCTGACCTTTTGGGATTAATTTGGCGACTCGTTGTCTGCCACGCATCATTTAAAAAGGCTCTTCCGTATTCCCACATGTACTGTGGAGCGATATCCCCATAACATTTCTTTGATAGCCCTTTGTAATTGCATACCAGCAGTACAGACTAACTGCATCATTCCTTTAACCATTTTGTTAATACTCTCACAACCAATTTCCTTGTAAATTATAAAGTGAGGTTCAGGCATGTCTCACCCCTAATTTCCTGAAGAAGTGATTAATCTCCCTCGAGGTCAATTGTGTACTATTAGTGAGGGCCACTGCTGGAATGCCTTCCCCTCCTGAATACTTCGCTCAAAACATTTATTGTGGCCTCAGTGGTAATGAGCCTCAAAGACTACCTCCACCCATCTTGACTTCACATCCATCAAGACGGCAGCATATCTTGAAAAAAATTGAATGGACCGATGAAATCCAGACAGACTTTCTCCCAGGTGGTGTTGGCATCCACCATATGCTGGGCTCCTTCTAGTTTGCCTACGCCCACAAGCAACCTTTTTTCTGATTCCATGCAACACTAACATTTTTCCACCCATTCCTTCATTTGTTTATTCATACTTTGCCACCATAACCGCTCATTCATCCTCTTAATGGTCAAGGTCTGGCCCAAATCTCCTTTGTGTGCGAACCCAATTAGACTATTTCTAAGGGACGTTGGAGGCACAAACCTTTTACCCTCAAACACTACTCATTCATCTTGCATAAATAATTCGTTTTGAATCTTTAATATGGTCTAAACCCTTCAGGTATAGTACTCTCGCGTGTCACCCCTTCTCTAGGCTTTTTCATCACACCCTTAAGTGTTTCATTTTGCTGCGTGCTCGTGATCCAATCTTCCCTAGAAACGGAACTACCAATTTTCTTTGTAATGCCATCCAAACATGCTACAACATTCTCTACTAGTAAATCAAACTTTGCATCCTTATCTGGTATCCTCAAAAGACAATAAGCCACTTTGTTCCTCCATCCAGGTACGTACTCTACACATCATGTAAAATCCCGTAACCTCACTGTCACACGCACCAATCTACCTAAGCAATTATTTGTTCCATCAGGTTTTTGAATTGTAAGAAGCGGTTTATGATCTGTTGTCAATGTGAAAACACCACCCCAAAAAAATACTCAAAAATGTCTAGGGGCCCACACAGCTGCCAGTGCCTCATTCTCTATCACCAATTAATTATTTTCAGTATCAATCAAGGAACGTGAGGAAAAAGCAACAGTTTTCTCCTCTTTTCCATGTATTTGTGCTAGGATAGCACCAATGATCACCGTGCAAGGATCAAAAATAAGTATGGTCTTTAAAACCTGTTTGAGAAGGTACCAAGACTCCAGCCTGCGCTATATATGCCTTAATCATGGTAAATGCGGATTGCTGTCTTTCACCCCAAGTGAACTTCCTACCCTTCTACAGCAATTCCCTCAGGGGTCCAGATGAGTACAAAATCTTGCTGTCCATATCGTTAGGCACTTCCACAATGGCACTAACCAAATTCTGATTTGGTTTTATACCTTCCCTGGTAATGTGGTACCCCAAATAGTCCACTTATTGCACTGCAAACACACACTCTTCTCTCCGCAATGTGAACCCTGACACGCTCAAGCATACTAACACTACCCTCAACGTTCTAATATGTTCCTCCTCATCCTCCCCAAAGATTAAAATGTTGTCTTGGAAGAATAAGACTTTGTTGAGCCTACTAGAATTTGTGTAATGATTTGTGGAAAGGCACTGGCTGCTGAACATAATTTAAAAGGAAGCCTGTTAAATTGGAATGTTCCCTCAGATGTTATGAAGGATGTGTGCTGCTCTGAGTGTGGATGAACTGGGGTGGCGGAGTGAGCTAAAGAATGATGATGGATTAAACCCAGATCAGTTGACTGGGGGTGAGTGCTTGCAATGTTCAACACATGGTGCCTTTTTTCCCCCAATCTTATGGCACACTTTCCGTTGCACGAAACAAGTTTGAGTCAGCTAGATGAAATGTACTTTCGCACCTGTGACACATCCGAGGGGTATTGTTCCCAAAAGTAAATGCAAACCTTCTACCACCCTTGCTCCCCTTTGTTTTTTACAACATTGACAGACTCCTTGTCGCTCTGCACGATTGCTACCCGAAACCCTTTCTCCTGTGTAAGATTCTACGTCTCTTTTGCATTTCTCTGACTCCTTCACAACTTTCGCTATAACTTTGGCTTCCTTTAAAGTGGGATTACTTGCAGCCCACAACCTTTCCTGTGCTTTCTTGCTGCTACATTGCACGATTAACTGGTCCCTTATTTCATCTGTCATTTGCCCAAACTGACATTTTGCAGACAGTTCTCACAGTCTAGACACAAACTGATCTATTGTTTCAGTTGTCCAGTGCGGCTGTGTATAAAACGTATGCCTACGCATAGCAACATTCTCTTGTTTTATAAATCTCATTTGTAACTTCAATACTACATCCTTATACATGTCTTTCCCTCTGTCCAGGAGTTACTTAAATGTGTGTATTGCCCCCCTTTACCTAAGGCTCCAAACAAAATGGTCTTCATCACTGCTGGGAATCTGGTGCCATCCAGAGCCACCAGATAATTTTCAAAACAATCAATCCAATCCTCCCCCCTCTGTGGTTGGATCCCCAGCCATCATTAGGAAGGGCGGTGGAGTCGTTATTGCATTTGATACATTGTTATGTGGTTTTTGGAGCTTATTGCTCAAATAGACCCCTACTAAGAGGATGAATGGTTTCTGATGCAGATCCAGTCAAAGCCAAAAGCTTGTATAAGCTTTTCACTTCACTGGCAGAATATATTTCTGCCACTTAGGATGGAATACTTCTTCCCCTCCAGCAAGTGCCAGTTACACCACAAGAGTGCTAACCTGCTCACTAATATCTGCTTTGTTTTTAATTATGGACAGGCAAACCGGAAGATTCCTCCTACTAGCAGCCCAAAACACTTGCATGTACATACACTAGGGCAGAGAAGTAATGCTGGTTTTGATCTGCCGCTGATTTTGACCGGCCTCCTTAAAGCACTCTGCGCACTTCGATATTTCCACATGCCGCTGACTGAGGTAAGCGTGCCTCTTCGCCACGCTAGCAAAAGTAAAAAGA
Organism: Triturus cristatus; assembly: GCF_964204655.1. Lineage (NCBI taxonomy): Eukaryota > Metazoa > Chordata > Amphibia > Caudata > Salamandridae > Triturus > Triturus cristatus. The sequence continues at coordinate 368,048,591 of NC_140581.1, read as the reverse complement.
GTGCTCCACATAACTTTACAAGGATGCGGTTGTAAGTAAATGACAGGATACTTCTAGTTAAGTTACATGTAGGTTTATTCAAGACACAGCTGAGCGCACACCTCGCCAGCTGACCAGGCCATCAACTGACAAGAGTAGAATACTCTGGTACAAGTTAGAACACTCACAGGTATTCTGGGAGGCTAAGGAGGTAAGAACACTAAGGAAGGGCTAATGACCACTGTCAGCCATATTACATGAAGAATCAATATACAACATATATTTCTCCTTTACAGAAAAAGAAATAAACAAATCATAAAAATGAAGCTTAAAGTATGGGAGACAACAACAATAATCATTAAGACAGATAGGAGGTCTACAACGTCTTGAACTATTTTTAGTTCGAAGGCAAAAGAGTATTTTGGGGCAAAGAGTGTAAAAGTGAAGTGTGAGGTGAGACAACACTCAAAACAACTAATAGGCATCACCACTACCTACTCCCCTTAGACTGACAAAAACAGGAAAAGACAGTCCACTCTCTCAAATCTGTTTCCGTCCACCAACACTTTCCGCTCCAAGTTGAAGATTAACAGCTCAACATACGCCTCCGTGCTTTACAGATACTACAGTCTTCGATACTCTTCGAGAACTCCAGACTTATGTACTCAAGATTACTAAGTGCAGTATCGCATGTGATGTTATGAGATTTAATTTTAGCTTGAAGTTTTCTCTCTTCAAAAGATGGACACAGTCTTAGTTGTGACTAGCTTTGTCTTTGTCTAGTTCTGGGACCACTGCCACGGTTGTGGGCCCCCACTTAGTTCTAGTTCTGGGACATTTGTCCATCCTTGGTGTTAGCACTGGGACCTTTGTCCCCGATTTTGGACTTTCTGTCCAGGCTCTCTCAGTTCTGATTCTGGGACATTTGTCCGCTCATGGAGTTAGCACTGGGATCTTTGTGCCCGTTTTTGGACTTTCTGTCCAGGCTCTCCATCTTGGTACTGGGACAGTCATTCTACTCCTTCTTCCGGGAGGGACTTTGTCCCCTCTGGTCAACCATTGTCCATTCTTTGTTTTAGAAGGACCTTTGTCCCCTCATAGTTCTGGGACCAGTCTTGGCCCCCATCTGTATCTGGTGTCTCCTAGCTGATCTTAAGCTTTTTGCCCCCAATATGGGTTGTCAGAAATATTCCTGCTTTTAATTCCCTGGTACTGAGTGTTTCCATCTCATTTCTGGTTTAGTTTACTTGGTGCTAAGTAACCTAGAATTGTTCTTTTTTTTTTAATTTTTATCTTCAATGGCACTAGGTCACTCCAACACCCTTATGACCACATCTTAAAGTGCTGTGTTTACCGGCATGATCGCCTCTACATTTTCTGGTTGTTAAGTCAGAATTTATCAACGTGGCAGGTGTTGGGTATTACAAAGTCATAAACCTGCAGCAAGTCTCTCTATTTTCCTGTGTGTGCGATTACACAGATTTCATGAAAATAAAATAACTCATAGTCCACAAGGTGACACTCTAGTCAAGAGTTCCACACAGTTACAGACTTTAAATACACTTACGAGTGCACACACCATCCAATTCATTGTTGTTCCTAAGCTCAACCTCCAAGAACTATGCCATTGATTTGAACCAGGAGTGAACACTTTAGTATATGATCGAAATATGAAGTCAGATCCCTTGACAAAACGTGTGCAGAAAGCAGGTAAAGGTGTTTTTTTTTCATGTGAAGCTCCATGGCAACAATGAAAGCGTCAGAATCTTACAAGCCCATAAAGTAACTTGCGGAATCTTTTTCTTCCCAAAGTACACAGGCATCAGACAGGCAGTGTGGGCGCTTTTGTCACTCTTCGATTTCGGGGAGTATATTCAGGGAGTCAATTTAAAGCAAGAGGTCGCTTACCAAATTCGTTCCTGCTTCAGAACATAGAGATTAGAGACAGGCACAATGACGCTCGTTTGCATTGTTTTCCGGTAACCCTTTTGATAAGAAGCAACAAAATGGCTGCCTGGCGTCGCGTTGTGTAATTTCACTCCAACTGCAGTAAGTCGGAGATTCTAATCTCTTTAATCCCGGTTACTCGATTGTACCAGTGCTTGTTAAAGAGTTTATACTGTGTGCTGCTATTGCCTTTAATTTGTTTTTAATTGCTACCCCTGCGTTTTAAAAACTTTGTTATTTCAGTCGCACTGTACTTGGAGCACTTACTCACCTTCTCTGTCTGGCTTCCCCGGTCCGCCACGGTTTGTACAGATTGTTGCGGAGGGAAGACCAGTTAGCTTACACTCTTCCAGGGCCTCACTTCCGCCCAGGTTGACGCTCTAGTCTCCAGCTGCACCTACTTAAGGGAAGGCTGGAGCGGAGGCGCAGCAGGCGCGCCTAAGGCAAGCCCGTCTGCACCAGTCCGTGCCTCGCCAAGGCCTAGGGCCAGTACCCCGGGCCCGTTCATTGCAGACAGGGACATTCTAACGTACTCAGGGGATAATCTTCTTGCCCTTCGCCAACATAGGAGTAAGGCGTGTGCGCTGTTCCCCTGTGAAGCGCCTCCTAGTACAAAGGATTTCCAATGTCCGGAATACCCAATTAAAATCGCGAGGAGTACCCGGGTCTTGCCTAATTCCCAAAAATTACCGAACATTCTAGCCCCGAAATACATTGATCTCCAGCTAGCCCTTATGAACGCCAGATCACTGATTAAACACAAGTACGAAATTTCAGATTTTATTACGGACAACAAACTTGACATCCTGTTTGTTACTGAAACATGGGGTGATCAATCATCTGATTCGGACTTTAATATCGCAGCCTCCCAGGGGTATAAAGTTGGAAGACAAGATAGACAACTTAAAAAAGGGGGAGGGCTTGCAATCATTTATAATGATGTGCTTAACACTTTCTGCTCTTCCATACCTACACCCGATTGTGAGGCATTACATTTTAAAATTTCCATTGATAACAAAAACCATTTAATGGTGTACTAATTTACCGCCCTCCTGGCCCCAGAAACAGTTTTCTTAGGCTAGGGCTTCATTCTGAATTTTTCACTATCCTAGGGGACATGAACTTCCATCTGGATCTTCCAGAAGAGAGAGACACACGTGAACTTCTTGACACCACTATAGGATTAGGGCTCCAGCAGATCATACACCAACCTACGCATGTAGCAGGTCACACTTTGGATGGACTTTTCACCAACTACCCTGCCATCTCTATGACCTCTCTACTCCCTTTCACCTGGACGGATCACTACGCTGTCTTGTTCAGTTACAACCTGCCCCGATTTTTTGCCGTCAACTCTGCCAGCAGTAAGACCCTTGGCAGAGCATGGCATAAAATTGATCATAGTACCCTGGTTGCCAAGCTAATAAAAAGCCAACCTGCTTTGCTTGGGGAAGCAGATGCCTCAGCCATAAATTATACTGCACAGCTAGAGTCAGATTTTGCAAGGGAAGTTCCAACTTTAGTTGTTAATAAAAATAGGAAAGTTCCATCGGCCCCCTGGTTCTCAGAGGCCCTACGCTCCAAGAAGCAAGCTTGTAGACAGATGGAAAGAAGATGGAGATAAAGCTGAGAAGGAATTATATAAAGCCATATTGGCAGACTATAGGAAAAAGTTAATTGCAGAAAAAAGTCAGTTTTATACGACACAAATTGAAGGGGCTGGCACGTCCAGCAAGGAACTCTTTAAGACTATAAAGAACCTAATCTCAGCACCCAAGGACGACTCTAATTAAGATTTCTGCAAAGCCCTAGCTCTCTTTTTCAAGTCCAATGTAGAGCAAATTTATGGCCAATTTACCACACACAGAGCAGTCACTTTGATCGCCCCACATACACCCTCACATAAAGAGACTTTTGTAGATTTTTCTCCGGCCTCCTCAGACCAATTATCTTCTCTTCTCTCTTCTACCAAATCAGGATCCCCGGAGGACCCTTGTCCCCCCAGGATTCTCAGAAGCATCAGTCTCATTATTAGTCCAATACTAACTAATGTGTTCAACCACATGCTATCGCAAGGGCACTTTCCTTTAATTTGGAAACAGACGTGTGTTCTTCCTCTCTTAAAAAAAGCTAATTTAGATATAACTGATCCTGCTAACTACCGTCCTATTGCTAGACTCCCTGTTCCCGCTAAAAGTTTTGAAAAACGGCTAAATACTGAACTCTCCACCTTTATCATGGAAAATGGAATTTTAGAGAAAAGTCAGTTTGGCTTTAGAGCTGGACATAATACTGAGACAGCGTTAATAAAAACCACTGAGGCGATACGAAAAACACTTGGGGGGGGAGGTCGGCAGCCCTTGTTCTCCTCGACTTGTCCGGGCATTGGACACCGTGGACCATAAGACCCTGGTCAAACGTCTAAAAACCATTGGGATAGGAGGAAGGGCCCTTTCCCTCCTAAAGTCATTTCTTTCGGATCGAACACAACCTGTGCAACTGGGTAATTTTAAATCATCACCCTTTATCTTGCCATGTGGGGTGCCGCAGGGGTCCTCTTTGAGCCCCACACTTTTTAATATTTAAGTTTCTGAACTAGCCTCTTTGATTAGAAGTTTTAATTTATGTCCAACCTCTTACGCCAACGACACTCAGTTGGTCATCTCAGCAGTGGATACAGACATCAACTATTCCACTAAACTCCATGACTGTATGGTCTCGCTGAATGACTGGATGGGTAGGCACTGCCTCAAGCTGAACTCAGGTAAAACTGAGGTGGTGCTTTTTGGGAACCTTTCCCCTCAATGGTCACCAGGTTGGTGGCCAGATACATTGGGCATGTAGGAGAGTAGGGTCTGCAATCCTATGATCACCCAGATTTTTTGCTTTTGCTTCATTGGTTTACGACTTTCCCTGGCTGTGGGCCTGCCAATCAGACCCACAGCCTAGCTGTTCTCTCTCGAAATTAACACACATGTACATTAGGTGCATCCACTAATTGGAACTGGGCCGCCTTATCAGTCCCTGTATCAGCATACCCCAGGTATCCAGGGCATCGGTGTACCCAGGGCCTACCAGGGGCTGCAGCATGTATTATGCCACCCCTGGATGGCCACCCAAATCTGACACAACTGGCTGCACGACAGCTGGGGCAAGGTGGTGTAATCACCCGTTGCTGTAGGTGTAGTATTCCTATACCTAACCCTAAAATGGACACATGGATTCCTATCATTCACTCCTATGGCAGGCCTTATCAATCCTGAAGGCAGAGTGCGGGGAATCATGTGAGATGGTGCTCTGGCGCGAGCTGAGCCCGTCGACGGCTTGCGGAACCAAGTCGTAATAGCTGTTCCATGGTGACGCGTGCCGTCTACCTTAAAATGCATTATAATTAGGCTGTCCGGTTTTAGGTTTAAACCTAAAATAACTGATAAAACCCCACTGAAAGAGAAATAGGTCTCACCAGTGAAAACATATAAACACTGAAAAAACACCTGCACAACCACAAATTAAATGCCATTCAAAGATGGGAAAAAGAGAGTGAAAGAGTCCTTTTTTTCTTCCTGAAGGTATCAATACAATGTAACTTTGCTATATAAGCTGGCAGTAAGAAAGACTGGGCTAACATTATTCTACTTGAGTTTTGTTGTTTAGGGATGGCTCTAAAATATTGTTTCTTCTTGCTTTTTTCAATTTTGTGGTCTTTGGTCTAAAGAGGCAGGGTTTAGAAGCATGTTTTATGTCTTGTTTAATTATTTTATAAACTATAGAGAATCAGGGAATATCAAAATTATATTTGATATTTTGGCTGCATTTGATTCTTTCACTGATAGGTAAAATGGCTGGTTTCATAAGAATCTTTCCTAATGTGTGTTATCACATTTACCCACAGACAGGGGGTAAAAACCCTTAATACATCAGCCCCCAGTTTCTAGTGAGTCAGTATTGTTAGTAGATGAATTGCCAACACCTCAGGCTTTAAACATTCAATGCAAAGTTTAGTGACAAGTATATGTGAAAAGAGTGCTATCACCAAGCATCTCAGATAGTGGTGAAAACATGACACCAGACTTTTGGAAAACATGTAACGCAGTGTCACTTGGAATGCTCTGCAAAAGAAGGTTATTTCCAAGTTCAACAATGATTAGAGTGATATTGTTCGTATTTGCATTGATTCAGCTATGTATATGAACATTTTGTGTGATACCTGAGCTGAAGTGCTTCCCTGTAAGAGATCCTTGCCACTTGTTAGCTGGTATGCTAAAAGCATCTTTACAAACTTCTGAGTTAATGAGGAATGCTATTGACTTTTTAGTCCATTCTGGTGCACTGTTTTCTTATGCACAGGAACTAAAACACAAATATTTATCATGTCATGCTTTGTGTGGCATCAAAGAAAGAGTCATCCCAACTGTGTACCTTAGCTGATGGTTCTCAGCCCAAGGGGCTATGAATGCTATATTATCCATGTGGCAACCATTTACAGAAGTTTTGCTGAGTGATGATGCCAAAGGCAAGAAATGTGAGGCTCTTTGGTCGCATATTGATAATGCTGTAGTGGACATATTAAAAGAAAATTAAGTCTGAAAACACCCTTGTCTGCCTAGTGTTCAGGATAACTGGTGTAGATGTGAAACATCTCCTGGAGAGTAGGCTGGGCGACACCTTTAGTGAATGTCACTACAACATGTTCCATGTTAGAGTACTTGCCACTTGGTAAGCAAAGCAATGTTGAAGAGCAATTCAGGAACTTTTATTTAACAACGTATGAGAAATGACTTGCAATGATGCATAGAAATGTCCCTTCACCACCAATGGCATTTGAAGTCAACTGAAACCTCACTGTGGTACTCTGTACAAGTTCTAGATCCCTTCCGTAAAGGGGAATTTCCTCTGTAGTTTCAAAAGTGCTGCTTCATTTTTGACCGCTGCAATAACTCTGAGGGCATAAGCGCCAATCTCAATGCAATTGTTGCAGAACCTGATTTGTGAATCACAATCTTCAAGTGCACCGATATTGGCATGGAAAGCTATGTTAGTGGCCAGAGTTAACAAATTGTGTACTGGCTGTTTTGGTGTTGCCCTTCTCAAGTGCCTATGTTGAGACGGCCTTTTCACAGAAGTTTACATGGAAAGGAAAGAGCGAGCGCACATGACCAAAGACTCACTAAATAAGTAGCGTATGGTGTACTACAATAAGTTTAATTTGCAAAAATCTATTTGGACCTCATATACACTATAAGTACGTCTATATAACATGTGCTATCAGTGCAGAAAGCAAACAATAATAAAAGCAAAACGTTCCATAAACACCAGAAACACACTGTTTCTGTTGTTTTTAGCGTCGCGAAAATGTGTAACCACTGATAATCACTGTATTTTTCATGTATTGAAAACACTGAAAAAACCCCACCAGAATTTACCACAAATAGAAACTGAAAACAGGAAAGCCTAATTATAATCCTCGCGGTTATTCGCTAACTTTGGCATCGCATCACCCAAACATGTCGAGTAAGGTGTCATACGAATTGGAATACGAACCCCTCGCCAATTCTGGCGACGGGGTTAGCATTCCACCCTTATAGAGGGACACGACATGGAAGTAACCTTGAACCCCGGTTAAAGTTGACTCAAGCCTCAGCATCACAAAATGGATGCTGCCACCAGACACAAGTCTGACCTCCTGCTGCTGGGAGACCTTCCAGCGAGGGGAGCTTGGACAAAGGGTTTCCTATCGAGGGCGGTGTTAGCACCATCCCAGACAGGGTTTGTGTATCCCAGGTAGGCAGGGCTGAAAGGAAGGTGATTGCAAGTGGCACCCCGGTGCTCACTGTGCATAGCCCGGCTCAAACCAGTTTCGGGGGCACACCAGCCCCTGAGCTGGGGCGAAGCCGGACAAAGGATAGGGGTGTAACCACCCCCCTCCTGGTCCCACCCATAGGTAGGACCTAGTCACGGGCCAGCCCCTTTTCCTAGAATAAAGGTAGGAGCGGGTCCCCTTCCCAAATTGGATAATTCTGAATCTTGAACTACTTTCCACGAAAGGAACTCTTGACTTTTTCTGAAGACTCCCCCTTGTGGCTAAGGAGTAGCCACCCTGCACCAGCAGGCACCACCTAAGCGCTTGCGGTTTGCTGTACGTCTCTCCTACGGATCAAGACTGCCCAGCTCGACGACACCCGGATTCCCCGCCATCTCTGACCTCTACCTACATAGTCAGCCCAGCTGAGATTCGTAGGTGTGACGAGACCTGCGGGACCGGCCATCTTCAGAACCTGCACGACGCTTATCTAGCACGACCACCGAGGGATCCTCGAGTGAGTGCACCTAGGGTTTGAGAAGCCCTAACCCTGAGCAGCTCCAGCACCGAAGTCTGCCTCCCCAGCATCCACGAGATCTGCGTGGGGGCCCTTCTGCTCCTTGCTGCTCACCGCGTTATCCGGCCACTCGCCGACCGGCTTGTGGCCCTCTTCACGACGCACCACAACAGTTTTTCATCACTGGTCTGGTTGCTCCAGACTGGCCCTGGCTCCCCTTCAACAGAGGAGTACCTCGGACCCTCCTGGTCCACTCCAGACGCCATCTTGACTCCACCGCGTGGGCTTGCCTCTGCCAAGACCTGCTGCCCCACTCCTGGGCCCAGCATCATCAACAGCAGACACCTTCGTGGGCCAGCTCGCCCTCCATCCTGGTCGCCGCCGCGCCTCCTAGTCCGAGGAACAGCCGAGTCCGATGTCACCCACTCACCTGGTCGAGGTGACTTCCTCCGGTACCTTCCTGGTGCCCACACGATCGCTGGCTAGCGGTCGAGAACTGAGTCCCCTCTGCTTTCAGGTTTCCTTCATCACCGATCCAGACTTGGATCTCGCTGAACATCGACACTGGTCGCCTGCCAGCAACTTCTTCTTTCAGGCTCCCGAGACTACAACGAGGACTCCCGACATCTTGCTGAACCCCACGCAGCCGCAGCCTCTGGGCTAGGTAACTCGAGCATCTCGGTGCTCCATCGTAGGTTCACTCTACAAGTGTCCAGCTCCCTTTCCGTTTAGTCCAACTGATCGGATTCCTCCGGAATCAGTAACTTTAGACTCTCTAACCTCTCCCATTCCACTTGCAGTGTAAATGGTTTCGTGCCCTTCGGGCATTTGTGTAAATTGTGCGACTAGAAGTATTCTCATAAGAGTTTTGTATTGTGCTTAGCTCCCTGACTCATAAAGAGCCAGGGTAGTCTTGTTATAAATAAATATCCTTTATTTTCATAACAACTTGTGTGGTGTCCTTTCACTTGGTGTTCAAGGGGTATATGTGATGGTAAACAGCTGGCTTAACACGCCCTCTAGGGTTTAGCCTAAGACTGCTCGTATCCACGCTACTAGGATAGCTGGTCTATAAGGTTGACTTACAACCAATCATCAATAAGGGTCGTTTGGAATGATACACAGTGATCACTAGAATAGTGAGCACTACATATCAGGCCAACTTCTCACATTGGTGGCAGCGGTGGGATTTGAGCTTGCTGTTTTACCACACACGTATCCTAAGAATATCAAGTTGAAAGATCACATAAGTACCCAGGTACAGAATAGAGTTCTACTGAACCAGCTGTTATAGTGAAACAGGGACTAGCACACCCTGACTATAACTCTTAGCAAGGGATCAGTAGGGAAACACATAGTGTAGGTAGGTGCATCACTAACACCTCACTAGAAAGCATGTCGGTCCACGGAGAGTCTGCAGAGACTCCCTTAGTGGTCATTGACCCTCCACAGGTCATGTCACGATATGCAGCTCTTAGCTTCACGGAGATGAGACAACTGTGTGCCTCCAGGAAGCTAAACCAGGGTTCTAACCCTACCATCACATTTCTGATAGGTCTCTTAGAGACTTATGATGCTAGGAGGGCCTCTAACACAGGCCCCCTCTAATCCTGATGGGGACATGCCCCCCTTAGAGGGAACCCTTGGTGACCCTGACCTTGGCCTCCATGGTGAGGAGGAGGAGGAAGAGGAGTTAGCAGGGGACGAGGCAGACAAAAGGTCCAGTAGTAGTCAGTAGGCTCACAAGGGCCAACTTAAGCAGGCATGAGAATGGAACTGGGGGAGCCCTGGGCCCACGCTCAAGCAGGCTTAACCTTGGGAACGGACGAACTAGGTCTCTCTCGAGAGGCTCTAACAGATCTGTTCGAACACATGTCTCTCAGGCATATTCTCAGAGAGGAATGACGTCCCCTCAGAGAAGGGAGCACGAAGCGAAGATGAGGGAAGTCAATCTGAGGATAGAGCGGGAAGAACTTGCCCTCGCCAAAGAAAGACTTGCCTTGGCCCGAGAGCAGAAATTGAGTGGGTTAGACCCCACTGGTGGCAGCATTCTTATTAGAGAGAAAGACAGGGGTATAGACACTAGACACCTGAGTAAAATAGTGCCCCCCTTTAAACAAGGGGACGACATCCACAAGTGGATAACTGCTTTGGAGAGGGCCTGCACTGTCCAGTGCGTCCCCCCAAGTCAGTGGGCAGCTATACTGTGGCTCTCCTTTGAAGGTAAAGGACGAGACAAGCTCCTCACTACGAGTGCTAACAACTACCAAGTCCTGAAGAATACACTGATTGATGGGTTCGGCTTAACCACCGAGCAGTACCGGGTGCTGTTCAGAGAAACCCAGAAAATTCAGTCTCAGGATTGGACTGACTTTGTCGATTGTGCCACTAAGGCTTTGGAAGGCTGGTTGCTGGGTAGCAAGGTTACTGATTACACAGGATTGTACAATCTTATCATGAGAGAACAGATTTTAAACAACTGTCAGAACCAATTGTTGCATCAGCACCTTGTCGACTCGGAGCTGACCTCTCCCCAAGAATTGGGAAAGAAGGCAGACAGATGGGTCAGAACAAGGGTCAAGCAGAACCAGACTCAGAACCAGGGTGGTCAGAAGAAAGCAGGCCAAAAGGGTAGTAACAAGAACGAACAAAATGACCAGAAGTCTTCGACAGGCCCCCAACAAACCAAAGAGGGGGGGGGGGGTCAGGCTTCACAGCAGAAAAGGAAGACTCCAGAAGGCCAGTCAAAAAGGTGGCGCCAATACTGTAAAAGTAAGACTCACTGGTTTAGTGAGTGCACCAAGAAAGGAGGGCAAACTCCTGCCACTGCAGCCCCTAAGGCACCTGCACCCCCTAGTACAGTCAGCAGTGGTAGTGCGCCTCCCAAGGCATTAGTTGGGTTAACCTTGGGAACCGAGGGGTGTGACGACTTAGTTGGCACGCTCACTCGGGCCGTCCTTGTCTGTACAGGGGATATGGATATGTCCCCTGATGCCAGTCCCAATACTTTGGGCAAATACAGGCAGACGCCTTTGATCAATGGAAAAGTGGCTCAGGCCTACAGGGACACTTGTGCCAGTGTCACCATGGTGACACCTAACTTTGTGGACCCTGGACAGATCATGCTAGGTACCGATTACCTAGTGACCAATGCCAGCAATGTCACTACCAATCACAGTATGGCAGTTGTTGATTTCTCCTGGGGAGGGGTAAGCGGCCCAAAGAAAGTTGTGGTTAGTTCAGACCTCCCCGTAGAATGTCTGTTGGGCAATGATTTGGAAACGTCACTGGTCAGAAGTGGAGCAGAGGACTCACATGGAAATGTTAGGCTTGCCAGCACATGTCCTTGCTGTGACCAGGTCACAGGCCAAAAGATGCCCCACTGAACAGGTGCTGGATCCTGGAAGAACGGACCAGACACCATCCAAGAAAAGGAGCAGTAAGGGTAAGGCCTCGCCTTCCCCCTTGCCCCAGGTCGTGGATCAAGTCTCTGAGGAGGCTGACCTTAAAGAACTGAGGGAAACTGAGCCAAAAGAGCTTGAACCTGGTCAGGTTGAGTTGCTGGGCTCAGGGGGACCCTCTAGGGAAGACCTGGGGAAGGCACAGTTAGACTGCCCCTCACTTGAACCCCTCAGACAGCAGGCTGCTGCTGAGGCTGCAGGGAACGCGACAGGTACCCACAAAGTGTACTGGGACGATGGACTCCTGTACTCCGAGGATAGAGACCCCAAGCCTGGCACGACCAGGAGGCTGGTCGTCCCCGAGAGGTTTCCTTCTTACCTTGGCCCACGAGATTCCCCTTGCAGGTCACTTAGGCCAGAATAAGACTTGGGACAGAATTGTTCCACACTTTCACTGGCCCCACATGTCCGAAGATACGAAGGAGTTTTGTCGCTCCTGTGTCACTTGCCAAGCCAGTGGTAAGTCAGGTGGCACGACAAAGGCCCCCCTCATACCACTGCCGGTGGTGGGGGTACCCTTTGAAAGAGTGGGGATTGACATTGTCGGTCCAATGGAACCCCAGACAGCATCAGGGCACAAGTTTATACTGGTGGTGGTGGTGGACCACGCCACCAGGTATCCTGAAGCTATTCCCCTTAGGACCACTACAGCACCTGTTGTGGCACGAGCCCTAGTTGGAGTGTTCTCCAGAGTGGGCTTCCCTAAGGAGGTCGTCTCTGACAGAGGTGCAAACTTCATGTCGGGATATCTGACTGCAATGTAGAAGGAGTGTGGTGTCAACTACAAGTTCACCACACCCTATCACCCACAATGCAATGGGCTTGTTGAGAGATTCAACAGGACCCTAAAAGGGATGATTCACGGACTACCTGAAAAGCTTCGGCGGAGATGGGATGTCCTGATACCCTGCCTCTTGTTCCCCTACAGAGAAGTCCCGCAGAAGGGGGTTGGCTACAGCCCTTTTGATCTTCTGTTCGGACATCCTGTGAGGGGACCCCTTTGTTTGGTAAAGGAAGGATGGGAGAGATCTCTCAAAAAGCCGGCATCAAACATTGTGGACTATGTGCTCGGTCTCCGCTCGCGGATGGCTGAGTACATGGAAAAGGCATCTAAAAACCTTGAGGCGAGCCAAGAATTACAAAAAGCTTGGCACGACCAAAAGGCTGTCCTGACTGTGTATCAGCCTGGACAGAAGGTGTGGGTGCTGGAGCCAGTGGCCCCAGCAGCACTCAAAGACAAATGGTCTGGGCCCCACACGATCATTGAGCAAAAGGGAGAGGTCACCTACTTGGTAGACCTGGGAAATCCCCGGAGCCCCCACCGGGTGCTCCATGTAAACAGGCTCAAGGCATATGTCGACAGGGAGGGCATGGGCTTCCTCATGGCCACGGATGAGGGACAGGAGGAGGAGAGTGACCCTCTCCCGGACCTGCTCTCGCAGAACCCTGACGATGGGTCAGTAGATGGTGTCTTTTGTGGCAGCCTCTCTGGACATCAACAACAGGATTGTAAACAGGTTCTTCAATCCTTCCAACATATGTTCTCTCTGACACCCAGTCAGACCAATTGGTGTACCCATGAGGTCGACACTGGGGACAGTCTGCCCGTAAAGAGTAAAATCTATCGACAGCCTGATCATGTCAGAGACTGCATCAAGACAGAGGTGCAGAAAATGTTGGAGCTGGGAGTCATTGAGCCCTCGGACAGCCCCAGGGCTAGTCCAGTAGTTCTCGTGCCAAAACCTCACACCCAGGGCGGTAAGAAAGAAATGAGGTTTTGCGTAGACTACAGAGGCCTCAATGCAGTCACTAAGACTGACGCCCACCCGATACCAGGAGCAGATGAACTTATAGACCGGTTGGCTTCGGCCAGCTACTTAAGTACGTTTGACCTGACAGCTGGGTATTGGCAAATCAGGTTAGCTGAGGAGGCCAAGCCCAAAACGGCATTTTCTACCCCGGGTGGGCATTATCAGTTCGTGGTAATGCCCTTTGGTTTGAAAAATGCACCTGCCACCTTCCAAAGGCTGGTGAATCAAGTTCTCACTGGGTTGGACGACTTCTGTGCGGCGTATCTGGACGATATCGCTGTCTTTAGCTCCACCTGGGAGGATCACCTGGTCCACCTGAGGAAAGTGTTAGAGGCCCTGCAAAAGGCAGGCCTCACTATCAAGGCCACTAAGTGCCAGATAGGGCAGACACAGGTTGTATACCTGGGCCACCTTGTAGGTGGAGGCCAGGTTCAACCATTGGAGAGCAAAATACAGGCCATCCAGGACTGGGCTCCTCCAACCACCCAGACTCAGGTTCGAGCTTTCTTGGGCCTGACTGGTTATTACCAGAAATTTGTCAGAAATTATGGATCCATTGTGACCCCGCTAAACGACCTGACAAGTAAAAAGATGCCAAAAAAAGTTCAGTGGACAGCAAGCTGTCAGAAGGCATTCGATGACCTAAAGCAGGCCATGTGCACAGCACCTATCCTAAAGAGTCCAGACTACTCCAAACCATTCATTGTCCAAACAGACGCTTCGGAGTTGGGTGTGGGAGCTGTTCTATCTCAGCTGAATTTGGATGGTCATGACCAGCCCATGGCTTTTATTAGCAGGAGGCTGACCCCCAGAGAGAAGAATTGGTCAGCTATTGAGAGGGAGGCCTTTGCTGTGGTTTGGGCCCTGAAGAAGTTGAGGCCATACTTGTTTGGCACTCACTTCAAGATTCAGACCGACCATAAGCCCCTCTTGTGGCTAAATCAAATGAAGGGTGAAAACCCCAAACTACTTAGGTGGTCCATTTCCCTACAGGAGATGGACTTCACAGAGGCCAACTTCTCACAGGGCATAACTCCCATACCTGTGGCCAAGGCCAAGAACTTAGGGATCATCATTGATGATAAACTAAACATGAAGTCTCAAATTTCTACGGTGGTCTCTTCCGCATTTCTCACTTTGAAAATGGTACAGAAAATTCTGCCTTTCATTCCGATTAACGCCAGAAAAATTGTGATGACCTCCCTCGTGTTGTCTAAATTGGATTATTGTAATGGATTATATATTAATATGCAATCCAATTTACTTAGAAGGCTGCAGGCAGTACAAAACGCTGCGGCTAGGCTGGTCCTGGATATCACAAAATTTCAGTCTATTAGTGCAGGCATTCGGGAACTGCACTGGCTACCAGTCGGCCAGAGGATCAAATTTTAAGCGCTTTGCACGGCCTTTAAGGCCCTGCATGGAGAAGGACCACGATTTTTGACTGATCTTTTTTAGTGGTACTCTAACAGAGCGCTTCGCTCAGCAAATGCCTTCCTGATGCTCACCCCCAGAATTAAAAGGATTAATTGGGGAGGGGGGAGTTTCAGTTACAACACCATCAAGGAGTCGAATACCCTTCCACTCCCTCTTAGGAAGTCCGCCTCCTTGTTAGAGTTCAGGAAATTGCTTAAAACATAGCTTTTTAGCAATTAGGTTTTCTGACAGTTCCTGGAGACCGTGAGCGCCTAGACACCTTCGAGTAGTAGCACGCATAATAAATTGTCATAACGGAACATAACGATGCACGGTGACGCGCTCTGAGAGGGTTGCTGTGCCAACGCAGTGCTCCTTGGCAACAATGAGAGGTTTCCTCGAGACGCTGCTTCCTAGCAACGCACAGTGCAGGAATAGCGCATGCGGAGAAAGGCGCGCGCAGCTTGAAACTGACTAACAACATACAGTGCAGGAATGGCGCAGAAACTGACTCACAGTTATGGCGAGTAACGTCAGAGGTGCCTCCGATGAATTTCTCCAGGTTTGTTTACTTCTGCTCCATCGGAATGTATACCACAGGATGACAGCAGCTGGGTTCGGAAACATGAGCTACTCTTTCCTTTCCTGTTCTTTTTTTTTTTTTACGGTTTCTTGCAGCAATGAGTTTATGGCCAGTGCTCGCAATTGATTTCTTTGACCTTTTTTAGTTTGTCTTGTTATGACAGCAACAGAGGAAAACTTGCAGTGATTTCCAATTTGTTTTACCTTGCTTCATGCTGCAGTCTTGTGTTCTTGGTGTGAGGCGCTGCCAGAGATCAGCAATTGACTCACAGTTTGGATAGGTATTCGCTTCTTCTTTTCTTAGTTTTGTTTCTTTAGAGTTAATCTTCTGTTTTCACACATTTCTAAGATTTCTAGCTACTTGTAGCCACGTTACTGGCAGTAAAGAACAAGTTACTTACCTTCGGTAACGATGTATCTGTAAGAAACATTAGTTAGTTAGATTCCTCACCTTAAAATACCCCCAGGCGTCAGACTGGATCCGGAAGATTTTGTGTCAGCAATACCCCTTGCGCGTCGCTAGGCGTCGTCTGCGGCTCCGCGTCAGTCGTCGGCGTCGTGCGCCGGAATGACGGAGTACTTAAACGCCGCCCTCGCGCGCTGACGTCAGTTCTTGTACATAGCTTTCCGCGCCAGGAACGCAGAGCCATGCAAAGACCGACACTGGTGCCAAAAATAAAATCATGGGGCCTGAAAAGGATAACCTTAACCCTAGATGTCAGTTCGCAGAACGGGGAGGATGGGTGGGTCGGTGAGGAATCTAACTAACTAATGTTTCTTACAGATACATTGTTACCGAAGGTAAGTAACTTGTTCATCTGAAAGAAACACGTTAGTTAGATTCCTCACCTTAGAATAGATACCCAAGCAATACCATCTCCGGTGGTGGGTCTGCGAACCAAGATTGTAGGAGAGTAGGGTCTGCAATCCTATGATCACCCAGATTTTTTGCTTTTGCTTCATTGGTTTACGACTTTCCCTGGCTGTGGGCCTGCCAATCAGACCCACAGCCTAGCTGTTCTCTCTCGAAATTAACACACATGTACATTAGGTGCATCCACTAATTGGAACTAGGCCGCCTTGTCAGTCCCTGTCTCAGCATACCACAGGTATCCAGGGCATCGGTGTACCCACGGCCTACCAGGGGCTGCAACATGTATTATGCCACCCCTGGATGGCCGCCCAAATCTGACACAACTGGATGCACGACAGCTGGGGCAAAGTGGTGTAATCACCCTTTGCTGTAGGTGTAGTATTCCTGCACCTAACCCTAAAATGGACACATGGATTCCTATCAGTCACTCCTATGGCAGGCCTTATCAATCCTGAAGGCAGAGTGCAGGGAATCATGTGGGACGGTGCTCTGGCACAAGCTGAGCCCGTCGACGGCTTGCGGAACCAAGTCCTAATAGCCGTTCCATGGTGACGCGGGCCAACTACTTTAAAATGCATTATAATCCTTGCGGTTATTTGCTAACTTTGGCATCGCATCACCTACACATGTCGAGTAAGGTGTCATACGAACTGGAATACGAACCCCTCGCCAGTCCTGGCGACGGGGTTAGCATTCCCCTCTTTTAGAGGGGCACGACATGGAAGTAACCTTGAACCCCGGTTAAAGTTGACTCAAGCCTCAGCATCACAAAATGGATGCTGCCACCAGACACAAGTCTGACCTCCTGCTGCTGGGAGACCTTCCAGCGAGGGGAGCTTGGACAAAGGGTTTCCTGTCGAGGGCGGTGTTAGCACCATCCCAGACAGGGTTTGTGTATCCCAGGTAGGCAGGGCTGAAAGGAAGGTGACTCCAAGTGGCAACCCGGTGCTCACTGTGCATAGCCCGGCTCAAACCAGTTTCGGGGGCACACCAGCCCCTGAGCTGGGGCGAAGCCGGACAAAGGATAGGGGTGTCACCACCCCCCTCCTGGCTCCACCCATAGGTAGGACCTGGTCACGGGCCAGCCCCTTTTCTTAGAATAAAGGTAGGAGCGAGTCCCCTTCTCAAATTAGATAATTCTGAATCTTGAACTACTTTCCACGAAAGGAACTCTTGACTATTTCTGAAGACTCTCCCTTGTGGCTAAGGAGTAGCCACCCTGCACCAGCAGGCACCACCTAAGCGCTTGCGGTTTGCTGCAAGTCTCCCCTACGGATCAAGACTGCCCAGCTCGACGAGACCCGAGTTCCCTGCCATCTCTGACCTTTTACCTACATCATCAGCCCAGCTGAGTCGTAGGTGTGACGAGACCTGCGGGACCGGCCATCTTCAGAACCTGCACGACGCTTATCTAGCACGCCCACCGAGGGACCCTTGAGTGAGTGCACCTAGGGTTTGAGAAGCCCTAACCCTGAGCAGCTCCAGCACCGAAGACTGCCTCCCCAGCATCCACGAGATCTGCGTGGGGGCCCTTCCGCTCCTTGCTGTTCACCGCGTTGTCCGACCACTTGCCGACCGGCTTGTGGCCCTCTTCACGACGCACCACGATTGTTTCATCACTAGTCTGGTTGCTCCAGACTGGCTCTTGCTCCCCTTCAACAGAGGAGTACCACGGACCCTCCTGGTCCACTCCAGACGCCATCTTGACTCCACCGCGTGGGCTTGCCACTGCCAAGATCCGCTGCCCCATTCCTGGGCCCAGCATCATCGACAGCAGACACCTTCGTGGGACAGCTCGCCCTCCATCCTGGTCGCCGCCGCGCCTCCTGGTCCGAGGAACAGCCGAGTCCGACGTCATCCACTCACCTGGTCGAGGTGACTTCAGCCGGTACCCTCCTGGTGCCCACACGATCGCTGGCTAGCGGTTGAGAACTGAGTCCCCTCTGCTTTCAGGTTTCCTTCATCCCCGATCCAGGCTTGGATCTCGCTGAACATAGTCACTGGTCGCCTGCCAGCAACTCTTCTTTCAGGCTCCTGAGACTACAACGAGGACTTCCGACATCTTGCCGAACCTCCCGCAGCCGCAGCCTCTGGGCTAGGTAACTCGAGCATTTCGGTGCTCCATCGCAGGTTCGCTTTACAAGTGTTTCAATACACAAAAGGGATCCGAGGTCTTTTATGCAACCCTTGATATAAATTCAAGACAGTTGACTCATAGCAAATTTACGCCAACGGTGAATTAGTATAGGTAAGCATGTGAGAAAACGATACAAAAAAATGAAGACAAACAAGAGGTGAAGAAAAAGAGCTTGATCTAAGGATCATCAGCATCCCATCATTACACTCTGAAAGTGCCCAGTGTCATCATCTGGGGTACCAAACAACTCTTCTCAGAAACCTCATATAATATCGAGGTCATACGAATGAGTTGTATCCTCTTATCAAGAAACCATCCAGGAAAAGAGGGAAAAATAGAAAGCTATTTAGAGTGCAATTAAACAAAAAAAGGGTATTTTTTGTATTTTTCAGTGTTCATAAAACAGAATACACAATTGACTAGCACTAGGTATATATATTTCTAAATTGTGCCCCATCAATCGTATTTCTATCTAAAAACAGTGTGAGAACAAAAAGAAAGAAAAGGCAGTTTAACAAAGTTTGCTGCCCACTATTTGGTCGACATGTTTCAGCCTTCGGGAAGACTCTCCCTGGCTTTCTTCAGGACCTCATGCTCAAAGTCCCTGATTGTGCGAGGAAATTGTGCTCCTCCGGGGTTGATTGTCACGAATGCTCCCCGCCTCTTTCTTCAAGATAAAACTTTTTTAAAAGATTGGTCTTTAATTGCATGGCGATGCACTCGTGATTGGTTAATCCTTATAAATATGCACAGCTAAGCGGATAGCAGACACCATCCTGGTCGAAATCCAATTACTTGAGGCCCAAATAAAAACAACGATTACAGCCACCCTGTTGAAAAGAAATCAGGAAGAGTCGAATAAAACAAATAAAGAGTTTAAAGATAACATCTTACTCACCAAGATCGACAAGTTTAAGAAAGATTTGTCACGTTTCAAACACGAGGTAGTTTATCCTTACACTAGTGATGACTACTCTCCCCCTGAATTCAATAAGAAAGGGCGACGCTATGGTTCCTCTTATTCAGGTTCAAGCTCTGAGGGAAATTCAGATGAGGGAGAAGCACCTACGGACAACCGTCAACATTTTCGTGGGAGGGGGCGTGGGAGGTTTAGTAGATCTAACTGGCAAGGAGGACCACAGACATCACATTTTCAACAATGGTGGCCACCGACCCCCTGGGGTTTTCCACCTACACACTTTCAACCCCCTACACCTCATTTCCCTATGCATTGTCCACCTCAGTTCCCGCCAAGTCAGGAATTATATCCCAATCAACCTTTTTTAGGATTTGGCCAAAGGAGACCAAGAGGAAAACGAAGAAATGCACCAAACCAGGTACATTGGGAACAGCCCACAACATCACACATGGGTACCAGGAGCCAAACGAAAAAGAATGCACAACCAGGGACCAGTGCAGAGTAAACCTGGTAGTAAATCTCAGTCAAAGAGAACTCACAGAAGACGAAACCCTAGTCCTCAATAGAGGTCTGGGCTTTGTTGAAACAAATTCCGGCGATCCTTTCCAAGTGAACTGTGAATTAGCACAGTCCTTTCGGAAAATTCGCCTTTTCTATTTTTTTCGCGAGAAAGACTCTTCTTCAGGAGAAATTGAGGTCGAGGACAAGAATACAGGTCTGAAGAAACGCTCCTCTTTCAATCCCCCTATCACCAGTGTTCCTCACAAAGTACTCACTTTTGAAAAAGCAGTACAAGAAGAGGTAACAAGTCTCTGCAAGACTCAGAAATCTCAATATCATAATCTATCTAGAATAGAACAGAATGCACTTCAGACATTAACGAAAGACCACAAGATAACAATTAAGCCCGCCGATAAAGGCGGAGCCATTGTTATCCAAGACACGACAACATACAGAGATGAGTGTTTGCGCCAGTTGTCAGACAGGCGTTCTTATCGCCCATTAAAAGAGGATCCTACAGAACGGATCAAAAAGACCATTGATAATCTTGTGGAAGAAGGCATTTCGGAAGGCTGGATTACTACACAAGAAGGGGTTTTTTTGCACACAAATCATCCAGTGATGCCGTATTTTTATTGTTTGCCGAAAATACACAAGCCACACAGACCACCACCAGGTAGACCTATAATATCAGGCATTGGGTCACTTTTGGAGCCCCTCTCCACTTTTGTAGATCACTTTTTACGGCCCATAGTGAAGACTATGCCGACATTTCTACAGGACACCAAAGATGTCTTGCGTTTACTACCTGAGATTGATTTTGATCAAGACCTTGACTACTTAGTGTCTTTTGACGTAGAATCTCTCTACAGGTCAATACCGCAAGATGAAACTCTAGACACCATTAATGACATCTTGGTTAATGCCACCTTAGACTCTATAACACCAGTCCCATTCATAATGTCCCTGGCTCAATTGGCTATGAAAGAAAAAAAATTCAAATATGAGGACACTATCTATCTACAGACCTCCGGGACCAGTATGGGCAGTATTTTCGCGCCGAGTTTGGCGAATCTCTACGTCCATACTTTTGAGCAAGAGCACATCTTGACCACATCGAATCCGTTTTTCACATCGATCCGCTTCTGGAAGCGGTATATCGATGATGTTTTAACTGTGTGGCGTGGTAGTTTGGAGTCCATTACTGCATTCAAAGAGTGGCTCAATACTAGAAATGAATTTCTAAGATTCACAGTAGAAGTGGGTAAAGACAGGATAACTTTTTTAGACCTGTCTATTTTCGTCACTCCCACGGGTCTACAAAGTGAACTGTACTGGAAACCAATGGCACGTAATTCACTACTCCGCTTTGACAGCCAACACCCCAAATCTCTCCGAGAGAACTTGCCTTACGGACAATTCCTCCGTATTCGGAGGAATTGTTCTACCCGTGAGAATTTTGAAACACATTCTGCAAACTTGAAACAACAACTTCTTGAAGGAGTATCCAAATAAACTGATCAAAAAAGCTTATAAAAGAGCATTCAACAACAACCGGGATGCTCTTTTAGAACCCCCAGTGAGTAAACCTCCACTAGAGCGGTTAACTTGTGTTACTACCTTCTGTACTCTAACCAACATGATTCAAAAAAGTGTTCGTAAACACTGGCGAATTTTGAACAGCCACTCTGACAAGATACCACTACCTCTGTTTTCTTTGAAAAGAAGCACCAATCTGAAAGACGTATTGGTCCACACTCGCCCTTGTGATCAGAAGCATGTGGCAGACACCACCTTATGGGGTTTACCTCCAGTTCAGGGCCATTACCCGTGTGGCACCTGTGCCGTTTGCCCACAAACCCAAGCATCAAAAACTGTGGACATTGGTACCACCAAACCATGGGTACAAAAAAGTTTTACAAACTGTAATAGTGAAAACCTTGTGTACCTCATTACATGTCCATGTTCGTTACAGTATATCGGCATGACAACGAGGAAAGTAAAACTACGGATGCAGGAACACAAAAGTACATTTAGATGTAGAAAAACCATCACGAAACTGACTAAACACTTTGTAGAAAAAGGCCATGATGCGGGTGATTTTAATTGGACTGTGCTTGAAAAACCTTATATTCCACCACACCTGAGCGATGTGTCCAATTTCCTGTTCCTACGTGAGCAAAGATGGATTTTCAAATTGTCCAGCGATGCACAGGGTCTTAATGACGCAATACCATGGATGTCGTTAAGTAAAAAATAATATTTTTGCCAAGCAGTTGATCTGAACTCTGATGGCAGTATCTGGTCCTGTATAAAAACAAGTGCCTATTACATTATCACTTAACACACCACTAGACACTCTGCATTACTTATGATTAGAGAAAGTTTCTTTACCATCATCCAGTTTTTCTCTCACCCGATATAAGATGTTCGTCCATTTCTACACACAACCCCCTTTTTTTCAGACACACATAACTTCATATAAGACGTGTGCCGTTTCATAGGAGGTGCTGTATTTCTATAAATTACAAATCCAAACTGCGAACAAACAAACAATCGAATTCCCAGTAGGGATTTTTTGATGTGTAGAAACAAGCGTAACTCATAATTCATTGCATAACGAAGTTTGGCGTTCGCCACAATAAAGTTTTCTATGACGTTTGAGTGAAAAAGATGAAGCTTCTGTTAAAACTACAATTACCAGCAATCGTGACGTTTGTTTGTAGTTCTATTGTAGTTCCGCAATACGTCACGTTTAGTGCGCCGGAAGTTCTATCGGCGTTCTTCGCTGATCCTTGACAGCTGTGCATCTCCATACGACATAAAACCAACCGATCCGGTTACGTCTGGTACCTCCATCCCAGTACAAGTCCCTGCCGGAGGTACCGACGGACAGGTATGGTTCACTAGCCCGGTCTTTGTATTTTTCATCATCTCGCGATTTGGATCGCACTATTGAAACTGTAGACACTCGCTAAAATTTATGGTTTCTAGAACCATGCCTTGACTTATTCAGTTTAGGAGTTATTCAAATATCCTGATATGAATAGCCCTTGCCACAAACATCTTTTCAAACAGGTCCGATGTTGTCATTTTGGGTGGTTTTCACACATGGAGTTTTGCTGTGTTATCTATATGCCAGACCTAGCTAAATTGTTTTTAATAGATGCCAATGGCAACTCCGCTGACACGTTCCGGCCCCGATCACTTAATGAGTGTGGGACGTTGCCAAGCATTTACAATTCTTTTTTTTGAGAAGTTCACCGTTCTTTAGCTTTTGAGACCGGTTTATTAATTTTGGCTCACGTTTACTTGCAGAGCGGGGCCTCTTCCTTGACTTAAGCTGGTGCCGAGTGAGGTGGGGCTTTTTCCTCATATGATGTTTGGTAAGCATGATTTTTGAAACCTTCTATGGCGATTTTCAGAAAAGTGAGGAAACAGACGTTTGAAGCAATATATCTCATGTGATTATCTGTATGAATTCACTTCCCAATGTAATTTATTTTTCCGTTGTTTTTAGATGTCAGTTAACATCAGCAATCACATTGAGGAATTGGACAACAAATACGAGGGTATAGTAGTAACCCATTTCTTCTTTTCCAAAGTCCACAATCAGGGACTTTGAGCATGAGGTCCTGAAGAAAGCCAGGGAGAGTCTTCCCGAAGGCTGAAACATGTCGACCAAATAGTGGGCAGCAAACGTTGTTAAACTGCCTTTTCTTTCTTTTTGTTCTCACACTGTTTTTAGATAGAAATACGATTGATGGGGCACAATTTAGAAATATATACCTAGTGCTAGTCAATTGTGTATTCTGTTTTATGAACACTGAAAAATACAAAAAATACCCTTTTTTGTTTCATTGCACTCTAAATAGCTTCCTATTTTTCCCCTCTTTTCCTGGATGGTTTCTTGATAAGAGGATACAACTCATTCGTATGACCTCGATATTATATGAGGTTTCTGAGAAGAGTTGTTTGGTACCCCAGATGATGACACTGGGCACTTTCAGAGTGTAATGATGGGATGCTGATGATCCTTCGATCAAGCTCTTTTTCTTCACCTCTTGTTTGTCTTCATTTTTTTGTATCGTTTTCTCACATGCTTACCTATACTAATTCACCGTTGGCGTAAATTTGCTATGAGTCAACTGTCTTGAATTTATATCAAGGGTTGCATATAAGACCTCGGATCCCTTTTGTGTATTGAAATATTTAGGAAGGGGGATTAGGAATCCTCGAAGGTCTCTAAAGATTTGCCCTCAGACCCTATTTTGTTTTGTTCGCTTTACAAGTGTCCAGTTCCTTTTTCGTTTAGTCCCGCTGATCGGATCACTCCGGAATCAGTAACTTTAGACTTTCTAACCTCTCCCCTTCCACTTGCAGTGTAATGGTTTCGTGCCCTCGGGCATTTGTGTAAATTGTGCAACCAGAAGTATTTTCCTAAGAGTTTTGTATTGTGCTTAGCTCCCTGACTCATAAAGAGCCAGGGTAGTCCTGTTATAAATAAATATCCTTTATTTTCATAACAACTTGTGTGGTGTCCTTTCACTCGGTGTTCAAGGGGTATATGTGATGGTAAACAGCTGGCTTAACACGCCCTCTAGAGTTTAGCCTAAGACTGCTCGTATCCACGCTACTAGGATAGCTGGTCTATAAGGTTGACTTACAACCAATCATCAATAAGGGTCGTTTGGAATGATACACAGTGATCACTAGAATAGTGAGCACTACATATCAGGCCAACTTCTCACAAAGATCACACCAGAAAGTCCTGGAGGACAGAACGGCCAAAGAAGCAATCCCTCCGGACTTGGCTGTCAAAGCAAATATTGCCTGGCAAACGTGTGTAGCGAAGCCCACTTTGCCGCCTGACAGATGTCCTGCAAAGGGACACCCCGTCCCAAAGCAGTAGTAGCCGCTGTGGCCCGAGTGGAGTGGGCGCGCAGCCCAACAGGAGGGTCCTTTTTTGCCAAGGAGTAACAAATTTTGATGCACAAAACGACCCACCGAGAGATGCCAGTTTGTGCACAGCTTTCCCCTTCTTAGCACCCACGTATCCAACGAAAAGTTGGTCGTCCACCCAGAACTGCTTTGTGCGGTCCAAATAAAAGGAGAGCGCTCGTTTTGGGTCCAGACGGTGGAGCCTCTCTTCCTCTTTGGAAGGATGCGGAGACGGAAAGAAGGTGGGCAAGGTGACAGACTGCCCAAGATGAAATGGAGTCACCACTTTCGGAAGAAAGGAGGGAGGAGGCCGAAGGACAACCTTGTCCGGATGAACAGAGAGAAAAGGAGGCTTTGAAGATAAAGCCTGGAGCTCACTCACCCGTCTAGCCGAGGTGATGGCTACCAGAAAAGCAGTCTTAAGCGTCAGCAGACGAAGAGGACAATTATGAAGAGGCTCAAAGGGAGCACACATTAGAAATGTGAGAACAAGATTCAAGTCCCACTGAGGCATTACAAAAGGGACAGGAGGGAACGTGTGAGTAATGCCTTTTAGAAAGCGTGTAACGACAGGGGACTTGAAAAGAGAAGGCTGATCAGGAAGCCGCAAGAAGGCAGAGATGGCAGCAAGATAACCTTTAAGGGTGCCCAGGGCAGAGCCCTGCCGGGCCAAAGAAAGAAGAAACAGTAGAACCTCAGAAAGAGGGGCGGAAAGGGGATCCACAGCCTTTGCTGTGCACCATGCCACAAATTTGTTCCACCGGCAGGCGTATACCGTCTTTGTGGAGGGACGCCTGGCTGCCAGAATGATATCACAGACTTCAGGAGGCAAGTCAAATGGCATCAACTGCCGCCGCTCAATCTCCACGCATGGAGGTGGAGGCTGGACAGGTTCGGGTTGAGGACTGTCCCCTGCTGCTGCGACAGAAGATCCTCCCGAAGGGGCAGACGTATCGGAGGATCAGTCAACATACTGAGTAGCTCGGGATACCAGTACCTTCGTGCCCAATCCGGAGCCACCAAGATGACTTGGGCCCGGTCGTGCCTGATCTTCTTCAGCACTCTGGGCAGAAGTGGTATAGGTGGAAAGGCGTACAACAGACCGCAACTCCACTCGTGATGAAAAGCGTCGCCGAGCGAGTGCCGCCTTGGCAATTCCAACGCGCACAACTGCTGACATTGCGCGTTCTCTTCGGTGGCGAATAGATCTAACCAAGGCTCTCCCCACTGCTGAAAGAGAACCTTGCGCCACTTCGGAGTTCAGACGCCATTCGTGATCCATCATGCACCGGCGGCTGAGTTCGTCTGCTCTGGCGTTCAGAGAGCCCGCCAGATGTTGAACCACTAGGGTGACGCCCAGCCACGTCCAGAGGCGCAGAGCCTCCTGACAAAGGGTCCACGACCCCACCCCGCCCTGTTTGTTGCAATACCACATGGCGGTGGTGTTGTCCGTGAACACCTGCACGACACTTCCCCCGACAGAGGGAAGGAAGGCTTTCAGTGCAAGTCGGATCGCTCTTATCTCCAACAGGTTGATGTGGAGACGAGACTCCGCCGGAGACCAGAGGCCTCTGATCCCCGCCTCTCCCATATGGCCACCCCATCCCAGGAGGGACGCATCCGTCACTACGACCTGCTCCGGTTGGGGAAGGGAGAGGCTCTTGCCCTTGACCCAATCGCGGTCCGTGAGCCACCACTGCAACTGCTGTGCAGTGCCCTCCGAGATCAAGACATGGTCGGACAGGTTGCCGTGATGCTGGGCCCACTGAAACTTCAGGTCCCACTGCAGAGCCCGCATGCGCCGCCTGGTGTGATGCACTAGTAGGATGCAGGAGGCCATCAGCCCCAGAAGCCGCAACACTAGCCTGACCGAAACCCAGGATAGAGGCCGAAAGATGGGAATCAGGGCCTGTATATCCCGGACCCGCTGTTCCAGCGGATAGACCCGGAACTGCGCCGAATCGAGAACCGCTCCGATGAAGAGGAGCTTCTGAGAGGGTCTCAAGTGTGACTTCGGCACGTTGATGGAAAATCCCAGCAAATGCAGGAGATCCGCCGTAGTCTGGAGGTGGGAGACGACTGTCTGGGGCGAGCCCGCCTTCAACAACCAGTCGTCGAGATAGGGGAAGACTGGAACCCCTGATCTGCGCAGATGAGCTGCGACCACCGCCATCACTTTCGTGAACACCCGAGGGGCACTGGTGAGGCCGAAAGGGAGCACGGTAAACTGAAAGTGCTCTGGGCCCACCGTGAACCGCAGGTAACGCCGGTGGGCCGGCAGGAAGGGGATGTGGAAATATGCGTCCTGCAAGTCCAACGCTACCATCCAGTCTCCAGGGACTAGGGCAGCTAGAACCTGAGCCAAAGTTAACATCTTGAACCTTTCCTTCCGGAGGAAGGCATTGACGTTCCGGAGGTCCAAGATAGGGCGTAGGCCTCCTTTGCCCTTCTTGGGAACCAGAAAGTAGTGGGAACAACAACCACGACCTACTTCTGGGCTCGGAACGCGCTCGACGGCCCACTTGGCCAAGAGGGCCGAAACTTCCTCGTGGAGAAGATTCAAATGATCCCCCGAGATACGGTGGTGCTGCGGTGGCATGGCCGGAGGGGTCGTCTCGAAGGGGAGGGAGTAGCCCCTTCGGATGATTTGCAGCACCCACCTGTCCGATGTGATGGACCGCCAGTGGAGCAGGTGATGGCGAACTCTGCCGCCCACTGGTGTGGAATGGGCCTGAAAGCTCGGACTAGGAAGGCTTTGAGGCGGATGCTGCCGGGGTGGATGTGGGCTGACCTAGTCGTCCTCCAGAACCGCCTCGGCGGAAACCACGTCCGCGCGCAGGTTGGTTCTGCGGCTGGTGGCTAGGCGTACGTGAGGAGGCACCCCTTCCTTGGCCACGAAAGGGGCGACAAGCGGAAGTTTGCGACCGCGGGGCCGAGAGGCCCAAGGACTTGGCCGTAGCCCGGGAGTCCTTAAAGCGATTCAGCGCACTGTCCGCTTTCTCACCAAAAAGGCAAGTGCCATCAAAGGGCATGTCCATGAGAGTGCTCTGGACATCACCCGAAAAGGACGTGGACCGCAGCCAGGCGTGACGTCTAAGCGCCACCGTGGTAGAAATCGCCCTACCCAGCGAGTCCGTAGTGTCAAGCCCACAGCAGATAGCATGCCGTGCTGCATCCCTCCCATCGGCCAGAGCCTGGGTAAGTCGTGTCTGGACCTCCTCCGGACACAGGGGCAGCACGTCCTCCACCGTATCCCACAGAGAGTGGGAATAACGGTCCAAGAGACAGGCGGTGTTCAAAGACCGCAGGCCCAGACTAAGGGAGGAGAACAGCTTTTTGCCAAACTGTTCCAGTCTCTTGGAATCCCGGTCCGGCGGAGCGGTCGGGAAGGAGGATTGGGAGGTAGAGGCCTGGATAACCAGGCTCTCGGGGATAGGGTGTTGGGACAGAAAACTGGGGTCGCCTGGAGCAAGGCGGTGGCGCCTGGCGACGTTCCTGTCCACAGGAGGAACTGTGGAGGGCTTGGACCAGGTGCCCTGCAGAACGTCAATGAGGGCCTCATTGAATTGCAGCAGAGGCTCAGTGGAGCTTGCTGCAGACTGAAGCACCTCAGTGAGGACGTTAGTCCTCACAGCCACGGCAGGTAGCTCGAGCCCAAGGGCTGCGGCCGCCTTGCGCAGCACCACAGAGAAAGCAGCACCCTCCTCCGAAGCCACAGTCGGAGGAGAGATGAATCCAGTGTCCGGAGAGGTATCCAGGCAACTGGCCCCCCAGTTCATCTGCCCAGTCCTGTGACAGTTGAGCCTGAGCGGCCAAAGGATCGTCGGATCCCTCCCAGTTGTCCCCATCATCCGATTCCTGGTACGCAGGAGGAAGGATCGGATTCGGCCGATAGACAAAATGTGTCTCCAGCGGCGCCGAACGCGGCGTCCATCGACGCCGGGCCCTGAGTGGGGCTGAACCGGGGCTCGACGCCGAGCGGAGTCGGCGTCGGAGGTGGTACCGGTGTCGACGCCGGCGGAGGCGTGACTAGGTCGACCGGCGTCGGCGGGTACTCGGGAACGGGTCCCTCGGGCGCTTGCGGCGTCGAGGCCGGAGCAGCCGGCAGGCAAGGTTGCCCAGTCGAGTCCGCGGGGCCCGAAGGCGCGCCAGCGGGCGTCGACGGCGGAGCCAGGTTCCTCATGGACGAGAGGAAGGCACTGACTTTCGCCGGCGTCGCGTCAGTCCCAGGGACCGGTGGGTATGGAAACTTGCGCGGCGCCTGCGGCTCCGCTGGAGCCGGGGGGGTGGAACCCTGACCCTCGGCCGAGTCGCGCGACCGGCGAGGGGAGTCCGAAGAGGGGTGTCGCCTCTTGGACTTCTTGGAGTGCTTTGACTTACCCAAAGACTTGGATCCCGATGACCGATGATGACGTCGGCTGCGGCTCCGCGACCGATCCTTGGACCTCCTCCTGGACCGGGATCGAGAGGGGCGCGGAGCCGAGTGGCGAATCTCGAGAAGCTTACGGGACCGCTCCCATCTAGCCTTCGAGGTCAGGGCCTTGCAGTCCGAACACGACTCCGCGTCGTGGTCGAGGCCCAAGCAGTAAAGACACCGGCGGTGATGGTCCGTAACCGACATCAGGCGGCTACAGTCAGCACAGGCTTTAAAACCAGGCATCCTACCGGCACCGGCGTCGAGACAAGATCAAAAAGGATCGAAAAAAGTTAATCAAAAAGTGACTAAAGGGGTAGCTCTCCCAGATCTGCGCTTGCTGGCGCGGAAAAAAGAAGAACTGACGTCCGCGCGCGAGGGCGGCGTCCAAGTACTCCGACGACGTCATTCCGGCACACGACGCCGACGGACGCGGAGCCGCAGACGACGCCTAGCGACGCGCAAGGGGTATTGCTGACGAAAAATCTTCCGGATCCAGTCTGACGCCTGGGGATATTCTAAGGTGAGGAATCTAACGTGTTTCTTTCAGATTAGGTGACTGCCTGGGGTTCTTAGTGCAAGGTGCTGCCAGGGATCAGTAATTGACTCACGGTTGGTGAAAGTAGACTTTTCTTTTCTTGGTTTTGTTTCTTTTGACTTTCATCTCGTTGTCCGGATTCTTGTTTCTTTGATCACGTTACTGGCAGCAGATAGGTGGACCGCAGATCTGGGATCTCCTTTGTCCTCTCCCGGTCCTGGTTTTGGGACATCCTTAGTTTCCTTCTAGTTCTGCCGATCCTGGGACTACATTTGTCCTCTCCCGGTCTTGGTTCTGGACTCCCTCCCTCATTCCTTCATTTTGAATTTGATTTAGAGTTTGAGTCCCAGTTCTTTTTTTTCAAATTAGGTGTACCTTTTGCTTGCAATATTTTCTCCAGATCAATATTGAAATACCAATTGCCACTTTCCAATTTTCCAGTTGCATTTCCTCTCCAGAGATGCAAAGTATTTCTATACCTTTGCACGGTGGCATCTCTTTTTTATAACTAAGTTTGATTTTACCTTTCGTCTGCCACACTTGCCTCCAAGCTATTCTCGGTCTAACGCTGGAATCAGATGAAACCCTCTCTCCAGAAGGTGATAGTGGGTGCCTAAAAGGCTTCTCCGATTTATTTTTCATTACGCTTTGTATGTTTTTTTTTTTTTTAGAACATTGTCCATTTTCCTTGCACCGTCAATATGAATTAGTTCAGCTGCAAATTACCTTTTCTTTGCTGTTAACAGACTCTTCTAATAATTTAAAATTCGAGGAAGCTGCTTGGAAAATATGAAGTCACATCACACATACTGTAAAACTCCACAAGATGACAGCATTGTCAAGAGTTTCGCTCAGTTAGGGACTTTAAATACACTTACGAGTGCGGTTCAAGCTCCAAGGATAGAGATATTTGATTCACCCGAAATGATACTTTAAGAAGTCAAATCCCTTGCACTCATGAGGAAATAACTGGTGAAAGGAGCTCTCTTTTTCCTTTATGTGCACAATTGATGATGTAAAGTTTAATCACAACTTCATACCAGCGTGATTGCGAACTGGACAGTGCTGCCAATGTACAATGCAAGACTCATTTACAAAAATACACACGCATCATACCGGCAGTGCTTGCGTTTCTGTCTCTCTTGGATTTGGATGACAGTGAGGCTTATTTAAAAACATGCGCTCACTTACCAGCACCGAGTCTGGAAATAAACACAAAGGCGTGTGAGGAAAAACAGGGGGCAGGTATCTTCAGATCCTCATTCCGGTAACCATGGGAACGTAAAAACAAGATTGTTGTCTGACGTGGCGCAATGACGTGCTAAACGTCCTTCTCAGGTCAGAGGTTAAATGCTATGGAGCTAGTGACGCAGCACTAAACACGCTGGTTCTACCCTAGGACATAAGAAAATTCCATGACTTCATCATTGCAAGGATGACAGCGCCCCAAGAGGACCACTCGGCTCAAAACGGTAAGAGAAACCGAGAGAGTCAGTTCAGGGAAAGAATAAGCAGAGGAGTAAAAGGTTTCTCACCTTGGACTGTGCAGTGACGTCTAATGGCATCGGAAGGCAAGATTTCAAGATCCAGGTTTGTTTTCCTCTTCGTTCGTGATACAGTTGGGAGGCAGACGGTCTTTGGATTAAAGTTATTTTTTGATACTTTTTTCTTTATACTTGTGGCAGATTTCTTTTCAGATTGGTTTCCCCAACAATTGGTTTCTTCTATTTCTTTCTCCTTTGTGCTTGTAATTCTCTTGTTTTGAGCAGCAAATGAGGCGAGTGACATTAAAGGTAGTTTTCTTTGATCTCGCTCGTTTCTGAGATCAAATACTTCTTTTGTTCCGGTTAGTGGCAGCAGATGGATCGATACTCACTAAGAAACGGTGATTTATCCCCTAGATTGATTCACCGTTGTGGTACTTGCGGCTGATTTTTTTTTGGTTTCAAAATCCTTTTCTTCTTGCTTTTAACTGCAGTTGGGTGACACGCAATCTTAGGTTCTTTGTGCGAGGTGTTGCTCAAAGCTGTGCTGTTCTTCTTGGTCTTCTTCCCTGGTCTGGTCAGCTAGATCGTCGCCAAAATGTTGTAAGTAAATGACAGGATACTTCTAGTTAAGTTACATGTAGATTTATTCAAGACACAGCTGAGCGCACACCTCGCCAGCTGACCAGGCCATCAACTGAGAAGAGTAGAACACTCTGGTACAAGTTAGAACACTCACAGGTATTCTGGGAGGCTAAGGAGGCAAGAAGACTAAGGAAGGGCCAATGATCACTGTCAGCCATATTACATGAAGAATCAATATACAACAGATGCCTATCAATAGTTCTCCTTTCATAATGAGTAGTCCTCACAACCTGCCGAAATATTCTACAGACGTATCTACAAGGCCAGGTAGCACGTAACTGCCGATCTCCATAACAGTTTGTGGCGTTTCCTCAGACTCGGCGCACCTCAACAGTATGCGCATCAACCACTGCCAACAGCGCGCACACATTTTATGATTCTATTTCTCCGATTGGTGCATGATCTTTCAACTTGCCTCGCACAGAGTCTCTAAAGAGTTAAACGTGCTTTCTACTTGTCCATGCACAAAGTCTCACAACACCTTATAATGGGCAAGCTTTTAATAAACTGTTGCCCCTACTGCGGTCTCCTCTGCTTGCCTGCCAACTGTCCTTACAGCTGGTTTGATCCCTCAGTGGCACCTCAATGGTCTGCCCACATAGGTTCCTCCAGGTGAATCTGTCTCTGCAGTCACCTGCACCTGGCACCGAAGATAGTCGCCAAAACGTGGTCATTGATTAGTATATATATCGACATCATTTCTTTCTTGAAGTTTTTTTGACAGAGACAAGAAAGCCGAACTGTCTCACAGACAGGCACAGTTACAATCAACTGTCTCCTTTAACTCTGGAATTTTGACACCCTCAATGGAATTTTCTTAAGTCACTGCAATCCCAGCCTAGCTGAGACTGCCAAATCATAATGTAAGAGATCCCCTATAAGGTGATTGAATGCCACGGTCACTTGCAATATCCTTATGTACAGCAAGGGGTACTTTAATCTGTAAAATACACGGTCACACCATCACCTCTTCTACAAATCACTTCAAACCTTGGTGCATAGGTTCTTTCATATGAAAGCGAGAACATGTTGCAAACATGAAAAATTAAAATTGAAACTCTGGGGCAAAATTAAAAACAAAGAACCCGTTCGGTAATTGTTACAAAAAGATATTAGAAACAGTACAATACAAGAGAATTTAAAAATAAAAAAGCCACAGTAGCTTGAAATGTGCAGGAACATGCAGAAAAACTCCAACTTTTTAATAAATATTTAAGCAATGCAAAAAATAATCATGTTCTGTCTGGTAGTCTGTAAACTAGAAAAACAGAGCAGAAGAAAAGCAACATTACATTTCAGTTGCTTTAAACAGCTACTGCATGACCAGACCTGCCTTTGATCTGGGCTCCTGGCAGCAGCATTGTGACGTCAGACCACGACTGCAAAAACTCATTAGTGTAGAGTTTGTATGGCTTTTCTTTAAAATGTGCCACAAGTCGCAGCTTATAAAGAAATTTGAGACGGGCATTTAAACAGGGATTGCAGAATCCCGGGTATTATAACAAACCATAAGCCATATTCTCTGTTCCTCCTGTCCCAACACGTATGTATTGGAAAGTATGTTCAGTGGTCGAGCATAGATTTTAAGAAGGAGGTTTATTAGATCTTATTTCACAGGCAGGTAACCAGTCCATTACTCTGGTGAGCGATCCATCACCCGAAGTTGCTCATTGAGGCCAGATACTGAGAGACGCTTCACAGGATTTTCAAAACAGGAGTTTGGGTGCAAGAACCTTTGTGAAGGATCGTGCTTTCACGCAACGCAAAGTGCTGTAGAATGATACATCGGCAACACACTTACTTGTGGCATCACTGCATCTTGGTAACTATTGCTATGGTAACAGATGCTGTATGCCTCTCTCTGTGTTCTAGAGTGATGCAGTGGCAGTTAGAGAGTATGCTTGCTGTTGAGTAGATTTATTCTGCTTGCTTCCAATAAACCTACTAATTCTACATACCTGCGTGGAGTATCTTTACATTTTGGTGACTTCAGAAGGGATACAGACTCATCAAGGAACTTACAAGACTTCAATTTCTTTCTTACTCGTCCTCTAATTTTTTGGGGGGGCGGGGGGGGATTAATTAGCAATCTATGGAGCAAGCAGAGTGAAAGATTGCTGATCCTTCTACATTTTTACATTTCAACTCTACAACCATTGGAACTTTCAAGAAAAACGAATTTATTAGTGTGTGCTTTTGGTAAGCTAGTTTTAAGTGCCTGCTCACCTTCGCATACGCACACAAAAAAAAAAGCTCTACCATCGACAAAGATCTACAGGCAATTACGAAGGAGTGGTGTTTCTACTTGTGAAAGGTAACTAGTTAACTAGGTAACGAGTGACCGTTGAAGCAACTCCTTCTCGGGCGCCATTTTCGAGCAGCGGTGACACTGGTCTGCATTCCACCTTCATTGTGGCATCTCATTCGAGACGAGCTTTGGCAAGTCCATTCAGGGCGACATTGGCTTCTGCTTCCTTGGTGACGTATGCTAAAGGAGACAGGAAGTATTCTACACACTTCCATCAATGCTGCAAGCGTCATCACGCTGCGTCACGCAACGTGACCTTACGTGGTGGCCTTTTTGAAATCCTGCATCTTAGCAACACCGATCGGAGCAAGCTTACAACACCGATCGGAGCAATCTACTCGTCAATCACAAATTTTGAAATCTTCATTTATTTTCAATCAACACTAATCGGAACATTCTGTCCACATCAACAACAGTTCCAGACACTGGTAACTTAAAAAAACATTTTATTTTCTTTAAAATGGACTACTTGACGGTGATATGCACACCACATGTATTAGTGCATATTTTTCAGCATACTGATACCATAATCAGTTTAAAACAATTTGATGAAATGCACATCCTTTAAAGTATATTCATATACCATTATATCATTAATGCAATATATTTATTATGACTTTATTTCTTGGATTTGCTCTATGCTGTGAGTGTATATCATAAAAGTAATTATTATTTACTGATTTACTGTATTTAAACATGGCTACTCAAGGTTATGGTTTGGTTTCCCCTGTTCCATTTCTTATTCGTCCTGGTGAACCTGTATTGAAGAACAAGTTACTTACCTTCGGTAGCGCTTTTTCTGGTGGATACAGTATCTGCCTGTAGATTCCTCACCTTGTGAATATCCCCTGCGCCAGCATTCCACGGAACTTTTCTTTCCCAGCACTCCACGTCGACGACGTCATAATGCATCGGCTCCGCTCGCGACTCCATTCGACGTCACCGGAGCCATAAGAAGCTCACGTGCCTTCGAGGCGAACAGGTGGACTAACGACAGACTCAAAAAATACACAGTATATAATATACCAATACACATACATAATATGCAAATGAAAGGAATGCAAAGTAAACCAAGCATTTCCTACAACTGTACCATACAGCATAAAAACATAACTACAAGACCTCTTTCATGGTATACAAAGATGGACAACGGGAAGGCGGGTGGGTCAGTGAGGAATCCACAGGCAGATACTGTATCCACCAGAAAAAGCGCTACCGAAGGTAAGTAACTTGTTCTTCTGATGGATACATCTGCCAGTGGATTCCTCACCTTGTGAATAGATTCCCACAGCAGTCCCCACTCCCGGAGGAGGGTGTCCACCTTCCTATACCAGAAAGTCTTGCAAGACAGAGCGCGCAAAGTGGCACTCCCTCCTCATCTCGGAGTCCAAGCAATAATGCTTTGCGAAGGTATGGAGGGAGGCCCAAGTAGCGGCTTTACAAAGGTCTGCCACAGGAACACCCCGGGCCAAAGCAGATGTAGATGACTTAGCTCTAGTTGAATCAGCTCTAATGCACTCAGGAGGGGTCTTACCAGCCAGGGCGTAGCAGATCTTGATGGCCAGGATAATCCATCTCGACAACGTGCGCTTATGCACCGCTCTCCCCTTGGAACGTCCAACATAACCCACGAAGAGCTGATCGTCCAGACGAAAGTACTTCGTTCTGTCCAAGTAAAAGCTTACAGCTCTCTTTGGGTCCAGGCGATGAAGCCTTTCCTCCTCTTTGGAGAGATGAGGAGGATAGAAAACAGGGAGAGTAATGGACTGCCCCAATTGAAACGGAGTGACCACCTTTGGCAGGAAAGCAGCCCTGGTCCTCAGAACCATCCTTTCAGCATGCAGGGTTAAAAACGGGGGTTTGGAACTAAGAGCTTGAAGCTCACTCACCCTCCATGCCGAGGTTATGGCTACAAGAAAAACCACCTTAAAGGACAACAGCCTCAAAGGACAACTATGAAGAGGCTCAAATGGGGACCCCATTAAAAAGGTTAAAACAAGATTAAGGTCCCACTGAGGCATTACAAATGGAGTGGGAGGAAACATGTTTGTAAGGCCCTTGATGAACCTCAGAACAACCGGGGACTTGAAAAGTGATGGTTGATCTGGAAGGCACAGAAAAGCCGATAAGGCCGAAAGATAGCCCTTGACCGTGGCCACAGCACAGCCCTGCTGAGCCAAGGAAAGAGCAAACTGGAGAACATCAGAAAGATGGGCTTTTAAAGGGCCAACGGACCGCTCTCCACACCATTTTACAAATTTAGACCACCTGTAGGAGTAAATGGACTTGGTGGAGTGTCGCCTGGCCGATAAGATAACATCCACCACATCAGGTGGGAGAGAGAAGGAACTCAGGTTGCCCCGTTCAATCTCCAGGCATGAAGGTGTAAGCTCTGGAGGTGGGGGTGTAGAACCTGCCCCTCCGACTGCGAGAGGAGGTCTGCCCTCAGAGGGGGACGGAGCGGAGGGCACGAGGAGAGGTGGAGAAGATCCGTTAACCACACCTTTCTTGGCCAATCCGGGGCGACCAATATGACTTGAGCCCGGTCTTGGCGAATCTTCCTCAGAACCCGAGGAATCAAGGGTATGGGAGGAAACACGTAAAGGAGTCGTGAGCCCCAACTCAACTGAAACGCGTCCCCCAACGCCCCCTGCATCGGATACTGGAGACTGCAGTCGGGCAGTGCGCGTTCTCGAAAGTGGCAAACAGATCCACCCGAGGAGTTCCCCACGTCCGAAAGATGTGACGAACCACCTCTGGATGGAGCCTCCACTCGTGGTCGGCAGAGAACTGCCGACTGAGACTGTCCGCACGCACGTTCAGCACCCCGGCCAGATGATTTGCCATCAGACAAATCGGATGGTCCTGAACCCAGGACCATAGACGTAAGGCCTCTCTGCATAGACAAAGAGACCCCACACCTCCCTGCTTGTTGACATACCACATCGCGGTCGTGTTGTCTGTCAGGACTTGAATCGACTGACCGGGAAGGGAGGAAGGCCTTGAGCGCCAAACGAATCGCCCGCAATTCCAGAAGGTTGATGTGAAGCAACCTTTCCTCTGGAGACCACAGACCCTTGATCTCCAGGTCCCCCAGATGTGCACCCCACCCTAAGGTGGATGCATCCGTTATCACTGTGGCCACTGATGGAGATAGATGGAAGGGCTTTCCCTGCGACAGATTGCCCTCTACACTCCACCAAGACAGATCCGCTGCAGCTTCTCTGGAGATCTTGACTGACTCCCTGAGATCCCTGTTGTGCTGATACCACTGCTTGCGGAGGCACCACTGGAGCGCCCTCATGTGCCAGCGTGCATGGTTGACCAACAGAATGCAGGAAGCGAACAGACCGAGCAGACGAAGGACCTTCAGAATTGGAACAACCGCTCCACTGTGGAATAAAGGGACCATCTCCTGAATGTCGAGAATCCTTTGAGGAGGAGGGAATGCTCGACACACAGTAGTGTCCAGTACTGCCCCTATAAACAGGTTGCGTTGAGAGGGCACCAGGTGAGATTTGGGCACATTGATCGAGAAACCCAAGTCGAATAACAGCTGAGATGTCACCTGCAGATGACGCTGCACCATCTCTGGGGATTCTGCCTTCAGAAGCCAGTCGTCCAGGTAGGGGAAAACCGGAATCCCCGACCTCCTGAGATGAGCAGCCACCACTGCCATCACCTTTGTGAAGACTCGAGGTGCGGTAGTAAGACCAAACGGGAGGACCGCAAACTATAAGTATGGCGACCCAACCGTAAAACGGAGAAACTTCCTGTGCCACTTCAGGATTGGGACATGGAAGTACGCGTCCTGCAAGTCGAGCGACACAATCCAGTCTCCTTGCTGCAACGCTTGAAGAACCTGCGCAAGGGTCAGCATCTTGAATTTCTCCTGTCTCAGGTAAAAGTTCAAGATTCTGAGGTCCAGTATCGGACGCAATCTGCCGTCCTTTTTGGGAATCAGGAAATAACGGGAGTAGCATCCCTTACCCCTTTCCTGCTCTGGAACCACCTCTATTGCACCCTTCTGAAGCAAGGCTAGAACTTCTTTCTGCAAGAGAAGCAGATGGTCTTCCGAGCAATAACCTTGGCAAGGAGGATAAGGGGGAGGAAACTCCCGAAAGGGAAGGGCGTACCCAGTCTCCACGAGGTTCAAAACCCAAAGGTCAGTTGTAACATATTTCCCCTTAGAAAGTAGGACACCCGACCCCCCACAGGTCTTACATGATCCGGGATGGGGGATCTAGGGCTGCTTCCCTGAAGCCTCATTTGGAGCAGAGGAGGATGAGGAAGAAGAGGGGTTGCGTCCAGAACCTCTCCGACTCCTTTGCTTCCCTCTATAGGACCTATAGAGGGGATTCTGCTGCTGCTGCTGTTGTTGCTGCTGTTGGGGCTGTCTGAAGGAGCGAAAGGACGATCTTCCGAAACCCCTAAACTTACGAAAAGACGAACCCCTAGCAGGAGCCTGCAGACCCAAGGACTTCGCCGTCAGTCTACTGTCCTTAAATCGCTGAAGGGCAGAGTCTGCTTTCTCCCCAAACAGCTTCTGTCCGTCGAATGGCATATCAACCAGCGTAGCTTGAACATCAGCCGAGAACCCCGAGGAACGGAGCAAAGCCTGCCTCCTTGCTGCCACAGACGACCCCATAATTCTCGCCACCGAGTCCGCCGTATCCAGCCCTGACTGGATCACTTGTCTGGCAGCTGCCGGAGTGTCCGCAACAACCTCCAAGAAGGACGACTTATCACCCTCAGGCAACTTAGGGGCCAAAGATTTTATGGAGTCCATCAGGGCATGCACATAACGCCCCTGAAGGCATGTAGCATTAGACGATTTCAACGCCATACTTCCTGAGGAAAAGGTCTTTTTGGCTGCCTGATCAACTTTTTTGGATTCCCATTCAGCTGGAGACTGAGGGAAGGCACCCGAAGCATGTTTTGAACATGAAGCCTGCACAACCAGGCTGTCCGGAGAAAGATGAGTAGACAAAAAATCAGGACCCCCTGGTGCAACCCTGTACCTTCTTGCCACCTGTCTGCACACTGCCGGAGATGAAAGGTTTCTTCCACACCTCCAAGACCGGCTCCAAAATGGCGTCATTGAAAGGCAACAAAGGCTCTGAAGTCGAAGACTGAGAATGCAACACCTCTGTTAGCAAGTTGGATTTGTACTTCACAGAGGGCAGCTGCAAATCCAAAAGCTCTGCTGCCTTCTTGATCACCACATGATAGGGAGCCAATTCCTGAGGCGGAGAAGACCTGGCAGACGTATGCTCCCACTCCGGGGTTGTATCCAACCCACTTGCTTCTTCAATACCTCCAAATTCATCAGAAGAAGAGTCAACTTCACCTTCTTCCACCTCTGCTCGATATCTCCCTTCCTCCAACACCCTCTGGGCCTCCCTTCTCGACCGGATCCGGGGAGCCGGCGTCGACGTCGTGCGCGGCGTCGGTGGAGCCAGAGGTACCGGAGTCGGCGGCGCCATAGGTGGAGTCGGCGGCGCCGGATGCGGCGCCGATGGAGTCGGCCTCGGCGTCGAGGAAGGCTGCGAAGTCTGCTGGTCCCTCCGAGGTCGAATTGGATCCCCAGACGGTGCTGGAAACTGCCAAGAAGGCGCCATCGGCATAAAGGGCATAAAGGGGGCTTGAGCATATTGCTGCGGCACCCCTAGCGTAAATGCCATCGGACCCACGGGACCAGTTGGTGCTCCGGATGGGTAGGCCGCCCTATTAAATATGCCATACATAGCATTCAAAAAATGTGTAGAATCTGTACCTGGAGCCAGGAATCGAGGAAAAGGAACAGACCCTGTATCCCCTTGTGGGGACTCCGGCGTCGGCTCCGCAGTATCTTCCACCGGAGCCGCAGATTCTTCAGGCACCGGAACAGACTCTTCTTGTTCCTGCCATCCATAGAAGCATCCGACTCCACTCGAACCGGAGTCGAAGCCTTAGACGGAGCC
This sequence comes from Triturus cristatus, assembly GCF_964204655.1. NCBI lineage: Eukaryota > Metazoa > Chordata > Amphibia > Caudata > Salamandridae > Triturus > Triturus cristatus. Next base: position 368,008,354 of record NC_140581.1, on the reverse strand, counting down.
GATGACTGCGTCGGGGACTGAGCCGGAGTCCGCTCCTTCGAAGGAGAATGCCTTGGTGACTTCGAAGGAGAAGGAGACAAAGCTTTGCTCCGACGTCGACGGGGCAAAGCCGACATAGACTTTCTGGACTTCGAGGACCGACGTCGAGAAGAATGCTTCCTCTTTTTGTGGTGCTTCTTCGATCTCGAAGACCTCGAAGTCGATGACTCCCTCTTAAGACTTCTCCTTTTTCCTCCCTCTCTTCTCCTCACCGATCTTCATGAAGAGCTTAGTCTTCCTTTCTTTGAGCGCTTTCGGATTCATGCTCCTACAGCATCCGCACTCCTCCATATCGTGGTCCAAAGAGAGGCACCATAAACAGTTCTGGTGTGGATCCGTCATTGACATCAGACCTCCACATTCCCTACAGGGCTTAAAGCCCGACTTCCTAGTCGAAGACATACAGATTTAAACACAGTTACATGGCTAAACTACAAAGTAGCTAGAGAGCACTGGAAAAAAACCGTTGCGCGTAGAAGGCGCGGAAAAAAGGGAACCGACGTCATCACGCCGACGTGGGCTTCTTATGGCTCCGGTGACGTCGAATGGAGTCGCGAGCGGAGCCGATGCATTATGACGTCGCCCACGTCGACGTGGAGTGCTGGGAAAGAAAAGTTCCGTGGAATGCTGGCGCAGGGGATATTCACAAGGTGAGGAATCCACTGGCAGATGTATCCATCAGAAATGGTTAGACTGGAAAGAATATTTTCTGAATTATATTTCAGCTTTAGAAGAGGAGAGTGAGGACGAATTCTCTCCATCTAGAAAAAAGAAAATTATAATACACAGCTTAGGACCAGGAGGGTCTAGAATTTACTATCAAATGGGAAAAAAGCAAGATCTGGAGGGAGTTCACATGTATTTTTGGAGCCTCTTGAAGATCTTGATGCACATTACCAACCCACAGTGTGTGGGAGAATTGGTAGATATGAGTTTTTTCAAAGGAAACAATATAAATCAGAATCTGTTGAAGATTATGCGTCATCTTTGAAAAAATAATCTATTAATTGTGATTTTGGCAATCTCCATGATAGCTTTATTAGAGACCAACTTGTCATGCACTCCATTAATGCTGCTATTCAAGGAAAAGTATGGGTATGTGCAGATGCACCTTTGAATGAAATTATTATTGTTAAAAAAGAGGAAATGTCAAAAAGGTGTGCACAAGTTGCACGTGAAAACAATGAAGAAGGTAATGTAGTTAGCAAAATATCCAGTAATACAAACGAGGGAAAGAAAATTGACAAACACGCTTATAAAGATGTCAGCAAGAAAAGTATTAACTTTAAAAAATATATATATATCAGTACGAGAAAAAACTAACATGTTACAGATGTAGGTACAAAGGCCATAATGCGAATGAAAAATGGTTTCCTGCATTCAAATCCAGATGCAGTTTTTGTGGGATTATGGGCCATTTCACAAAAGTTTGCAGAAGGAGAATTAAGAAAGTCAACAAGAAGGTAGTAGGATGCATTGATGTCAAAAATGAAGAACATATTGATGATGGAAATTCCTCTAGTGATGATAGTATACTATGCATACGCGAGATAAAGGATGCTGATAATGTTGTATGGAATGCATGTTCCACAGGAAAAAAGAAACCAATTTGTGAAGTAAATATAGGAGGTGTAAATTTACAAATAGTACCAGACTCAGGCTCACCGTACACCATCATTCAACGTGATGTATGGGAGAATACATTTGCAAAGGTTCTGTAGCAAAAACTGAAACCTCCTGACATCCAACCAGTAATCTTCACTGGAGAAAAGATTCCCATGGTAGGTTATGTGGAGGTTCTCTTTATGTTCAAAAACAGAAGCGCTATGTGTAAATTATATGATGCAGAAAAAGGACCATCTGTACTAGGATGGATTGATCAGGCAGAACTAGGGATCATCCTCAATCCCAAAATGGAGGATCAATTTATGCTTTTGAAGAATCAGACAAAAAGTCTAGTTAATTACATTGTTAAACAATTTCCGAACGTCTTTTCTGGAAAGGAAGGAAAACTGTGTTTTTCTACATGCAATCATACTCCAAGACAATGCTGTACCAATCTGTCATAAAGCCAGAAACATACCCATTAGTATAAGTGAAGGTGTCATGGCTGAATTCGACATTTTAGAAAAAAAGGGGTAATCGAGCCTGTAGAAAGCGCAGAATGGCTTGCTCCCTTAGTCATAGCGTGCAAACCTGATGGCCGGTTACGCATATGCATTGATTTGAGAGATCTTACCAAAAACATCAAAATAGGTCAATTCCCCTTAACCAGAATTTATGAATTACTAGCACAGACCAATGGGAATGAATATGCTACTTACCAGTATGCATCTGTTCTTGGCATGTAGGGCTGCTGACATTCATATCTGTGCATAGATCGCCGCCTAGTGTTGGGTCCGGATGTTTGCACGTTGTTGTCCTGGAAGAGTCTTTGAAGTATCCTGGGATAGGTGACTCCTCCCCTGGACTACAGTGCGCATGGGCATCCTCTCCATCCTCAGATTGTTTTTCGCCATTGTGGCAGTGATGGAGTAGATACAGAAAGTGATGACCATGCTTTACAGTAATTCTGAGAGCTGCAGCTGCTACAGGCGCCGGGGAGGAGGGAGGGCGATATGAATGTCAGCAGCCCTACATGCCAAGAACAGATGCATACTGGTAAGTAGCATATTCAGTTCGAGGCATGTGGGCTGCTGAATTCATATCTGTGCATAGAATATACAGCAGTGCCCTCTTATTAGCGGCGGCTACCAGTGCCAGCTGCAGCGGTCTGAAAAAGAGTTTTGAGAACAGCCTGTCCTACAGCTGCCTGCTGTTTTGATTGCACATCTACACAATAGTGTTTGGTAAATGTATGTGTAGTGGACCAGGCGGCTGCTCTACATATATCATGCAAAGGAATGTTACCTAGGAAAGCCATGGAGGCCCCTAACTTACGTGTTGAGTGGGCTCGTGGGGGAATCGTTAATGTGCGTTTAGCCTTTTGATAGCAAATTTGAATACATTTAACGATCCATCTGGCTATACCTGTTTTGGAGATTGCCCCACACCACAAAGGTAATGCTAAGGCAACGAAAAGTTGTTTTGTTTTCCTAAAGGGTTTTGTCCTGTCGATATAATACATGAGGGCCCTCTTTACATCCAGTGTATGGAGTGCCCTTTCTGCGACAGTTTGTGGGTTTTGAAAGAAAACAGGCAGTTCAATAGTTTGATTCATGTGGAACTGCGATATCACCTTGGGCATGAATTTGGGGTTGGTACGTAGTACGACCCTGTTGGCGTGAACCTGTATAAATGGCTCTTGAACGGTTAGTGCCTGGAGTTCACTAACTTCGTAAAGAAGTTATCGCTACTAGGAAAGCTACTTTCCAGGTAAGGAATTGAATCTCGCATGAGTGTAGAGGTTCAAAGGGTGGACCCATCAGGCGTGTGAGGACCAAGTTGAGGTTCCACATTGGAGCCGGTGGGTGGCTTGGTAGAATGACTCGTTTGAGTCCTTCCAAGAATGCTTTGATGGCTGCCTGGTCTGCAGATAGGCTGATATTGCGGTCAAATGGACACGTATAGAGGTGTACGCCAGATTGCATCGGTATAGGTGTAAGAGGTAACAAATTATGTTTTGTATGGATGCGTCTAGAGGGTTAATGTCATTATTATTGCAATAAATGACGAACCTTTTCCAATTGGCTGCATAGCAAGCTCTGGTAGTGGGTCTCCTGGCCTCCTTAATGATGTCCATACAGTCAGGTGGCAGGTTTAGGTAGCCAAACTCTAGGACTTCAGGAGCCAGATTGCCAGGTTCAGCTGTTGCGGATCTGGGTGCTGAATCTCTCCATAGTTCTGCGTCAAATGCGCGGGTTTGATCCGCAGCCTTTGATGCGGCACCACGGAAAGTTCGAGAAAGGTGGTGTACTATGGCTGGCGCGCCCACGTTGGAGCAACCAGGACGAGTGTCAGTGAATGTTGTCTGAGTTTGCGTGCCACCAGCGGTATCAGTGGTGCTGGGGGAAAAGCGTACGCAAATCTGCCGGACCAGTTCATCCATATCGCATTGCCCTGCGACTGCGGATGTGGGAACCTGGCGGCAAAGCTTTGGCATTTTGCGTTTTCGCTTCTGGCGAATAGGTCTATCTCTGGATGACCCCATTGCTGGAAGTACGGTTGGAGTACTGATGGGTGTAACTCCCACTCGTGCATCTGGTGGCTGTGTCTGCTGAGCAGATCCGCCATCTGGTTGTCCTTGCCGGGGAGGTGTTCTGCCATGAGGAACATGTTCCTCTGAATGGCCCACTTCCACATGCTCTGAGCCAGATGAGACAACTGTGGAGAGTGTGTTCCTCCCTGCTTCTGTATGTAGTACATGGCAGTCATGTTGTCCGTCCAGATCAACACGACTTTGTTGCACAAGTGTACTTTGAATGCTTTCATAGCCAGGAAGATTGCCATCAGTTCTAGAAGGTTGATGTGCATCTTCTTTTGTTGTGTTGTCCATAGTCCCTGCACTGTGTAATGGAGTACATGAGCTCCCCATCCCTGGAGAGACGCGTCCGCCGTCAGTATTATCTGTGGGACAGGCTCTTGGAACGGTCGGCCCTTGCAAAGGTTTTGTGGATTCCACCAATGCAGATAGTTGTATGCCCGACCGCTCACCAACACTAGGTATTTCAACTGTCCTTGAGCCCGATTCCACTGACGTGCTAAGCACTCCTGAAGCGGGCGCATATGTAGTCTCGCGTGCGGGACTATGAAAATGCAGGAGGCCATCATGCCTATCAACTGCATGAACACTCGCGCGGGAAGGGAGTGTTGTGGTTTGAACTTGGAAATCAGCATTTCTCACTAAATTTGGCTGAGCTGTGGCCGCCAGAGTGTCTATAGTCACACCTAGGTACTGTTGTACGTGTGCGGGCTGGAGATGGGATTTTGGGTAATTTAGTGAGAAACCCAGACTGTGAAGGAGGTGAATGGTGCGGGACATGTGGCTGGCACATTGCTGGGCTGACTTCACTTGAACGAGCCAGTCGTCCAGGTAAGGGTAGACGTGTATGTGCTGCCTCCGTAGATGTGCCGCTACAGTAGCTAGGCATTTTGTGAACACCCTGGGTGCTGTTGTCACGCCAAAGGGGAGGACTTTGAATTGGTAGTGCTGCCCCTGAACAGTGAACCTGAGGTATTTCCTGTGTGAGGGGTGAATGGGCATGTGGAAATACGCATCTTTGAGGTCCAGTGTGGCCAGGAAGTCTCCCTGCTTGAGCAGCGGGAGGACTTGCTGTAAAGTGAGCATGTGAAAATGCTCGGAAAGAATGTACTGGTTCAGGGGTCTCAGGTCTAATATAGGTCTGAGAGACCCGTCCTTTTTTGGTATTAAAAAGTACAGGGAGTACACCCCCGTACCTTGCTCGTGGACGGGTACGACCTCTATTGCGCCTTTTAGTAGCATACTTTGCACCTCCTGCTGTAAGAGCGTTAAGTGCTCTGAGGACATAGGACGGTTTTTTGGAGGTATTGTGGGTGGAGTTGAGGTTAATTCTAGGCAGTAACCGTATTTGACAATATCTTTGACCCACCTGTCCGTGGTGATGGAGTTCCACGTGGACAGGAACCTTTGTAGCCTTCCCCCGACAGGTGTTATGTGGTCGGGAGGAAGGGAGAGGGCGTCACTGCTTGTTCTTGGGGGAGGACCTGGTGTTGCCGTAGCCGCGTCCTCTGCCCTTTGTGCTGGAGCCACGATATCCACCCCGGGTGTTTTTATCGTAGGTGTTGTGTGTTGCCCTTGTTGTATGTTTGCTGTGACCCCTGTCCTCTACCTGCTCCTCTATTTCCGGGGCGACGAAAGGAGCCGCTCCGAAAGGACTGCGTTTGTAGGGCCCCCATAGACTTTGCAGTGTCTGTGTCCTTTTTAATTTTCTCTAGGGTGGTGTCAACCTCCGGCCCGAATAAGTAGTCGGGGTTGACAGGTTGGTTGAGGAGGTTATTTTGTACCTCCGGTTTGAATCCGGAGATTCGCAACCAGGCGTGTCGTCGCAACATGACGCTAGTGTTTATGGCTCTGGCAGCTGTATCCGCGGCATCCAGTGCACACTTTATGGATGCATTTGTGAGCAGTTGTCCCTCCCTGATGAGGATCTCTGCACCTTCTTTGAATTGGTATGGGAGATGTTGGAGTAGTTGCTCTAATGGGTCGTAGTGCGCTCGATCGTAGCGAGCGAGGAGCGCTTGAGTATTGGCAATGCGCCATATGTTAGCTGCCTGGGCGGCAACCCGTTTGCCAGAGGTCTCCAGCACCTTGGACTCTTTGTCCGGGGGAGGAGCATCACCTGTTTGCGAGTGTGCCCTCTTGCAAGCATTCGCAACAACAATGGAATCCAGAGGTAACTGGCCTCTAATGTAAGTAGGGTCCCCAGGCGCTGATCTGTATTTTTTGTCGATCCTGGGGTTTATCACTCTTGCCCTGGTGGGTTCCTTGAAGATGTCCTTTGCTGGGCAGAGTTTTTATATTCCTTTCTGAGGATGCGAAAGTATACATGAGAAAGTCGTCCTCGACGGTGTCAGAGTGAAGTTGCACCCCATGATTGGCCGCAGCACGTTCAATTAGAGCGTTGAACGCGGCAGTGTCCTCTGTGGGAGATGTTTTTGCTCCATAGAGTTGCGGGTCTTGTGCATCCATAGGTGCACCTGGGTCTACAGGGTCATCCCAAGCTTGATCAGGGTCCTGTTGGCCTTCAGGGTCCATCTCTCCGGGGTAGGGGACTTGGTCACCCATGTAGTCCTCCAACGCATCCGTGTCGGAGTGTGTGGGAGAGAAGGACTGTGGATCCTGGTAGGGTGAATGGAAAGGTTCGTAAAGAACTGGTTCCGAAGCCACTGGCAGCTTTCTCTTAAGTGGGATCCGGAAGGAGTCCAAAGCTGGCTCAGAAGTTATTCTCCTTTTGTGGATAATCATCCTGCCAGTGTCGGCGTCGATGAGATGTGATGGAGACGTCTCCGCAGAGCGTTCGGCAGGCGTGATCGTGGTGTGGGTGACCCGTGTCCTGATTTGAAACAGTTTCGGGGCCGTGGATGGTGGCAGGCCAAAAGTAATGTTGGCTGGTGCCGAAGAGGCTGTTGGAGCTTTCATCGGCTCGGAGCCCGACGTGTCCTGGAGGACCGTTTTGTTTTTGGTGCGTTGCGCAGCAACGGGTCGCACCTGGAGCGCCATCGATTCCTTTGCGCCGACCGGTTCTGTAGAGGCGGGCGTGGACTTCTTCGGCGCCGGTGAGTCATCGAGTCGAGGGGCGGGAATGGCCGTCGACGATGTGTGGCGTTGGTGGTGCCGTCGAAGGGGTGGGAGACGCAGCAGGCAGTTTGACCTTTGGGGTCGGAGCCGATCGCGTCGGTGCCGGGAGCCGAGTAGGTTTGGTGGCACCGAAGGGCTTTTTCCGTATGTCGACTCCGACATCGGCCGCTTCAAGCTCGGCACCGAAGTCTCGTTTGGTGCGCTCGGTGCCGACGGGTTTTGCTGGCGTCGAAGGTGTGGTGGGCCTCGATCCGACCATCGCCACTTTCGGTTATAATTGAACCAATACAGCTTTTGGTTTCGGTTTCGAAGAAGGGAAACCAGCCGGTTTGGGCATTATTGGCTGCCGCTGAATGTCCGAGGCCGGGCCAGAGGGCGAGGCTGAAGAACTGCGGGATAGGTGTTGGGTAAGGCCCGAAGGCGATCCCTCGACCGGAGCCATAGACTGTTGCACTGGGATATCCTCAGTCTGTACGGGTAGGCCTTGCTCGTCACCGGAGCTACTCTCTTCGGCCCCTAAGGCCTCATTGTAGTCTCCTACCTCGGTGTCGTCTTCATCTCTGCGAAAGAATCTCTTCGACGTCTTCCGATCCGGAGTCATGTTCGGAAGCGGGACTGGAGGGTAGGTTCTCCACTTCTTCGACATCTTCGGTCTCGGCGCTGAAGATGTCGGCCGGGGCCGGTGCCGCTTGCTGCGCCTCGAGTCTCGCTGCTCGTCGATTCCGGAGAGTCTTCAGGGATCGAAATCGGGCACAGGCCATACATGTAGATTCGTCGTGATCCGGTGAAAGGCATTTGTTGCACACCGGATGGACGTCGATGTGGGGATATTTCGCATTACATACAGGACACCGCTTGAATGGTGTCCTCGATTCCATCGTCGATGACGGGTCGATGGTCGGGTAAGATGCGAAAAAGTTGGTTCTGGAAGTTAGTAAACTAACAAGATAATATCGATACCGATCGGGAACAGTACCGACGCGAACTAAAGGCCTTTTGGCCTAGAAAAAGTTTTTCCTAACTTGAGTCAAGATAAGCACATCCGAACCCAATGGCGGAAAAAAACTATCTGAGGATGGAGAGGATGCCCATGCGCACTGTAGTCCAGGGGAGGAGTCACCTATCCCAAGATACTTCGAAGACTCTTCCAGGACAACAACGTGCAAACATCCGGACCCAACACTAGGCGGCGATCTATGCACAGATATGAATTCAGCAGCCCACATGCCTCGAACTAAATTGATTTCGACCATGGATTTAACATCTGCATATCATCAAATCCAGTTACATGACAGCAGCAGAGGCCTAACAGCCTTTATAACTCCTTTTGGATGTTAATACTTCATGCGAATGCCCATCGGCCTTGCTTCTGCCGTGTTCCAAAGGTTAATGCACAAATTATTTTAAAGGGTTAAATGGCATAACCTACTTCCAGGATGATATATTAATCATGGGTCGCGAAAAGAATGAATATGATGAAAGATTAAAAACTGTTCTCCACATTAACTGCTGAACTTAAGAAATGCAAATTTGGGATGACGTCAATTACATACCTGGGCCATGAAGTAAGTGGGGATGGAATCTCTCAAAAAAAGGGGTTAAATGAAGCAATCAGAAAGGCTCCCACACCAAAGTCGAAATATGAAATAAGATTTCTTGGCATGGCTGAATTGTACTCAAAATTCATACAGAATTTCACATCCAAAACTTAGAATTCAAGACAACTACTTAAGGTAAAACAAGAATTTCTCTGGAATAAGGAACTTTAAGATGATTTTGTAAAAATAAAAAATGATCTTATTTCTGCCTTCCCTCTACAAGCTTTTGACAATCTTGAATTAAGCATTATCCCCACCGATGCGAGTGGCAAAGGCTTAGGAACAGTACTATCACAAATCAATGACAGGTGAATAAGTGACTATCGCTTTTGCTTCTCTATCACTATCTCCAACAGAAGAAAAATACTCTGTGATAAGAGAAAGAAATGGAAAAATTCATGCAGTATGTGTGGAGCACTAATTTTATTCTCAGTACCGACCATAAACCATTACTTAAAGTATTAACCACAGAAGGTATATTCAAGCACACTCCAAGAATAGCAAAAATGAATTTGAAACTCTTGGATTTCACTTACGATATTGAATACCTACCTGGGAAAAGAAATCTGGTAGCGGACTACCTCAGTAGATCTCCCTTACCGTATGAAACTTCTGAACAAACTGATTGGGATGACTTCAATGTAGCTGTAGTATATGACAATACTAATGCCATCACTGTGAGAAGTTGGCCTGATGTATGATGTCACTAGCTCTAGTGTACACCTTCTATCAGTCCAAACAATCCTTATGGTGATTGGTTGTAAAGTCAACCTTATAGACCAGCTATCCTAGTGGTAGCATGGACAAGAGCAGTCTTAGGCTAAACTCTGAATGGCATGTGAAGCCAGCTGTTATACCATATGTAATCCCTTGAATACCAAATGAAAGGACACCACAACAGATATATATATATAAAATAAAGTGTATTTATTCTAGTCAAACCCTCAGCACTCTTTATGAGATTCGAGGTAAGTACAACACAGTCTTATTTAAGCATACACACAGGTAAGTAATACAGTTAGGCCCTAGGGGCCACGCAAACCATATACTAAAGAAGTGGTATAAAGACCACTGTCACGGAAATAGGATAGGCCTAGGGAATCGCTGGGGCTACACTACACTAGCAACAGTTAGGAAGTGGGAGGCCCACGGGATTCAGGTGCAGAGGGGAAACACTCACGCGTAATGCGTAAAAGTCGATAGTATTACTAGCAGTTAGAAATTAACAGTTTAAGGACACTTCTGAAGAGGCTAGAGAGTCGAGACTCGGAAACTAGACCCTAGGATAGTCACTACCCTTGTGAGCACCGGAGTACCCAAGTTACCTAGCCCACGGACTGCGGGTGCATAGGTGTGAACTTGCCTCGGGTTTCGTCGTGGACTTCTATGGATGCCTGAAGGAAAGTTGCTGACAGGCGGTCAGTGAAGAGTGTCCGGTGGATCCCAAGGCTGGGAACAAGGAGAGGATACCTGCAAGCAGAAGGGACAGAGTCAAGGTCACTAACCAGTGACCACGTGGAACCAGGAAGGAACCAGGCGATGTCGTGAAGATTGCAGGTGAAAGGTGAAGCTTGTCGCTGCAGCCACGGGTACCAGGAGACGTCGAGGACGACCAGGACCAGGAGGCGAGCTGTCCCACGAAGGCTCTTGCTGTCGGCGGTGTCCAAGTCGAACTAGGACTCACCAAGCCTTGGCAAGCGGAACCCACGAAGAAAGGAGGACTTGCTTCTGGTGCAGACCTGGAAGGTCTGGGGTGCTTCTCTTTTGCAAAGAAGCGGGAGCCAGTCTGGAGGAGCCAAACCAGCAGTGAAAGATTAAGGTGTGTCGTCACAAAGGCTGCTAGCCAACGGGCAAGCAACCGGACAGACGCGGCAAGCAGGAAAATGCAGAAGGGCCCCACGCAGGACTCATGGAGTGCGGGGGGCTGATCTTCGGTGCAGATGGTGCTTGGGGTTGGGGCTTCTCAATCCCCGGTGCACAACTTAGAGGGTGCCTCAGAAGCTGCGCTGGAAGATACTCGCCACTTTTCCCAGTTAGCCGGTCCCACGTCTCTCGTCGCCTCCACGGATCTCAGCTCGGCTGTGGATGTGGATCAGGGTAGGAGAAGTCTGGAAGTCAAGGCTCTGGTCGGGCTCTGCAGTCGGTCCCTCGTAGAACTTCAGCAAAGCAAAGGGTAGTCTCTTGATGGTGCCTGTTTGCACAGGGTAGCCACTGCTTGGCCACAAGGGAGATTCTTCAGTCTTCTTTCGTCGAATGTCGAAGGTCCAGAGTTTCTGTTCAAGTTGCAGGTTCAGGATAATCTAATCTCCTGGGGCCCAGCTACCACTCTTATCCAAATCTGGGGGGCTGGGTTACCTGCTAGGTCACGCCTTATGGGTGGGACCTGGGAGGGGGGTGGTTACACCCCCTTCCCTTTGTCCAGTTTCGCGCCAGGACTGGGGCTGGAGTGCCCCAGCACCGGTTTGAACTGGACTATGCACGGGACACCTTGTGTGCCCCAGGCATGTCTCATTCTTTTCATCCCTCCCTGCCCCAATACACTAAGGCCTGTCTGGGGTGGTGCTCGCACCTCCCAAGGCAGGAAACCTATTGTCCAAGCCTCCCTTGCCGGGATCACTCCCAGCAGCAGGAGGTCAGACTCGTGTCTGTGGCAGCAGCATCCATTTTGTGATGCTGGGGCTCTGGTTAACTTTAACCGGGTAAGTAGGTTACAACATGTCTTCTCCCTCTAGAAGGGAGGGATAATATCCTCATCCCCAGAAATGGGATGGGGGTATTATTCCAAAGTGTTAGACACCTTACACGACATGTTTTGATAAAGCCAAGCCATAGTTACCATAACCGTTTAAGATTATAAGGCACTTTAAGAGTATATGGTAGGCTATATCATAGAACAGCTATAAGGACATGGTTCCGAAAGCTGCAGATAGGCTCAGCTCATGCTAGAGCACCATCTCACATGTTACCAAGCACTCTGCCTCCAGGATTGTTAAGGCCTGCCATAGGAGTGGCTGATAGGTACACATGTGTCTATATGTAAGTTAGATATAGGAATACTACACCTAAGCAAGGAGTGATTACACGACCTTGCCCCAGCTGAGTGATCAGCCAGTTGTGTCATAATGGAAGGCCAGGCCAGGGGTGGAATAATACATGCTGCAGCCCCTGGTAGGCCTAGGGTACACCTATGCCCTGGGTACCTAAGGTACACTGTACAGGGGCCAATAAGGTGATCCTATCCAAATGGGTTATGCACCTAAAGTACATAGTATCAATTTAGAGAGAGAACAGCAGGGCTGTGGGTCTGATTAGCAGGCCCACAGCCACATCTAAGTCGAAAACCAGTAAAGCAAAAGCAAAAAGTGGGGGTGAACATAGAAAGCAGACCCTACTCTCCTACAATCACTAAGGAAGAATGTAACATTGTATATTCACAAGATGAGGTATTGTGTAAAGCAGCATCCTTCATCACCCAAGGATGGCCCAGCAAAAACGAAAGGAGAATTAAGAGCTATGGGGGAAATACAAAATGAACTATCTATTGACAATTATGGTTATATTTGCAGAGGAGAGAGAATTGTTGTTCCCGCAACATTACGAGCCAAGGTCTTAGAATTAAATCATTAAGGTCGTCTTGGCATCCTGAAGTTAAAAGCCAGGATCAAAATGTCATATTGGTGGCCAGGTATGAACAGATATAGAAAAATTTGTTAAACGATGTTCTATTTGTCAAGATGCTGATAAAACCCAACGGGTACTCAGACACACTCTTGGCTCTAAACTCCTTCCTGATTGACCTTGGGAAAATCTCAGTATTGATTGGTTGGTCCCATTGATGAAGGACCACATAAGCACATTCTGGTAGTCGTGGATGATTACTCAAAGATTGAGATCACTGAAAACTTTGACACGAAACAAGTCATAAAATTTTCGGTGAGCTCAATCTCTGGCAGTTAGAGAGTATGCTTGCTGTTTAGTAGATGTATTTTCCTTGCTCCCAATAAACCTACTTCTTCTACATACCGGCATGGAGTATCTTTACATTACTCAGTTTTAACCGAGAGTGTGCTCGTCTCTGTAGCTTTAAAACAGACATACAAATCAAAGATGGCGGTCACGTCAGTGATATCAGCATGCTGGAGCACCATGCAAGACCATTTAAAATCTCCAGACAGTGCAAAATTGTGCAGCCAGGATCCTTCAGGAGATTCCAAAATGTCAATCTGCAAAACCAGCCTTGAAATCTCTTCATTGGCTCCCCATCAAGGAGAGAGTTAATTTTAAGGCTATGTGTACTGTTCACTAGACGCTAGCAGGGAAGTGGCCTTCCATCAATCACTCTACTGTCCGGCCTTACTGTAGTGTCGCGCGTTAGCTCTGCTTTGTTCGCGTGTTTTGTGATTCGGTTTCACGAGGACAAAGCAGAGCGTGAATGCGCATAGGAGTTGTATATATTTAAATATGCATGCTCGAGGGCATTACCTCGAGCGTAAGATGTCCGTTATGGAAGTTGTTTATGTAGAAAGTAGATGTATCAGTTAGAGATGCCGTTATGCTGAGAGAGAGAGCCAGACGATAGAAGACATCCGGTTGAGCATATCAATAAATTACATTTCAATTCAACTTATTTAAGTGTATTTACTACACTTACATTTTGGCGACTGGGAGCTCGACCTGAGAGAATTCACGCGTTTTCTTCTGGATGCTTACGAGGTGTTTTCTTCACTTTTCTGGATTGGTTACTCGGATATCCAGCGACCTCATTTGGCTTCATTACGAAGGAACCATCACACCATTGGCTGTTTGGTTTTCTATTTCTTCGTTTGGTTGGTTAACACACCACGAAGTACTCAGCACACCATTGGCTGGTTGATTGTCAGTTTCATCGGCTTTGCTTACTCACTTCCTAATACTTGCCAAGTCAAGTCCACGTTCCCACATGTTCCGCGTTGGTTGTTGACTTTACAGCCTTTTCCTGCTTTGATTCGAAACAGCAGTATGCGGTAAGGTGTGCGCTTCGTTTCGATTGGAGGCAAAGTTTGTGTGACTTCAGTGTGGCAAGTGACAAGCAGTAACGACGTTTGGCTGGCACCAGTTGATTATCTCTTTTTTCTGTGCGCAACGCGAACAATTTTTTATCCTTTATTGCGCGCAAGAGAGGATTCAACAGAGTGTTATCGTGAAACCAACCACAAGCTTAATTGTGCCTCACACATTCTGGAAGTCTATTACTCCTGTGTGAATGGCTGGTGAAGTTTTTTTTTCCTGTTCTTTACATTGAAAGATAAAGAACATTTTTAGCAAAAGCGTTTTAGTGTCACAACTTTCAAGAGAATTACTCTTATCAACAAGGATCTTTGGGAAGTTATATTTTTTTCTTCCTCAGCAAGATCTTATGAACTTAAGTTATAATTCAACTGTAATCCAATTTCATTTCAGGTTTAAGTCTTCATTGCAGTTTATTTCCATGTTCTCACCATAACTCGATTTCTATTTCAGGTTTAGATACAGATTAAATTGTGTATTTTATTTTTTTTCTTTTTCTTTTCTTTTTCTCTTTCTCACTAAACTTTAACGATGGCTACGCCTATCACCAGCATTACGGTCAATCTACCTAAAGAATTTTTGTGCACTCCTGGTGATCCTCTTGTCCCATGGTTACAATGGAAAGAGTATTTTATTAACTATTTGTTCACCATTGACCATGCAAATAAACTTTCTGCGGACAGAAAAAAAGGGCTACTAATGCACAGTTTAGGACCAGAAGGCTTAAGGGTTTATAACAAGTTAAGTAAGGAAACCGTTGCTGGTGATGAAAATGTATTTAATCAAGCCATCAGACAATTGGACAATTATTTTTCGCCTAAAGTCTGCATTGGTGTTACAAGGTTTAAATTCTTCAAAAGAAAACAACTTAAAGATGAATCTTTTGAGGATTTTGTAACTGCTCTTCAGAAGTTAGCCATTGACTGCAGATTTGGCGTTATTGAGGAAGAATTAATTAGAGACCAAGTTGTAATGCATGCATATGATTCTGCCATTCAAGACAGGTTATGGGTTAATGGAGATAATGCACTCAAGGATGTATTAGCTATCGCCAGGAAGGGAGAATTGTCAGGGAGATGCTCTAAGGCACTAAAGAAAGAAAATTCTGATGATACTCAGCACGACACTGTAGCCAGGGTAGTTTCTAACAGAGCTAAAGGCAATACTCCAAAGTTCACAGTAAAGAACAAAATTGGTTCAGTTAAGAAAGACAAAGTATACAAATGTTATCGTTGTGATAGTAAGAACCATTTAGCCAATGATAAAAGCTGCCCTGCTATTAAACAGAGATGCTCCATCTGTAAAAAGATGGGTCATTTCAGCAAAGTATGTCATGCCACTAGTTTTAAAAATCAACAAGTCAAATGTATTGAGGAAGGGTATGTTTCTTCTAACAATGATGATGGTGATGATGATGATTCTTCCAAATTTTTCAGTAATGTAGTTCTCAATATCATTGACGCTAATGATTCTAGCAAGCCCATGTGTCACATCTCTTTAGGAGGTGTTAACATTGACATAGCTGCTGATTCAGGATCCCCTTTTACAATTGTAAATTAATCTGTTTGGTCAGATAAATTTGTCATGAAACTTGGTCCTGAATTAAATACTCCTGACATTACACCTTTAAGTTATAATGGTGAGCCTATAGATTTAGTAGGATACCGTGAATTAGTATTTAGATTCAAAAGCAGAAATGCGTTATGCAAGCTTTATGTATCAAAAAAAGGGTCTTCTGTTTTGGGTTGGAAGGACCAAAGAAAACTTGACATAATACTTGATCCTAATGGAATTGAACAAGTCCTTGTTGTAAATGAAGGGGAATCCTTGAAGGAAGTGCTTTATAGTAAATTCCCAGAAGTGTGTTCAGGCAAGTTAGGAAAAATTGAGGGTTTGAACATCTCATTCGTCTCATACCTGATGCGTGCCCTAAAATTCATAAATTACGCAATGTGCCTTTTTCAGTGAGAGATGAAGTACAGAAGGAACTCGAGTGTTTAATGAAAAAAGGAGTTAATGAAGCAGTTGAAGCTTCATTATGGATTTCTCCATTGGTTGCAGCCAGGAAATCCAATGGTAATCTCAGGTTCTGCATTGATTTGAGACATCTGAATGACAATATATTGGTTGATCAATTTCCTGTCCCTAAAATTAATGAAATGATCACCAAATGTAAAGGAATGACTGTTTTTTCAACAATTGACTTATCCCAAGCGTATCATCAGATTCCGTTGGCTGACTCTTGCAAACATTTAACATCTTTTATATCTCACATTGGATGTTTTCAATACACAAGAATGCCTTTTGGGCTCGCCTCGGCGGCGGCTGTTTTTCAGCGACTGATGTTTAAAATTTTTGGGCATTTGAACTATGTTCTTATTTTTCAAGACGATATTTTGATAATGGGCAAGGACAGCCAAGAGCACAAAGCAAGGCTATTACATGTCATGTCTCTGTTGAAAAAATTTGGGTTAACCATTGAACCTTCAAAATGTAATTTCGCCTCAAATGTAGTAACTTACTTGGGTCATGAAATCAGCGCCTCGGGTATTCGCCCAAAAACTAAATTAGTTTCTGCAATTTCTGATGCCCCCAGTCCAAAGAGCAAAGACGAAGTTAAATCCTTTTTGGGGTTAGTTGAGTTTTTCTCAAAATTTGTAAAAAATTTCTCATGCAGAACTTCTCATATTAGAGATCTTCTTAAATCAAATAGTACATTTTTTTGGAGTGACATTTGTCAAGAGGAGTTTAACGACGTAAAAAATGCTATAGTTTCTGCTCCTGCACTCCAAGGTTTTGATCCAAAGGCAAGAAATATAATCACCACAGATGCTAGTGGGACTGGGATCGGCGCAGTTTTTTCACAGATGGATAAATATGGTTCAGAACACATTGTGGCGTATGCTTCTAGGTCATTGTCTCCTGCAGAAACTCGCTATGCTGTAATCGAAAGGGAAGCTCTTGCGTGTGTTTGGGCTTTAGAGCATTTTCGTACTTTTATATGGGGTAGTGATGTTACCATCAAGTGCGACCACAAACCCTTGGTTAAAGTCTTAAAAAATGTAGGTATGATAAATGTGTCTTCTAGGCTAGCTCGCATCTCAATGAGACGTATAGATTTTTTGTACAAGGTGGAATACTTACCAGGGAAAAGAAATGCTGTAGCTGATTTTTTGTCAAGATTACCGGTCCAATTGGTTGAAAATAGAGATTAACTGATGGATAATGAGCAAGTGGCATTACTTTGGGATCATGGTAAGGAGGCATTAAATAAAAATGAATGGGAAGAGGCGTGTGCCAATGATGAATGTTTGAAGGAGGTTTCGAAATTAGTCATTGGTGGATGGCTGCGCAAGCCAGAAGCAAGCGATATCAAACCTTTCTGGGAAGTCAGGAATAATTTGTCTTGTGTTGATGGTATGTTAATGAGGGGCGATAAGATTGTTCCTCCTTCAGCCCTCAGAGAGAAGATTTTAACGTTAGGTCACGTAGGACATTTGGGAATTAATACGACAAAGTGTATTGTTAAGAACAAGTTCTGGTGGCCTGGTTTGGACATTTGTGTAAAGATTAATAAGAGATTGTAGTTTATGTTCCAATGCTGATAAATCCCTTAAAACTCTTAGACCACCATTGAGTGATTTTTATTGTCCTAGTGTACCTTGGGAAAGTACTGCAGTGGACATCATGGGTCCTATTGGTGATTCGAGTAAGTACATAATTTCCGTGATGGATGTTTTTTCTAAGTGGCCTGTCCTCAAGATAATCAAAAAAGTTGATACGGAATCTGTAATTGCATTCTTTGACGAAGTGTTTACTTCTGAAGGCACTCCAGTTAACATTATTAGTGATAATGGGGTACAGTTTACATCGGAAAGCATGACTAACTATTTAACGAAATGCGGTATCACTCATAGAACCACGTCCTTATACAACCCGAGTGGTAATGGTTTAGTCGAAAGGTATAACAGGGTTTTAAAAGGTGCCATACAACTAGCTTGCCAAAATAGTATCCCATGGGAAATTCAAATTTTCAAAACTTTATGGGCATACAGAGTTGCTGTTACCGAATCAACCAAGTTTCATCCGTTTGAGCTGATGAGGGGAAGAAAACCAAGGGGAAAATGGTGTCCTGGTTGGGTTAAAAACTCTGAGGATGTGATTTGGTCATCTAAGGAGGTAAAAAATAACTTGTCCACTAAACATGATGAATATAAAAGATTTTATGTTAACAAACATGGAACTAAACATGTCAACATTTCTATTGGATAGTGAGTTAGGATCAAGAAACCAGGTTTTACCAAGAAGGGGTTTAGCAAATTTTTTCCACCCCAACGCATCATTTCCTTAAAGAAAAATGCAATTGTTGTGGAGGATGGAAAGTGTTGGAATTTGAAGAGAGTTGCATTATGTAACCCTCCCAAACCTAGTTTGAATGCTCAACCCATTGTACTTGGTAAAAGTGTTAATGATCCTTCTCAACATGGTGATGTCAAGCTTGATAATGTCAAACATATGTCTTCAAAGAAGGAAAGTGTTTTGGTAAGGCCTAAAAGAACTACCAAACCACCTGTATCTTTACAAGATTATATATGTGACTAAGTTAATGTTTTGTGTAAGGGAGGAGATGTGTAGTGTCGCACGTTAGCTCTGCTTTGTTCACGTGTTTTGTGATTCGGTTTCACGAGGACAAAGCAGAGCGTGAATGCGCATAGGAGTTGTATATATTTAAATATGCATGCTCGAGGGCATTACCTCGAGCGTAAGATGTCCGTTATGGAAGTTGTTTATGTAGAAAGTAGATGTATCTGTTAGAGATGCCGTTATGCTGAGAGATTGAGCCAGACGATAGAAGACGTCCGGTTGAGCATATCAATAAATTACATTTCAATTCAACTTATTTAAGTGTATTTACTACACTTATCTTGCGAACAGACGCCTGCGTTCGGCCGATATATGTCTTGCCGCAGTTCCTAGGATTAAGGCAGCTAGGAGTGGAGGCCGCCTGTTTTCTTATAATGTCCCTAGGTTCTGGAATACGCTTCCACTTTATCTGCGTAGGGAATCCAACAATCCGACCTTTCGCAAATTGTTAAAAACATAGCTAGTATGGTTGTGGTGTCTATCATTTTGCCGCTGTCAGTGCTGGGATGCCCCTGGGTAGCTATGCGCTTTACAAATGCTTTTTTCATTTCATTTCATAACAGCTCGCGTGGTCCCTGGCCTCCTCTGCTCACGGCTGCAATCAACGCGCGCCTAGGGGGCAATCCACACAGGCCTTTTCAAATGGCGCATTGGATCCTCCCGCACAAACGGTAAAGGGACATGCGCTCCTCAGAGTCCAGAAATACACACTCCTAAAACCCCAGATGCAAAAAAACTTAATCGCACAGGCCGCAATAAAACAAATAAAGTTACAGTTTACCAGCAGTGTCGAAATAGTTGATCACTGTTAGAAATGGAATTTCTGGTTGGATAAGGCTTGCGCTAAAGCAGGCAAAAACCACCACTTTAGTCAGTGCAAGGGTGTTACACGCCAAACATAACCCCTTCTCACCCCCTTGGTAGCTTGGCACGAGCAGTCAGGCTTATTCCAGAGGCAATCTGTAAAGCATTTGCCCAAGACACATAGCAACCACATACTAGGCACACCACAAAAACAACTCTACACCAGGTTACACCAAAAACGGCCTTTGTATTATCATAAAACACATCAGAATAGTAATCACACAATATACACTGTGCCAACTGGCACTGGGCAATATTTACAGGGGATTATATACACATACAACCAGTAATTACTGAAAAACACTGTACTCGACAGCAACCTGCAACAAAGCATATTATGCACAGTATCACATTAGGAGTGGAATATATTCTGCGCCAACCTCAAGCCTATACATATTAGCCGATAAGGAGTAGTTTCTTTTCTGTAACTCCAGTTCTGTAGTAGGGGTATCTCTGTGATAGTCATAATCTAGTGAATAGTCCCGCCCATGTGCGTGGACCCCGGAGCAATAAAAAATAATCTCTTAACGTGTCAAATCATGCAGACCTGCATCCACCTTTAAGAGAGAATTTAATTTAAAGACAGATAATGCAGCCTATACCCACAGGCTACACTGTCCAGTACTTCAACTAGAATTCCACCAACATCCACAAACAGCACTGCCTGTCCAGCTTTTCTCCACACAGAAAAAAACCCTGCCTCTACCAGCAAAAGCCTCTGGAATGATAGAGAGGAAGGAGTGGACAGACAAGCCCCATAGGCTGCAATTATGTGGCTGAGAACAGGATACTGTGACTTTAAGAAAACTTTCCAGATTTCCAGAACTTTCCCAGTATCCCAGAATGCACAGCAGGTCCCTTCTACTTTCAGTTCTTTTTGAAGGCGTAGCACGCCAGACCTGTAGCATTCCTCACATGAAGAATTCTCTCTCCACCGGGGAGAAGGGCGGGCGCTTATGACTATCACAGAGATACCCCTACTACAGAACTGGAGTTACAGAAAAGAAACTACTCCTTCTGTAGTAGGGGATCTCTGTGTATAGTCATAATCTAGTGAATAGAATGGCAAGCCCATCCCCATACAACAACGGCGGTGGAGAACACACAAGACAATACCACTGCTGTGCGAACAAATTTCGCAGCGAAGCCTGCCCAACCTGAGCATCTGCCCTGGCATCCGTGTACACATTGGTTGTAGGATGTGGCTTTTATTAGCCAGTCGTCCAAATATGGGAAGACGTGAATGTGCTGTCTTCTGAGGTGTGCCGCCACTACCGCTAGGCACTTGGTGAATACCCTTGGTGCTGTTGTGACCCCGAATGGGAGCACCTTTAACTGGTAGTGTTGTCCGTCCACTATCTGAGGTACTTTCTGTGAGCATGGTGTACCGGAATGTGAAAGTATGCGTCTTTCAAGTCCAGTGTGGTGAGAAAGTCGTTCTGGGAGAGGAGCGGAAGTACCTGCTGAAGTGTTACCATGTGAAAATGGTCCGAAAGGCATGAGATCTAAAATAGGTCGTAGAGTCTCATCTCTTTTTGGTATCAGAAAATACAGGGAGTAGACCCCTACATTTTGCTGATCGGGGTGGGGACCTGTCCTACTGCATGTTTTTGGAGGAGGGAGATTACCTCTTGTTTTAGTAACGTGGAATGTTCTTGTGACATTGGGCGTTGCCTGGGAGGAATATGGGGGGGGGGGGGGGGGGGGGGGTTTAGATGTGAGTTCTAGGCAGTACCCTGAACGAATAATTTGGGTCATCCATTTGTCTGATGTGATGGACTCCCAGACGTGAAGAAAATGTTTTAGTCTGCCCCCGACCGGAGTGGGATGGTCTGGAGGGAGCAGGGGAAAGTCATTGGGTAGGCGGTGTGGCAGAGCGGGCGGTATTTGTTTTGCCTCTGCCTTTATTGTTATTGCCTCTATGGCCGCCTACTTGATAACCCCTTGTGAAGGTGGACTGAGGAGGGGATTTGTAGGACATGGACGCGCTGAGGAGTAGCCTCTGCCCGTGCCCCAAAAGGAAGAGCGGTGAAAGGAGAGCCTAGGAGGGTGTGACTGTAGGGCTCCCATAGATTTCGCTGTATCTGTGTCTTTCTTCATCTTCGAGGGCTTCATCTACCTTTGGGCCAAATAAATGTTCTTGATCAAATGGATGGTATAATATGGAGGCTTGTACCTCAGGTTTAAAGCCTGAAACTCTCAGCCAAGCTTGGCGACGGAGGAGGACACAAGTGTTAATGGCCCTGGAGGCTGTGTCTGCTGCGTCTAAGGCACAGCGTATAGAGGCATTAGTTATGGTCTTACCCTCTTGAATTAGTTCATTGGCCCCATTTTTGTATTTTTCTGGGAGATGGTGCAGGATGGTTTTTAGTTCATCATAATGCGCTCTGTCGTATCTGCCCAATAGTGCTTGAGTTTTGGCGATACGCCATATATTGGCTGCCTGTGACGCAGTGAGTTTTCCTGACGCGTCCAGGAGCTTTGACTCTTTGTCAGGCGGCGGTGCTTCACCTGACGCCTGAGAATTTGATCTCTTCCTTGCAGTGGATTCCACTAGGGAATCCAGTGGTGCTGGCCCTTTGATGTAGGCAGGATCTGTGGGGGCAGCTTTATACTTTCTCGATGCGTGGGTTTAGGACCCTAGCCCTGACTGGGTCTTTAAAAACCTCTGGCGCATGTTTTATTACCCCTTTGAGCATAGGTAGTATAGCAGTAGACCTATGTGCCGAATCAAAGGTGTCTAGGAGGAAATCTTCCTCTACTGGGTCAGTGTGTAGCTCTACCCAGTGATAATGTGCCGCCCTCTGAAGTAGGTGGTGAAAACCTAATGAGTCTTCTGGTGGAGATGGCCTGGATGGATAAAGGTCATCTTGTGAGACATCTGGAATGTCTGGATTATTATAATCTTCCCATGGGTCTGGGGATCCTGTAGGGGTGGGGTCTTGTTGCACATCTGCTGGGTCGTAGTATGGGTCCCCCTGATCATCATGGTCTGGAGACGGGGTCGGAGAGCGATGAGGCAGGGGTGGAGAAGGTGGAGGGGGCGGAGGTGGAGAGGGTGGAGGAGGTGGAGGAGGTGGGAAAGGCACTCTGAAAGAGGAGGTAGCACAGTCCTTCCTTTTTAGAGGTGGAGGAGGAGCTGGTTTGTCCAAATGTCTCTTTTTAGAAGACAGTGCCAAATGTCCAGTTTTTGGATCCTTGGTAAGTGTATTTTGCAAAGTATCCGGTGTAAATAGTTCTTGCGACACTGGTTGTTCGGTCGGCGCCGACGTTTTCGGGGCCGATGGCTTTTTAGGCTCGTCTGTGCCATGCTTTTTTGGAACCTCCGATTTCTTGTTCGGTGCAGAGACAGGTTTCGGCACGGGAGTGTCGGTGGCGAGGGCCTTATGATGTTTGGTCGGCACCGAGAGGCTGGGTTTCGACACAGAGGGCTTTGGTGCGGAGCTCGGTGTCGAGGTAGAAGACTATCTCTTCTTCAGTGCCGAAGGGTGTTTTTCGGCACTGCTGGCAGGCTGGCTCGAGCCTGAGCCGCCGGAAGGCTTATTAGGCTTCTGCACCGGGCCCGAAGGGGGGGTGTTGGAAGCAGTGTCTTTGGTCTTGCCTAGGCACGGAGGCAAAGGCATGACCGAAGCCTTTTTGGGTGTCAGCACGGGTGCGGGAGGGGGTATTTTACTCCCGACCCTCTGCGCCGGGGTGATGTCCTCCACATCAGAGTCATCGGCTTCGGAAGCACTGACTAGGTCCTCTTCGGTGTGCTGCTGTCCCGGAGCTTCGACGTCGTCCCCGAAGATGTCGAATGGAGCAGAAGTTGAGGAGTGCGCCATTTTCCGTCTGGCCCGTCCATATCAAATAGTCTTTTTGGATCTAAAAGACTTGCAGGCGGGACAGCCTCGAGCCTCGTGTTCAGGGGAGAGGCAGAGGTTGCACACCTCATGAAGATCGGTGTGGGGGAATTTGGACCCACATCGAGGGCACTTCTTGAATGGAGTCCTTTCCATCAGCCGTGACTGGAGCGTGGATAGGCCCGAAGGCTGCCGTCGATGACTAGAATCAAAGGTGTGTCGAAGAAGAAGGTGATTGAGGAGATCAGGATCTGAACAATACCGCGAAGAGCGAGGATTCCGCTTCGATCGTCGAACTGGAATGTTCGGAACCGGAGCGCAAAGTATTACATCCGAGCCCGATGGCGGAAAAAAACTGAGGATGGAGCCGAAGCCCATGCGCAATACGAACCAAAGGAGGAGTCACCGACCTCGTGACTTCCAAAGACTTTCCAAGAGGAAAAATAAACTGCAAACATCCAGGCCCAACACCACATGGCGATCTATGCAAAAGTGTGTTATCTGCAGCTCATATGCCTCGAACATAGGCAAATGTGTGGTGACTCTTGAACACGAAACTGGACGGGACGAAGAACTTGAAATAATGCAGCAAGAAATCCTTCAGCTCAAGGAGCAGCATATTGAGCTACAGGGCAATGTGGAAGATTTGGAAAACCGCTCCCGTCGCAACCAATCAGGTGTGAAATCAGGCGCAACGGGAGAGGACATTAGGGAGCTTGTTTCGGCCCTCTTTAGCCAGGTGGTGGGCGATGACCACACGGCCGAGATCCAGATTGATAGGGCCCAACGGGTAGAGCTGCCGAGCAGTGGCAAGGCTCCGCCACTGGACATCTTGGTATTTAAGCACGGCTTCCAGCTGAAGAAACGGATTATTAAGGCTGCGAGAGATGCACACCCCTTGCAATTCCGCGGTCACTCTCCAACATTCTTCCAAGATCCGTCAGCAACCAACCTGTTCAAACGACAGGAATTTTGACCGATTATGCTTCACCCGCAAGAGAAAGGAATTGCATATTCCTAGGGACATCCTTTTACGATCATATTCAGCTATGAGGGCAAGCTGTGACAGATTCACTCACTTCAAGAGGCCAGAGAAGTCCTGGGAATTGCGAAGCCTATGTCCCCCTAGAGGGGTCACGACTCATACAGCCCTGCTGGCAGAAAGTGGGGATGTCCTCCTCCTCCCACAAGCCGGACACAGCAACTATTGTGAAAGAAAGAGAAGCAGTTATTTCATTGCTTACCACTAGCCCAGTCCATTTGTCTCCCAGTTGAACGCACAGAAACAGCATGAGGAGCACAACCTTGAGGCGGCATCGGAGACCGCACTCACCTCCCTTTGAAGGACTGCCTTGGGCCCTTGCCCTCCTATTCAGTTCTATTTAGACAAACTTTTGTCTTCAGGGAATATCGCTTTTGTTCCATCCTGTTAGATGGAAGAGTTTATACTGTTCATTTGCTTGGGTTTTTTTGTTGTTGTGTAACCTGCACCGGTCATAGGGAGGTCAGGAATACGAAGGCACTGCTTCACACCCTCAGGCCCACCCCCCTTCGTCCACCCTATTTTGAGTACGCCCCCCTACTTCATTTAACATCGGTTAAACCCTATGGGTAAGGATCTCAAGGTTTTAAGTCTCAAGGTACGGGGCCTCAATCACCCGGTAAAAGACTCTGCCATCCTTTCCATGCTGGTGAACGCTGAAGGCGATATCTACATGTTTCAGGAAACCCACCTATTATCTAGAGACAGCCCACATACGTACACAACGATTCCCACACCAATATTGGTCCTCGAGTACCGCAAAGAAAAATGGAGTAGCTATCCTGTTTGGCACAAAACTCGAGGGGACGGTCCTCTCCACTCTATATGAGGAGAGGGGGAGGATTCTTGCACTTAGAATCCAATGGGGCTCCACTCTTTTCACCTTAATCAACATCTACACACCAAACACACATCAAGAACCCTTCATTGTTAGGACCCTCTCAGAGGGGCTAGCATCGCCTGATGCAGCGATTCCAGTGGGGGTGACTTCAACTTAGTGATGGATAATGTCAAGGATCGCTCTTGCCAGATACTTGCACAGACAGGGGCACTCTCTCCAGAAGATAAACGATGGTTCGAAGATAATGGGCTGCATTATGTCTGGTGCCAACGCCACCCGGAGACACGAGACTACACAAACTACTCAGCTGCACACAAATCGTACGTGCTCCTCGACCACTTCCTATTCTCCAAGCTAAGTTTATGCCTAGGGGGCGGGAGGCAACTATAGAGCTACAATCCCTGTAGGATCATGCACTGATCACAGTCATCATTCAACCAGATGAGGCCAGACAAAAACATACGAGGTGGCACCTCCAGGAGGGTCTGCTGCAGTCACCAAGCACGGTGAAGGAAATACGAGTAAAAAGACAATAGAAGGCCCGGGAAACTCGGCAGATCATAGAACAAGAGGAGAGAGAGCTGGAAGTGATACATAAGTGCACCGAGGGATTGGAGGGAACTGGAGAAGAAACGGCTCCCCCTAAAGCATCTAGACCTGGATAGGGCAGAATACGCTCTACTCTGCCTTAGACACAAGTTTTACCTGAGCAGCGACAAATGCGGAAGGTTGCTTGCTCAGAGGCTTTGAGCTAAATCTCTGGCGAAAGCTAGACCATTGATTAAGAAGCCCTAGGGTAAGGAAGTGCACTCAGACTCTCAGATAGTGGAAACATTTAGACAGTTCTACCAGTCTTTATACACCAAGGAGGTTACAGGGCAGCAAGACTCCTGCGCATACCTGCAGGCAAGCCAACTCCCACGTCTCCCCGGGCCTCTGGCTAGCCAACTTGACAAGCCCATAAGTCTGGAGGAAGTTATCCCGGCCATTGCTAGGCTGAAATTGAACAAAGCTCCTGACCCAGATGGGTATCCCGCTCTGTTCTATAAAACCTTCTGCGTGGTGTTGGTGCCTTTGCAGACCCGACTATTCAACTCCTTTTTGGAGAACGGTGCAGTCTCTGACTCCATGGAAGAAGCGACAATCTCGTAATCTTAAAACCTCACAAAGTTTCCAGTTTGAGTTGTTCCTACCACCCAATATCACTGCTTAATTTGGACCCAAAACTCTTCGCTGGAATATTGGGGGCCGGTCTGAACCCGTTGATGGCAGGCCTGATCGACCCCCCCCCCCCCAACCAACCAGGCAGGCTTTATAGCCACTTGCCAGAGGGGAGATAACACGAAGCGTCTCCTACACCTTATAATTAGTGTACATAGATCCCGTAAGGAAGCCCTATTTCTGTCAATAGACACGGAGAAAGCGTTCGACAGAGTACGGTGGAGCCACCCGTTTGACACACTCGCTTGCTTTGGCTTCGGCGAATGCCTTCTAAAATGGACCCGATGTATCTATCAGGCCCCTCGGGCATTTGTCAGAGTGAAGGGGGTGTCTTCGGAACCTTTCCGATAACAAGGGGCACGAGGAAGGGATGACTGCTTTCGCACCTCCTCTTCACTCTATACATGGAGCCCCTTGCCCAACAGATCCGAGACCACCTGCAAATACAGGGGCTACTGTTTGCAGGTGATATCCATAAGATAACCCTGCATGCAGACGTCATCACTATCGTTCTCAGAACCACTCACCTCTCTGGCCACCCTCATGACGGAGTTAGAGGCCTTCGGGGAAATCTCGGGAAAGTAAACCTAAGTATGTCACAGGTTCTAAACCTTTCCTCCCCCCATGCACACAAAGATCTTAAGAAAGATTCCCTCTGCAGTGTTAAAAGCAATCGATAAACTTAACTGGGCATCCTTCTGGCTCCAAAGCTCTCGAAAACACTGGGGCGGATTTACTCGGCTCTGGTGGAACAAATCAATTGTGTGTCTTTTACTTTCTCGCCCTAAGTGCGCCAGGTATGCCCAGGCGTGGGTTCTGGGCTCACTGTGCCACTGGAATCAAGCTATCCTGGCTGAAAAGGTATGAAACCCCGAAACCGGTCCTAGGATGCTCGTTTCTGGTCCATGGAGGACCTGGCTTGGCAGTTCGGGCTGGACTGTTCCCATGAGGCACAGGGTCAAGCCTGATTTGAATATGGCCGGGTCTAAACTGGGGTGGCATGGCGAGCAAAAGAATGATGGATTTAACCCAGATCTCTTGACTGGGGGTGAATGTTTAGATTTGTTCTGCATTCCGTCCATCAATTGAGTGTCTTTTGCTGGTGGAACAAATGGCGCGGTCCCTGGACATGTGGGCGACCCTAAAGCTGGCCTGGTTTGGGCATACAGCAGCACCGCGGATTCTATACATCTTCCACACTCTACCTTTGGTTCCCCCTCTGAAAGCTATGCGCACTATACAATTAGCCATCAACAAATTTGTCTGGGGAGGGAAGGCGGCACGATTACCCATATCCCAACTGACGCAGTCTGAGCAAGACTGATGAGTGGGCCTTCCATGGGTGCATAGATCTCTTCAAGCCTCCCACCTCCGGTAAATGGTGGAGTGGAATCGTCTGCTCTCAGAAAAGCACTGGACCTTTATAGATCAGGCAGTAGCTGGAGCAAATATATAGAGGTAGGCTTGTCTTCCGCATAGACTACGTTCGTCCCCAGTTACTGCGGCGACACTAAAAGTATGGGATGCCGTGACGATAAAAAGAGGCCCGACGACATTCCCCTCCCAGATGTCTCGGATAGTGGACAATCCAGGCTTCCCACCAATTTGCAAAACTGAGGTCTTTTAGAGACGGAGAGAAGGTGTAAAACGGTGGGTTCGCTGTTTGATGTAGATGGCATACTTCCATATTAACAACTGCGATTGGATTATGATCTGCCCAAATCCGATGAGTTCCATTACCTGCAACTTAGACACTGGGTCACTTCCCCAACTTACCTAGCGCAGGCCTCTCGTCTGCTCACTCCTTTCGAGAAATGGCTAATGTGTAAAAAAGAAGCACCTGATCTCAGAACTATCCAGTATGCTTGCCACTGGGCAGAAAGGGGGGCGTACAAAGGGTCAACTACTCAGAGGAGGAGCTGGGAAGGGCCCTTTTGGACAAAGAATGGGAGATCATCAACTACAGGGCGCACCACACAGCCCCATAACACCACTGGGGCCGAATCAGCATTCAAAGTTACATTCTATTGTTATCTCACACCGGCCCACATTCATAGCTGGGACAAAAATGAGACTGAGAAATGTTGGAGGGGATGTGGCCTTTCTGGCTCTTTGGTGCACTTAATCTGGCACTGCCCAAAGCTGGAGTGCTGATCGATCTCGACAAAGCCTTTGATACAGAGATCCCACGCTTCCCAGCATACACACTACTGGGTCTAACAAACGTGCTGACATTTCCCTTTCGCTCACTGAGGGGTAGGCAGTTGTCACTGGCTTTGCTAGCAGCATGACTAGCAATCCTTGCGCAATGTAGCTCCACAAATGTCCTGGACCAAACGGCCTGGCTACATAGACTATGGCTGATTCTCGCCACGGAACGCCTCTCACTAGTTCACGATTATAAGGGCGAGACCTATGCAGAACTATGGGCCCCTTTCACTTAGCTACTGTCAAAAGAGCTCAGGTAACTTGCCCCAAATAGCTCCAAATATTGCATCTGATCCCTGAGGCAAAAGAGGCAACGGCATCCCGCATGTACTGGGGTAGATCCTAAAAGAAGTCGGATAGTTCTCCATTAACGGTATAACTGCGAGTTTATCCACAACCGTTGCAGGATCCCTTTTTCTTTTCCTTTTAGGGGTGGGAGGGAGGGTTTTTTCTCTTCTTTTCCTTCATTCATGTGTTGCCACTAGTTTAGATAGGTTTTTTCACACAATCCAGACACCACTGCCAGCCCCCAGGTTGTAGGCATTGACGCTGTGTAAATTGGACACATTCTTAGACCCCACGTTGCCAGCCAATGTGGTTGTAGGCACACAGCTGTGTACTGCTTCAGGATTCTCTCAAAACGCATAACAAATTGGTTCCATTAAGTAAACATTGGAAGTTCCACTTAAATTCAATACAGCAAGTTCACTCAAAATTCCATGTTGCCAGTTACGCTGCAATGTAACTATGCCAGTTCATTCCCCTCTGGCATGACAAGCCAAACGAACAGCTGGCCTGAGAAAATGCCCTGGACTGCAGTCTATTTGTTGAAATACACACCGGTGGGGCTGTGTACAGGGAGTATTACTTCTAAAAAAAGTGAAGCCTGTCAGATCCTCATTTCTTCCAGGTTTCTTCCGTATTTCTCAGATCTCCATAACCTAATTTCTAGTTCCTCATGTGTGGTTTCTTCTCGTAAATTGAAGCCAGTGTTGCAAACGAAGTACAATAGCCATAGGGTAGGTTATAAGAAGGTTTATTAGATCATAGTTACAAGTAAGTACGATGATAGCTAAGCCAACGTTTAACCTCACCAGAAGCAGCCTCCTTGCTCTTCAGACCACGCACTACAACTGACACTCAACCTCACCAGACATTCAAGCATTTCATTACATCACCAAGCACTCCAGCATTCTACTACACCACATTCATACTGGCTGAGCAGCAATGACTTTAATAGAAAGTAAGACATATCAATGGCCTTTTCCTAAGAGAATCCCATTTTCACTGTTGAGAGTTATGATATTTTGAAAATATTCAAACTGACCACTCATTTTGCAGAGTTTTACTGTGAGAAACCTGTAGTAAATAGGGAGTGGCTGAGGAGCAGGTTCCGAGTAAGGACAACCCCCACCCTTGCTGAGGATGATATATCTGATAGTGTCTAAGGTCTAAGTTTCCAAGTACACCTGATGTTCTTAACATTCTGTGTAGACTGTTGCATGTTGACACACAGGACAATAAATGAACACATAACCCAACAAGAAGACTGAACTCAAAAAGAGCCAGACTACGAACATGCGTGGAGCGGAAACTTAAAAACAGGCCAAGAACAGTGAACGTTTCTAAAAAAAAAAAAAAAAAAATTATTAGTCAGATGTACCCATAGATACTCAAACGAGCACTGGGAAGGACTCTTTTTATAAACCACAACAGTTGATCAGAAGTAACTGGCTTTAAAATGATTTTTGTTAAGATTATTTCCTGGAACTTGGAAGTGACAAAACAAACTTCCACTCACTGTCAGTTGGTACCTGAAAAGAGACCCTTGGAATGCAACTGCTACTCTAACTACTCTTTTGCAGTGACAGATTAACTTTCTGCGATCTTGCTCCTATTTTAATCATGAATTACTTTTTAATTTTACTATATTAGTTTGGAAGTTTGTAATAAGTGATTTATTGATGCAAGCGTTCCGTTGAGGATGCTGATGCATAAAGTACCTTCTCAGAAGTCCTTAATCAAGCCCTCGCGACTAAGTTGCACAGGGTAGTATTTGAATAGGTTTGCGGACTAGTTTTGAATTGTGGAGGAATAAACTGCTCCAACAGGTAATTCGGCTTCCTACAGCTGAATTAATAGGTGATCGAATCAGTATATACATACCGGATTTAAATTCATCAGTCGAATTTGCTTCAGCATACAATAATTTTGCTTGCATAAATTCTGGTTCATTACAATGTATTTAAAATAAAACATTACATCCACTTGATTTGACTGAAGCCCAGTATGCAGAAGAGTGAGGGAAACAAGACAGGAGACCGCAAGAGAAACTGCACAAGGTTCACTGTATCACAGAGGCCTGCAAAGCCGACCAGGCAGAACCACAAAACCTGACATAATATATAGCAAATATAGTCAGCCAAACAGTGCCCAGTTCACGTAGCTCCCCTCAATTGAGCACCGACAAACTGGACCATGATCTCTGTTGTCTGTGGATCCTGCAATCACAGCAGTCCTCCGGTTTTAGTACAGATGGCACAGTACATCTCAACCATCAATTTGCTTCAAGAAATAACATGAGAGAAGCAGCACAACAACCACAGTCCAGCTATCAACCAAGACCAGACCAAGGGACTGTCCTCTCCTTCCATTGTTTTCAAGAGGCAATCACTGAAGGAGCAGGTGACACCTCTGCTTTATAATCATTGATTGGAACGAAACATATTGCAAATCTTTGTAATTGTTGAAATGAAGATCACATATGAGTTGGCTTTTTATCTAACGTATCATGAAGGTAATGTAGAGAAGGAATTCCTTACATTTATCAAGCACTAAATTATGGGTTAGTAACAAGGGATACCATTGGTCTGAATGTGCCAAAAAAGACTCACTAGAGTTAGGTGAGGTATGGATTTGGATATAGCGGAGTTGAGGAAACAACATAGGTTTGCAGCTGATGAATGAGTAAAAGTATCGGACAAGAGAGAAGACTGTTGAAGATAAACATAGCAGAGGGTGAGAGAGAAAGTTGAATTGTAAGTGGAGGAGTTATAAGGTTAGGTAGAACAATGTAACTGAGGTAAGAGTGGGAATAGGAGAGGGGAAAAGTGTGGACTCCGCGCGGAACAGTGACATAAATGAGGATAGTAAAAATACCATGGTTAAGTGTAGGGTGAAAGTATACTAAGGGGTGTGCATCCATTACAGTGTGACTCCATCACAGTGCGTGGATGCCTCATCGTCAATACTCCCACTGGAAGAGCTCTTTGGATGGGCTACTAAACCTTAAAGAAAATAGCACAAGAAATATGAGAGAATACCCCAAGGGTTGATATAGCAATTTCATTTCAGCAAAGTCATAGCAACTATGCCAGAAGGAGTTGATCCAAAGTCCCAGTTTGTGTATTTTCTTCTGTTAATCACATGAGCTCAGACAGACAGCCAATGTGGTCCCTAGGCAAAACCTAGAAACAAGCGTCTCTCCGCGGGCTATGGGCAAGCAAAATAAAATCAACATCTCAAATCATTTTTTCCAATTTGAGAATCGTTTAAAAGCAAGGAACAAGAAAAAAAATCTCTCACCTCTCTTGAATCCAAAGCCTCTGTCGGCACCAAAGCCTCTTCGACTAGGTGCATCACTTTTGGGAAACTCATCCTCTCCGCCTATACAGGTAAAAAAGTTACATTTCTATTTTGAAGCCACAGGTCACTTTTACAAAATTATATAGAATTAGGTATCTAGGTAGTGATATAATGTATGTATTTACATTTAATATCCTTAGGATTGACGATAATCTTCATCTCTAAAACACACTTCAGTTAAATCCGGTCTAAACAGCATTATTTTAACCATTTGCCTTCTAAAGAGAAGATATATGGATGAAGCATTGCGGATATGTATTCCAAGGAGGCAACTCATTATCAGACTGGGATAGAGACAGCAGATCTCTTTACATCATATTCAATCACTAGCAAATGCGATTTGAGCAAACCGGTCCAAGGAAAGGGGGGTGCGGGGGGGGAGGGGGAAGCTGTGTTATAGATGAGCTCAAGGGTAAGCTCGTGTATGGAACGTGCTTGTGTTGTGCAAGAAACATTGCAGTAGGGAACATTAGGGCAGTATTTCGGGGATGAGCTGCTGTGGTAGAGGCCATCCTGAGAGGGGCTCCCTTTTGTACGTTGTGGGTGTGAGGGGTTCAGAGATGTGAATAAACCTTGGAAACTGAGCACAGTGTTCTGTGGTGATTGAACACAAGAATATTGGCGACGAGATCTCAGAAGCCGTAGAGGACCCACTGACTCGTAAGATTACTACTTGTGCTTAAGATAGTTCACATTATTAGCGCCTTGCTGCTAGTGGCTGTAGAAGCTTATACTGTGGTATATCTCCTTGCGAAGCCGCAACAGTGTTACTTGCCAGCCAGCCTCACAGCAGCTTTTTTAGCCTAAGAGACCATTACTTCTTTTTACCACGAGCCTCTCCCTGCACGCTTATGGACTCCATACGTCACAGGCCATGCCAGTGTTGGGAACCTACGTTGCTGTGGTGTCACTGCCTGCGCCGACTCAGAGACCGACTTTCGACACACCCAACGTATTCCGTGAGCACATCCACTCACGCATCATGGCTGTTTTGGGTCAGGCCTCTTGGTATACCTGCAACATTGCCTCACATCCTGCGCTTTCTGTGAGCACATCTGTTCATGTGCTGCGGTCTTTAAAGATTATACCATTTTGCCAGTGTTACCTCTCATTACAACAGCTTTATGCACATTCTTACTGTGATGTGCACACCACGCTGTCAGCCGTTTATTTGCGGCTATTTGCGTTTTTGCTCGCTTGCTTCGTTCAAGAACGTGGACAGGCACAAACCTTATTCAGGCTAGCATGTTTCCTGGAATACCACCCTCAGTGACACGCACACCTCCGAAACTGCTGGCAAGTCCCTGCAGCTTATTGCTTTCTGGTACAATTACTGTGGGCTATCTGGGTTAGTGGTTTGGGTGGCAATTTCATCAGTTAGTATGGCCACTATGAACTTATCTTCACCGCAAGCTTTTGTGCTAAGAGAGAATGAGGTCAACAATCTAAAGTGGGAGGAGTGGAAGGATTATTTCAATAATTATATTGAAATGGAGTATACGGTTGCACTCAGTTGTGAAGAGAAAATAAGGTAGTCAATCCTGGTAGAAAAACTTAGGTGCTAGTGAGACCACCTCCTAACCCAAGAGGTGTGAGCGAAATAATGTTAGAACAGCGCCTTCTGGAAAAGACGACCTCACATTAGCACTCAAATGGCGGGGCTCCGCTTAAGGAAGAGGTACAAACTTTGTATTGTTGCTTATAGTAGCTTTAATTCATCTGTCGTGACGTATGATAAGTCTCATACTCAAAAGAGAATTTCCATGTTGGTTAACAACGCTGTTAGATATTTAACAGTTTTGTGAATAGTCTTTTCAGATATCCCAGATGCATTTCGGGACTCGCCCTTCGTCAGGGGGGTGCGTTTCTACAAGAGAAAATAAGGAAATTGGCATAGGTCCAGGACAAAAGAGAAATATGTTAAGTTTAGTGAAGTGAATGAGCCGGAGTGTCGAGTTACAAGGGTGGATTTGAAAATGTAAATGGTTGCTTTGTGGGTGTTAGTCAACCGAGAAGTGGACCGTAGGCTAACGGAAAGAAGCTAGTGAAAAAAAGTGAAAA
Source organism: Triturus cristatus (assembly GCF_964204655.1). Taxonomy (NCBI): domain Eukaryota; kingdom Metazoa; phylum Chordata; class Amphibia; order Caudata; family Salamandridae; genus Triturus; species Triturus cristatus. The sequence continues at coordinate 367,974,024 of NC_140581.1, read as the reverse complement.
ACAGTACCCATTGTGATAACATCGAAAAAGTAAAATATGAATGACAGTCAAAATGACGAGCTATTAGAACAAGAAATTTAAAAGGTGAGCCATGTAACACAGTGATGAACTCCCAATACACAGCCGTAAACAAAAGTATGAGAATATCCGAGTGCAAGGTGAAAAGTCGAGAGAGAAAAGAGCATGCGAGTGAGCCAATGGTAAAATACCTGAAAAAACCGCCGAAGCTTCTAGGATGAAGTCTCATCAAAATGTGATAAAGATCCGAATGGAAACAGCGGAAAAGATATCCCGTTAACCCGGAAGTGGTACCAACGTAGCATACGTGAGATGTCATGTGATTAATGGAAGGTAAAGAAAGACATAGTATGTGTACGGTAGTCATAGTAGCTTCGGGTAAATGCTTGTATAAGTGATGATGCAGAAAAAAGTGAATGTGAAGCAAGTAAGAGTCGTTCAAGAATTAACAGAAAACCATGAAGTATAGGATAAAAAGACTTAAAGAATACATTGGTAAATGCAGCCTGAAGGAATCATGAATATAGCGGTGCACAGTCATAAATGGTCACAAAGAGTGGATACAATAAAGCACATATGCATAATGAAACATGAAGGAAAATAAACAATTATGTATATAGAAAGGATCCAGAAGAAAAATAAGTGTCATAAGTCTGATTTCAAAAACCATAACCCAGTAGATCCCTTTACAGATAGCAACTGTATTCAACACGTTCGTTCATTCCGGAGGGATGAACTGAATTAAGTTTGTTAATCCAAAACATTTCACGTGGTAATAGAAAAGCTTTATTATCTCTTCCTCGTAGTAATGGAACTTGTTCCAAAATGAGAAATCTCAATTGGCTGCAATTATGTCTGTTCTCAAGGAAATGTTTCGCAACAGTTGACTTGGTGTTGAGGGTTCGTATGTTGCTTTTGTGTTCAATGAGTCGAGTTTTCATCTTTCTTTCGGTTTTGCCTACGTACGGGAGTCCACATGGACATTTGAGAAGGTAAATTATGTTGCTGGAATCGCAAGTCGCCGTGACTGAGATTGATTGGGATTCCTTTAGAGGGGTGCATGACACTGGTTCCCTTAATGATGTTGTTACAGCCACCACAATTGTGACATGGGATAGTTCCTTTATATGTCTTGTTGGATTCGGAGGAGGTCTTGTTCAAGAGTTGTTGTAAGTTGGGTGTTCTCTGATAAGCAAAGATGGGCAATTGGTTAAAAATGCCTTTGAAATCTGTTTCGGACTGTAATAATGGCCAATATTTTCGGATCGTGTTTTTAATTCTGTGACTTTGTTTCGAGAACTTGGACACAAATACCAATCTTTCATTGGAAGTCTTGTGGATTGATTTTTGTAAGAGATCAGCTCTGTCTTAGATTTCAGCTCGATTTATGGCGTCCTGAAGAATTGGAGCAGGGTATGCTCTCTTTCTGAATTTGTCAATGAGAATATCGCTTTGTTTCTGGAAGATCTCTTCAGTAGACGAGATCCGTTTGATTCTCAAAAGTTGTGAGTAGGGAAGGTGTTTTTTCAGGGATTTTTGATGGAAACTAGAAAAATGTAAAGGATTATTGCAGTCAGTGGTTTTGGTGAATACTGAGGTAATGATCTCGTTGTTTTGTACTGTAATGTCTACATCCAAGAATGTGATATGCTTCTGATCAATTTCATGGGTAAATTGGATACGGTCGTTGATGGTATTGAGGTGGGTAATCTCTGTCAATAGTTCCATTTGAGTACCTTTACAAATAAGGAAGATATCGTCAATATACCTGTGGAACATTAGTAAATGCTTTGACCATGTTTCCCGTGACAAGATGTGATCTAGCTCAAAGCGATGCATGAAAAGGTTGGCATAGGCAGGTGCGGCACAATTGCCCATTGAAGTACCGGACAATTGCATATAGTAGTTGTCATTCCAAATAAAATAACTGTGGTATAACGAAAAGTGCATGAGTTCAAGTCAAAAAACTTTCAATTCTTCATCCATGTTGTCCTTGACGAGAAATGATTCAATCGCTTGTTATGTTATGTTAATTTATTTCTTCTATAGCGCTCGGCTACTCCAAGGAGCATCCCGGCGCTTTGATGAAGAATATCGGCAGACAAAACGAGACATAACAACTAAAAAAGCAGACAGAAGAGAAGGATCAAGTTTAGTTAATGAAAAAAATGTATTTAGTAAAAAGCCACGTTTTAAGCTCTTTTCTAAAAGCAAGGAGACTGGGAGCCTGTCTAAGAGAAAGTGGTAGTTCATTCCACTCCTTCGGCACAAGGTAGCGGAACGATCGACCTCCCATCCTTGCACGCCTGATAACCGGGACTGTCATTTTGGATTGAAAAGATGATCTCAAAGACCTGTTAGGTACATATCGGGAGAGACGTTTCCTTAAGTACTTAGGGCCAGATCCTTGTAAAGCTTTGAAGGCAAAAGTCAGGCACTTAAAAAGAATTTTTAGCGATCGGTAGCCAGTGTAAAGAATTCAGTAAAGCCGTGGCACCTGCTCTTCTCGGGAGCCCGTAAATAGCACGGGCAGCCGAGTTCTGTACCACTTGCAAACGGGTCAAAAGATATTTTGGTAGACCCAAGAGAAGGGCGTTTGCGTAGTCCAGTCGAGATCCGATCAAGGCCTGAACAATAATCTTCCTATGCTGGAAAGATACTAGAGGAAGAAACTTCCTCAGCATCCGTAAAATGCCAAAGCATTTACCTGAGAGGCACAAAACATGTGGCCCAAAGGACAATTCACTGTCCACAATAACTCCCAAATTTGGTACCAATCTACTCCTGGAACAACCAGCTAAATCCAGTAACTTGACCCGCAATGAACGTAACATCATCAAAACGTTGGCAGCAGATAAAGACATCACTTTCAGCAAGGCTGATAAAGGAGGAGCTCTTGTCATTTTAGATACTGCTTTTTACACAGAAAATGTTGAAGCACATGTTAACGATCAAGACACATACTTAAAATTGCCAACAGACCCCACTCAAGAATTTTCTTCTGTCTTACTTCAGATTGTCAACAAAGCACTTGAACAGGGCACCATTAATGACAGAAACAAACGTTTTCTCATTACAGACCATCCTAAGGTACCATACCTATACAGGATACCCAAAATTCATAAAAATCTGGAGAAACCCCCATTCAGACCAATAGTGAGTACCAGAAACTCAATTCATGAACCTATCGGAAAATATGTTGACAAACACCTACAACCTATAGTTCAAGCCATGTCTACATACCTCAAAGATACCACAGACTTCCTTATCAAACTCAGTCAAATTAAAGTGGCACACCAGGATCAAATTCTTTTGTGTACTAAAGACGTTAAATCCCTGTACACCTCCATCCCACATGACCTGGGCATACAAGCGATTGAATCATTTCTCGTCAAGGACAACATGGATGAAGATTTGAAAGTTTTTTTACTTGAACTCATGCACTTTGTTATACCACAGTTATTTTATTTGGAATGACAACTACTATATGCAATTGTCTGGTACTTCTATGGGCAATTGTGCCGCACCTGCCTATGCCAACCTTTTCATGCATCGCTTTGAGACATCTTGTCACGGGAAACATGGTCAAAGCATTTACTAATGTTCCACAGGTATATTGACGACATCTTCCTTATTTGGAAAGGTACTCAAATGGAACTATTGACAGAGATTGCCCACCTCAATACCATCAACGACCGTATCCAATTTACCCATGAAATTGATCAGAAGCATATCACATTCTTGGATGTAGACATTACAGTACAAAACAACGAGATCATTACCTCAGTATTCACCAAAACCACTGACCGCAATAATCTTTTACATTTCTCAAGTTTCCATCAAAAATCCCTGAAAAAACACCTTCCCTACTCACAACTTTTGAGAATCAAACGGATCTCGTCTACTGAAGAGATCTTCCAGAAACAAAGCGATATTCTCATTGACAAATTCAGAAAGAGAGCATACCCTGCTCCAATTCTTCAGGACGCCATAAATCAAGCTGAAAGCAAAGACAGAGCTGATCTCTTACAAAAATCAATCCACAAGACTTCCAATGAAAGATTGGTATTTGTGTCCAAGTTCTCGAAACAAAGTCACAGAATTAAAAACACGATCCGAAAATATTGGCCATTATTACAGTCCGAAACAGATTTCAAAGGCATTTTTAACCAATTGCCCATCTTTGCTTATCAGAGAACACCCAACTTACAACAACTCTTGAACAAGACCTCCTCCGAATCCAACAAGACATATAAAGGAACTATCCCATGTCACAATTGTGGTGGCTGTAACAACATCATTAACCTCTTCAATGCCTATGACGAGCTGGTCTCGTCATGGGCCGCGGTTGCGCTGTGCCCATGACGAGACCAGCTCGTCATAAACCCCGCCCGCTAATGAAAGCGCCGGGACAGGGCGGGGAAAGGGGCGGGCACTGAAGGGGTTAAGGGAACCAGTGTCATGCACCCCTCTAAAGGAATCCCAATCAATCTCAAAGTCACGGCGACTTGCGATTCCAGCAACATAATTTACCTTCTCAAATGTCCATGTGGACTCCCGTACGTAGGCAAAACCGAAAGAAAGATGAAAACTCGACTCATTGAACACAAAAGCAACATACGAACCCTCAACACCAAGTCAACTGTTGCGAAACATTTCCTTGAGAACAGACATAATTGCAGCCAATTGAGATTTCTCATTTTGGAACAAGTTCCATTACTACGAGGAAGAGATAATAATGCTTTTCTATTACAACGTGAAATGTTTTGGATTAACAAACTTAATTCAGTTCATCCCTCCGGAATGAACGAACGTGTTGAATACAGTTGCTATCTGTAAAGGGATCTACTGGGTTATGGTTTTTGAAATCAGACTTATGACACTTATTTTTCTTCTGGATCCTTTCTATATACATAATTATTTATTTTCCTTCATGTTTCATTATGCATATGTGCTTTATTGTATCCACTCTTTTTGTGACCATTTATGACTGTGCACCGCTATATTCATGATTCCTTCAGGCTGCATTTATCGATGTATTCTTTAAGTCTTTTTATCCTATACTTCATGGTTTTCTGTTAATTCTTGAACGACTCTTACTTGCTTCACATTCACTTTTTTCTGCATCATCACTTCTACAAGCATTTACCCGAAGCTACTATGACTACCGTACACATACTATGTCTTTCTTTACTTTCCATTAATCACATGACATCTCACGTATGCTACGTTTTTTACCACTTCCGGGTTAACGGGATATCTTTTCCGCTGTTTCCATTCGGATCTTTATCACATTTTGATGAGACTTCATCCTAGAAGCTTCGGCGGTTTTTTCAGGTATTTTACCATTGGCTCACTCGTATGCTCTTTTCTCTCTCGACTTTTCACCTTGCACTCGGATATTCTCATACTTTTGTTTACGGCTGTGTATTGGGAGTTCATCACTGTGTTACATGGCTCACCTTTTAAATTTCTTGTTCTAATAGCTCGTCATTTTGACTGTCATTCATATTTTACTTTTTCGATGTTATCACAATGGGTACTGTTTTTCACTAGCTTCTTTCCGTTAGCCTACGGTCCACTTCTCGGTTGACTAACACCCACAAAGCAACCATTTACATTTTTAAATCCACCCTTGTAACTCGACACTCCGGCTCATTCACTTCACTAAACTTAACATACTTCTCTTTTGTCCTGGACCTATGCCAATTTCCTTATTTTCTCTTGTAGAAACACACCACCCTGACGAAGGGCGAGTCCCGAAATGCATCGGGGATATCTGAAAAGACTATTCACAAAACTGTTAAATATCTAACAGCGTTGTTAACCAACATGGAAATTCTCTTTTGAGTACGAGACTTATCATACGTCACGACAGATGAATTAAAGCTACTATAAGCAACAATACAAAGTTTGTACCTCTTCCTTAAGCGGAGCCCCGCCATTTGAGTGCTAATGTGAGGTCGTCTTTTCCAGAAGGCGCTGTTCTAACAATAATTATATTGAGACATTTAAAGACATGCCACCTAAAAAGAAAATTTAGTTGCATTGTCTTGGCCCCGGAGGTTTGAAGGTATATAAACGGATGGAGAAGAAACCTTGCTGTGGGGATGAGGGGGGCGTTTAAGAACACATTGGCAGATTTGGATGCGTACTTTGCACCTAGGATACAAGGCGATTGACCGTTACAACTTTTACCACAGGAAACACCGTCCTAGTGAGAAAACTGAGGAGCATTAAGAAAGCTGGCCATTGGGGGTTTGGAGGATAAATTGCTGCGGGATCAAGAAGGAATATGCTACTTACCAGTATGCATCTGTTCTTGGCATGTAGAGCTGCAGATCTATACACTATGCATAGATCGCCATCTGGTGTTGGGCCCGGATGTTTGCAGTTTGTTTTTGCTCTTGGAAAGTCCTTGGAAGTCACGAGGTCGGTGACTCCTCCTTTGGATCGTATTGCGCATGGGCTTCGGCTCCATCCTCAGATTGTTTTTCACCAGCAGGGAAAGATGGAGCGTAGTAGTAACAGTAAAGAAACCCATGTGTATTGTATCTAAATAAGATCAAGCTGGAACGGATACAGGTAGCCAGGGAGGCGGGTGGGCGTGCATAGATCTGCAGCTCTACATGCCAAGAACAGATGCATACTGGTAAGTAGCATATTCCGTTCGAGGCATATGAGCTGCAGATTATACACTGTGCATAGATTACATAGCAGTACCCAACCCTAGCGGCGACCACCGGCATCCGTTGCAGTTGTTTGAAACAGTGTTTTTAGTACAGCTTGGCCCACACTAGCTTGTTGCTTGGTTTGCACATCTACACAGTAATGTTTTGTGAAGGTGTGCGGTGTTGACCATGTGGCTGCTTTGCAGATGTCATCTAAGGGTAGGTTCCCTAGAATAGCCATAGAAGCCCCATCTTCCTTGTAGAGTGGGCTTTAGGGGGAACCGATAGCGTTCGTTTTGCTTTGTGGTAGCAAATCTGTATGCATTTTACAATCCACCTAGCTATCCCTGATTTGGAAATAGGGTTGCCTTTATGTGGTGGGGAGAAGGATACAAATAGCAGTTTGGTTTTCCTGAAAGGTTGTGTTCTCTGGATGTAATAAAGTAAAGCCCTTTTAACGTCCAGTGTGTGTAAGGCTCTTTCCGCAACTGTTTGGGGTTGCGAGAAAAAAGACTGGTAATTCTACAGACTGGTTTAAATGGAATGGAGAAATGACTTTGGGTAGAAATTTGGGATTGGTGCGGAGTACAACCTTGTTGTGATGCATCTGAAGAAAAGGTTCCTGTATAGTGAGTGCCTGTATTTCACTAACTCTTCTGAGGGAAGTGATGGCCACTAGAAAAGCTGTTTTCCATGTGAGAAATTGCAGCTCACACTTATGTAATGGTTCAAAAGGGGGTCCCATTAACCGTGTGAGAACTACATTCAAGTTCCAAACAGGTGAGGGTGGCACTCTGGGTGGAATTACTCTCTTGAGGCCTTCCATAAAGGCCTTGATGGCAGGCACTTTGAAAAGTGAGAGGTGCTGCCTATTTTGTAAATAGGCCGCAATTGCAGCGAGGTGTAACCGAATGGAAGTAAATGCTAGGTTACACCTTTGCAAATGGAGTAAATAGCATATAATGTGCTGTATGGATACATTTAAAGGATTGATTGCGTTGTTGTGGCAGTAAACAACAAATCTTTTCCACTTTGCTGCACAGCACGCCCTAGTAGTAGGGCGCCTAACTTCCCTGATAATGTTCATGCAATCAGGGGGAAGGTTAAGGTATCCAAATTCTAGGACCTCAGGAGCCAGATCGCAAGGTTGAGTTGAGCTGGGTCCAGGTGCCTGATCTCTCCATGGTTCTGGGTTAGGAGGCATGGCGAGAGGCGTAGCTTTTGGTGTGGTACTACTGAGTGTTCCAGCAGTGTGGTGTACCACGGTTGTCTGGCCCATGTTGGAGCTACCAGGATCAGAGTTAGGGAATGCTGCTGTAGCTTTCGCACCACTAATGGAATTAGTGGGAGAGGTGGAAACGCGTATGCAAATTTGTTTGACCAGTTCATCCATATCGCATTGCCTTCGGACAATGGGTGTGGATATCTGGCGGCGAAGCTTGGGCATTTTTTGTTTTCGTGGGTGGCGAATAGGTCTATGTGTGGATGCCCCCACTTCTGAAAGAACGGGTGAAGAACCTGTGGGTGAAGTTCCCACTCGTAGATCTGCTGTGTCTGCCTGCTCAGCAGATCTGCCACGGTGTTTTGTGCTCCTGGGACGTGTTGGGCTAGGAGGAAAATCTTTTGTGGAATTGCCCATCTCCATATGCTCTGTGCTAGTTGAGAGCTGTGGAGAGTGTGTGTCCCCTGTTTTTGAATGTAGTACATGGCAGTCATGTCTGTGCGAATGAGGACTGCCTTGCCTGAAATCTGCGCCTGGAAGGATTTTAGGGCGAGGAAGATCGCCAGTAACTCCAGATGGTTGATATGTTATTTGAACTATATATATATAAGTTTATTTGGGTATGTATATACTCTTATGTGGTTATGTATGTGTATATGTATATATACATGATACTTATTGCTTTTTATATATACCGTGGGACTCCCACTTCGACGACGGGGAATATTCAAGCATGTGAATCTATGAAAGACACCCCAAATACTGGAGAACTGCTGTTGCGGCGTCCATGTGCCCTGTGCTGTGAGATGTAACAGATGAGCTCCCCAGCCGGAGAGCGATGCATCTGCTGTTAGGATTATTTGTGGGACCGGGTCCAGGAACGGTCGACCTCTGGAAAGGTTTGTGAATTGAATTGAACTTTATTTCGACATAAAAACATATCATAAAAGTAATACAAACATAAAAAAAAAAAAGAAAAAGGAACAGTTTGGCGAACGCAGTGTAAAAACCTACAGAATCAACAAAATAAAATAATAACCAAGTTTTTAAAAGCCATAACAAGCAGAAACACATTACTGTAACAACTGTTTCCTTGCAGTTCTTATCCTCCAAGCCCAACCCAGAAATTTAGCCATACAGCAGGCAAAGAAGGGACGGGCATCTGCGCGCAATATGCGTAAAGCTTCCAAGTATGATCTTGTGCCCAGACTCCTACATAAAGGCTTCAACCATCTCGACCTAGGCACAACATAGGCATGGCACTCAAACAACAAATGAGGTATGGACTCAACCCTTGAGTCGCAAAAGGGGCAATAAGGAATAGTTTGGAATGGAGGTTTCCAAGTAGACGTTAGGAATCCTAAGGGAAGAACACCCACCCTAAATTTAAAGTATAATGCTCTGTCACCCGGGTTATGAATTGAGTCCAGGTAAGGTTCTCTGAAAGGGATCTCCTTAACTAGCAGAAACTGGGCAACAAATTTGCAATGATTAGGGTTACACAACCTCTCATTATCCACCCAAAGCCAGAAAGCCTTCTTTAGCATTTGTTTTGAAGGTGCTGTTCTATTGACCCAAGCATCTCCTAAACCCAACTCATAAAGAAGTCGCTTAACCTCCCTGAGCCAGATTACCCTATACCAGCCAGATAAGGATAAGATTTCGCTTAGGGCATCTACATAACTACTCAATTCAGGGACATTCCATATCCTGGCCCATAATAAAAGGGGACGTAACCTTGCTTGCTCGCAGATTGGGCGTGTGCCTGAATCTAGCAAGAGGGGAATTGTAGGGGTACTATGGGGTAACTTCATAAGATCTTTGTGGAAATTATTTTCGAGGTGGGTCAAGATGTCAACTCTCTGTATACCCCACAATTCCGCACCATACAATGCTGCACTCACCACCCTTGCCCTATAAATATCTAGTAGTGCCCCAATGGGTTTTAAAAATGAGGCACGTTGTTCCTTGAGCAGGGCCCCTGTGATCCTCTTATGGGTCAGAAACACCTTTTGGTGGTGCGCCTTCCAACTCATATTGACACACAGTCGAATGCCTAGGTAGTCAAATTCATTGACTATCAAGAGGAACAGAGTCCAAGGTGGGAGGAACAACAGTTTTCCTGGGAGGGTTAAGAACAAGGAATTTGGTCTTGCTTATGTTTATGGACAGGTCCTTGGTGTCACAAAAGGCCTTAAAGCTAGAAAGCAACTTTTGGATACCTACTGGTGACTTTGAGATTAGGAGGGTATCATCCGCAAAAAGGAGCGTAGGAACTTTTCTACCAGCCAAGGATGGTGCATCTGACGGCTGTTGAAGCAGATGCTCCACCACTCCGTTAACATAAAGAGAAAACAGAGTGGGGGCAAGCACACACCCCTGGCGGACGCCCCTATCTACGGGAATACGAGATGTTTTTTCCCCCTGGGTACCCCATCTAATCTGGGCAAAGTTGCTTTCATGAAACTTTATGAGCAAGGCCAACAAATAGGGAGGTATGCCCAACCTACCGAGGACATTCCACAATTGGACTTGTGGGACCAGGTCGAAGGCAGTTCGCAAGTCTATAAAGACTAAATACAAGCTGCCCCCACCCAGCACAACCACTTTCCAATATATCATAAAGAGGCGAAACGTCTGCTCGATGGTACCCATCCCTGATCTGAAACCTGCCTGGAAATCTGACAAAACCTGGTTTTCTTCGACCCACTGCAAGATCCTGCCTAGTACCACTTTGCCCGCGACCTTTTGTGTTGAGTCAAGCAGGCTAATAGGGCGATAGTTAGCTGGGTCGTCCCGACAGCCTTTTTTAAAAATAGGGACGACCTCAGCACCCCTCAATGAGTCAGGGAGAGAACCTCCCAACACAGCCTCATTCAAAAGTGAGGCAATTAATCTACTCCACAGTGATGGATATTTCTTCAGCAGGTCGCCCGGAATTCCATCAGGTCCAGCAGCCCTATTGGATACAATACAGCTGATTGCCCTTTCAACTTCCTCAGTGCTGAAGGAGCAGGCATTAATGGAAATCTCGGCTGGTAAGCTGGCGAGAAGACCCGTATTAAGATGGGGTACCCCACATTGGACCGAGTACAGTTTGGAAAAGTGGGCAAACCAGACATCACCAGGAATATTACAAGTAAACTGGAAATCAAGAGATTTGTCCCTAGCTCTCAGCAGATCCCAGAACCCCTTGGAGTCTTTCCTGGTGCTTGCCTCCACTAGATCCCACCAAAAACTGTATTCATGGGCCTCCTTCGCCTCTGCCACAACTTTTTTATAGAGTTTCCTCGCCAATCTAATATTGCCTGGATCCTTGCTTTTCACTGCGGAAATGAGTTCCCCCTTAGCAACCCGACATTTAGAGGAATACCACTTATTTCTTGCCCTAGGAGCACCTTTCGCAGAAGCCCTCACGCTGGTTTGGGGTATAATAAACAAATCGCTTAACACCGCAATGGTTTCTGTGAATGTTGGTAAAACAATTTGACTGGTAGCACCCAGGGCATCAAGGCGCGGCCCCACCGCTAGCATAGTGGTCCCTGCCTGTGCCATCCTTTCCTCGTCCGCTGCTACTTTAGCCCACTTTAGGCGCCTGCCACAGCACGAAGGAACAAGCTCATGAGAGGTTTTCCACTTGTGGGGAATCTTAATTGAGTTCCCAACCTGCCAGGGCGGAATCAATGTTAAGGAGAGAGGATTGTGGTCACTATCACAAGACGCTATAACCTCCATATCATAATGGAATGACCACAAATTATAATTCAACATAACATAATCTATTCTGGAGGTATGTCCCAACCTGTTGTAGGTGTGCGCACCCAAAGGATCCGATTTAGATCGACCGTTAGTTGGTCTTAGGTCATGTTCCATACAGAGTGCATTGATGTCTACCGCACTCTGAGACCATTTAGGGATCGGATCTAGGGTCAGGGTGGGAATACCTCTCCTTGTGTCCTCATCCCAAGTGTCCAGGATATCCTCCCTAGCCAATGGTTCAAAACAGCAATTGAAGTCGCCTGCGAGGAGAACGTAAGAATCAATACTGCAGGCGGCTAGATCGCTGTTTAATCCTGTAGAGGATAGAGTAGATGACCCGCCCCTGGCCCCCCTTAAATAGAGGTTAAAAACTTCTAGCTTCCTACCCCCTGGGCATAGTATGGTTATCCTCTGGAGATCGGGAGAATGTGTGGACTTTTGGCTTACACTTAAACCTAGTGCGATATTAACCCATATAAGAAGGCCACCCGACGGGTGACCTTTACATCCATGTTGTTGGGAAGCAGGGACGAAGTAGGTCGTAAAGCCCACTCTATGCCTAGGTTCAAGGCACCAGGTTTCCTGCAAAAAACAGATATTATAAGAGGCCAAAAAGGCATTCCATTCAGGAATTTCAAAATTGCGGGCGAGCCCTGCCACATTCCAGCTTATAATCTTTAGCAAGGGTCGTCCGAGGTAATCTGCCATAGAGGGTTGTCTAGTGTAACCAAATTGGACACAGGTCCTACCACCCCCGCAGCAGTTCTATTTAACCTAGGCAGTGGCTCAGTCTGGTGGTGGTAGGGAGCCATTGCTACATCAGTCAACTTCCTAATTGGTGAAACATTCTGAATTGGAGGCAAGGGAATCATACGAGGTGGGTCCAGTCGTTCCGTTACGACTTGGGAGTCAAAAATACATGACGTATTCAAACCCGCCTCTATTAGGTAAAACACAATGCATTCCCTCTAGGCTTGGAGAGCTAGCAACAGAAGGTTCAATCAACACAGGAAAAGATTCATTGTGCCCTAAAGCCTGTGGTAGAGGAACTTGGGGAGCAGGTTGGCATGCGAGTCAATCTACCTCCTCAAGACCAGCAAACCTATTAGAGGTTGGGAAGCCATTCCAGTTTATGGGGGAATCTTCGAATTTTTTGGGATGACTCCTCCAATTGTGGTGGTGTACAAGAGACCAGTCCTCTTCCCGTGTATATCTAGGACGCGTTGGATAAAAAAAGGACAATGGCCTAGGTATAACAAGAGAACCTTCGCCAATAGGCCAGGAGCAGATGTGGTGTGCCGTATGAGGGTCCTCAAAGGTCACCACTATACAATCCCCGGGACTAGATTTCCTTGTAGGGCCCACCCAGGGGATTCTACGTACCATCAATATTCTGCTTCTCTGTCCATTGGGAATTGGTCTATTCACAATGAGCCAATGCATTATCTTATTCTTCAGAGACCAGTGGTTCTCATGTTGGCCGTTTCCCATCTGAGGGACACCCGTCAACACAACCACATAATCATTGGCCTCTGGAGGGAGATCAATGTAACCCCCTCTAAAATTATTCTTAACAGGAGGGCTCTCGGTTGGATGGAACGCCACTTCACTGGGAGGGGGTCTATGCGGTGCACCTGTATTGGGTTTGACTAATGGTTGAGGGGTGGGGCGCTTGTGAGCCTTAAGTATGAGGGCGGTAGTACTATGATCCACACCCACAGTCCCCAATGTAGAAACCGATTGTGCAATAGCTGGTACTGGAGGGGAGGATTGCGGGACTTGAGGAATTAAAACATGAGGTTTGTGGTGTTCCACCACTGCAGAGAGCGATGGGTGCGACAGTCTAGCAACACCAGATCTGTCAGTTGTCCCTGGGCCTGGTTCCATTGGCGCGCCAAGCACTCTTGGAGTGGACGCATTTGGAGTCTTGCATGGGGCACTATAAAGATGCAAGAGGCCATCATCCCTATGAGCTGCATAAACACTCGTGCTGGGAGAGAGTGTTGACATAGGAATTTGACGCAGCGCCTGTATTTTTGCAATCCTGGCAGGATTGGGATAGGCTATGGCTTTGGAGGTGTCTATGGTGGCACAGAGATAGTGTTTTGTGTGTGAGGGAACCAGGTGGGATTTTTGATGGTTCACCGTGAAACCTAGCTGGTGAAGTAGTTGGACGGAAGCGGCGGTATGTTGCACACATTGTTGGTAGGACGTGGCTTTTATCAGCCAATCGTCAAGATAAGGGAAGACGTGAATGTGCTGTCTTCTGAGGTGTGCAGCCACTACTGCCAGGTGTAGGAGAGTAGGGTCTGCTTTCTATGTTCACCCCCACTTTTTGCTTTTGCTTTACTGGTTTTCGACTTAGATGTGGCTGTGGGCCTGCTAATCAGACCCACAGCCCTGCTGTTCTCTCTCTAAATTAATACTATGTACTTTAGGTGCATAACCCATTTGGTGCTTGGTAACATGTGAGATGGTGCTCTAGCATGAGCTGAGCCTGTCTGCAGCTTTTGGAACCATGTCCTTATAGCTGTTCTATGATATAGCCTACCATATACTCTTAAAGTGCCTTATAATCTTAAACGGGTATGGTAACTATGGTGTGGCTTTATCAAAACATGTCGTGTAAGGTGTCTACCACTAGGGAATAATACCCCCATGCCATTTCTGGGGATGAGGATATTATCCCTCCCTTCTAGAGGGAGAAGACATGTTGTAACCTACTTACCCGGTTAAAGTTAACCAGAGCCCCAGCATCACAAAATGGATGCTGCTGCCACAGACACGAGTCTGACCTCCTGCTGCTGGGAGTGATCCCGGCAAGGGAGGCTTGGACAATAGGTTTCCTGCCTTGGGAGGTGCGAGCACCACCCCAGACAGGCCTTAGTGTATTGGGGCAGGGAGGGATGAAAAGAATGAGACATGCCTGGGGCACACAAGGTGTCCCGTGCATAGTCCAGTTCAAACCGGTGCTGGGGCTCTCCAGCCCCAGTCCTGGCGCGAAACTGGACAAAGGGAAGGGGGTGTAACCACCCCCCTCCCAGGTCCCACCCATAAGGCGTGACCTAGCAGGTAACCCAGCCCCCAGATTTGGATAAGAGTGGTAGCTGGGCCCCAGGAGATTAGATTATCCTGAACCTGCAACTTCAACAGAAACTCTGGACCTTCGACATTCGACGAAAGAAGAAGACTGAAGAATCTCCCTTGTGGCCAAGGAGTGGCTACCCTGTGCAAACCATCAAGAGACTACCCTTTGCTTTGCTTTGCTGAAGTTCTACGAGGGACCGACTGCAGAGCCCGACCAGAGCCTTGACTTCCAGACTTCTCCGACCCTGATCCACATCCACAGCCGAGCTGAGATCCGTGGAGGCGACGAGAGACGTGGGACCGGCTACCTGGGAAAAGTGGCTACTAGCTTCCAGCGCAGCTTCTGAGGTACCCTCAAAGTTGTGCACCGGGGATTGAGAACCCCCAACCCCAAGCACCATCTGCACCAAAGATCAGCCCCCCACACGAGTCCTGCGTGGGGCCCTTCTGCATTTTCCTGCTTGCTGCGCCTGTCCGGTTGCTTGCCCCTTTGGCTAGTGGCCTTTGTGACGACGCATCCAGAAATCTTCACTGCTGGTTTGGCTCCTCCAGACTGGCTCCCGCTTCCTTGCTAAAGAGAAGCACCCCAGACCTTCCTGGTCTGCACCAGAAGCAAGTCCTCCGTTCTTCGTGGGTTCCGCTTGCCAAGGCTTGGTGAGTCCTAGTCCAACTTCGACGCCGCCGACAGCAAGAGCCTTCGTGGGACAGCTCGCCTCCTGGTCGTCCTCGACGTTCCCTGGTCCTCGAGGCTGCAGCGACAAGCTTCACCTTCACCTGCAATCTTCACGACATCGCCTGGTTCCTTCCTGGTTCCACGTGGTCACTGGCTAGTGACCTTGACTCTGTCCCTTCTGCTTGCAGGTCTCCTCTCTTCTTGATCCCAGCCTTGGGATCCACCGGACACTCTTCACTGACTGCCTGTCAGCAACTTTCCTTCAGGCATCCATAGAAGTCCACGACGAAACCCGACGCAAGTTCACACCTATGCACCCGCAGTCCGTGGGCTAGGTAACTTGGAGACTTCGGTGCTCACAAGGGTAGTGACTATCCTAGGGTCTAGTTTCCGAGTTTTGACTCTCTAGCTGCTTCAGAAGTGTCCTTAAACTGTTAATTGCTAACAACTACTATTTCTATCGACTTTTACGCATTACGCGTGAGTGTTTCCACTCTGCACCTGAATCCCGTGGGCTTCCCACTTCCTAACTGTTGCTAGTGCAGTGTAGCCCCGGCGATTCCCTAGGCCTATCCTATTTCCATGACAGTGGTCCTTATACCACTTACTTAGTATATGGTTTGCGTGGCCCCTAGGGCCTAACTGTATTACTTACCTGTGTGACTTAATGTATGCTTAAATAAGACTGTTGTACTTACCTCTAATCTCATAAAGAGTGCTGAGGGTTTGACTAGAATAAATACACTTTATTTTATTATAAATATATATATATATATATATATATATATATATATATATATATATATATATATATATATATATATATATATATATATATATATATATATATATATATATATATATATATATATATATATATATATATATACACACACACACACACTGAAAAAACCATAGGTTTCACACACGTTATAGTTAGGAATTAGCATTTAAAAAACCTTGCAAATTCACTGAAAAAACCATAGGTTTCACACATGTTATAGTTAGCTGGACATTTTACTGATAAAAAACCAATGAAATTCCCCCGTTATAGTTACTGTAGGCAACTATAACTCACGCGACCGTAATCCTCTGCTGATGCTAATACTGTATTTAGACACTTATTTGCCCATGTCTTCCATTAAATTTTAGCTATACATATATTACAAATATATTTTTTTCATAAAGACACATATGTCATCAGCAGAGGATTACGGTCGCGTGAGTTATAGTTGCCTACAGTAACTATAACGGGGGAATTTCATTGGTTTTTTTATCAGTAAAATGTCCAGCTAACTATAACATGTGTGAAACCTATGGTTTTTTCAGTGAATTTGCAAGGTTTTTTAAATGCCTTCGGGCACCTTTTGCACACGGGGTGGGGAGAGTGTGGATATTTTTTTTTTTTTTTTTATTACCGTACGCGTACTCGGCGAAATTTTCGAAAAAATTAAAATTGCCTTTTTTCCCTTGGGGGATCGTTGGGGACTCCATGGACATGGCTAGGTGCTTGGGAGCTGTCTAAACAGCCCCTTTACATGTTTTGGGGCTTTGTTTTTCAACCCCCTGTCAGAGTGCGAGAGAGAAAATGGCGGCCGCCGCTTCCTGGTTTCGACCGATTCGAATGTTTACTAAGATCTAAGGGCCAATCAGAATCGCGCTCGCGCACGTCACTGTCGCGTATGGTAAGCGCACCGTAAGCTGGCTCAGATATATATATTGATTTAAAGGCTATTTTCTCAGAATCTACTGAACAGATTTACACCAAACCTACAAAAGGCACTTCCTTGACCTGAGGACTACCTCTCTGCCAAATTTCAAGTAATTCTGTTCAGCCGTTCGGGCTGTAGCTGTGTCTAAAGGTCCTATGGAAAAATGCATGGGAAAAACGCGTTTTGGGACCCCCCTTTTATCTCAGCCCCCGCTTGACGAATCCCCCCGAGACTTTCAGGGTAGGAGCGGAGCGTAGCGCCCCACCCATTTTGAAAAATTCGCGAGGATTCGTCAACCGGCGCCAAAGTTATTCAAAATAGAATGTTGCGGATTTCCTATGGAAACGTGGTCCTAACTATAACTACCTACTGGCGACCGCCAGTAGGTAATATATATATATATATATTCAAGGGATTGCATATGGTATCACAGCTGGCTTCACATGCCATTCAGAGTTTAGCCTAAGACTGCTCTTGTCCATGCTACCACTAGGATAGCTGGTCTATAAGGTTGACTTTACAACCAATCACCATAAGGGTTGTTTGGACTGATATAAGGTGTACACTAGAACTAGTGACATCATACATCAGGCCAACTTCTCACACCAGGCACTTGGTGAACACCCTTGGTGCTGTTGTTACCCCGAACGGGAGCACCTTGAACTGGTAGTGTTGTCCGTCTACCACAAACCTGAGGTACTTTCTGTGAGATTGGTGTACTGGGATGTGAAAGTACGCGTCTTTCAAGTCCAGAGTGGTGAGAAAGTCGTTCTGGGAGAGAAGTGAAAGAACCTGTTGGAGGGTTACCATGTGAAAATGGTCCGAATGAATGTAAGTGTTTAGAGGTCTGAGATCTAAGATAGGTCTTAGGGTCTCGTCTGTCTTTGGAATTAGAGAGTACAGGGAGTAGACCCCTAAATTTCGTTGATTTATGGGGACTTGCTCTATCGCTCCTTTTTGCAGGAGGGAGATGACTTCTTGTGTCAGTAGCGCAGTATGTTCTTGCGACAAAGGGCGGTGCCTGGGTGGAATGTTGGGGGGTGTAGATGTTAATTCTAGGCAATACCCTGACTGAATTATTTGTGTCACCCATTTCTCTGAGGTGATCGTCTCCCAGACGTGAAGGAAATGCCGTAGTCTGCCTCCGACCGGAGTGGAATGGTCTGGAGGGAGCGGGGGAAAGTCATTGGGCGGGAGGTGTGGCAGAGCGGGCGGTATTTGTTTTGCCTCTGCCCTTATTATTTTTGCCTCTGTATCCGCCTCTTTGATAACCTTTTGTGAGGGTAGACTGAGGGGGGGGGGGGATTTATAGGACGTGGATGCACTGACTGATGAGTAGCCTCTGCCCGTGCCCCGAAAGGAAGAAAGGCGAAAGGAGCGCCTGGGAGTGTGTTTGTAGGGCTCCCATAGATTTCGCCGTGTCTGTATCTTTTTCATTTTTTCCAGGGCTTCATCTACTTTAGGGCCAAATAGATCTTGGTCGAACGGGTGATTTAGTATAGAGGCTTGAACCTCTGGTTTAAACCCTGAAACCCTGAGCAAGGCATGGCGACGGAGAAGGACACTGGTGTTTATGGCCCTGGAGGCTGTATCTGCCGCATCTAGGGCACATCGTATTGAGGTATTGGTTATTGTTTTCCCCTCTTGAATAAGTTCATTAGCCCTAGTCTTGTACTTTTCAGGGAGATGGTGCATGATGGTCTCTAGCTCATCATAGTGTGCCCTGTCGTACCGGGCCAACAGTGCATGCGTGTAGGCAATACGCCATATATTAGCCGCTTGTGACGCAGTGCGCTTCCCTGACGCATCTAGGAGCTTGGACTTTGTCAGGTGGCGGCGCTTCGCCTGACGCCTGAGAATTTGAGCGCTTCCTGGATGTAGATCCCACTAGGGAATCTAATGGTGCAGGGCCCTTAATGTAAGAAGGGTCTGTAGGGGCGGCTTTGTACTTCTTTTCTATCCGAGGGTTTAGGACCTTGGCCCGGACTGGGTCTTTAAAAACCTCAGGGGCATGTTTAATTACACCCTTTAACATAGGTAGAATGGCAGTGCACCTATGTGTATCATCGAAGGTGTCTAGGAGAAAGTCCTCCTCCACTGGGTCGGTATTTAACTCCACCTCGTGGTAGTGTGCCGCCCGTTGTAACAAGTGGTGAAAACCCAAGGAATCTTCAGGAGGGGATGGCCTAGATGGGTAAAGGTCATCCTGTGGGCCATCTGGGATGTCCGGATTGTTATAATCATCCCATGGGTCTGGGGATCCAGTAGGGGTGGGATCTTGTGGCACATCTGCTGGATCATAGTAAGGGTCCCCCAAATCGTCTGGGACAGGGGACAAGGTGGGGGAACGATTAGGTGGAGGGGGTGGGGGTGGAGGAGGTAAAGGAGGTGGGGATGGCACCCTGAAAGGAGAGGTAGCAATGTCCTTTCTCTTTGGAGGTGGAGCCGGCTTGTCCAAGTCTCTCTTTTTTGAAGACAATGTCAAGTGTCTGGTCTTTGGATCCTTGGTGAGGGTTTTCTGCAAGGGATCCGGTGTGAAAAGCTCCTGTCACACTGGTTGATCGGTCGGCGCCGACTGTTTCGGGGCAGACGGCTTCTTAGGTTTGTCGGAGCCGTGCTTCCTGGGAACCTCCGGTTTTTTGGTCGGTGCCGGGTTCGGTGTGGAGGCCGATTTTTTTTTTCGGTGCCGAAGTGTGTTTGTCGGCACCGGTGGCCGGCTGGCTCGAGCCCGAGCTGCCGGAAGGCTTAGAAGGCTTCTTTACCGGGCCCGAAGGTGGGGTGTGAGAAGCCGTGTCCTTGGTCTTGCCTAGGCCCGGAGGCGAAGGTGTGACCGAAGCCTTTTTCGGGATCGGTCTGGGCGGGGGAGGGGGAATTGTACTCCCGACCCGCTGCGCGGGGGTGATGTCCTCCACATCTGAGTCGTCGGCCTCGGAAGCGCTAACGAGGTCATCGTCCTCCTGTTCGATGTCCTGCTGTCCGGGAGCTTCGACGTCGTCCCCGAAGATGTCGACTGGAGCGGAGGTCGAGGAGTGCGCCATGTTGCGTCTAGCCCGTCCATCTCGAATGGTCTTTTTTGAGCGAAAAGACTTGCAGGCGGGACAGTCTCGGGCCTCGTGTTCTGGGGAGAGGCAAAGGTTGCACACCTCATGGAGATCGGTGTGGGGAAACTTGGACCCACATCGAGGGCACTTCTTGAAGGGAGTTCTTTCCATCAGCCGAGACCGGAGCCGGAATAGGCCCGAAGGCCGCCGACCACCGGAATCGAAGAAGTGCCGAAGAGAAGATGAATAAGATGATTTATGTCTTTGAAGAACCGGAGCGCGAAGTTTTACATCCGAGCCCGATGGCGGAAAAAAAACAATCTGAGGATGGAGCCGAAGCCCATGCGCAATACGAACCAGAGGAGGAGTCACCGAACTCGTGACTTCCAAAGACTTTCCAAGAGGAAAAACAAACTGCAAACATCCAGGCCCAACACCAGATGGCGATCTATGCACAGTGTATAATCTGCAGCTCATATGCCTCGAATATCATGTTTTGCAATAATCCCAATTCAGAGGATTGGTGTGGGTGTATGGGGAGTCCAATTTGCAGGAAGTCACTGGCATTATTTCCAAATCAGAGTTCACGTCTAGTAGTGCTAAAGTTGTGGTCTCATCTGATATAAAGGATGGGGGGGGGATAATATTGTAAAGAAAAAAATGCATACAAAATATCTTAAAAAGGATGACAAAAACTAGAGTAGGCAAAAGTCAAATTCAAGGATGGAGGGCTTGAGGGGTAAATGATGTCGTGGTAGTTTCTCCTACCTGGCTCATGATCAGATGTGTCCACTTTAGGGACAAAAGTGCGCCAAGTGTGGCATCAAGCGTCACTATGCACAGGTGTGTCGTAAATTTAAGTCTGTTAAATGTGTCATGATTAGTGTGAAGAAGATCACTTCGTTTCAGATGGGGACAATCCTTAGGTGTTGTGTGTACAAGAGGGTGTGATGTGTGAGATAGGGCTAGGTAGGAAGTAGCCTATTTGCAAATTGGTGGTTGGGGGAATTCAGGTGGTATTGGTGGCTGACTCTAGGTCCCCATTTACCATCGTCAAGGAATTTTGGACCAAGTTGTTGAAGGAGAGAATTGGTTCTGAATTTATTTCACAGGCACCCACTCATAGAGCTTCATGGGTGAAGCTATTGATACTTCGAGATTTCACAAACTGGTTTTCAAGGGACAGACAGCGGAATGCAAATTGTATGTAGCTGAATCTAATCCATGCGTTCTTGGTCAGTGAGGTCAAGGGGATTTGGGCATCATGCTTGACCCCATGAGTCCAGATCTGGATCGCACTGTGAACAGTAGGAATGGTGGTATGGATGCTGTCAGCAAAATTCCTAGAGTTATCACTGGCGAAGTGGTGAAGGATTAGTTACTTACCTGTAATCCTAGTTATCTTCCAGGGGTATCCTCATCAAAGTCATAAGCGTTAGAATATTCCCGGGAATGGACGGGAATATTCTAATGCGTATGACTATTGAGGAGGATCCACTTAAAGAGAACTGGAGGGATTTCTCCATAAAATAATTCCTTGCATACACAAGTTGAGGAACATCCCATTGAGTGCAATATTTGAAGTGGTTTGTGGACTTAAGAAGTTGGTTGACAGTGGCATTATTGAGTAAGTTAATTCCTCAGACTGGGTGGCTCCCCTGCATGTCGCTAGTAAGGTTAATGGGCGTATTCGTCTGTGTGTGGACTCGAGAGAGTTAAATAAGAAAATGTTTGTGGATATGTTCCCTTTACTCAGCTTTAATGAACTATTATCTACAACCAAATGCATGAGTTGGTTTTATAACATTGGCCTGACATCTGCCTACCACCAGGTGCATTAACACCATAGTAGTAAACTTCTCACAACTTTCATCATTCCCATTGGATAACAGCAATTTCCAACGCCTCATGTACAAATTGTTTCAGAACAGGTATAAAGTCTTTCCTCCCCCCCCCCCCCCAAGAGGACACTCTGGTCATAGGAAAGGATAAGAAGGAGTACAATACAGTTACATGAGGTCCCGAGTACACTGGAATAGTATGGATGGACAGCTGAAGAGACTGAGTGCAAATTTGCAGTAAACACCGTTACCTATTTGGGGCATGAAATCAGTTCAAGGGGTATCAAACTCAAAACAGATTTAGTTTAAGCCATAAAGATGACTCCTGTTCCGCAAAACCAGGATGAAGTGCGATCCTTTTTAGGTTTAGCCTTGTTCTACCCCAAATGTATACACAATTTCCCAGGGAAAATTTATCACATCAATATAGATCAGAGTGAGCTGGCAGCGGTGGACCTCACAATGGAAGGGACAGACAAGGAATATGCTACTTACCAGTATGCATCTGTTCTTGGCATGTAGAGCTGCAGAGTTGTACACTTAGCATAGATCGCCATCTGGTGTTGGGCCCGGATGTTTGCAGTTTGTTTTTGTTCTTTGGACAGTCTTTGGAAGTCACGAGTTCGGTGACTCCTCCTTCGGTCCATACTGCGCATGGGCTTCGGCTCCATTCTCAGATTGTTTTTCGCCAACAGGGAAATGATGGAGCGTAGTAATAACAGTGAGAAACCCATGTGTTGTATCTAAATAAGATGGACTGGAACGGATACAGGTAGCCGGGGAGGCGGGTGGGCGTGTACAACTCTGCAGCTCTACATGCCAAGAACAGATGCATACTGGTAAGTAGCATATTCCGTTCGAGGCATATGAGCTGCAAATTGTACACTTAGCATAGATTATATAGCAGTACCCAACCTTAGCGGCGACCACCGGTATCCGTTGCAGCTGTTTGAAAAAGTGTCTTTAGTACAGCCTGGCCCACACTAGCTTGCTGCTTGGAATGCACATCTACACAGTAATGTTTTGTGAAGGTGTGCGGTGTTGACCATGTGGCTGCTTTGCAGATGTCATCTAAGGGTATGTTCCCTAGAAAAGCCATAGAAGCCCCTAACTTTCTAGTAGAGTGGGCTTCAGGTAGAACAGATAATGTTCTTTTTGCCTTTTGATAGCAAATTTGTATACACTTTACAATCCACCTAGCTATCCCTGATTTAGAGATGGGGTTGCCTTTATGTGGTGGAGAGAAGGAAACGAACAATTGTTTAGTCTTCCTGAAGGGTTGCGTTCTTTGTATGTAGTACAGCAAAGCCCTTTTAACATCGAGTGTGTGTAAGGCCCTCTCTGCAACAGATTGAGGTTGCGAGAAAAAGACAGGTAATTCCACCGATTGATTGAGATGGAAGGGGGAAATGACCTTGGGCAGAAACTTCGGATTTGTGCGAAGTATGACCTTGCTGTGGTGTATTTGTAGGAAGGGTTCCTGTATAGTGAACGCTTGTATTTGACCAACCCTTCTAAGGGAAGTGATAGCTACGAGGAAAGCTGTTTTCCAGGTGAGGAACTGTAGCTCACATTTATGCATTGGTTCAAAGGGTGGACCCATTAGCCGTGTAAGAACTACATTTAGATTCCATTCAGGGGAAGGTGGTGCCCTGGGGGGAATTACTCGTTTAAGGCCTTCCATAAAGGCCTTAATAGCGGGCACTCTGAACAGTGATAAATGGTGTCTGTTTTGTAGATAAGCAGCAATCGCTGCCAGGTGTAGGCGTATGGATGAATATGCTAGGTTACACCTGTGAAGATGGAGCAGATAGCATATGATGTGCTGTATGGATGCATCTAAAGGGTTGATTGTATTGTTACGGCAGTAAATTACAAATCTTTTCCACTTTGCGGCATAGCATGCTCGAGTGGTAGGACGTCTGGCTTCCTTGATAATGTTCATACAATCAGGGGGAAGGTTAAGGTAACCAAATTCTAAGATTTCAGGAGCCAGATCGCAAGGTTGAGCTGAGCTGGGTCCGGGTGCCTGATTTCTCCATGGTTCTGGGTTAGGAGGCATGGGGACAGGTGCAGTTTTTGATGTGGTACCACTGATAGCTGTAGTAGTGTGGTGTACCACTATTGCCTGGCCCATGTTGGGGCTACCAGAATGAGTGTGAGGGAGTGCTGCTGTAGCTTCCTTACCACTAATGGAATTAGTGGGAGAGGTAGAAAGGCGTATGCAAATCTGCCTGACCAGTTCATCCATATCGCATTGCCTTTGGACAATGGGTGTGGGTATCTGGCGGCGAAGCTTGGGCATTTTTTGTTTTCGTGGGTGGCGAAGAGGTCCATCTGAGGATGACCCCACATTTGGAAGAATGGGTGAAGAACTTGTGGATGCAGTTCCCATTCGTGTAGCTGTTGCGTTTGTCTGCTGAGCAGATCTGCCATGGTTTTTTGTACGCCTGGAAACGTGCTGCGCCAGGAGAAAAATGTTTTGGGGAATTGCCCATCTCCATATGCTCTGGGCTAAGCGGGAGAGCTGGGGAGAGTGTGTCCCCCCCTGTTTTTGGATATAATACATTGCAGTCATGTGGTCTGTGCGAATGAGGACTGCTTTGCCCGAAATCTGTTTTTGAAAAGATTTTAGGGCTAGAAAGATCGCCAAGAGCTCCAGATGGTTGATGTGGAGCGATTTTTGCTGTGGCGTCCATAGACCTTGCATTGTGAGGTGTAAGAGGTGCGCTCCCCAGCCGGAGAGCGATGCGTCCGCTGTTAGAATCACCTGAGGAACCGGGTCCAGGAACGGCCGCCCTTTGGAAAGGTTTGTGGTGTTCCACCACTGCAGAGAGTGATGGGTGCGGCCGTCCACCAACACCAGATCCGTCAGCTGTCCTTGGGCCTGGTTCCACTGTTGTGCTAGGCACTCTTGAAGTGGACGCATATGGAGTCTTGTATGGGGCACTATAAAAATGCAGGACGCCATAATTCCTATGAGCTTCATAAACACTCTTGCTGGAAGAGAGTGTTGAGGAAGGAATGTTTTGCGCAAGGCTTGCATGCTTGCGATTCTGGCTGAGTTTGGATAGGCAATACCTTTGGAGGTGTCTATAGTGGCCCCGAGATATTGCTTTGTGTGAGATGGTAGAAGGTGGGACTTTTGGTAGTTCACCGTGAAGCCTAGCTGGTGGAGCAGTTGCATGGTGCTGTTGGTATGTTGCACACATTGGTTGTAGGACGCGGCTTTTATGAGCCAGTCGTCCAAGTAAGGGAAGACGTGAATATGTTGACGTCTGAGGTGTGCTGCTACAACTGCTAGGCATTTGGTAAACACCCGTGGTGCGGTGGTGACCCCGAAGGGGAGAACTGTGAACTGGTAATGTTGACCGTCCACCACAAACCTGAGGTACTTTCTGTGAGAAGGGTGTATTGGAATGTGAAAGTATGCGTCTTTCAGATCTAAGGTAGTAAGAAAGTCTCCCTGACAAAGGAGCGGGAGGACTTGTTGTAGGGTGACCATGTGGAAATGGTCTGAATGTATGTATGCATTTAGAGGCCGGAGGTCCAAAATGGGCCTTAGGGTCCCGTCTTTCTTTGGTATCAGGAAATACAGAGAGTAGACCCCTAGATTCTGCTGATTGACGGGGACCTGCTCTATAGCGTGTTTTTGGAGGAGGGAGAGCACCTCCTGTTTGAGCAGTGTTGAATGTTCTTGAGACATTGGACGGTGCCTTGGTGGGATATTGGGTGGGGTAGATGTTAGCTCGAGACAGTACCCTGACAGAATAATTTGGGTCACCCATTTGTCCGATGTTATGGACTCCCATGCGTGTATAAAGTTTTGTAGTCTGCCCCCGACTGGAGTGGAATGGTCTGGGGGGAACGAAGGGAAGTCATTGTGCGGGCGGGGTGGCAGAACGGGTGGTGTTAGTTTTGCCCCTGCCCTTATTGTTGTTGCCTCTGTAACCACCCCTTTGGTTGCCCTTTGAAAAGGTATTTTGAGGAGAAGACTTGTAGGAGGTAGAGGCGCTATCGGTGGAGTAGCCTCTGCCTGTGCTACGAAAGGATGAGCGTCGAAAAGAGCGTTTGGGTGCTTGTGATTGTAGTGCCCCCATAGACTTTGCTGTGTCTGTGTCCTTTTTCATCTTTTCTAATGCTTCGTCCACCTTTGGCCCAAAGAGAGTTTGTTGGTCAAAGGGGTGATTTAGTATGGACGCCTGGACTTCAGGCTTGAACCCGGAGATCCTGAGCCAGGCATGACGACGAAGCAGGACACTAGTGTTTACGGCTCTAGAAGCAGTGTCAGCTGCATCGAGGGCACACTTAATAGAGGTGTTAGTAATTAGTTTACCCTCCTGTATTAGGTCATGAGCCTTGCGTTTGTGTTTTTCGGGGAGGTGCTGCATAAGAGCCTCAAGCTCGTCGTAGTGTGCTCTGTCATAGCGCGCAAGTAGCGCTTGTGTATTTGCAATGCGCCACATGTTTGCAGCTTGGGAGGCAGTGCGTTTGCCAGACGCGTCTAGAAGTTTAGATTCTTTATCTGGCGGTGGGGCTTCTCCTGAGGACTGGGAGTTAGCCCGCTTTCTAGCTGTGGACACAACTCGGGAATCTAAGGGAGCAGGGCCCTTGATGTATGCAGGGTCTGTGGGTGCCGCCTTGTACTTTTTTTCTATTCTAGGGTTCAATAACCTGGCCCTGACAGGGTCTTTGAACACCTCTGCAGCATGCTTGGTGACGCCTTTAAGCATGGGCAAGATAGACGTGGACTTGTCCTGAATGTCAAATGTGTCCAGTAGGAAGTCGTCTTCCACTGGTTCCAAATGCATTTGCACCCCATGGTAGTGTGCTGCTCTCTGCAGTAAGTGGTGAAAACCTAAGGAGTCCTCTGGAGGAGACGGCCTGGATGGGTATAGGTCGTCCTGAGGCATATCAGGTATGTCAAGGTTATGGTAGTCTTCCCATGGGTCTGGGGTCCCCGGTGGAGTGGGGTCCATTGGGGCGTCCGCTGGGTCATAATGTGGATCCCCGAAATCCGGATCTGGGGACGGGGTCGGGGAGTGATAAGGTAAGGGTGGCGGAGACCTGGGAGGGGGAGGGGGTGGAGGAAGTGGAGGAGGCGGAGGAGGAGGTAGTGGGGAGGGCACTCTGAGAGGAGGACACTGGCAGGGGTCTCATGAGAACCAGATCGCCTTATACGCTGACGATATCCTACTTTATCTGGCGTACCCAGCCCGGTCTGGACCAAGATCTCTCCGCATCCTCCACCTGTTTGAGAAAGCATCAGGACTAAGTCTCAATCCGGCCAAATCCACGGTGGTGCCTCTCCAGGTCTCTAGGGAGTGTGTGGATTGGCAAACAGCTATTTCCTTGTGTAGGCTCTCATTCAAATATCTCGGGATCTAGGTGGCACTCCTTCCCGAACTGACCTCGTCCCTTAACCTAACCCCACTCCTCAAGCACGTCCAAGATGACCTCCACCGCTGGCAGACTCTTCCGCTGAATCCCCTGGGCAGAGTCGCACTTTTTAAAATGATGGTTCTGCCCAGTCTTTCATACACTATTCAAAACCTTCCGTTCCACCTCCCTTGCAGTTGGATCCGCGACCTAGTCGGGGTAATCACGACTTTCCTCTGGGGCGGGGCAAGATCGTGCCTGGCCCTCAACATGTCAACAACCCACACACGACGGGGGTATGAGGATGACAAACCCATTCTTGTACTACTTAGCCACTCGCCTTCTGGTGATCCACGATTGGTTTAATGGTGGATGGTCGGATCCAACCTATCAACTGGAGCTAGAGAGCCTTGGATTCTCTAGAGTCCAGGCCATGCTTTACAGTGCCCCAATTCCATGCATCTTACCAGCAGTTACCCGCACAGTCCTCCTGGCATGGCGCTCTGCACTGTGCCACATCCACTGGGACACCAAACTCTCACTGCAGACACCGCTGTCGCACGGCACTTGGTTGTGGGTGGTCACAACACTACCATGGTTCCAGAAATGGGATTTAATTGGCATAACCTGTTTGGGAGATATCTGGAGGTGAGAGCACCTGTCGTCCTTCCAAGACCTCCAGCAGAAATATTCCTTGCACTCCACCAAATTCTTTCGCTACCTCCAACTGCGGCACGCCCTGACCCTCCATGTCCCAGACCACAACCATCTCTGAATTCAGCCTGTTAGAGGCCAAACTCCTCATGGGGCACTTGGGAAAGGAGGTGGGATATCCCAAATGTATAGCTCCCTTATCAACAACACCCCATCAACACTAGAACCCCTCAAGGCCCGTAGGGATCAGTGGCTTGGTCCTCTTGAGGTGGAAGACTGGAGAGATGCTCCGATAGCCCCTAGGACACTTGCGATCTCCGCTAGGCTCTGCCTTATTCAAATCTACTACCTTCACTATGCACATCTTACCCTGGTGCGGCTCCACAGGGCAGGCTTCCTCCCAACCCCACACTGCCAGCACTGTAAAGCAGAAATAGCCAAATTCTATCACAAGGTTTGGGTCCTGCATCATTCTCGCCAAATACAGGTGGACCGATACCTCAAGTGAACACAATGGGGAGATCACTTGTAACTATATTGAAATAACGGAGATGTCAAAATGGTGCCGATTCTACGTTGTTCTTAAAAATGCCAATAAAGTTGGTTATCAAAAAAAAAGATTAAATACAGTGTTACCCCAGGGTACTGCTTTCCATCATATTAGTCGATTTATTAAACGTCCAGATCCGGCAGACCTCTTAAGCCTGTCCCAAAAAAAAAAAAATATATTAAAATTTAAAAAAAAAAAAAAGAAATCTGTTAGAAGTGATGGAGGAAATAGACACCGAGTCCGCCCCCAAAATGGATACTGACAGAACTGCTGGCATTAAGTTGTTTTTTTAATCCAGTTCCAAACCCACCATGGCCCAATCTAGGACTCTAATTGCCGCCCAAGATGTGGCTCCTGGGTTGGAAATGTCACCTGTGGAGACCCTTGGAGTAAGTCATGTGGGGGTTTGGTGTAGAGTTGTGTGACTGTGACCTTGGCACAATGGAGAACTTTTCTATGCCAGATATCGTGGTCCTCATGGAGAAGAATCTGATTAGGGAGGCAAAGTTAAAATCAGCTACTGCCTCGGACTTGGTCTTGACTTCACATCTGGACTGTTTACCCAGTCGTCCATCACGAACGGCATTTTATAGAATTATGCCTTTCACGCTGGCTACTTTAATTGGCTCCATGAATTCGTCTTTGAATTGTGTTTTTTCTCTGTCCACAGTGCATCAAGTATGTGTTCAGTCACCTAATTTGGAAGGGGAGGATGCAGCAAGAGGGGGGGGGGGGGGGGGGGGAGGAATTCTGGTACCATTTCTACAAACAAGAATATTGTTGTACTAAATTTAAGAGGAGATAATGGCATCAAACCTTTGTGCACGATTTCCTTGGGGGGAATAGTTTTACTAGTAGCAACCGACTCCATCATTGCCCGCTCCATTTGGGAAGACAAGTTTGTTGATTCCATAGGTCCTTATTTAAAACTAACTGATGCTAATCCTGAGAGTTTTAATGGGGAGGAATGTCAATATGCTAGGATATAGAACTCTTATTTTTTAGATTAAAGGCATTAGGGTGTTATGAAATTTATATGTGGCTGCTGATGTTCTGTCTGTTTCAGGATGGAAGGATCAACATGCATTGAATATTATCCTAGATCCTAATTAACGTGAGCAGGCATTAGTTACATGTGATGCTGAGGAATCAAAAAAATGGGTTTTTAAAGAATTCCATAGTGTTTTAGTGGGGAAATTGAAAAACATGAAGGGTTTAAACATAATATCCGTGTTAAGTCATATGCTGTCCCCAAAATCGACAAAGTACGTCATATACTCCTTATAGTGAGGGATGAGGTAAAAAGAAGTACTTAAAAAAATGCAGGATGCACATATTATTGAACCTAAAGAAGCCTCAGAATGGGTTTCACCGGTAGTTCTAGCAAAATGTGCCAATGGCAAGATTCGGATGTGCATTGATTTGAGGTATTTGAATGACAATATCATAGTGGACAAATTTTCTTTTCCCATGATTGATGAGATGCTTTCTTTACATCCTAGCAGATAACATACTGCTTTTTGCACACCTTTCGGTTGTTTCCAGTTTCACTGCATGCCTTTTGGTTTGGCATCTGCGGAAGCAGTCTTCCAAAGATTGATGTAAGAATTATTTGGTGATATCCAAAGAGTAGTCTTTTTTCAAAATGACATTAATTATGGTGCTTATAAAAAACATCCATGAGAGGTAATGAGTATCCTGCAGAGTAAAGATGTGACAGATGAAATTTCAAAATGTAAATTTGCAGAAAAAAAGTTACCTATTTAGATCATAAGATTAGTGCTTTTGGTATTAGACCTAAAACTAGCTTGGTAACAGCTATCATTGATGCTCCTGCACAAAAGTCTAAGGAAGATCTTAGATCTTTCTTAGGACTCGCACAATTCTATGCAAAATGTGTGGAAACATTCTCAGATAAAACCCATGCTAGGAGATCTTTACTTAAAAACAAAGTACAATTTGTCTGGAAAGTAGTTTGTCAGCAAACCTTTGAGAAATTAAAAATGCTATTGGACGTGCAACAAATTTACAAGAGATTGATCCTCTTGCTGGTACCATTGTAACCACCGGTGTTCGCAGTTAAGGATTAGGTAGCATTCTAACTCAACTGGATGACAATAATAAAAAAGTGGTGATGACTCACTCGGACTGGCGCCTGATCTTCCACATGCTCACGGCAGCGAAGCCGGTTATTGCACTACACCAGAAGAAGGCCTTCACCCCACCCTTCAAGATATGGCTCACTCATCTGTGGCACGTGATGGCGATGGAGCTCCTCTTTCACAGACTCACACCGACGCTAAATTTGAACATACATGGCAGCCCTTGATCACACACCTCTCTAAATTGGAGCACGCCCGATCAGTTCCACCCCGCCTGAGAGCCCTCCAACTATTTGCTGACCCTATACTTCCAGGGGGGGTGGACCTGTGATGAGGAAGCGGGATAGGGGCTGGGGGGAACCCACATTCCTTCCTGCAGAATGTGGAGGCAGTCCTACGCCAATGATAAGTAAACATTTTTACCTGGGGAGCCCCTATACCAAGAAGCTGCAGAATCTCCTCTTCCTCTCCCCTCTGTACTGTCCTATCCTACTTCTATCTCTTTATGTCTTCTGATGTTGGGACTTTACCCCTCCCTATTGTTAATTCTTGACAGGCTAACAGACGACAGGGGACACGCCCCTGGCTCCTGCATACTGGCAGTATCTGGCGCTCCCATTAACAGGGGGTTCAGGGTAACCAACCCTAGATGGCGTGGAGGCCACTGTGGACAAAGCCTTAAAGAGGTCCCAAGTACTACGCATCTGTGCTTGCCCGTTGCAATGCAAGGTTTTCATTTATGCATTATCCCATAGAGCATCAAGACTGTGGGCTAAATGCACACTGTATCTACTGCTTGCCCAGATCTGCCGGTATTACTCATAGCCTGGTAACTGTGAATGTTATTATTCTTGTTGATATTAAAACTCAAGAAAAGATTTAAACAAAAAAGAAAACAAATGACAAAAATAAAATTGGTGAATGCTTTTGCATCTGGTTCGCTCACCACTACTGAGGAGAAATACTCCGTGATCGAACAAGAAACCTTGGCATGTGAGTGGACACTAGAACATTCCAGGAAGATTTTGTGGGGCAGAATGTTGACACTGGATGCGATCACGAACACCTTACCAAATTATTAACTATGGAAGGTTTTCTTAAAGCTTCTGCAAGAATTGCAAGACTCTCCATGAGGATGCAAGATTTCACGCACAACATTCAATATGTTCCAGTGGTAAAAAATGTCACTGCTGATTTTCTGAGTAGAATATGTCCTTACCATTGACAGAAGTAGACAATCGTCCTTGGAATTAATTATCTGTAGCCAACATGTCATTGAATGAATTTCAGGACAGTTTCAGGAAGGAGGAATGGACCGAAGTTGAAAGTAATGGACCAGGTGTTGTTGGAAGTGAAAGAATGGATTGTGAGTGTATGGAAGGGCATGGAGAAGAATTTAGTGAAAGGAGTACAACGGTTTCTGGAAAGTGTGCAATAAATTAAGTATATGTGATTCCTCCTATGCGGAGACAAGGTGGTTCCTCCTAAAAAGTTTAGAGAAAAAATTATTAGTCAATGTCATGAGGGTCATTCAGGCATCCCACATACAAAACACTGGCTCAATTAACTTTATTGGTGGCTTAAAGTGGATGTAGACATTGAAAGATTAGTCTGGTTATGTGTCAAATGTGAAATATCTGATAAGACCCTGAAAACCTTTAACCCACCTTTAGGCTCCTCAGGTTGCCCAAAGCTACCATGGGAGGTAATTGAATTGGATATTATGGGACCAGTCTCGTGGCAGGATGGTTCACAGAAACAGATTCTAGTGGATATGTTTTTTTAGATGGTTGAAAATTTGTGTTGTAGAGGCTATCAACACAAGAACAGTGATTTCATGTTTGGATGAAATATTTTTAAGGGAAGGATTTCCAGCTGTAATCCTTTGACAATGGGGTGCAGTTCTAATCTTCTGAAATAAAGAATTATCTTTGTGCTTCTGGGATTCAACAACGGAACACTGCTTTATATAACCCCAATTCAAACTGTATTTTTAGAGAGGGTGAACCGTAGTATTAAAGGTGTTCTGCAAGTTGCTAATAAAAGAAGTATGACATGGGATGAAATAAAGAAAAAGGTTTGCGCTTACAGAGGTACAATTCATGGTACTGTGGGTAGGAGCCAAACTTTCATTAATGAGTGGCAGGATACCTCATTCCAAGGTTAATCCTGGTTTGATGAATATGAGTGAAATGGCTGAGTGTCACATGAATGAAGTAAAAAAATAAATTGAGGATTCTCAAAAGAAAAACAAATTGTATTATGATCATAAAGAACAAGTTACTTACCTTCTGTAACAATATATCTGTAAGAAACATAGGTTAGTTATAGATTCCTTAACTTAGAATTTCCCCCAGGTGTCAGACTAGATCCAGAACGTTTTTCGTCTGCAGTTCCCCTACACGTTGGAAGGTGGTGTCGGTCAACTCTGCGTTTGTCTTTTGCGTCGTGGTCGCAGGGATGACGTCGCGATAGCTACATACACGCCGCCCTCGCACGCTCACGTTGGTTCTGTACACAACTTCACGCCAGAAGCGCAGAGCCATGCAAGAAACTGACCACTGGTGCAAAAAACTAGGGCCATGCAAGAAACTGACCACTGGTGCAAAAAACTAGGGCCCGAAAGGAAGACCTTAAACCTAGGTCGCTGAAAGGGGAGGGTGGGTAGGGCGCTAAGGAAATTATAACTAACCTATGTTTCTTACAGATATATTGTTACAGAGGGTAAGTAACTTGTTCATCTGAAAGAAACAGTTAGTTATAGATTCCTTACCTTAGAATAAATGCCTCAGCAATACCAACACCAGAAAGTCCTGGAGAACAGAACAGCCAAAGAAGCCGTCTCTCCGGACTTGGCTGTCAAGGCAGTAGTGTTTGGTGAACGTGGGCAGTGATGCCCACGTAGCTGCCTGACAGATGTCATTGAGGGGGACTCCCCATCCCAAAGCAGTAGTAGCTGCCGTCGACCTGGTGAAAGGGGAACGCAGCCCCACTGGAGGCTCCTTCTTGGCCAAAGAAAAGCAAGCTTTGATGCACAGAACGACCCACCTGGAGATGGTCAGTTTGTTGGTTACATGGGCACTAATAAAGGTCGGGCCGTGCACAGTGAACTGTTAATCCATCTGGAATAGTTTGGTGTGATCCAAGGAATGCGCACGTTTTGGATCCAGACGGAGGAGCCTCTCTTCCTGTTTTGAAGGATGCAGAGGCGGAAAGAAGGTGGGTAAAGTGATGGTTTTGCCAATGTGGAAAGTAGTAACCACCTTGGGAAGAAAGGAAGGTCTAGTTCTGAGGATGACCTTATCCGGATGAACAGTCAGAAAGGGGGGCTTGGAAGAAAGCTTGTAGCTCACTCAGCCTGCGCGCAGAGGTGATGGCCAACAGAAAGGCAGTTTTTAAGGTTAAAAGCCTGAGAGAACAGTTATGTAGCGGCTCAAAGGGAGCGCACATAAGGTAGGTAAGAACCAAGTTCAAGTCCCACTGAGGCATTACGAAGGGAACAGGAGGAAAAAGATGAGTAATGCCCTGAAGGCTGATCAGGAACACTAAGCATGGCTGAAATGGCCGAGAGATAGCCCTTCAGAGTGCCCAGAGCCGAGCCCCGCTGAAAGGAATAAGAGAACCTCAGAAAGAGGGGCGGAAAGGGGATCCACAGCCTATGTTGTGCACCATGCCACAAATTTGTTCCATCTGCAGGCGTATACCGTCTTAGTGGAGGGACGCCTGGCTGCCAAGATTACATCCCAGACTTCAGAAGGCAGGTCAAACAACGTCAACTACCGCCGCTCAATCTCCACGCAAGGAGGTGGAGGCTGGACAGGTTCAGGTGGAGGACCATCCCCTGCTGCTGCGACAGAAGCTCCTCCCGAAGAGGGAGTCTGATTGGAGGTTCGATGGCCATGTATAGCAGCTCAGGATACCAGACTCTTCCGTGTCCAATCCGGAGCCACACGAATGAGTTGGGCGCGGTTGCGCTTTATCTTCTTCAGGACTCTGGTCAGAAATGTTATAGGCGGAAAGGCGTATAGAAGACTGCAACTCCACTCGCGACGAAAAGTGCTGCCTTGGAAATTCTAACGTGCAGAATTGCTGACATTGCGTGTTCTCTTCGGTGGCGAACAGAACAGATCTAATTAAGGCTCTCCCCACTGCTGAAAGAGACCTTGCACCACCTCCGAGTGAAGATGGCATTCGTGATCCATCAATCACCTGAGTTTGTCCGCCCTGGCATTCAGTGAACCTGCCAGGTGTTGTGTTGAACCACCAGAAATATGCCCTGATGTTCCAGCCATGTCCAGGAGGAGGAGGGACCCTTGACATAGGGTCTACAACCCCACTCTGCCCTGTTTGTTGCAAGACCACATCGGGGTGGGGTTGTCCGTGAACACCTGCACTACTCTTCCCTGGACAGAGGGAAGGAATGCTTTTCAGTGCAAGATGGATCGCCCGAAACTCCTGAAGGTTGATGTAGAGCCCGAACTCCGGAGACCAGAGGCATCTGATCTCCGCCTCTCCCATGTGGCCACCCCATCCTAGAAAGGATGCGTCTGTCACCACAGTGTGTTCTGGTTGGGGAAGGGAGAGGGATCTGCCTTTGACCCAATTCTGGTTCGTTAACCACCACTGCAATTGGTGTGCAGTCCCCTCCGAGATCTGGATGCAATCAGACAGATTTCCTTGATGCTGCGCCCACTGGAACTTCAGGCTCCACTGCAGGCCTGCCTATGCCACCTGGCATGATCTACCAGCAGGATGCAGGAGGCCATGAGGCCCAGCAGCATCAGGGTCACCCTGACCAAAACCCGTGAGAGGCTAAAAGATCTGAATCATAGCCCGAATATCGCTGTTCAGAGACACTCCGATGGCGAGGAGGTTCTGAGAGGGAGTCAGGAGCGACTTTGGCACGTTGATGGAGAACCCCAGAGAATGCAGGAGGTCGGCCATAGTCTGGAGGTGGGAGAAGACAGCCTGGGGCGAGCACGCCTTTAACAGGCAGTCGTCGAGAAAGGGGGGGGGGGGGGGGGGGGGGGGAAGACTGGAACCCCGGATCAGCGCAGATGAGCTGCGACCACTGCCATCACTTTCGTGAACACCCGAGGGGCGCTGGTAAGGCAGAAGGGAAGCACGGTAAACTGCAAGTGCTCGTGGCCTACAGTGAACCGTAGGCAACGCCGGTGGGCTGGCAGGACAGGGTTATAAAAGTAAGCGTCCTGCAAATCCAATGCAACCAGCCAGTCTCCAGGGTCGAGGGCAGACAAGACCTGAGCCAGAGTCAACATTTTGAACTTCTTCCGGAGGAAGCCATTGACGTGCCTGAGATCCAAGATAGAACGCAGGCCTTTGTTCTTCTTGGGCACCAGAAAGTAGTGGCAATAGCAACCACGACCTACTTCCGCAAGAGGAACTCGCTCAATGGCACCCTTGGTCAGGAGTTCCAAAACTTCCTGTTGGAGACGGGCCAGATGATCCTCAGACATGCGATAGCACTGAGGTGGCATGGATGGAGGGGTAATCTCAAAGGGTAGGGTGTAGCCCCTTTGGACTATTTGTAAAACCCACCTGTTCGACGTGATGGTGCACCAGTGGGGGAGGTTATGGCGAATCCTGCTACCCACGGGCGATTGGTGGCCCTGAAAGGTCAGACTAGGAGGGTTTGGAGGCTGCTTTAGATGGGGCTGTAGAAGACTGGCCTACCCGCTGGTCCCCAGAACCACGGTGTTGGTTCCCACGTACCCGGCCGCGCAGGGGCTGAACATCTTGCGCTGGCCTGTGGCCCTGGGCGGGACATGACAGGGCACTCCTTCCATAGCCACGGAAGGGACAAAAAGCAGACTGCGCAGGGCGGGTAGTGGAGAGGCCCAAGGACCAGGCCGTAGCCAGAGTGTCCTTCAAGCGCTTTAGTGCGCTGTCTGCTTTGTCACCCAATAGGCGACGGCCATCAAACGGCATGTCCATAAGGGTGGATTGGACATCCCCAGAAAAAACAATTAACATCAACCAGGTGTAGCGACGAAGGACTACCGACGTGGAAATAGTCCTGCCTAGTGAGACGTCGGTATCCAGCCCACAGCGTATGGTAAACTTCGCTGCATCTCTCCCTTCGGCAACTGCTCGAGAAAGTACGGCCCGGGCACTGAGGCTGCACTTGCGCAAATGTATCCCACACCGAGTGGGTGCAACGGCCAAGTAGACATGCAGTGTTTACCGGCCGCAGTCCCAAGCTGGAGGAAGAACACGTCTTCTTCCCAAGATGGTCCAGCTTTTGGATTCCCAATCAGGTGGAGCGGTAGGGAATGCACCCTTGGAGGTGGAGGCTTGGACCACCAAGCTCTCAGGGGTGGGGTGTTTGGAGAGGAAAGTGGCGTCGCCGGGGGCCAGGCAGTGGCGTCGGGCAATCATCCTATCCACAGGAGCCCCTGTGTTGGGCCAGGACCAGGTGCCCAAAAGGATGTCTGTCAGGGCTTCATTAAACTGAAGCAGGGTCTCAGAAGAGCTCGCCACTGGTTAAAGCACCTCTGTCAGGAGGTTAGTCCTGACTGCCACTGTAGGTAGCTTGAGGTGGAGAGCGTCAGCTGGCCTACGCAAAACCAGAGAATAAGACGCTCCCTCCTCCGTAGCCACGGTAGGAGGAGACAACATGCCAAGATCTGGGGAGGAATCCAAAATACTGGCTTTCCCCAGTTCCTCTCCAGTCCGGTTCATAACCGAACTCGTCAGTCAAAGGGTCTCCAGACCCCTCCCAGTCCTCCCCACCTTCCGCTGGCTGCCAATCTGCTCTCAAAGAGTCAGGGTAGAACAGGGGCAAAAAAGTACCAGTCGGCGCTGGATCCAGCGTTGGTCGATGCCGGTCCGGCTCCGTGTCTACCTCGAAGTGGAGGCCGGAGTCGATGTCGGCTGGGGACAAAGCCGAAGCCGGCTGCTGACGTGGTGCCTGTGCAGTCAGTGCTGGTTGAGGTGTTACAAGGTCGACCGGCGCCGATCCGGATCCCGACCTGGATCCAAGGGGACCCTGCGGTGCCGAGGCTGAAGCCGCCGGCGTAGACCCAGCAGAGTCCGCGGTCCCCGAAGGCGCATCAGCAGTGTCAGGCTACCCAGAGATGGCGTGCATCGCTTCGTAAAACTGACGAAGCTGGGTAGTAGTCGCTCCGGGTCCTAGAAAGGGGGACCGGGGGGGGTGTAGCCAGAGTTGACGCTTCAGGAGGGGCATCACCCACATCCCTCGTCGCGTTGGCCGACGGACAGAGAAGTTAAACACAGACTTCTTAAACTGACCCGAGTGCGAAGACTTGGAAGAAGAATGATGGTGGCTCCGAGATCAGTCCCTCGACCTTCTATGCGACCGGGACCTTGAGCAGCGTGGAGCCAACTGCCGGGCCTCGAGAAGCTTTCGGACCGCTCCTGCAAAGACTTCGGATTCATGGCCTGACAGTCGGGACACAACTTTGGGTCGTGGTCCCGCCCCAGGCAGAAGAGGCACACGTGGTGCGGATCCGTCACCAACATCAGTCGGTTATAGGAACGCAAGCCTTTAAGTCGGGCATCCCTCGTGCACCAGGAGTTGGACTCGAAAACGATGGTGACAAAAGTTGAGAAAGTCAGTCAAAAAGTGACTGGAGGTACCGTTCTCTCCGGATCTGCGCGAGGGTGGTGACTATGTAGCTACTGCGATGTCACCCCGGCGACCACGACGTCGATGACGAACGTGGAGTCGACCAAGGCCACCTTCCAACGCGCAGGGGGACTGCTGACAAAAAACTTTCCGGATCCTGTCTGATGCCTCGGGGTAATTCTAAGGTAAGGTATCTATAACTAACTGTTTCTTTCAGATCATGGAACTAAACAACTTCATTTAGGTAAAGGGAAATGGGTATGGGTTAAAAGTGCAAAATAAATTGCTAAAGGGGAAAGCAAATTCATTGAACCTAAGAAGGTGGTTAAAGTAATGAACAGTACTGCCCTATTGCACAATGGTGAGGTATGGCATTTTAGCCACCTAGCTAATGTTAAAAAGACTAATGGAAAAGTAGAGGATAGTTGTAGGAGAGTAGGGTCTGCTTTCTATATTCACCCCCACTTTTTGCTTCACTGGTTTTCGACTTCGATGTGGCTGTGGGCCTGCTAATCAGACCCACAGCCCAGCTGTTCTCTCTCTAAATTCATACTATGTACTTTAGGTGCATAACCCAATTAGATAGGATCACCTTATTGGCCCCTGTACAGTGTACCTAATCGTCGCGGTTATGGTAGGAATATGCTACTTACCAGTATGCATCTGTTCTTGGCATGTAGAGCTGCAGAGTCACACACTGAGGATAAGATCGCCATCTGGTGTTGGGCTCGGATTGCAGGTTGTTGTTGTCTTCGGAGAAGTCTTTGGTCACGAGGTTGGTGACTCCTCCCCTGGACAACAGTGCGCATGGGCATCCACTCCATCGGCAGATTGTTTTTCGCCATGATGGGAAAAGATGGAGTATATAGAAAAGAAAGAAAGGATGTCCATGTGTAATGTCTAAGTAAGACGGATGCTGGAACAGATACAGGTCCCGGGGAGGCGGGCGGGCGTGTGTGACTCTGCAGCTCTACATGCCAAGAACAGATGCATACTGGTAAGTAGCATATTCCGTTCGAGGCATATGAGCTGCAGATCACACACTGAGGATAGATTATACAGCAGTGCTCCCCTTAGCGGTGGTCGCCTGTATCCGTTGCAGCAGTTTGAAATAAAGTTTTTAGGACAGCCTGGCCCACGGAGGCCTGTTGTTTGGCCTGCACGTCAACACAATAGTGTTTAGTGAAGGTATGCGTGGTAGACCATGTGGCTGCCTTGCAAATGTCTTCTAAGGGAATATTGCCTAAGAAGGCCATAGAAGCCCCTATTTTACGCGTGGAGTGCGCCCTAGGGGGAACTGTGAGTGTACGTTTAGCCTTGAGGTAGCATATTTGGATGCATTTAACTATCCACCTGGCTATCCCTGATTTGGAGATTGGGTTGCCTTTGTGTGGTGGCGCGAAAGCAACAAAGAGTTGTTTTGTCTTTCGAAAAGGTTTTGTTCTGTCGATGTAATAAAGCAATGCTCTTTTAACATCTAAGGTATGTAGGGCCCTTTCAGCTACCGAGTCTGGATTTGGGAAAAAGACCGGTAGTTCTACTGATTGGTTAAGGTGGAAAGGGGAAATCACTTTTGGAAGAAATTTAGGGTTTGTCCTAAGAACCACTTTGTTACGGTGTAGTTGTAAGAAAGGTTCTTCAAGTGTAAGGGCTTGTATTTCACTTACTCTGCGCAGGGAAGTGATTGCGATAAGGAAGGCTACCTTCCATGTTAGGAATTGCAATTCACATTTGTGCATAGGTTCAAATGGGGGGCCCATGAGTCTTGTTAGAACCACGTTGAGATTCCACACTGGGGCAGGTGGCAATCTTGGGGGAAGAATCCTTTTGAGACCTTCCATAAACGCTTTGATGGCCGGTACCTTAAAAAGGGACAGGTGTTGCCTATTTTGCAAGTAGGCTGCCAAGGCTGCTAGGTGTAATCGTATAGAGGAATACGCTAGATTGCATCTTTGCAAGTGTAGTAGATAGCAAATGATGTT
The DNA here is from genome assembly GCF_964204655.1 of Triturus cristatus. Lineage (NCBI taxonomy): Eukaryota > Metazoa > Chordata > Amphibia > Caudata > Salamandridae > Triturus > Triturus cristatus. The sequence goes on along the minus strand of NC_140581.1, from coordinate 367,933,724 downwards.
TTGGATGGAAGCATCCAATGGATGTATGTTATTATTAGCGCAGTAGATGGCAAATCGTTTCCATTTAGCGGCATAACACGCTCTAGTAGTAGGGCGTCTGGCTTCTTTTATGATATTCATACAGTCTGGAGGGAGATTGAGGTAACCGAACTCTAAGACCTCAGGAGCCAGATCGCTAGGTTCAGTGTTTGAGGATCTGGGTGTCTGATTTCTCCATGGTTCTGGGTTAACAGATCCGGGGAGAGGCGTAGCTTTTGATGTGGAACTAAAGATAGTTCCAGAAGTGTGGTGAACCACGGTTGACGTGCCCAAGTGGGAGCCACTAGTATTAGTGTTAGTGACTGTTGTTTCAGTTTGCGTACCACAAATGGAACTAGTGGGAGAGGCGGAAAGGCGTACGCAAATCTGCCTGACCAGTTCATCCATAGGGCATTGCCCTTCGACTGTGGGTGTGGAAACCTGGCGGCGAAGGTTGGGCATTTTGTGTTTTCGGGAGTGGCGAACAGGTCTATGTCTGGTTGTCCCCACTTTTGGAAGAAGGGGAGTAGAACCTTGGGGTGTAGTTCCCATTCGTGGATCTGTTGTGTGTGGCGACTTAGGAGGTCGGCCACTTGGTTGTGGATCCCTGGGAGATGTTCTGCTAACAGGTAGATGTTTTGGGGAATTGCCCATCTCCAGATTTGCTGTGCCAGTTGGGACAGTTGGAGAGAGTGTGTCCCTCCCTGTTTCTGTATATAATACATTGTCGTCATGTTGTCTGTGCGTATGAGGACAGTTTTGTTCTTTAGGTGAATTTGAAAGGATTTTAGTGCTAGGAACACTGCTAAGAGTTCCAGGTGGTTGATGTGGAGCAGTTTTTGTTGACTGGTCCATCTGCCCTGAGTGGTATGGTGAAGGAGGTGGGCTCCCCACCCCGTGAGGGATGCGTCTGTAGTTAGCACAACTTGTGGAAGAGGCTCTAAGAACGGTCTCCCTTTGGACAGGTTGATGGTGTTCCACCATTTCAGTGATCGAAGTGAGCGACTGTCCACCAACACCAGATCGGTAAGTTGTCCGTGAGCTTGGTTCCACTGTTGTGCTAAGCACTCTTGTAAGGGACGCATTTGAAGTCGTGCGTGTGGGACTATGGAGATGCACGACGCCATCATGCCTAGGAGCTGCATGAACACTCTTGCTGGAAGAGATGGATGAGTTTGAAATTGAGAGATGAGATTTTGTATACTGGCTATCCTGGCTGTGCTGGGATAGGCAATGGCTTTGGATGTATCTATGGTTGCTCCTAGATACTGATGTAAGTGGGAAGGTTGTAGGTGGGATTTGGGGTAGTTGATAGTGAATCCCAAATCGTGGAGAGTTTGAATCGTGCGATGAGTGTGGAGAACGCATTTTTGGTATGTATTGGCTTTTATGAGCCAATCGTCCAGATAGGGGAAGACATGGATCTGTTGTCTTCTGAGATGCGCTGCCACGACTGCTAGGCACTTGGTGAACACTCTGGGTGCTGTTGTTACTCCGAATGGGAGAACTGTAAATTGATAGTGTTGCCCATCTACCACAAATCGTAGATATTTTCTGTGAGCGGGATGCATAGGGATGTGAAAGTATGCGTCCTTGAGGTCCAATGTGGCGAGGAAGTCTCCCTGTTGTAAAAGTGGGAGGACTTGTTGGAGAGTGGTCATGTGAAAATGATCCGAATGTATATACTGGTTTAGTAGTCTGAGATCCAGTATGGGCCTTAGCGTTTTGTCCTTTTTGGGAATGAGGAAGTATAGAGAATATACCCCTTTTCCCTGATGTTGAAGGGGGACTGGTTCTATTGCATGTTTTTGTAACAGGGATTGAATTTCTTGTTTGAGGAGAGAGAGATGATGCGAGGACATTGGACGTTGTTTGGGCGGTATGTTTGGGGGGGATTGTATGAGTTCGAGGCAGTAGCCAGACTGGATAATTTGTCTTACCCACCTGTCTGTGGTGATGGAAGTCCAGACAGGCAGGAATTGTTGGAGTCGCCCCCCGACCGGAGTGGAATGGTCTGGGGGGAGTGGTGGCAAGTCACTGTTTGGTGGCTGGTGAGGTGCGGGTGTTGTTGTTGTTGCCCCGTCCTCGACCTTTGTTATTGTTTCCCCTATAACCTCCCCGGAAGTAACCTCTGTTAGGGGATGTTTGTCCAGAATTTTTAAAGGTGGACGTGGTCTCAGTTGATGTGTTTTTGGAGCCTCCTCTATAAAAGGAGCGACGAAAGGAACCCCGGTTTTGATGAGACTGCAGTGCTCCCATAGACTTGGCAGTTTCATTATCCTTTTTCATTTTTTCTAATGCAGTATCCACTGCAGGGCCAAATAGCTGCTCTTGGTTGAAAGGTTGAGCTAAAATTGCGGTTTGAACCTCCGGTTTAAAACCGGAAATACGGAGCCAGGCATGTCGTCTGAGTAAGACGCCAGTATTGACCGCTCTAGAAGCAGTGTCTGCTGCATCTAAGGCGCATTTAATGGAGGCATTAGATATTAATTTGCCTTCTTGGATGAGGTCAGAGGCCTGGGACTTAAAAGGTTCAGGCAGATGTTGCATAAGGTCCTCAAGTTGGTCATAATGCGCTCTATCATACCTGGCTAACAGGGCCTGGGTATTCGCAATACGCCAATGGTTAGCCGCCTGCGCGGCGACCCGTTTGCCCGAGGCTTCTAAAAGCTTAGACTCCTTGTCTGGGGGAGGCGTTTCTCCAGTTGTCTGTGAGTTAGCGCGCTTCCTGGCATTTGATACGACTAGGGAGTCTAAAGGGAGCTGGGCCTTAATGTATGCAGGGTCTTGCGGGGCTGGTCGGTACTTTTTTTCGATGCGTGGGTTGAGAACCCTAGCTCGAACAGGGTCTTTAAAGACTTCAGTAGCATGCTTTATGACCCCTTTGATCATGGGCAGTATGTGAACAGTCTTTTGTGACTGCTCAAAGGTATCAAGGAGGAAGTCCTCTTCAATGGCGTCTGTGTGCATAGTAACGCCGTGGAATGTTGCTGCCCTATTTATAAGTTGGCCGTACCCTAGGTGGTCATCAGGAGGGGAGGGCTTGGAAGGGTAGGTAGTGGGGTCAGGCATGTCAGGTATAGGATAAGACCAGTCATCCATGGGTGCTGGGTCTGGGAACGTAAAAGGGTCGTTTGGGTCAACAGGATCATCAAATAAATCAGGGTCCGCCCCTCCCCCTAAGTCATCATTATCATCCTGTGGAGGAGGTGAATGATAGGGAGATGGTAAAGGTAAAGGTTAAGGTAAAGGAGAATCAGGAGGAGGAGGGGGGGACGGGTTAGGAGGTAAAACAGGAGAGGAAGGACGAAGTGGTGAAGTAGCACAGTCCTTTTTCCGTATGGGAGCTGGGGGAGGTGTAGTGTCCAGCTTCCGCTTTTTATATGGGATGGCAGTCACATGTCCCGTTTTAGGATTGATATAGATCCGCTTCTGAGTAGGATCTGGTCGAAAAAGATCATCTGGCTCCGAAGGTGGTGTCTGTGACGTCCGCTTCGGGTCTTTATGAGCTTGTTTCGGCGGGGACGCAGTTTTCGGCTCCGATGATTTTTTCGGCGTCGACTGATTTTTCGGCGTCGACTGATTTTTCGGTGTCGACTGATTTTTCGGTGTCGACTGATTTTTCGGTGTCGACTGATTTTTCGGTGTCGACTGATTTTTCGGTGTCGACTGATTTTTCGGTGTCGACTGATTTTTCGGTGTCGACTGATTTTTCGGTGTCGACTGATTTTTCGGTGTCGACTGATTTTTCGGTGTCGACTGATTTTTCGGTGTCGACTGATTTTTCGGTGCCGACTGATTTTTCGGTGCCGACTGATTTTTCGGTGCCGACTGAGGTTTCGGTGCCGACTGAGGTTTCGGTGCCGACTGAGGTTTCGGTGCCGACTGAGGTTTCGGTGCCGACTGAGGTTTCGGTGCCGACTGAGGTTTCGGTGCCGACTGAGGTTTCGGTGCCGACTGAGGTTTCGGTGCCGACTGAGGTTTCGGTGCCGACGGACTTTCAGGCATCGATGTTGAAGAACGTTTCGGTGCCGGTGGAGACTTCGGTGCCGAGGAACGTTTCTGTGCCGAAGGAGATTTCGGTCTTGGAGCCTGTTTCGGTGCCGACAATGGGTGTTTGGGTGCCGAGGGTGTTAAAGGCACAATTAGGTGAGGTTTGCTCGAGCCCGAGCCACCCACAGGCTTAGTTGTCTTCGGAGCCGGGCCCGAGGGCGGGGCTTCTGAAGAGGATTTCCGGTCGCGACTGGGCCCAACTGGCGGAGTCTTGACCAATGCTTTTTTGGATGGGGCAGGGGCAGGGGGGGTGGTACTCACACGCTGCCCTGGAGTGATGAGGTCATCGGAATCGTCGGCTTCGGACACGATCTCGAGATCTTCGGTGTCGTCTTCGGGAACATCTTGAGCAAAGATGTCCTCCGGTTCTGGAGCTGGTTTGGCCATAATATGGCGTCGAGCTCTTCGGTCCCGGAGGGTCTTCTTCGAACGGAAAGCGGAACAAGCTGGACAGGTGGACTCGTTGTGTTCCGGCGACAGGCAGAGGTTGCAAACCTCGTGGTGGTCACTGTGGGGGAACTTCGCTCCACACTGGGGGCATTTTTTGAAGGGTGTCCTGTCCATCAGCCGCTTCCGGAACCGGTCCGAGTTGATGTCGACGTCGATGAAATGAAGATTAAAGAGTTAAATTGATTGCTGGAAGTTTTCTGCTGGAGCGGAAAAAAGTTCATCCGAACCCAATGGCGGAAAAAAACAATCTGCCGATGGAGTGGATGCCCATGCGCACTGTTGTCCAGGGGAGGAGTCACCAACCTCGTGACCAAAGACTTCTCCGAAGACAACAACAACCTGCAATCATCCGAGCCCAACACCAGATGGCGATCTTATCCTCAGTGTGTGATCTGCAGCTCATATGCCTCGAACACTATGGTTTGGCTTTATCAAAACATGTCGTGTAAGGTGTAACACTGTGGAATACTATCCCCACACAATTTCTGGCGATGAGGATAGTATTCCCCCCTTCTAGAGGGAGAAGACATGTTGAAACCTACTACCCGTTTAAAGTTAACCAGAGCTTCAGCGTCACAAAATGGATGCTGCTGCCACAGACACAAGTCTGACCTCCTGCTGCTGGGAGTCCTTCCAGCGAGGGAGGCTTGGACAATAGGTTTCCTGCCAGGGCTTAGTGTATTGGGGCAGGGAGGGATGAATGAAACGAGACACTGCCTGTGGCACACAAGGTGTCGCATGCATAGTCCGGTTCAAACCGGTGCTGGGGCACTCCAGCCCCAGTCCTGGCCCGAAACTGGACAAAGGGAAGGAGGTGTAACCACCCCCCTCCCTGGTCCCACCCATAGGAGGGACCTAGCAGGTAACCCAGCCCCCCAGATTAGTATAAGAGAGCTGAGTCCCTAGGACTTTGGATTATCCTGAAAAACTGCAACTTGAACAGAAACTCTGGACCTTCGACATTCGACTACGGAAGAAGACTGAAAAATCTCCCTTGTGGCCAAGCAGTGGCCACCCTGTGCAAATGGGCAAAGCAAACGGCAGGTCGCTTGATGGTGCCCAAGTTCTACGAGGAACCGACTGCAGAGCCCGACCAGCACCTTGACTTCCAGACTTCTCCGACCCTGATCCACATCCACAGCAAAGCTGAGATCCGTGGAGGCGACGAGAGACATGGGACCGGCTACCTGGGAAAATTGGCTACTAGCTTCCAGCGCAGCTTCTGAGGCATCCTCGAAGTTGTGCTCTGGGGGATTGAGAAGCCCCAACCCTGAGCACCATCTGCACCGAAGATTAGCCCTCCACACTCCAAGAGTTCTGCGTGGGGCCCTTCTGCATTTTCCTGCTCGACGCGTCTGTCCGGTTACTTACCCGTTGGCTAGTAACCTCTGTGACGACGAACCCTTAACTTTCCACTGCTGGTTTGGCTCCTCCAGACTGGCCCCTGCTTCCCTGTGAAAGAGAAGCACCTCAGGCCTTGCTGGTCTGCAACAGAAGCAAGTCTTTCATCCTGCGTGGGTTGCGCTTGCCAAGGCTTGATGGATCCCAACTAGACATCAACACCGCCAACAGCAAGACCCTTTGTGGGGCAGCTCGTCTCCTGGTTCTGGTCGTCCGACGCCTCCTGGTACCCGTGGCTGCTGCGACAAGCTTCACCTCTTCACCTGGTTCCTCCCTGGTTCCTTCCCGGCTCCTGGCTGGTGACCTAGACTCTGTCCCCTTTGCTTGCAGGTATCCTCCTTCTTTATTCCATCCTTGGAATCCACCAGACACTCTTCACTGACTGCCTGTCAGCAACTTTCCTTAAGGCATCCATAGGAGTCCACGACGAAACCCGACGCAAGTTCACACCTATGCACACACAGCCCGTGGGCTAGGTAACTTGGGTACTTCGGTGCTCACAAGGGTATTGACTATCCTAGGGTCTAGTTTCCAAGTCTCTAACTCCTAGCTCCTTCCGAAGTGTCCTAAAACTCTTTATTACTAAAAACTACTATTTCTATCGACTTTTACGCATTACGCGTGAGTTTTTCCACTCTGCACCTGAATCCCGTGGGCCTCCCACTGCCTAGCAAATGGTAGTATAGTGTAGCCCCAGCGATTCCCTAGGCCTAGGCCTAACCTGTGTTCGTGACAGTGGTCCTTATACCACTTAGTATATGGGTTGCGTGGCCCCTAGGGCCTAACTGTATTGCTTACCTGTGTGACTTATGTATGCCTAAAGAACAAGTTACTTACCTTCGGTAACGATGTATCTGTAAGAAACATTAGTTAGTTAGATTCCTCACCTTAGAATATCCCCAGGCGTCAGACTGGATCCGGAAGATTTTTCGTCAGCAATACCCCTTGCGCGTCGCTAGGCGTCGTCTGCGGCTCCGCGTCAGTCGTCGGCGTCGTGCGCCGGGATGACGTCGGAGTACTTAGACGCCGCCCTCGCGCGCTGACGTCAGTTCTTGTACATAGCCTTCCGCGCCAGGAACGCAGAGCCATGCAAAGACCGACACTGGTGCCAAAAATAAAATCTAGGGGCCTGAAAGGACAACCTTAACCCTAGATGTCAGTTCGCAGAACGGGGAGGATGGGTGGGTCGGTGAGGAATCTAACTAACTAATGTTTCTTACAGATACATCGTTACCGAAGGTAAGTAACTTGTTCATCTGAAAGAAACACGTTAGTTAGATTCCTCACCTTAGAATAGATACCCAAGCAATACCATCCCCGGTGGGGGGTCTGCGAACCAAGATCACACCAGAAAGTCCTGGAGGACAGAACGGCCAAAGAAGCCATCCCTTCGGACTTGGCTGTCAAGGCAATAATGCCTGGCAAACGTGTGTAGCGAAGCCCACGTCGCCGCCTGACAGATGTCAGGCTAAGGGACTCCACGTCCCAAGGCAGTAGTAGCCGCTGTGGCCCGAGTAGAATGGGCGCGCAGCCCAACAGGAGGGTCCTTGTTTGCCAAAGAGTAACAAATTTTGATGCACAGAACGACCCACCGAGAGATGGTCCGTTTGTGCACAGCTTTCCCCTTCTTAGCACCCACGTATCCAACGAAAAGTTGGTCGTCCACCCGGAACTGCTTTGTGCGGTCCAAATAAAAGGAGAGCGCACGTTTTGGGTCCAGACGGTGGAGCCTCTCTTCCTATTTGGAAGAATGCGGAGGCGGAAAGAAGGTGGGCAAGGTGACAGACTGCCCAAGATGAAATGGAGTCACCACTTTCGGAAGAAAGGAGGGACGAGGCCGAAGGACAACCTTGTCCGGATGAACAGACAGAAAAGGAGGCTTTGAAGATAAAGCCTGGAGCTCACTCACCCGTCTAGCCGAGGTGATGGCTACCAGAAAAGCAGTCTTAAGAGTCAGAAGACGAAGAGGACAATTGTGAAGAGGCTCGAAGGGAGCGCACATCAGGAATGTCAAGACCAGATTCAAGTCCCACTGAGGCATTACAAAAGGGACAGGAGGGAACGTGTGAGTAATGCCTTTTAGAAAGCGTGTAACCACAGGGGACTTGAAAAGAGAAGGCTGATCAGGAAGCCGCAAGAAGGCGGAGATGGCAGCAAGATAACCTTTCAGGGTGCCCAGGGCAGAGCCCTGCCGGGCCAGAGAAAGAAGAAAGAGGAGAACCTCAGAAAAAGGGGCGGAAAGGGGATCCACAGCCTTTGCTGTGCACCATGCCACAAATTTGTTCCACCGGCAGGCGTATACCGTCTTTGTGGAGGGACGCCTGGCTGCCAGAATGATATCACAGACTTCAGGAGGCAAGTCAAATGGCATCAACTGCCGCCGCTCAATCTCCACGCATGGAGGTGGAGGCTGGACAGGTTCGGGTGGAGGACCGTCCCCTGCTGCTGCGACAGAAGATCCTCCCGAAGGGGCAGACGTATCGGGGGATCGGTCAACATACTGAGTAGCTCGGGATACCAGTATCTTCGTGCCCAATCCGGAGCCACCAAGATGACTTGGGCCCGGTCGTGCCTGATCTTCTTCAGCACTCTGGGCAGAAGTGGTATAGGCGGAAAGGCGTACAACAGACCGCAACTCCACTCGTGACGAAAAGCGTCGCCGAGCCAGTGCCGCCTTGGAAATTCCAACGCGCAGAACTGCTGACATTGCGCGTTCTCTTCGGTGGCGAATAGATCTAACCAAGGCTCTCCCCACTGCTGAAAGAGACCTTGCGCCACTACGGAGTTCAGACGCCATTCGTGATCCATCATGCACCGGCGGCTGAGTTCGTCCGCTCTGACGTTCAGAGAGCCCGCCAGATGTTGAACCACTAGGGTGACGCCCTGGTGTTCCAGCCACGTCCAGAGGCGCAGAGCCTCCTGACAAAGGGTCCACGACCCCACCCCGCCCTGTTTGTTGCAATACCACATGGCGGTGGTGTTGTCCTTGAACACCTGCACGACACTGCCCCTGACAGAGGGAAGGAAGGCTTTCAGTGCAAGTCGGATCGCTCTCAACTCCAACAGGTTGATGTGGAGACGAGACTCCGCCGGAGACCAGAGACCTCTGATCTCCGCCTCTCCCATATGGCCACCCCATCCCAGGAGGGACGCATCCGTCACTACGACATGCTCCGGTTGGGGAAAGGAGAGGCTCCTGCCCATGACCCAATCGCGGTCCGTGAGCCACCACTGCAACTGCTGTGCAGTGCCCTCTGAGATCAAGACGTGGTCGGACAGGTTGCCGTGATGCTGGGCCCACTGAAACTTCAGGTCCCACTGCAGAGCCCGCATGCGCCGCTTGGCGTGATGCACTAGTAGGATGCAGGAGGCCATCAGCCCCAGAAGCCGCAACACTAGCCTGACCGAAACCCAGGATAGAGGCCGAAAGATGGGAATCGGGGCCTGTACATCCCGGACCCGCTGTTCCGGTGGATAGACCCGGAACTGCGCCGAATCGAGAACCGCTCCGATGAAAAGGAGCTTCTGAGAGGGACCCAGGTGTGACTTCGGCACGTTGATGGAAAACCCCAGCAAATGCAGGAGATCCGCCGTAGTCTGGAGGTGGGAGACGACTGCCTGGGGCGAGCCCGCCTTCAACAACCAGTCGCCGAGATAGGGGAAGACTGGAACCCCTGATCTGCGCAGATGAGCTGCGACCACCGCCATCACTTTCGTGAACACCCCAGGGGCACTGGTGAGGCCGAAGGGGAGCACGGTAAACTGAAAGTGCTCTTGGCCCACCGTGAACCGCAGGTAACGCCGGTGGGCCGGCAGGACGGGGATGTGGAAATAGGCGTCCTGCAAGTCCAACGCTACCATCCAGTCTCCGGGGTCTAGGGCAGCTAGAACCTGAGCCAAAGTCAACATCTTGAACCGTTCCTTCCAGAGGAAGGCATTGACGTTCCGGAGGTCCAAGATAGGGCGTAGGCCCCCCCTTGCCCTTCTTGGGAACCAGAAAGTAGTGGGAATAACAACCACGACCTACTTCTGGGCTCGGAACGCGCTAGACGGCCCCCTTGGCCAAGAGGGCGGAAACCTCCTCGTGGAGAAGATGCAAATGATCCCCCGAGATACGGTGGTGCTGCCGTGGCATGGCTGGAGGGGTCGTCACGAAGGGGAGCTAGCACCCACCTGTCCGATGTGATGGACCGCCAGTGGAGCAGGTGATGGCGAACTCTGCCGCCCACTGGCGTGGAATGGGCCTGAACGCTCGGACTAGGAAGGCTTTGAGGCGGATGCTGCCGGGGTGGATGTGGGCTGAACTAGTCGTCCTCCAGATCCGCCTCGGCGGAAACCACGTCCGCGACCGCGCGCAGGTTGGTTCTGCGGCTGGTGGCTAGGCGCACGTGAGGAGGCACCCCTTCCTTGGCCACGAAAGGGGCGAAAGGCGGAAGATTGCGACCGCGGGGCCGAGAGGCCCAAGGACTTGGCCGTAGCCCGGGAGTCCTTAAAGCGGTTCAGCGCACTGTCCGCCTTCTCGCCAAACAGGCGAGTGCCATCAAACGGCATGTCCATGAGAGTGCTCTGGACATCGCCGGAAAACGACGTGGACCGCAGCCAGGCGTGACGTCGAAGCGCCACAGTGGTAGAAATGGCCCTACCCAGCGAGTCCGTGGTGTCAAGCCCACAACGTATGGCATGTCGCGCTGCATCCCTCCCATCGGCCAGAGCCTGGGTAAGACGTGTCTGGACCTCCTCCGGACACAGGGGCAGCGCGTCCTCCACCGCATCCTACAGAGACTGGGAATAACGGTCCAAGAGACAAGCGGTGTTCAAAGACCGCAGGCCCAAACTAAGGGAAGAGAACAGTTTCTTGCCAAACTGCTCTAGTCTCTTGGAATCCCGGTCCGGCGGGGCGGTCGGGAAAGAGGATTGGGAGGTGGAGGCCTGGATAACCAGGCTCTCAGGGATAGGGTGTTGGGACAGAAAACTGGGGTCGCCCGGAGCAGTTCGGTGGCGCCTGGCAACGTTCCTGTCCACAGGAGGAACTGTGGAGGGCTTGGACCAGGTGCCCTGTAGAACGTCAGTGAGGGCCTCATTGAATGGCAGCAGAGGCTCAGTGGAGCTTGCTGCAGACTGAAGCACCTCAGTGAGGACGTTCGTCCTCACAGCCACGGCAGGTAGCTCGAGCCCAAGGGCTGCGGCCGCCTTGCGCAGCACCACGGAGAAAGCAGCACCCTCCTCCGAAGCCACAGTCGGAGGAGAGATGAATCCAGTATCTGGCGAGGTATCCAGACCACTGGCCTCCCCCAGTTCATCTGCCCAGTCCTGGGACAGTTTGGCCTGATGGGCCATAGGATCCTCGGATCCCTCCCAGTAGTCCCCATCATCCCACTCCTGGTGTAGAGGAGAAAGTAACGGAGCCGGGCGGTAGACAAAATGTGTCTCTAGCGGCGCCGATCTCGGCGTCCATCGGCGCCGGGCCCGGAGCGGGACTGGCCTGGGGCACGACGTCGATCGGGGTCGACGTCGGCGGTGGAACCGGAGTCGACGCCGGTGGAGGAGGCGTGACGAGGTCGACCGGCGTCGACGGGGGCTCGAGAACGGGTCCCTCGGGCGCTTACGGCGCCGGGGCCGGAGCCGCCGGCTGGCAAGGCAGCCCAGTCGGGTCCGCGGAGCCCGAAGGCGCACCAGCGGGCGCTGACGGCGGAGCCAGGTTCCTCATGGCCGAGAGGAAGGCACTGACTTCCGCCGGCGTCGCGTTAGTCCCAGGGACCGGAGGGTATGGGGACGGACGCGGCGCCTGCGGCTCCGACGGAGCCGCGGGGGTGGAACCACCCTGACCCTCAACCGAGTCACGCGACCGGCGAGGGGAGTCCGAAGAGCGATGTCGCCTCTTGGACTTCTTGGAATGCTTCGACTTACCCGAAGACTTTGATCCCGACGACCGATGGTGACATCGGCTGCGGCTCCGCGACCGATCCTTGGACCTCCTCCTGGACCGGGATCGAGAGGCGCGCGGAGCCGAGTGGCGAATCTCGAGGAGCTTACGGGACCGCTCCCGTCTAGCCTTCGAGGTCAGGGCCTTACAGTCCGAGCACGACTCCGCGTCGTGGTCGAGGCCCAAACAGTACAGGCACCGGCGATGATGGTCCGTCACCGACATCAATCGGCTACAGTCCGTACAGGCTTTAAACCCAGGCATCCTACCGGCACCGGTGTCGATATGACAGGATCAAAAAGGATCAAAAAGTTAGTCAAAAATTGACTAAAAGGGGTAGCTCTCCCGGATCTGCGCTTACTGGCGCGGAAAAAAGAAGAACCGACGTCAGCGCGCGAGGGCGGCGTCTAAGTACTCCGACGACGTCATCCCGGCGCACGACGCCGACGACGGACGCGGAGCCGCAGACGACGCCTAGCGACACGCAAGGGGTATTGCTGACGAAAAATCTTCCGGATCCAGTCTGACGCCTGGGGATATTCTAAGGTGAGGAATCTAACTAACGTGTTTCTTTCAGATTAAGACGGTGTTGTACTTACCTCGTATCTCATAAAGAGTGCTGAGGGTATTTTGACTAGAATAAATACATTCTATTTTTATATACATCTGTTGTGGTGTCCTTTCATTTGGTATTCAAGGGATTGCAAATGGTTTGACAGCTGGCTTCACATGCCATACAGAGTTTAGCCTAAGACTGCTCTTGTCCATGCTACCACTAGGATAGCTGGTCTATAAGGTTGACTTTACAACCAATCACCATAAGGGTTGTTTGGACTGATACAAGGTGTACAGTAGAACTAGTGACATCATATATCAGGCCAACTTCTCACAATAGTGAGGACAATTCCAGAAATGTTTGGTGGTTGGACGTTTGATGTGTCCCGGGATAATTATCTAAACCAGGACACTAATGCAAATGAACTTGATTTATATTAAAAAGATCCGAGTGTGTAGAAGAATGTTGCACTGAAAATACCAACAATATGTTAAAGGAAACTCTTGGAGAAAAATGTACAATGTACGACCAGTACTGATGGCCCAATTTGCAATAGTAGTGAAACCCAAGTGATAAAAACATCAAAAGGAAGAATTTTAACAAAACCAAAAGGGTTTGGAAATGTTTGATTGTAGTTATATGAAATATATATATTGTTTTCTTTTAAAGGGGGGATTGCGTAGTATTGTTGCTTAGAGCACCTCTTATGGGAAGTATAGAGTTAATTGTAGAACTCTACCTTGTGCTCTAGAATGGTGGAATGGTAGGTATGTAATGGGGCCGAGGATGTAAGGATCGTGTTGGATGTCTTCTTCTGGCAGGGGTTGGAATAAAGGAAGCTAAAATTTACGGAAACTGGTTTGTGACCATTATTTTGAAGATGCTACCATTTGTTTTTATCTTGTACTTCTGAGCTCTATGTACTGTATATTGTATGTATTGTCTTTTAAATCTTTATTGTATTTTATGTGGACCTCAGTTTCAAATCATAAAAAAGAATCTTAAGTAGTTTAGCCCTGTGTACTGTATCTGTCAATGCACTAGCTTGTAAGATGTTACAACTTTGGTGGGAAGGGCTATGATAAGCGCCAGAGTCTCTCCTTCGCACATCAACCAGCATGATGGTCTTGCTTTCTCCCACTTTTCTCTGGGTTTCCAAGATCAATCTATCTCTTCCTTCTTTGGTGATGGATCTCCAGTTTTCTGTGTTGGGATTCTCTCATCTGCGTCTGTGGATTTTCTCTTCGCAGTTTTAGGACCTACCCTTATCCACCAGTGTACATATCTTGTACAGCCTAGAATCCATCTGGAATCACAATGCAAAGGGAAAGACCCACCTGAATCAAATATGCCTCCTACAAAACTCCCAAGGTGATAACATGGAGTGCGTGTTCAAGTTGGCTTGTGATCAATCTTGCAATAAATCAATAGTATGTTTTTGGAAGACTAGGAGGTTCATATTCCCGACTTCTCGCATGATGCTTCTCATGATCTGTCAACTGGGAGGAGCCCAATCTCAAGGACTCCGCATCTTAAGGGTAGGGAAAAAGGGAAATACTCCATCTACCGTTTTTGGGTATATGTGGAAATCTTGAACTGAGGTTCCCATTCCTTGATGGGATATTGGCTCTAGTCTTCTCATCTTACCCAGCAGCCTCATTTGCAATTCAGTTGCTTTCATCCCAGGATATTGCCTATTGTTTTGACCACTGAGTGTCCTGCTCAAGAATGTGTCTTCGTCAGCAAAAATTTGATTAACTTTTTTCACCATCATCTCCACTTCACTGTGCATTACCTTCTCATCAGAAAAACCAAGAAGCAAAAGGTCCAAGCTTGAATTCACGTTCTCATTGCCCAGTACCTACCTCATGTATTTTTCCATGCATATCCATTTGAGAGTTTCTCACATCTACCACCTTTTAAATTTACCTTAATTAACAGTACTCTCTACGAGACTACACCAAGTTAATTCTGCCATTGTTCCTGCACCATTCTCAACATCACTTCCGTCTCTAGAAAAATGCTCAGTGCTTCAGATCTTTGGACTTTAGGAACATTTGTTAACATACTTTTCACCTATTTGCAAGCTTAATAATCACATCTTTCTGTCCACAAAGCTACCACATCTCTGAATGCTTTCCTTGGTCCCTTCACTTGCTATGTGGGAAGCGCCATCCAGAGTCAGCATCTTTGGCAGATGGTGAGATCACCAGCGATCATTCATAGCAGGACTCTGGGCTAGTCTCATTGAGACACACCAGGTTGTGAATTAGCTTATGACATGAAGGCCCTTGCTACTACGAGGTTTCCTATTTAAGAAGGGCCATGGTTTGTCATCTCCTTAGTCACTAGATCAGGGGTATGCATGTATATTGTAGACCTAGGAAAGCAATTAAGATCTATGGCAGATTTAATTCCATGCACATTTGGTGTATTGAAATATGATCCAGAAGGAGGAAACCTTGATCTACAGCAAAAGACTGTAACAAGTTCTGAATTCACCAAAAGAGACAAGGGTCGGTGTAAGTCTGTGAAAACACCTGCATATCAGTTAAGAAAAGATATGTTAATTTTTTCTCCTGTCAAACGGATATGTTGTACTAAGCCTGTGGACGGGACACCAGCACCACAGAACAGGGAGGAAATAAAAATGCTGAATCTGTTAACTACCTGCCTAAGATCTACTAGTAGGATAAAATAAAAACTAGCTATGGCAATTGCAAGCATGCTGGAACTTTCTTGTCCTTTAGAATGAAGGGATATAAGAAAATAAATCCCGTGTAGGAGAGTAGGGTCTGCAATCCTATGATCACCCAGATTTTTTGCTTTTGCTTTATTGGTTTACGACTTTCCCTGGCTGTGGGCCTGCCAATCAGACCCACAGCCTAGCTGTTCTCTCTCGAAATTAACACACATGTACATTAGGTGCATCCACTAATTGGAACTGGGCCGCCTTGTCAGTCCCTGTCTCAGCATACCACAGGTATCCAGGGCATCGGTGTACCCAGGGCCTACCAGGGGCTGCAGCATGTATTATGCCACCCCTGGATGGCCACCCAAATCTGACACAACTGGCTGCACGACAGCTGGGGCAAGGTGGTGTAATCACCCGTTGCTGTAGGTGTAGTATTCCTATGCCTAACCTTAAAATGGACACATGGATTCCTGTCAGTCACTCCTATGGCAGGCCTTATCAATCCTGAAGGCAGAGTGCTGGGAATCATGTGGGATGGTGCTCTGGCGCGAGCTGGGCCCGTCGACGGCTTGCGGAACCAAGTCCTAATAGCCGTTCCATGGTGACGCGTGCCAACTACCTTAAAATGCATTATAATCCTCGCGGTTATTTGCTAACTTTGGCATCGCATCACCCACACATGTCGAGTAAGGTGTCATACGAATTGGAATACGAACCCCTGCCCAATTCTGGCGACGGGGTTAGCATTCCACCCTTTTAGAGGTACACGACATGGAAGTAACCTTGAACCCCGGTTAAAGTTGACTCAAGCCTCAGCATCACAAAATGGATGCTGCCACCAGACACAAGTCTGACCTCCTGCTGCTGGGAGACCTTCCAGCGAGGGGAGCTTGGACAAAGGGTTTCCTGTCGAGGGCGGTGTTCGCACCGTCCCAGACAGGGTTGGTGTATCCAAGGTAGGCAGGGCTGAAAGGAAGGTGATTGCAAGTGGCACCCCGGTGCTCACTGTGTATAGCCCGGCTCAAACCAGTTTCGGGGGCACCCCAGCCCCTGAGCTGGGGCGAAGCCGGACAAAGGATAGGGGTGTAACCACCCCCCTCCTGGTCCCACCCATAGGTAGGACCTAGTCACGGGCCAGCCCCTTTTCCTAGAATAAAGGTAGGAGCGAGTCCCCTTCCCAAATTGGATAATTCTGAATCTTGAACTACTTTCCACGAAAGGAACTCTTGACTATTTCTGAAGACTCTCCCTTGTGGCTAAGGAGTAGCCACCCTGCACTAGCAGGCACCACCTAAGCGCTTGCGGTTTGCTGTACGTCTCTCCTACGGATCAAGACTGCCCAGCTCGACGAGACCCGGGTTCCCTGCCATCTCGGACCTCTACCTACATCATCAGCCCAGCTGAGATTCGTAGGTGTGACAACACCTGCGGGACCGGCCATCTTCAGAACCTGCACGACGCTTATCTAGCACGCCCACCGAGGGAATCTCGAGTGAGTGCACCTAGGGTTTGAGAAGCCCTAACCCTGAGCGGCTCCAGCACCGAAGTCTGCCTCCCCAGCATCCACGAGATCTGCGTGGGGGCCCTTCTGCTCCTTGCTGCTCACCGCGTTGTCCGGCCACTCGCCGACCGGCTTGTGGCCCTCTTCACGACGCACCACGACAGTTTTTCATCACTGGTCTGGTTGCTCCAGACTGGCTCTTGCTCCCCTACAACAGAGGAGTACCTCGGACCCTCCTGGTCCACTCCAGACGCCAGCTTGACTCCACCGCGTGGGCTTGCCACTGCCAAGACCTGCTGCCCCACTCCTGGGCCCAGCATCATCAACAGCAGACACCTTCGTGGGACAGCTCGCCCTCCATCCTGGTCGCCGCCGCGCCTCCTGGTCCGAGGAACAGCCGAGTCCGACATCATCCACTCACCTGGTCGAGGTGACTTCATCCGGTACCTTCCTGGTGCCCACACGATTGCTGGCTAGCGGTTGAGAACTGAGTCCCCTCTGCTTTCAGGTTTCCTTCATCACCGATCCAGGCTTGGATCTCGCTGAACATCGACACTGGTCGCCTGCCAGCAACTTCTTCTTTCAGGCACCCAAGACTACAACGAGGACTCCCGACATCTTGCTGAACCCCACGCAGCCGCAGCCTCTGGGCTAGGTAACTCGAGCATCTCGGTGCTCCATCGTAGGTTCACTCTACAAGTGTCCAGCTCCTTTTCCGTTTAGTCCCACTGATCGGATTCCTCCGGAATCAGTAACTTTAGACTTTCTAACCTCTCCCATTCCACTTGCAGTGTAAATGGTTTTGTGCCCTTCGGGCATTTGTGTAAATTGTGCAACCAGAAGTATTTTCATAAGAGTTTTGTATTGTGCTTAGCTCCCTGACTCATAAAGAGCCAGGGTAGTCTTGTTATAAATAAATATCCTTTATTTTCATAACTTGTGTGGTGTCCTTTCACTTGGTGTTCAAGGGGTATATGTGATGGTAAACAGCTGGCTTAACACGCCCTCTAGAGTTTAGCCTGAAGACTGCTCTTGTCCACGCTACTAGGATAGCTGGTCTATAAGGTTGACCTACAACCAATCATCAATAAGGGTCGTTTGGAATGATACACAGTGATCACTAGAATAGTGAGCACTACATATCAGGCCAACTTCTCACACCCTGCATTAAGGAAATAATTTGAGACTTTAGACCAAATGGCCAGGCTGGAAATGTCATTAGAAGATTAACATGCATCAAAATAGTCAAAGTTATACTTTTAGAAAGAAAGGATACCATGTTTGTACAATATAGATTTGAAATATATAAAGGTCAAATAAGTCGGAGAAGTGCATAACCCCAAGTATAGAATCAGAAGCCCAAACACAATATTTGCGATTCATATTTTAAAACCATACCTTCAAATCCAGAACTTCGATTTCTAGGCAGCCAAGTGTTTCTTTCAACAGATTCAGAGATTCCTAAGTATTAAAAAAAATGGAACCAGTCAAATCTATTTGAATTTGCGTACCTTCATCAGAATAAATGAAAAAAATAGCCTAAAACCTACTGCAAAATGCGAAGGAGCAAAAGTGATGGTACTGTATGCAACAAAAGGGGTGAAAATGTGACCCCGACACAGCCTGTGCTCATGCCAAAGCTCGCGTGTGGGCGTTTTGGCAGCTGGGACAGTTGGTGTTGGCATCCGCCAAGGAGCTGAAGCAGAAGGAGGAGGGGTGGGAGATGGGTCGCACTTCAGCTTGCAAAGCATTCTCCAAGCGGGATTCGCTGGCAATTATTAAGCTATCGGTGACAGAACGCTCTGATTTGCAATTTGTAGTTTGCTCTATCTACCCGTACCTTGCACTCCAATCATTGTGTTGGACTAGGAGGGAATGGCGGTAAAGAAGCAGGTGGAGGTAAAGAAGCAGATAGCAGTAGCAGAAGTGCCTAAGTGTTCACTACCATTAGGTAGCTCAAATTCTCAGCAATTTTTATCTGGTGTTACTGGCTACATTTTGTGTACTGGACTACTATCAACCAAAATACTGCCGAAATAACATAACATGCGTATTTGTAAAGCGCACGTTCACCCAGAGGTCTCTTGGCGCTGAACAGATGTTCATTGTTACCCAGCTCAATGGAACTCATTTTCTCGACCTCAGATGGATGAAAGGCTGAGTGGACCCGCCGGGATTTGAACCTGTGACCATGAGGTCGAACACAGGCCCCTGCAATGGACGCATTAGACCCGGCTGATAATGCTACCACTATGAGCAGACCACTAATTGCATTAATCATCCATACCTGCATCTGGTTTCTGAACTCAAAACTAAACAAAACCGGTCAAGAACCTAATCCATTTTCCTCGCTCTGTTAGATTCATGGCCATAAAATAAAATTAAAACATGCTCACAAAGACACACCAAGAAGCCATTCAAAACCGAGTACACACAGACTACGCAACAAGCCTCAAACATTTATATTGGAGGCCAGACCAACACAGTTGCAGTCTTAGAAACTCCACATCTATTCTCCTCTCTGACTGCGTTAGTTTTTCAATGGGTACCAACATACAAGCAGATGATTCCTATTTGGAAGACGGCACCATGACTATTCGGTATGCACAAGGCGAGGGCCCAAGTTGAGAAAGAGAAAAAAAAAAAACTTAAGCCACTGGCTAAACCACCAACAGAGCATGGTTTCGAATTAGAATGGCAATTGAGAAAATCTAACCAACAGAATACACATGGAGCAGGAAATCACCTCTCAAAAATCACTGACAATATCTCCAAGCCAAAAGACAGACTAACATACCTTATTACAACTAGATCAGAAATAAACGGCATCAATCAAATTTCTTTCACTGATTATTTATTCAGAGACTGTACACAGGTGTGAGGAAGGATGGTTAGAGGAGTCTTTAGACAGCCCAAGTGTAAAATCTCGACTAATGGATAACTGTGAATAACTCAGCCTTAATACATGAACTAAGAAGCCTCTCAATATTCATCTGGCAACCTGTCCAAGCACAAAATTTGTCCCTTCCAATCAACACTTCCAGTCTAATCCTGACTGGACCATCTGAAGATACGCCTCCAGTATATCAAGTCTTAACTGCTATGGGTGCTATTAGTTAAACGCTAACTCAAATTTGAAACACTAATTTCACTTGCTCTCTTAAAAGGTGCCCTCATTAAAAGCAGAAATACAGACCATAAATCTATACAGACTAATACGACGTAGTAACTAACACCAGCCAGTATTTAACACTGAATCAATGCCAAATAGATAAGAGTTCAATATTTCAAACAGTTCTTGTATGGATGACATCGCCTTAATCCAAATACTGCCTGGAAAAAACTCTAACCAACAAAACGACTGCAAGGTTCACAGACCTCATCAGTCACTGAAAGAACACACTTATACCTGAACCAAGCCATGTTGCACATTAAATTATCTCCATTTCCTCTACTACCGTCACTGTGGGAACTCCGTCAACATGAATCTCTTACTCGCCCCTTGACAGAAACTGAGTGTCCAACTAAAAATACCAATACAAAAAATAACAAACCACTTAATATAAAGAAATCAATGGAAAAATATAAGCCTCATCTTAGCGGGGTGTTTTAAACAAACTAGGGAAATTGGGGAACAAATATGGTAGTCAACGAAACAGTGCAAGATCCAACTACAACAAATACCACCTATGAAAAACACAAACTTTATTCTATATTTCACCGACATCATGATAACTTTATTTTGATCACCAGGATCATTAAAGTACAAATAAAAACATAAGCGATCACAAGAGTTTACCCCGAGCTAGAAGACATCGCAGTAACTAGTTAACTTATCTACTCTCTCACCTCCGTGCTGTGAAGTCATCTATCCATTACTTCTGGCAGTAAAGTGATCATGGGGAAAAGGAATGCTGTACCTGCTACGATTTCTATGGTCTCAAGCCACGTTACTATTGACTCTTTTTTGGCAAAGGCAGTGAGAGCCATTTACAAGGAAATTGACCGGGCTGAAAGACTGCTGTCAGTGGGACCCGGAAGCCCCCCTTTGTTGCCTCTGGGGGCACAGCAAACTGATTCCCCAAACATGCAGGGGAATGTATCTGCTGCTTTTTTGCCATTTTCTGCCGTCCCCATCCTCGGCTCTGAGGCCCCATTCCCTGGCCCCTCCATTAGCAGGGCTTCTCAGGTTTCACCCTCCAGCACTGATAGGATGCCCTCGCCCGCCCCCAAACGGAAGCGCAAACCCAAAAAGTCTGATTAATTGACGACTATAACAAAGGGAGTGCACGGGCAAGATTCGAGTTACCACCAGAGTACATGGAGAACTTTTCGGCACCTGTTCTACAAAATTTAACAGGCATCCTCACTGGCTTAATGACTCCGAGCTGGAAAAAACTTAATATTGGCAACTGAATCCAGAGAAATGCTTAGTAGATCAGAGAAATTGTACTCCATTGACACTGCACCCCCTTCCGTACCCAAAAGCACTATGTTACTCATGCGGACGAGTCCTCTACTGATAACCCAAGGCGCAGACAGTTGTGTTTGTAATCCTACACTCCTTGAAAATTTGAGCCAGTCAGCACACATTCAGCCCCATGACACCATTCCATTTACCACACCTACCCACAATAGTCCGTGCCTCCTCCTTGTGCCTACCCCGGTTGCAGCGGACCATCCTCCTTGTATTGCCGACAAAGTTTCTTTGTTACCAGTAATCAATCTTCCCCCCGGCCTGTTGCTCCTATACTATGGCCATGACTGGGGTTCCCGTGTTAGCGTCCCACAACCAGGAATCCACAGACTAACTGATTAATAAGGTATCTCATTACCACCTACTCCCCCCGCACCTACTCAAATCCCCAGGCTCTGTGTATCGCTCCCGTAGGCTACACCCCAGGGCCTCTGCACCCATAGTCGGGTCCATAACTTCCTACCTAGGGCTGACACATGGCATTGGGATGGATTTAAGACTTGTCTCCTGGAACGTTGCAGGTTTGTCTGCAAAATTCCTAGATGCGAGCTGGATCTTTAAGTCCTTCAACATTATTTGCCTACAAGAGACATGGGTAGTAAAGAATATTGTTTTTCTGGAGGGATATAAAACGGCTTTTTTTGCCCAGCGGAAGGGTCAAGTGCTGGAAGAGCGAGCGGGGGTCTAATTACTTTAATTGCTCTCAGGTTTTGTGGCCCAATTAAGGAGTAAAGTGGGACTCACCTGTATTAGAGGGTTTTAAACTATCCACTGGGAAATCTTTTCCTCTGGTTTTGATTAATTTTTACTATACAAAAAGGCAGTCACGTGGGACATCAAACCTCTCAGCACTAAGTGGTGCAATTGATTTATTATTGGGGTGGGGTGTGGGGGGGTTTGCCCAACAGAAACTTATCCTGGCAGGGGATTTTAACTCATCTGTATTTAAATGTTCTAAATCCTACCTATAGTAAACCAAACTGCACAATCAGAGGGTACTTATATGGAGCATACTAATAAAGGTGCTTTAATAGTTTTTTTTTTTATTTTATTTTTTTTTACACAGTTTTGTCTTCACTTCAGACAAGATGACTAACCCAGACAAACTATAAATCCACCCCACATTCAAAGGGAGGGGCTGCGACATGATTATCAATTTTTTGTTTCACCTTCCCAGCAATGGCCCACCTTTAACGTCTCCCACAGCACCTTCAGTGACCCTGGTATTTGAGGGGGTTGGGCGTGCAACGGAGAGTCCCTGTAAGCTCCCAGGATTATCTCTAATTGATCAGGGGAGACATTTGCAGTGGTCACAGATATACCCAAGGCTATTAATTTCTCACTCTTGGCAGCCTGCCAGCAGGAGATATTCACCTGCCTGGATTCTCTAGTGTTGGAGGAGGAGATTTTAGGCTCTTTTGTTCTAATTGCTCAGAAGGTCTCTGTCCACAGGATCCGACCACAGGAGCCGTTAGCAGCCCAGTGTGCTCACAGGTCCTCGGTCATGTGAAGAAAGCTCTGAAGCAGTCTCCTTGTGATAGAGAGCAGGTGGCAATTGTCGCTTTGAATACAAGGGAGCTTTGAAAAAAAAGAGAGGCAACTATAACAGAAACAGGCATGGGATGAGCTTACTAAAGCTGGCAAGATGAGGGACAGCTCGCTTTTTTGGCAGGTCATATACAGGCCTTGCTTTTCGGAGCTTACAGGACCAGCATTATGCCATCACATTAACTCCCAACAATGGGTTGAGCATTTTGAGATTGTGCATAATGAACAAGTTACTTACCTTCGGTAACGATGTATCTGTAAGAAACATTATTTAGATTCCTCACCTTAGAATATCCCCAGGCGTCAGACTGGATCCGGAAGATTTTTCGTCAGCAATACCCCTTGCGCGTCGCTAGGCGTCGTCTGCGGCTCCGCGTCCGTCATCGGCGTCGTGCGCTGGAATGATGTCGGAGTACTTAGACGCCGCCCTCGCGCGCTGACGTCAGTTCTTGTACATAGCTTTCCACGCCAGGAACGCAGAGCCATGCAAAGACCGACACTGGTGCCAAAAATAAAATCTAGGGGCCTGAAAAGGATAACCTTAACCCTAGATGTCAGTTCGCAGAACGGGGAGGATGGGTGGGTCGGTAAGGAATCTAACTAACTAATGTTTCTTACAGATACATCGTTACCGAAGGTAAGTAACTTGTTCATCTGAAAGAAACACGTTAGTTAGATTCCTTACCTTAGAATAGATACCCCAGCAATACCAACCCTGGTGGTGGGTCTGCGAACCAAGATCACACCAGAAAGTCCTCGAGGACAGAACGGCCAAAGAAGCCATCCCTCCTGACTTGGCTGACAAGGCAATAATGCCTGGCAAACTTGTGTAGCGAAGCCCACGTCGCCGCCTGACAGATGTCCTGCAAAGGGATACCCCGTCCCAAAGCAGTAGTAGCCGCTGTGGCCCGAGTAGAATGGGCGCGCAGCCCAACAGGAGGGTCCTTTTTTTGCCAAGGAATAACAAATTTTGATGCACAAAACGACCCACCGAGAGATGGTCCGTTTGTGCAGCTTTGCCCTTCTTAGCACCCACGTATCCAACGAAAAGTTGGTCGTCCACCCGGAACTGCTTTGTGCGGTCCAGATAAAAGGAGAGCACACGTTTTGGGTCCAGACGGTGGAGCCTCTCTTCCTCTTTGGAAGGATGCGGAGGCGGAAAGAAGGTGGGCAAGGTGACAGACTGCCCAAGATGAAATGGAGTCACCACTTTCGGAAGAAAGGAGGGACTAGGCCGAAGGACAACCTTGTCCGGATGAACAGAGAGAAAAGGAGGCTTTGATGATAAAGCCTGGAGCTCACTCACCCGTCTAGCCGAGGTGATGGCTACCAGAAAAGCAGTCTTAAGCGTCAGCAGACGAAGAGGACAATTATGAAGAGGCTCAAAGGGAGCACACATTAGAAATGTGAGAACAAGATTCAAGTCCCACTGAGGCATTACAAAAGGGACAGGAGGGAACGTGTGAGTAATGCCTTTTAGAAAGCGTGTAACTACAGGGGACTTGAAAAGAGAAGGCTGATCAGGAAGCCGCAAGAAGGCAGAGATGGCAGCAAGATAACCTTTCAAGGTGCCCAGGGCAGAGCCCTGCCGGGCCAAAGAAAGAAGAAACAGTAGAACCTCAGAAAGAGGGGCGGAAAGGGGATCCACAGCCTTTGCTGTGCACCATGCCACAAATTTGTTCCACCGGCAGGCGTACACCGTCTTTGTGGAGGGACGCCTGGCTGCCAGAATGATATCACAGACTTCAGGAGGCAAGTCAAATGGCATCAACTGCCGCCGCTCAATCTCCACGCATGGAGGTGGAGGCTGGACAGGTTCGGGTGGAGGACCGTCCCCTGCTGCTGCGACAGAAGATCCTCCCGAAGGGGCAGACGTATGGGAGGATCGGTCAACATACTGAGTAGCTCGGGATACCAGTACCTTCGTGCCCAATCCGGAGCCACCAAGATGACTTGGGCCCGGTCGTGCCTGATCTTCTTCAGCACTCTGGGCAGAAGTGGTATAGGTGGAAAGGCGTACAACAGACCGCAACTCCACTCGTGACGAAAAGCGTCGCCGAGCGAGTGTCGCCTTGGAAATTCCAACGCGCAGAACTGCTGACATTGCGCGTTCTCTTCGGTGGCAAAAAGATCTAACTAAGGCTCTCCCCACTGCTGAAAGAGACCTTGCGCCACTTCGGAGTTCAGACGCCATTCGTGATCCATCATGCACCGGCGGCTGAGTTCGTCTGCTCTGGCGTTCAGAGAGCCCGCCAGATGTTGAACCACTAGGGTGACGCCCTGGTGTTCCAGCCACGTCCAGAGGCGCAGAGCCTCCTGACAAAGGGTCCACGACCCCACCCCGCCCTGTTTGTTGCAATACCACATGGCGGTGGTGTTGTCTGTGAACACCTGCACGACACTTCCCCTGACAGAGGGAAGGAAGGCTTTCAGTGCAAGTCGGATCGCTCTCAACTCCAACAGGTTGAGGTGGAGACGAGACTCCGCCGGAGACCAGAGGCCTCTGATCTCCGCCTCTCCCATATGGCCACCCCATCCCAGGGACGGACGCATCAGTCACTACGACATGCTCCGGTTGGGGAAGGGAGAGGATCTTGCCCTTGACCCAATCGCGGTCCTTGAGCCACCACTGCAACTGCCGTGCAGTGCCCTCCGAGATCAAGACATGGTCGGACAGGTTGCCGTGATGCTGGGCCCACTGAAACTTCAGGTCCCACTGCAGAGCCCGCATGCGCCGCCTGGCGTGATGCACTAGTAGGATGCAGGAGGCCATCAGCCCCAGAAGCCGCAACACTAGCCTGACCAAAACCCAGGATAGAGGCCGAAAGATGAAAATCGGGGCCTGAATATCCCGGACCCGCTGTTCCGGCGGATAGACCCGGAACTGCGCCGAATCGAGAACCGCTCCGATGAAGAGGAGCTTCTGAGAGGGGCTCAGGTGTGACTTCGGCACGTTGATGGAAAATCCCAGCAAATGCAGGAGATCCGCCGTAGTCTGGAGGTGGGAGACGACTGTCTGGGGCGAGCCCGCCTTCAACAACCAGTCGTCGAGATAGGGGAAGACTGGAACCCCTGATCTGCGCAGATGAGCTGCGACCACTGCCATCACTTACGTGAACACCCGAGGGTCACTGGTGAGGCCGAAGGGGAGCACGGTAAACTGAAAGTGCTCTTGGCCCACCGTGAACCGCAGGTAACGCCGGTGGGCCGGCAGGACGGGGATGTGGAAATATGCGTCCTGCAAGTCCAACGCTACCATCCAGTCTCCAGGGTCTAGGGCAGCTAGAACCTGAGCCAAAGTTAACATCTTGAACCTTTCCTTCCAGAGGAAGGCATTGACGTTCCGGAGGTCCAAGATAGGGCGTATGCCCCCTTTGCCCTTCTTGGGAACCAGAAAGTAGTGGGAATAACAACCAAGACCTACTTCTGGGCTCGGAACGCGCTCGATGGCCCCCTTGGCCAAGAGGGCCGAAACTTCCTCGTGGAGAAGATTCAAATGATCCCTCGAGATACAGTGGTGCTGCGGTGGCATGGCTGGAGGGCTCGTCTCAAAGGGGAGGGAGTAGCCCCTTCGGACGATTTGCAGCACCCACCTGTCCGATGTGATGGACCGCCAGTGGAGCAGGTGATGGCGAACTCTGCCGCCCACTGGCGAGGAATGGGCCGGAAAGCTCGGACTAGGAAGGCTTTGAGGCGGATGCTGCCGGGGTGGATGTGGGCTGACCGCGTCGTCCTCCAGAACCGCCTCGGCGGAAATAACGTCCGCGACCGCGCGCAGGTTGGTTCTGCGGCTGGTGACTAGGCGCACGCGAGGAGGCACCCCTTCCTTGGCCACGAAAGGGGCGAAAGGCAGAAGTTTGCGACCGCGGGGCCGAGAGGCCCAAGGACTTGGCCGTAGCCCGGGAGTCCTTAAAGCGATTCAGCGCACTGTCCGCTTTCTCGCCGAAAAGGCGAGTGCCATCAAAGGGCATGTCCATGAGGGGGCTCTGGACATCGCCCGAAAAGGACGTGGACCGCAGCCAGGCGTGACGTCTAAGCGCCACCGTGGTAGAAATCGCCCTACCCAGCGAGTCCGTAGTGTCAAGCCCACATCGGATAGCATGTCGCGCTGCATCCCTCCCATCGGCCAGAGCCTGGGTAAGTCGTGTCTGGACCTCCTCCGGACACAGGGGCAGCAAGTCCTCCACCGTATCCCACAGAGAGTGGGAATAACGGTCCAAGAGGCAGGCGGTGTTCAAAGACCGCAGACCCAAACTAAGGGAGGAGAACAGCTTTTTGCCGAACTGTTCCAGCCTCTTGGAATCCCGGTCCGGTGGAGCGGTCGGGAAGGAGGATTGGGAGGTAGAGGCCTGGATAAACAGGCTCTCGGGGGTAGGGTGTTGGGACAGAAAACTAGGGTCGCCCGGAGCAGGGCGGTGGCGCCTGGTTACGTTCCTATCCACAGGAGGAACTGTGGAGGGCTTGGACCAGGTGCCCTGCAGAACGTCAGTGAGGGCCTCATTGAATGGCAGCAGAGGCTCAGTGGAGCTTGCTGCAGACTGAAGCACCTCAGTGAGGACGTTAGTCCTCACAGCCACGGCAGGTAGCTCTAGCCCAAGGGCTGCGGCCGCCTTGCGCAGCACCACAGAGAAAGCAGCACCCTCCTCCGAAGCCACAGTCGGAGGAGAGATGAATCCAATGTCCGGAGAGGTATCCAGACCACTGGCCTCCCCCAGTTCACCTGCCCAGTCCTGTGACAGTTGAGCCTGAGCGGCCATAGGATCCTCGGATCCCTCCCATTCGCCCCCATCATCCCATTCCTGGTATGCAGGAGGAAGGATCGGCGCTGGGCGATAGACAAAATGTGTCTCCAACGGCGCCGAACGCGGCGTCCATCGACGCCGTATCTGCGCCGGGCCCGGAGTGGGGCTGAACTGGGGCTCGACGCCGAGCGGAGTCAGAGGTGGTACCGGTGTCGGCGGAGGAGGCGTGACGAGGTCGACCGGCGTCGGCGGGGACTCCGGAACGGGTCCCTCGGGCGCTTGCGGCGTCGAGGCCGGAGCCGTCGACGGCGCCAGGGCCGGAGCCGCCGGCAGGCAAGGTTGCCCAGTCGGGTCCGCGGGGCCTGAAGGCGCGCCAGCGGGCGTCGACGGCGGAGCCAGGTTCCTCATGGCCGAGAGGAAGGCACTGACATTCGCCGGCGTCGCGTCAGTCCCAGGGACCGGCAGGTATGGGGACTTGCGCGGCGCCTGCGGCTCCGCCGGAGCCGCAGGGGTGGAACCACCCTGACCCTCGGCCGAGTCGCGCGACCGGCGAGGGGAGTCCGAAGAGCGGTGTCGCCTCTTGGACTTCTTGGAGTGCTTCGACTTACCCGAAGACTTGGATCCCGACGACCGATGAGGACGTCGGCTGCGGCTCCGCGACAGATCCTTGGACCTCCTCCTGGACCGGGATCGAGAGGGGCGCGGAGCCGAGTGGCGCATCCCGAGAAGCTTACGGGACCGCTCCCGTCTAGCCTTCGAGGTCAGGGCCTTGCAGTCCGAACACGACGCCGCGTCGTGGTCGAGGCCCAAGCAGTAAAGGCACCAGCATGGTCCGTAACCGACATCAAGCGGATACAGTCAGCACAGGCTTTAAAACCAGGCATCCTACCGGCACCGGAGTAGAGACAAGATCAAAAAGGATCGAAAAAGTTAGTCAAAAAGTGACTAAAGGGGTAGCTCTCCCGGATCTACGCTTACTGGCGCGGAAAAAAGAAGAACTGACGTCAGCGCGCGAGGGCGGCATCCAAGTACTCAGACGACGTCATTCCGGCGCACGATGCCGACGACGGACGCGGAGCCGCAGACGACGCCTAGCGACGCGCAAGGGGTATTGCTGATGAAAAATCTTCTGGATCCAGTCTGACGCCTGGGGATATTCTAAGGTGAGGAATCTAACTAACGTGTTTCTTTCAGATTGGACAGAACGAAGGGAGTCTAGCCAAGGTCAAAATGACAGTGGGCAACACTAATATTCTTTTCCTGGAGAAAGTATGTCAGGGAATCCAAGGATTGTCCCGTAATAAGGCCCCAGGACCCGACTTAATTCCCACAGACCTTTTTCGGGACAATTTTGAGGTTTGGGGTCCAGTTTCAACTATGGTATTAAATGCAGCAGCAATGGAAGGGACCCTGCCATCTTGGTCATCTGCCTCTAGTATACCTATCTTTAAGAAGGGTGATAAGGACAACCAGCAGTGCTATAGTCCCATCTCCCTTATTGACGCAGTAGTTAAGGTCCTGGGCAAGGTCTTGTTGACTAGATTATCAACATGCTAATACCCGAGGTGCAGTTCGGTTTTCGCACTGGTAAATCAACTACTGAGCAATGTCTTAATCTCTATTTACTAGTCAACAAATACACAATAGTACAACCTAGGCCCCTGCTTTTACATTTCTGGACCTCACGTCAGATTTTGATTGGGTGATTAAACTCTCTAGCTGTTGACCCGGATATTATTTTATTGATCTTCATGCACATACGAAGGCAGCGGTTAGATACGCTCAGGGGTTGGGCCTCTCTCAACAGTTCAAATGCACATGCGGTGTCCGTAAGCATTCTAGCCTCCTTTTTGTTTACAATTTATATCAACTTACTAGAAGTCGCCCCCTCTTCTCTACAGACAGTCTGCCCTAGAATTGGCAAGAAAGGATAGCCAGTTCTACTGTACACAGATGACGCAGAGCTTATGGCACGCACAGCAATGGGTCCGCAGGCTTTAATTGACAGGTTTGGTTCTTTCATGGACAGACTAGACCAGACAGTCAACTTTACAAAATCTTACGTTTTGGAAGTTGGCCCTCAGTTCACTAGGTAAAAAATATTCAAGGCAGGCCCCCACGCTCTAGCAAAGGCCCCCTGGCTTTCTCTTATTTGGTAACCCTGTTTGACGCAAAATTGAACTGGATACTGCTACGAGAGAAAAGTGGGCGACATGAATAAATCAACAGGGGCTATTGCTATCTATACCCAGAGATTGGGATCGTGGTCGCCAGGCATGCTTTTAAAGCTGTACCAGTCCAAATGTACATCAAAGGTTTTATATGGTAGCGAAGTAAGGGGATACACCCCGGTGCCCAAGCAACATCTTGCCCAAAACAAGTTGAGATAAATTTTGAGGGTCCCCCAGAGCACCTCCTCATTCTCCGAACACGAACAACTTGGGAGTAAATTATTTGTTCGATCTGGTAACCCTGAAGCCCCTGTTGTTCTGGGTGAAGATATGGAACAGGAAAGGCACTGAGCTTAATCGCCTGATTATGTCAGACTGTTTGACATTAGATCATGCGCTTCAAATTCCTTGGATATCGTATGTTAAGAAGCCCCTCACCAGGGTAGGTGGGGCTGACATCTTCTGCAAACACGACAGAGCCCGCAAGAGCTAAACAGTAAAGGATTTATTCTTTAAGTATGCCTCTGCCCAATGTGAAAATATTGAGCTTTTGAAACCTGCAGTGAGAGGGTACATGTTGCTGAACTCAGTACAGGGCATGGAGAATTATCTCTGAAACCCTCACCACCACAAGAGATAGATTTTTGGTGGCCCAATTTAGGTTCAACCACCTTCACCACCTGTTGGCCACCCAGTCTGGGTATACTCACTTAAATCTGAGGGGGCCCTGTGGCTGCGACTTTAGGTCTCCACAAGATAACCTAAATTTTGTATTTTTATGTAAATATTTTAGCTACCCAAGGAGACAGTTTCTTCATCCCATTTTGAAATCTTTGAACGTCAGGAAAGCACAAGTGGTGCTAATGTACTTGCAGCTATTTGCCCAACAAGTACACTCTTTTTGTAGTAAAGAACTTTCTGCTGGACGCTTATACATCAGGCAAGCAAGACCCGATGGATTACTGTGTGGATTAATCTTTCAGCAATCTGTTTTTAATTGAATGCAATCAGGAGTCGTATGCTGAAATATTTATGAATTTGTAATGAACGTATTCTGTATAAATGATTTTATCATATATGGCTGAGATTACATCCGAATAAAGATTATTATTATTTTTTTTTTTAACCCCTTCGATGCGTGTGACGGAGCGGTGCCGTCATGCGCGTTGGTCGCGCTGTGCGGACACGGCCCTGCCCGCGCACGAACCCTTCAGCACAGCGCGGTAATCCGCGCCGCGCTGAAGGGGTTAAAGTTGAAGTAAATTATTAACTATTCTCTGGCATGATGTACTAACTTTTCCAGATCGACAAAAATTGCAATACAATAGACCACCAATCTATTAGTATCTGTACAAAGGATTCTAAAAGCCTCCATGAACTTGCTAGTGTCAAATTTCCTACAAAGGGGGACTATTCACTTTGCCCTTTAATAGCTATAAGCCAGCCACAAGAATAGTAGGTGTGTAATAGATTCAGAAGCCTCTTCGCAGGCAGTGTAACAATCTCCCTTGTACAGCATCAGCCCACTTACTACAGAACTATTTTTTAGGTAGGGTTTGGGATCTAAATTCTACATACAATTTGAGTGCAAGAGGAGGCGTTATTTCATTAGTAGAGTCATACTGTGAGAATTACTTAAAATCCATAAATGCCATTGTAAATGCTCCATCACAATTACAAACCGTTTGAGCAACCACAAATTTCCAATACAATTCTTTTAATCCTGTTTTAGAGACAGTGTAACCCGTTCCATGCATCGGATGGCCGGGAACCGTCCGACGTCACCGTGGGCGTCAGACTGCTCCCAGCCGTCCTAGCAGCCAAAAACGGGGGAAGAGCTGGCGCTCCCCTCGTGGGCCGCCCTTCAAGCTGCCCCCACCAGGGACAGCAGGGGAAGCCCTTCCACTCCCCCCCCCCCCCCCACCCCCAATCACGTCATCTAAGATCAGCGCTCGACCCGCGCTGATGTCATTAGAGGATACTGGACGCACTGGAAGCCATTTGCTTCCAGCGGATAGGAGGCAAGTTTCTCCTCGTGGGGGGGGTGGGAGGGGGGGATGGGTTTAAAAAGGCATCGGAGTAAAGGAAGGGGTTTTTCTTTCCTCCGATGTCTTTTTAAGCATTCCTGCAGTCCTGCTTGGACAAGGGTCGCTCCCCTTGGGGGAGCAATTCTTTGGCCCGTATCTGCCCCCCCTTAGGGGCAGATCGGCCTTGTTATTCTAGGCCCACGGGGGGGCAGAAGCCATTAGACATCAGGGATTGTGTTGTTGTGGAGCGGCCCCTTGGGCAAGGGTCATTCCCATTGGGGAGCAATGTTTTTGGGGAGCGGCCCCTTAGGCAAGGGCCGCTCCCCAAAGGGAAATCATTTATTTTGGACGTTTCTGCCCCCACTGAGGGCAAATCGTCCTTATTATTCTAGGCTCATCTGCCCCCAAGGGGGACAGAAGCCATTAGACACCAGGGATTGTTTGTGTTGTTGGGGAGCGGCCCCCTGGGCAGGGATTGCTCCCCTTGGGGGAGCAATAGGTTATTGGGGAGCGGTACTTTTTTTTTAGTCGGAGACTGTTGGTCCTTACAGTGTCTGTGCAGAGTAGGTGGTGGCGAGTTTAGCTGCTTCTGGCAAGTGAGTGGTATAGTGTTTGAGTATACAAGTCTTTGTGATAAAGCCACATTGTGTTTATTACTTATTTTACAAAGTGTTTGTTGTTGGCTTGTTTTACAAGTTACCTTTATTAGTAAGGATTATGGCTAGCCATAGAATTACTGCTCAGCAGGAGGTTGGTCTGCTTTTTGAATCTTCCTCTGAGCAGGAGTATGAGACTGGCAGTGCGTCTGAGGGAGAGGAGGGAGTGCAAGATTCTGGCAGGGAGTTTTCTAGCCACGAGTAAAAATCTGATGATGAAGCTACTCTCAGTGCGGATGAATCTACTCTCAGTGCGGATGAAGTGCCTGTTTTAGAGGAGGACACTGATGTGCCAATGGTGCAGTAAGAGACCAGGATTGCAGCCCGAGGCTGCAAGGCATCCTACTGGAAGTGCTGGACTCTAGGTTGATCCAAACATGGGGCAGCCAGTGTTGCCTGCCTTTAGTGGTGATGCCGGGTGTAGAGTGGATTGTGAAAAGTTTAGCCTATACAGTTTTTTCAGTTGTTTATGGATGATTTATTTTTGGCTGAGATTGTTGAGCAGACTAATTTGTTTGCTGAACAGTTTTAGAGGGACAACAGTGCCAGACTTCGGCCCCGCTCTAGAGCTACCAGGAGGACTCTCACAAATCTGGATGAGATGAAGTTTTTGGGTTTGACTTTGATGGGCTTGATTAGGAAGCCATCCCTGGCTTCATATTGGTCTACCAGTCCCTTGATAGCAACAGACATATTTCCTGCAATTATGAGTCATGATCCGTATTTACTTTTGCCTCGGCTACTGTATTTTGTTGATTATGCTTTGGCGTTGCCACGAGATCATCCTGGCTGTGACTGTCTTTTTAAGATTCGGCATGTTCTTGTGCACTTTGTAGATCGATTTTCAGTGATCTATACTCCAGTGAAAGAAATAGCTGTTCATGAGTCTTTGGGCCGGTTTAAGGGCCGTTTAATTTTTAGGCTGTACATTCCTAGCAAGAGGACAAGTTATGAAATTAAGATGTATATGTTGTCTAAGAGTAGGGCAGGAAATATCTATAATTTCCAGGAGCACACTGGTAGGGATTCCACTATTGGCCCCAACAATTGTGTGGGAACTTGCTAGAGGACTGTTTAACAGAAGTCACCATTGTAACTTGATAACTTCTACACTGCTGTGCAATTGTTTGTTTAAGGAATTGTTCAAAGTGGACACTTTTGCTTGTGGCACAATCCGCTCTAACCGTAAAGGTTACCCAAAAGAGCTTGTTTGCAAAAAGCTTCAGAGGGGACAGCGCAGTGCCTTGCGTAGTGAGGAACTGCTAGCTGTGAAATTTGTGGACAGGAGGGATGTGTACATGCTGACTACCATCCATGATGAGAGGCCTTCACCTGTGACTGAAGTGCTGAAGTGCGCAAACCTGTGGGCATTGTAGACTACAATAAGCGCATGGGTGGTGTCGATAGAGTAGATCAGAGGTTGGAACCTTACACTGCTGTTCGTAAGGCTTACATTTGGTAAAAGAATTTGGCCATCCATCACTTCAATTTAGCAACTTTTAATGCCTTTGTTGTGTTCAAGGAGTGTTTTCCTGCGTCAAAGATGACTTTTGTTCAGTTTCAGGAGTCTGTGAAAGGCAGCCTTGTTGTAGTGGAACAGGCAAGTGTTCCTAGAGTGTGAGTGGTGTAGGGCGTGGCTAGATTTAAAGATCGCCACTTTCCTGATTTAATTCCTCCCACGCCCCCAAAAAAAAGAACAATCCCTGTAAGAGATGTAGAGTCTGTTTGCGAAGAAGTATGCGGAAGGAGAGTTGTATGCACTGTGCTGATTGTCCTTCTAATCCTGGGCTGTGTGTGCCCAAATGTTTCAGATTGTATCGCACTCAGTTTTATATAGTTGTTCAGTTTCACGGTTGGCATTAGAATGATGTCTTTAGTTACTGCTGTTTTTGTAGTTTTAGATCTAGTTGCAATTGGTTTGTTTTTTCTTTCTTGTTAATAAAAAAAGTTTGATGACCGTGCGCGTGGGGCTGGCAGTGTGTGGGGCCTGGCGCGTGGGGCTGGCAGTGTGTGGGGCCAGGCGCGTGGGGCTGGCAGTGTGGGGGGCCTGGCGCGTGGGGCTGGCAGTGTGTGGGGCCTGGCGCGTGGGGCTGGCAGTGTGTGGGGCCTGGCGCGTGGGGCTGGCAGTGTGTGGGGCCTGGCGCGTGGGGCTGGCAGTGTGTGGGGCCTGGCGCGTGGGGCTGGCAGTGTGTGGGGCCTGGCGCGTGGGGCTGGCAGTGTGTGGGGCCTGGCGCGTGGGGCTGGCAGTGTGTGGGGCCTGGCGCGTGGGGCCTGGCGCGTGGGGCCTGGCGCGTGGGGCCTGGCGCGTGGGGCCTGGCGCGTGGGGCCTGGCGCGTGGGGCCTGGCGCGTGGGGCTGGCAGTGTGTGGGGCCTGGCGCTGGCAGTGTGTGGGGCCTGGCACTGGCAGTGTGTGGGGCCTGGCACTGGCAGTGTGTGGGGCTGGCAGTGGGGCCTGGCGCGTGGGGCTGGCAGTGTGTGTGGGGCCTGGCGCGTGGGGCTGGCAGTGTGTGTGGGGCCTGGCGCGTGGGGCTGGCAGTGTGTGTGGGGCCTGGCGCGTGGGGCTGGCAGTGTGTGTGGGGCCTGGCGCGTGGGGCTGGCAGTGTGTGTGGGGCCTGGCGCGTGGGGCTGGCAGTGTGTGTGGGGCCTGGCGCGTGGGGCTGGCAGTGTGTGTGGGGCCTGGCGCGTGGGGCTGGCAGTGTGTGTGGGGCCTGGCGCGTGGGGCTGGCAGTGTGTGTGGGGCCTGGCGCGTGGGGCTGGCAGTGTGTGTGGGGCCTGGCGCGTGGGGCTGGCAGTGTGTGAGGGGCCTGGCGCGTGGGGCTGGCAGTGTGTGTGGGGCCTGGCGCGTGGGGCTGGCAGTGTGTGTGGGGCCTGGCGCGTGGGGCTGGCAGTGTGTGTGGGGCCTGGCGCGTGGGGCTGGCAGTGTGTGTGGGGCCTGGCGCGTGGGGCTGGCAGTGTGTGTGGGGCCTGGCGCGTGGGGCTGGCAGTGTGTGTGGGGCCTGGCGCGTGGGGCCTGGCGCGTGGGGCTGGCAGTGTGTGTGGGGCCTGGCGCGTGGGGCTGGCAGTGTGTGTGGGGCCTGGCGCGTGGGGCTGGCAGTGTGTGGGGCCTGGCGCGTGGGGCTGGCAGTGTGTGGGGCCTGGCGCGTGGGGCTGGCAGTGTGTGGGGCCTGGCGCGTGGGGCTGGCAGTGTGTGGGGCCTGGCGCGTGGGGCTGGCAGTGTGTGGGGCCTGGCGCGTGGGGCTGGCAGTGTGTGGGGCCTGGCGCGTGGGGCTGGCAGTGTGTGGGGCCTGGCGCGTGGGGCTGGCAGTGTGTGGGGCCTGGCGCGTGGGGCTGGCAGTGTGTGGGGCCTGGCGCGTGGGGCTGGCAGTGTGTGGGGCCTGGCGCGTGGGGCTGGCAGTGTGTGGGGCCTGGCGCGTGGGGCTGGCAGTGTGTGGGGCCTGGCGCGTGGGGCTGGCAGTGTGTGGGGCCTGGCGCGTGGGGCTGGCAGTGTGTGGGGCCTGGCGCGTGGGGCTGGCAGTGTGTGGGGCCTGGCGCGTGGGGCTGGCAGTGTGTGGGGCCTGGCGCGTGGGGCTGGCAGTGTGTGGGGCCTGGCGCGTGGGCTGGCAGTGTGTGGGGCCTGGCGCGTGGGCTGGCAGTGTGTGGGGCCTGGCGCGTGGGCTGGCAGTGTGTGGGGCCTGGCGCGTGGGCTGGCAGTGTGTGGGGCCTGGCGCGTGGGCTGGCAGTGTGTGGGGGCTGGCAGTGTGTGGGGCCTGGCGCGTGGGCTGGCAGTGTGTGGGGCCTGGCGCGTGGGCTGGCAGTGTGTGGGGCCTGGCAGTGCGCGTGGGCTGGCAGTGCGCATGGGCTGGCAGTGCGCGTGGGCTGGCAGTGCGCGTGGGCTGGCAGTGCGCGTGGGCTGGCAGTGCGCGTGGGCTGGCAGTGCGCGTGGGCTGGCAGTGCGCGTGGGCTGGCAGTATGCGTGGGCTGGTGGTATGCGTGGGCTGGTGCTTGGCTGGCGGTGTGCTTGGGCCACTGGTGGAGTGGAGCACCGCAGAGACCTACCTCTCGAGCAGAAACAAAGCATGTACTTGGAGTTTTCCTGTCTGTGCTCTACTTCTTTTATTCTTTTCATATTTGTAGGGCTTTGAGTATTAATTCAATAATATTCTAGGGACGCCCTCCATTTTCCATCACCTGTCCGGCACGTATTAGTCATTCTCCATTCTGTGCGCTACTTGTCCAAGCCACATATGGGTGCAGAAAGAGCTTGGAAAAAAGGACAGTATGCTACTCTTCCTATGTATATGGCAAGAAAAAGGCCTGCACCAAGTACTAGAATTATCTGCCACTACCACTCCCAGAATTTCTGAGTCACTCAAGAGAACAACAGTCACTCTTGACCAAGGGTTACATTGGTGCGGCCCTCAGACCATATAATCATGTCACATTTCTAATAGTTAGTTAGACCGATAATTTTCTACGAGGAGGACAAGTCGGACAAAAGCACCATATTCTTTTCAAGTGATTTGTATTGCTTTACATTTTTGGTAGGATCTACGTGATCAAGACAATGGATCACATGTTACGAGTTATATTCCACATACACGTGTCGGCCGACAGGGCTTACAGCTGTCGGAAACTGCCGTATTAAAAACAATACCTGGATCGTGTGTGTTTGTGTGTCGCTGTTGCTTCTGCATCATATTTAATTTCAGTTTTTTCTATAAAAATAATGTTACCATTACATTCTGTATGTTTCAGGTTTGACCTTCCATAGATGAAGACATTAACTAGCAAGCCTGTGTTATTTACCAGCAATAGGGCTGAAGTGTCCCTTGAATGCAGTAGGAGCTAGAGATAAAACTCAGCCATGTACGAAATTTCAAAACACAAGTCAGTGGATTTTGCAAACTGAACAGTCTACCTGTGACTCTCTACTTCGAAGAAGCCATAACTGTTGAAGGTTAAATTAATCATCGAGTTAGTTGGTATAAATCCGGTCATGGAAAATTCAAAAAAGCAAGTTGGTAAGAGCTTAAAAAAAAAAAAAAAAGATTTGGAAGAAGCAGGATCATGCAACGAAGGTAAGCTACTAAGGGATCGCCTGTCAGACAAAAAAAATCTGCCTCTTCTGCATAGCAAGTGAGGGTGACCTTCATGACACTTGATGCTGATAAGAATAACTGACACATGGCCCTGGCCTACAGGATACTGCTGTTGTAGAAAGAATAGCTGCTGGAGATGTTGTAGCACAAGATGGCATGTACCACCTGACTTGCCTCATTGTATTCCAGAACGGTCATTTATCACTCATGAGAAATAGAAAAAAAAGCAGATGGAGGTAAGATGGAAGATAAGGCAGACATTTACTGAATGTATCAACTTCATAGAAAATGTTTTCTACTTCAAGCTGTCGGAGTTGGTCACAAGTATGCAGATCGTCTTGTGCACTTGGCATTCAGAAGGAGGTCAGCAAAGTTTGCTTCAAGCACATGGTTCTTTGCTACTTTTCACAGGGCCAGGTGCAGAATAATGTAATGCATGTTGTGCTTTTTTTCGACCAAAGCATGAAGCAAATTCTGAAACGTGCTTTGAAAGATAATGAAGGAAATCAGCCATACTGGCAAAAACTGCCAATATCATTAGTGAAGAGAACTTGGGACCGGATAGATTTCACTGCGATGCCACCTTTCCACCAAACTATCAAAATAACTCTATACTGACAACATTGAAAATGCTTATTTTAATGTTGTCGAATGGGTCTGGCATCAACAAAGACTTGCACGAATCCGAGGAAACTCTTACTATCTCCCCAAACAATCATGTTCAACTGCAAGAAGACAATAAAATCGGTGGTACATGTACATAGGGCTGAACGTGCAGACGCTGACACGGTCAAGAAAACTGATAACTCAACTGCCACATTTGGGAATTACAGTCAATAATTTCTTACATCAAAGCCCACAGACACTGAAGAATCAGGAGAAGCATGGAGACAGAAAATTTTATAATGAGTCCAACATTCCAGTACTGAGATACCATCTTCAGGCTTGAACTCCTTGGTCTCCTCCTTGTCAGAGCTCATCGAGAAGCTGACCTGTTTAGGATGTAGGGTCACTGAAAGCCCTGGTCACATGGTTCTGCACCTTCAACCATCAGAATTATACCCGCTGAATCCCTATCCATATTCATGACATGCTGAATCTGCCACCACCCACCTTGGAGGAATTTGTGAAAATGTGGCCACTGGGTTGTTGGTAAGACAACTAACAAGTTCTCAGCCATGACTATTGATCAAGCTCATAACAGAACAATGAGCTGGGCAAGGGATCTGATGAGGAAGGTGGTCTCAGCAAAAATCTGTCTACTTTCAGAAAGTGGATGATAGCAGGTCCTGAACAAGCACGGTTGCTCAGAGACTTTGAAAACTGTCGCAGTCTGGAAAAAGCAAAGCATTGTGACCATGTAAAAGGCCTCACAACAGTGCAAGAACATCTGCAAGTCAGTCCTCATTGAATGTGAAAGGTCGATTCATGACCCTATTAAGAATTCCCTGACTGTTCAAGTCTACTGCTCCAAAAATCAGTGCCAAACAAGCATACAACACTGCAAGTCTGAAGACAGATGTCAACCTTTTTTCTTAACTGTACATCATCGCACAACTACAGGAGTCTGATATGAACACTTCCTTTGGCCATGGAAACCACCCATTTCCATGTTTGATAAAGGAACACTTTGTTTGGGATTAAGTCTGACCTAATGACATGTTTGGTACAGACATACCAAAGAAGTGCCAAACCTACTTGAATTTGATGCCATTGATGATGCAACTGGTACCACCCTGGAAGAACTGGATGAGGAAGAGCCATCAACAGATGTGAACGTTTGAGATCTTGCTCCTGACCTGATGTTTTTGGAAGAAACAGCAGAGACAAATGTGGCAACTTTCTGTGGTGTGAATGTGTTCAATGGAGCTGCTGTGGTGCATCTCCTCTCGCCAATAGCAGGTGTCAGGACTTCTGAAGACTATGCCATTGATGTTTTGATCCCTTACATAGTACAGCAGCTCGACAGCTCAAGAAGGGTGCACATTGCCTGGGAGAGGTATGCAAATAGCAGCATCAAATACTGTTTCAGACAGAGAAGGGGAAAATGAAAGCGAAGAAAGGTTGAAAATCAAAATAAGATTTCAGGACAGTGGCAAAGTATCTTGGTTGATGCAGTCAGTAAACAGGAGTTGTTCATGTTCCTGGCTGAGAAAATCAGGAGCAGTGAATTCACCCCTGGCAATTAAGTAGTGACAATCTATGGAGACGGCGTTCTGATCAGAGGCAGTAATCTATCCATGCCAGCCTGTGACCACGAAGCGGCAGAAACAAGACTGGCTTTACATGTACGACATTCCCTGCAACAAGGCAATGTGTGTTGTTTGGTCTGCCCTGTGGACACTAATGTCGTAGTGATGCTTACAGGAACGTCTTGCTAGCTACAAGACTTGTGTCTAGAGGCCAATACCTGGGTAGCACTCAGTGGATGAACTTTTCCTACATCCACATTAATGTCATTGCTGAAACCTTGGGAGATGAGAATTCCACAGCCTTGACAGCGTTTCACAGCTACACGGGCTTTGCATTCCTCGAGAAAGTGAAGAAATCAAGATGGGTGGCCTGGAAATCTTAACCGGAAGTTACAGCAGCGTTGGCCGACATTGCCAGGAATCCATTCATAGCACCGAACATTCAGAGTGACAGCTTCCGAATTCTTGAACGCTTCACAGTAATCTTGTACCAGAGAACATGCCAACTGGAGTCAGTGAATGAAGCCCGCACATTAATGTTTTGTCAGCAAAACAAGACCATGGAAGCCATCCCACCGACAATTTGCTCTTCTTGAACATACAAAGCATGCTATATACCAAACGGGGATCGGGTCTGCATGTGACATTCCTCAGTAGGAGCCACCCGCTCTGGAGGGATGGGGGTGGAAAATAGACAATCAGTGCAGGTCCCGATTGTGGACAGCACTACATGTGGTGTCTGTCAAGTGTGGCTACAAAGCTGCAGCTGGTTGAACAGGCAAATGTTCATGCAAGAAGTGGCAGCGGACCTGCACTGAACTTTGCAAGTGCAATTGCATCAGAAACGGAGGTCACAAAAGGATTTGTTGCACGAGTTACTTACCTTCGGTAACGCTCCATCTGCAAGAAACATTAGTTAGTTATCGATTCCTTACCTTAGAACTACCCCCAGGCATCAGACTGGATACAGAAAGTTTTTTTATCAGCAGGACCTCACCGGGATGACGTAGCGGCAGCTACTTAGCCACCGCCCTCGCACGCTTGCGTCAGTTCTTTAAACAAATTTCCGCTCCAGAAACACAGAGCCATGCAAGACACTGACCATTGGTGCACAAAATTAGGGCCCTGAAAGGATATCCTTAACCCTAGAAATCAGTTAGCTGAACGGGGAGGATGGATGGGGCGGTAAGGAATCTATAACTAAGGAAAATGCTACTTACCAGTATGCATCTGTTCTTGGCATGTAGAGCTGCAGATTCTCACACTTGCATTAGATCGCCATCTGGTGTTGGGCTCGGATGCTTGCACCTTGTTGTCTTGGAAGAAGTCTTTGTAGTCACGAGATAGGCGACTCCTCCCTTGGACGATAGTGCGCATGGGCATCGACTCCATCCTTAGATTGTTTTTCGCCATGATGGAAAATGATGAAGTTAGTAGAAAGAAAAAGATGTCCATGTGTGTACATCTAAGTAAGATAGAACTAGAACAGATACAGGTCCCGGGGAGGTGGATGGGCGTGTGAGGATCTGCAGCTCTACATGCCAAGAACAGATGCATACTGGTAAGTAGCATTTTCCGTTCGAGGCATATGAGCTGCATATCACACAGTTACATAGAGTGTACAGCAGTATCTCCCCTAGCAGTGGTCACCTGTATTGGTTGCAGTAGTTTGAAAGAGTTTTAAGAACAGCTTGGCCCACAGAAGCTTGCTGCTTGGCTTGCACGTCAACACAATAGTGTTTAGTGAAGGTGTGTGTTGTAGACCATGTTGCTGCCTTACAAATGTCTTCTAGGGGAATGTTCCCTAAAAATGTCAGAGGCCCCTAGTTTGCGTGTGGAATGCGCCCAGGGGGAATTGTTAATGTGTGTTTCGCTTTCTGGTAGCATATTTGGATACATTTAACGATCCACCTTGCAATCCCAGCTTTGGGGATGGGATTACCCTTATGCGGTGGGGCGAAAGCTACGAATAGTTGTTTTATTTGGCGAAAGGATTTGGTTCTGTCAATGTAATAAAGCAGGGCTCTTTTTACATCGAGAGTGTGTAGAGCTCTCTCCGCTATGGAGTCCGGGTTTGGAAAAAACACTTGTAACTCCACTGATTGGTTAAGATGAAATGGAGAGATGACTTTAGGAAGGCATTTTGGGTTTGTTCTGAGAACCACCTTGTTACGATGTAATTGTAAGAATGGTTCTTGTATGGTTAAAGCCTGGATCTCACTTACTCTAAGAGATGTGATAGCAATAAGGAAAGCTACTTTCCATGTGAGGAACTGTAGTTCGCATTTATGTAAAGGTTCAAAAGGGGGTCCCATGAGCCTGGTAAGAACAATATTTAGATTCCACACTGGAGAGGGTGGTAACCTAGGAGGAATGATACTTTTCAGGCCCTCCGTGAAGGCTTTAATTGCAGGGAATCTAAAAAGTGACAAGTGTTGTCTGTTTTGCAGATCAGCAGCAAGTGCTGCTAGATGTAAACGCGTGGATGAGTATGCTAGATTACATCTTTTCAAGTGCAGTAGGTAGCAGATTATATTTTGGATGGAGGATCAATATGGTTGTTTGTGCAGTAAATGGCAAATCTTTTCCATTTTGCAAGCTCTAGTAGTAGGGCGTCTGGCTTCTTTAATGATGTTCATACAGTCCGGTGTTAGGTTAAGGTAACCGAACTCTAGGACTTCAGGAACC
Organism: Triturus cristatus; assembly: GCF_964204655.1. Taxonomy (NCBI): domain Eukaryota; kingdom Metazoa; phylum Chordata; class Amphibia; order Caudata; family Salamandridae; genus Triturus; species Triturus cristatus. Next base: position 367,891,548 of record NC_140581.1, on the reverse strand, counting down.
AGATTGCCAGATTCAGCTGATCTGGATGTCAGATCTCTCCATGGTTCTGCGTTAGCAGGGATGGGGACAGGTGTAGTTTTTGGTGCGGAACTAGTGAGAGTTCCAACAGTGTTGTGAACCACGGTTGGAATGCCCATGTGGGAGCTACTAAGATTAGTTTGAGAGACTGTTGTCGGAGCTTGCGTACTACTAGTGGAATGAGTGGGAGTGGCTGAAAAGCATACGCAAATCTGCCTGACCAGTTCATCCATATCGAATTGCCTTTGGACAATGGGTGTGGAAATCTGGCGGCAAAGGTTGGGCATTTTGAGTTTTCATGTCTGGTTGGCCCCACATCTGGAAAAATGGCAGAAGAACTCGGGGATGTACTACAAGTGTCTTACCTTCGGTAACAATGTATCTGGTAGAAACGATTCTAGCCGCAGATTCATTAACGTAGAAATATCCCCAGTGGGACTGGACCCGGAAAACTTTCTTGCCCAGCATCTATGCGCCCGGGGGGGCGGTACCACGCGACTCCGCCCAAACGTCCTCCGCGGGCGTGACATCAGCGAGGTCACATAAGCCCCACCCGGGCGCGCTGACGTCAGTTGGCTTCGGAGAACTTTTCCGCACCACAACGCGGAGCCATCACAACAAAACTGAGGAGAGCATGGGAACAGTGTGCGAAAAAACCAGAGAAACAAAATAGAGGAAAACAAAAAGGTGAGAAACATCACCAGGTGGCACCAAAGCATCAGAAGGCGACAACAGCAGGCCAGAGCAAGAAAAGAGCAGAGCACTACTCTGAGGAACAACTGTGCAAGCCAAGGCGAAAACACCAGGTGATAGTCAAGCACCAGAAGGCCAGACCAGCGAAGCCATAGCAAGAAAAGCGCAAAGCACCACTCCATGGAACCACCGTGCAAGCCAAGGCAAGAGCCCTCCTGGAGGCACAAGCATGTGAAAGCACCGTGACAGAAAGAGATAGAGAGCCTGCAACCAAAACCACAAGGGGAAGGGCCACAAGCCCGGAAGAGAGAAGCAACAACAATCCATCCCAAGACTAACACTGCCAAGGATGGCCATACCTCCTGCAAGGAGTAGGAGGTCAAAGGGCAGGTAATCCAGCCGCAGACTACAGTGCCAAGGAGGGCCATAACCTCTGAAAGGAGTAGGAAGTCAAAGGACAGGTAAAAGAACCCCTAACGAAGAAGACCGGTAGGGGATCACAAACTCTAACAGAGGGAAAGAGCAAAAGAAAGCCCTCACGCTGGAGAGTAACCAGCAGTGGGGATGCCTGACCGGAGAAAACAAAGAGGACACCCACAGAAGACAAGTCACCCAGAAGAAGGAGACTGTAGAAACCCATGCAGAGGGTCCTTGCAGAACGGGGAGGAAGGGCGAGTTGTGAAGGAATCTGCGGCTAGAATTGAATATGCTACTTACCAGTATGCATCTGTTCTTGGCATGTAGGGCTGCTGACATCCATATCTGTGCATAGATCGCCGCCTAGTGTTGGGTCCGGATGTTTGCACGTTGTTGTCCTGGAAGAGTCTTCGAAGTATCCTGAGATAGGTGACTCCTCCCCTGGACCACAGTGCGCATGGGCATCCTCTCCATCCTCAGATTGTTTTTCGCCATTGTGACAGTGAAGGAGTAGATACAGAAAGTGATGACCATGCTTACAGTAATTCTGAGAGCTGCAGCTGCTACAGGCGCCGGGGAGGAGGGTGGGCGATATGAATGTCAGCAGCCCTACATGCCAAGAACAGATGCATACTGGTAAGTAGCATATTCAGTTCGAGGCATGTGGGCTGCTGAATTCATATCTGTGCATAGAATATATAGCAGTATCCTCCATTAGCAGCGGCTACCAGTGCCAGCTGCAGCGGTCTGAAAAAGAGTTTTGAGAACAGCCTGTCCTACAGCTGGCTGCTGTTTTGATTGCACATCTACACAATAGTGTTTGGTAAATGTATGTGTAGTGGACCAGGACGCTGCTCTACATATATCATGCAAAGGAATGTTTCCCAGGAAAGCCATGGAGGCCCCTAACTTACGTGTTGAGTGGGCCCGTGGAGGGATCGTTAATGTGCGTTTAGCTTTTTGATAGCAAATTTGAATACATTTAACGATCCATCTGGCTATACCTGCTTTGGAGATGGCGTTACCTTTGTGGTGTGGGGCAAAGGCAACGAAAAGTTGTTTTGTTTTCCTAAAGACTTTAGTCCTGTCTATATAGTACATGAGGGCTCTCTTTACATCCAGTGTATGGAGTGCTCTTTCTGCAACAGTTTGTGGATTTTGAAAGAAAACAGGCAGTTCAATGGTTTGATTCATGTGGAACTGCGATATCACCTTGGGCATGAATTTGGGGTTGGTACGTAGTACGACCCTGTTGGCGTGAACCTGTATGAATGGCTCTTGAACGGTTAGTGCCTGGAGTTCACTAACTCTCCTCAACGAAGTGATCGCTACTAGGAAAGCTACTTTCCAGGTGAGGAATTGAATCTCGCATGAGTGTAGAGGTTCGAAGGGTGGACCCATCAGGCGTGTGAGGACCAAGTTGAGGTTCCACATTGGAGCTGGTGGGTGGCTTGGAGGAATTACTCGTTTGAGTCCTTCCAAGAATGCTTTGATGGCAGGCACTCTGAATAAAGAGGTGCTGCCTGTTCTGGAGATCGGCTGATATTGCGGTCAAATGGACACGTATTGAGGTGTATGCCAGATTGCATCGGTATAGGTGTAAGAGGTAACAAATTATGTTTTGGATGGATGCGTCTAGCGGGTTAATGTCATTGTTATTGCAATAAATTACGAACCTTTTCCATTTGGCTGCATAGCAAGCTCTGGTAGTGGGTCTTCTAGCTTCCTTAATGATGTCCATACAGTCAGGTGGCAGGTTTAGGTAGCCAAACTCTAGGACTTCAGGAGCCAGATTGCCAGGTTCAGCTGTTGCGGATCTGGGTGCTGAATCTCTCCATGGTTCTGCGTCAAATGCTCGGGTTTGATCCGCAGCCTTTGATGCGGCACCACGGAAAGTTCGAGAAAGGTGGTGTACCATGGTTGGTGTGCCCATGTTGGAGCAACCAGGACGAGTGTTAGTGAGTGTTGTCTGAGTTTGCGTGCCACCAGCGGTATCAATGGTGCTGGGGGAAAAGCGTACGCAAATCTGCCGGACCAGTTCATCCATATCGCATTGCCCTGCGACTGCGGATGTGGGAACCTGGCGGCAAAGCTTTGGCATTTTGCGTTTTCGTTTGTGGCGAATAGGTCTATCTCTGGATGACCCCATTGTTGGAAGAACGGTTGGAGCACTGACGGGTGTAGCTCGCACTCGTGCATCTGGTGGCTGTGTCTGCTGAGCAGATCCGCCATCTGGTTGTCCTTGCCGGGGAGGTGTTCCGCCATGAGGAATATGTTCCTCTGAATGGCCCACTTCCACATGCTCCGAGCCAGATGAGACAACTGTGGAGAGTGTTCCTCCCTGCTTCTGTATGTAGTACATGGCAGTCATGTTGTCCGTCCGGATCAACACGACTTTGTTGCACAAGTGTACTTTGAATGCCTTCATTGCCAGGAAGATTGCCATCAGTTCCAGAAGGTTGATGTGCATCTTCTTTTGCTGTGACGTCCATAGTCCCTGCACTGTGTAATTGAGTACATGAGCTCCCCATCCCTGGAGAGACGCGTCCGCCGTCAGTATTATTTGTGGAACAGGCTCTTGGAACGGTCGGCCCTTGCAAAGGTTTTGTGGATTCCACCAATGCAGAGAGTTGTATGCCCGACCGCTCACCAACACTAGGTCGTTTAGTTGCCCGTGAGCCTGATTCCATTGACGTGCTAAGCACTCCTGAAGCGGGCGCATATGTAGTCTCGCGTGTGGGACTATGAAAATGCAGGAGGCCATCATGCCTATCAACTGCATGAACACTCGCGCAGGAAGGGAGTGTTGGGGTGTGAACTTTGAAATCAGCATTTGCATGCTGTTGATCCTCACTAAATTTGGCTGAGCTGTGGCTGCCAGAGGGTCTATGGTCGCACCGAGGTACTGTTGTACGTGTGCTGGTTGGAGATGTGATTTTGGGTAATTTAGTGAGAATCCCAGATTGTGAAGGAGGTGAATGGTGCGGGACATGTGGCTGGCACATTGCTGGGCTGACTGTGCCTGAACAAGCCAGTCGTCCAGGTAAGGGTAGACGTGAATATGTTGCCTCCGTAGATGTGCAGCCACTGTAGCTAGGCACTTTGTGAAAACTCTGGGTGCTGTAGTCACGCCGAAGGGAAGAACCTTGAATTGGTAGTGCTGCCCTTGAATAGTGAACCTGAGATATTTTCTGTGTGAGGGGTGAATGGGTATGTGGAAATACGCATCTTTGAGGTCTAGCGTGGCTAGGAAGTCTCACTGTTTGAGCAGCGGGAGGACTTGTTGTAGGGTGAGCATGTGGAAATGCTCTGAGAGAATGTAGCGGTTGAGGGGTCTCAGGTCTAGTATAGGTCTGAGTGACCCGTCCTTTTTTGGTATTAAGAAGTACAGGGAGTACACCCCTGTACCTTGCTCGTGGACGGGTACGACCTCTATCGCGCCTTTTTTCAGCATACTGAGCACTTCCTGCTGTAATAGCGCTAAGTGCTCTGAGGACATAGGACGGTGTTTTGGCGGTATTGTGGGTGGGGTGGAGGTTAATTCTAGGCAGTAACTGTTTGATAATATCCTTGACCCACCTGTCCGTGGTGATGGTGTTCCACGTGGACAGGAACCTTTGTAGCCTTCCCCCGACAGGTGTTATGAGGTCGGGAGGAAGGGAGAGTGCGTCACTGTTGGTTCTTGGGGGAGGACCTGGTATTGCCGTATCCGCGTCCTCTGCCCTTTGTGCTGGAGCCACGATATCCACCCCGGGTGTTTTTATCGTAGGTACCTTGTGTGTTGCTCTTGTTGTATGTTTGCTGTGACCCCTGTCCTCTAACTGCTCCTCTATTTCCGGGGCGACGAAAGGAGCCACTCCGAAAGGTCTGCGTTTGGAAAGCCCCCATGGACTTTGCAGTGTCCGTGTCCTTTTTTATTTTTTCTAGGGTGGTGTCAACTTCTGGTCCGAATAAGTAGTCGGGGTTGACTGGCTGATTGAGGATGTTATTTTGAACCTCAGGTTTGAATCCGGAGATTCGTAACCAGGCGTGTCGACGTAGCATGACGCTGGTATTTATTGCTCTGGCAGCTGTATCTGCGGCATCCAGTGCACACTTAATGGATGCGTTCGTGAGGAGTTGTCCCTCCCTGATGAGGAGCTCTGCTCCTTCTTTGTATTGGTCGGGGAGATGTTGGAGTAGGGTTTCTAATGTGTCATAGTGTGCGCGATCGTAGCGAGCTAGGAGCGCCTGGGTATTGGCAATCCGCCATATGTTAGCTGCCTGGGCTGCAACCCGTTTGCCGGAGGTCTCTAGCACCTTGGACTCTTTGTCCGGGGGGGAGCATCACCAGTTGTCTGCGAGTGCGCCCGTTTGCGAGCATTAGCGACTACGATGGAATCCAGAGGCAACTGGCCTCTAATGTACGTAGGGTCCCCAGGCGCCGACTTATATTTGTCGATCCTGGGGTTTATTACTCTTGCCCTGGTGGGTTCTTTGAAAATGTCCTTTGCTGGTTTGAGGACACCCTTCAACATGGGCAGAGTTTTGATATTCCTTTTTGAGGATGCGAAAGTATCCATTAGAAAATCGTCCTCGATTGTGTCAGAGTGGAGTTGCACACCATGATTGGCCGCAGCACGTTCAATGAGGGCGTTGAATGCGGCAGTGTCCTCTGTGGGAGACGTTTTCGCGCCATATAGCTGCGTGTCCTGTGTATCCATAGCTGCACCCGGGTCTACAGGGTCATCCCAAGCCTGATCAGGGTCCTGTTGGCCTTCAGGGTCCATCTCCCTGGGGTAGGGGACGTCGTCACCCATGTAGTCCTCCAAAACGTCGGTTTCGGAGTGTGTCGGAGAGAAGGACTGTGGCTCCGGGTAAGAGGTATAGAGACGTTCGTAAAGAACTGGTTCTGAATCCGCTGGCAGCTTTTTCTTTAGCGGGATCCGGTAGGAGTCCAAAGCTTGCTCTGAAGATATTCTCCGCTTGTGGAGCATAATTCTGCCGGTGTCCGCATCGATGATGTGGGACGGTGAAGTCTCCGTAGGAGAGCGTTCGGCAGGTGTGATCCTAGTTTGGGTGACACGTGTTCTGATTTCAAACATTTTTGGCGCCGTGGATGGCGGCAGGCCAAAAGTGATGTTGGGTGTTGCTGGAGAAGCTTTTTGAGCTTTTTTCGGCTCGGTGCCAGACGTGTCCTGGAGGGCTGCCTTTTCTTCGATGCGTTGCAAGGACGCTGCAACTTGTCGCACCTGGAACGCAGACGGTTCTTTGGCGCCGAGCGGTTCTGTAGAGGCAGGCGTGGACTTCTTTGGAGCCACGGGGTCATCGAGTCGAGGAGAGGTAGTAGCTGTCGACGGCGTCGATGATTGGGCCTTAGGTGCTGCTTTGTTAGTGGTGTGCGACGCAGCGGCCATTTTGACCTTCGTGGCTGGAGCCGATTGTTTCGGTACCAGGTGCCGAGGCGGTTTGGCGGTACCGATGGCCTTTTTCCATGTGTCGGCGCCGACGTCGGCTGCTGCGAGTTCGGCACCGAAGTCCCGTTTGGTGCGGTCGGTGCAGACGGGTTTGGCTGGCGTCGAAGGTGTAGTGGGCTTCGATCCGACCAGTGTCAGTTTCGGTTTCTGTTGAACCGATACGACTATTGGTTTCGGTTTCGAGGAAGGGAAACCAGTGGTTTTGGGTACTAATGGCTTTCACTGGATGTCCGAGGCCGGGCCAGAGGGCGGGGCCGAAGAACTGCGGGATAGGTCTTGGGTAAGGCCCGAAGGCGATCCTTCGACCGGAGCCATAGACTGACGCACCGGGATATCCTCCGTCTGTACGGGTAGGCCTTGCTCGTCACCGGAGCTACTTTCTTCGACCCCTAAGGCCTCATCGTAGTCTCCTACCTCGGTGTTGGCTTCTTCCCTGTGAAAGAGGTGTTCTTCGATGTCTTCCGATCCAGAATCGTGTTCGGAAGCGGGGCTGGATGGTAGGTTCTCCACGCTTTCCGCATCTTCGTCCTCGGCACTGAAGATGTTGGTTGGGGCCGGTGCCGCTTGCTGCGCTTCAAATCTCGCTGCTCGTAGATTCCGGAGAATCTTTTTGGATCGGAATCGGGCACAGGCCATACATGTGGATTCGTCGTGATCCGGTGAAAGGCATTTGTTGCACACCGGGTGGACGTCGACATGGGGATATTTCGCATTGCAAACAGGACACCGCTTGAATGGGGTCCTCGATTCCATCGTCGATGTGGAGTCGATGGTCGGATATGATGCGAAAAAGTTGTTAGTAAACTAGCAAATAACTGTCGATACCGATTGAGAACAGTACCGATGCGAACTAAAGGCATTTTGGCCTTCAAAAAAGTTTTCCCTAACTTGAGTCAAGATAAGCACATCCGAACCCAATGGCGGAAAAAACTGAGGATGGAGAGGATGCCCATGCGCACTGTGGTCCAGGGGAGGAGTCACCTATCTCAGGATACTTCGAAGACTCTTCCAGGACAACAACGTGCAAACATCCGGACCCAACACTAGGCGGCGATCTATGCACAGATATGAATTCAGCAGCCCACATGCCTCGAACCGTCTCTACCAGATAGAAAATTACCGAAGAGAAGTAACTTGTACATCTGATAGATACTAGTAGCCGCAGATTCCTTAACGTAGAATAGATACCTTAGCCATACCCAGAAGGGAGGAGGGCCTGCGAGAGAACCTCCCCACCAGGAGAGACACAGGGCCCCAGCAGGGGACATGTCACAGGGACAAGAAGGGAAAGGCCAGGAAAACCTAAGCCCAACCAAGGGAGAACTGCCCAACACCCCGTAAGGGCAGACAGCGCCCATAAATCCTCAAGGAACACAAGGACCACCTCAACCCCTAGGGAGAAGAGGTAGAACCGAAGGCAGGGCCCACCTCAAGAAACACATACACAGTGACAGAAAGAGCTGTACGCACCCCAGCCGCTAACAGCGGACAAGGCAGGGACGGCTGCACCACCAAAAGTGCAGAAGAAAGGCACAAGAGAAAACCGCAAAGGCCACAACGCTTTAGTAGAACAAACAGGCCTGCACTCACATGCACAGCCAGCAGCAGACAACACCACGGAACGGTGCACCCAGGACAAGCTAGATGCCAGCCGAAGGCAGAGGCCAGGAAGGGCCAAGAAAGGCCAGGACACGCCCCAAGAGGGGCCGGCACACACTGACCCACGAATGGAGAGGAACCAGGCAGAAAGAAAGAAAGACAGGGGACGGACCAAGCCGTCCACCAGGACACAAACCAGGGAAACCAGTCCTCCCCACCCCCCCCGGAACACCAGACAGAGGACCAAGTCGGACAGAAGTGCAAAGCCGCTACAACGCAATGACGCAGACAGCAGTCCGGACTAAGCCAGTGACACAGCGATCCAGGATAAGGACGAACCAGGGAGCAACGCAAGCCACTCAAAAACCATCAGCAAGAAGATCGCACCTGCGACATACCGTGATGCCACAGAGAGCAACAGCCCGAAGGACGACCACACCTCCCCAGCACATGATAAAGCTATATAATAGCTACCATTACCCCACATAGGGCATGTTACGTCCCAGAACATGGGAACCCTATTGGGAAAAAGTTTCTGCAGCAGAGGACAAACAAAGACCTGCGGAGACAACCGCAGACGGCTTGCCAATCAGCCAATAAAGAATACACAAGTTCTAATCTCAGGGCCTACACAGCTTACCAACAGCCAAAACCACAAATCAAAAAAGGGCTGAGCCATCAGCCAACAGCACCAAAGTCCTAATAAAAGGACCGGAAGGCACATCAACCACACAACACACAACCGGGGCTACTCGCTACAAGGCGCCAGGAAAACAACGGAAGAACACCTCCCAAAACACAGACCGACTCACAGGTCACCGAGGAGGAGGAAGCCCCGCAAGAAACCTCTGAAGGGCAGAATCCGAATGGAAGATCCACCAGCCGTTCCCTAACGTTCTCCGGGAACACACTATCCCGTAGTCAGGCATGTCGACGAAGGGCCACAGGAGGAGCCATGGTACGACCAAGCACCTCCGAAATGTCCAGAGCCGAGCGAAGAATAAATGCCACCAGCTTCTGGCCATCCAACACATGGTACCTCAGATCAGCAGAGGCACCCTCCTGAGAAGCGGCCGACATAAGGGACTCCGCCGAATCCCATAGCCAATACACAAAGAGTGTTAAGAGCCCGCAAAGCCGCACTGGTGGAGGTGAAGAAATTGCGCCCCCAGGAATCTAAGCAGCAGGCCTCCCGTGACGGGGGAGACAACACCAATGGCAGGGAGGGAAAGGCAGTCTGTAAAGAGGGCCCCTGGTAGAGGAGTGGAGGGAAAGACAGACAGGATCATGCGATGCAGGAAGGTTCTGGTGCAGAAGTTGCTGGGGCACTGGGTTCCCTGTGGCGGGCCACCCTCAAAAGAGAAGTGTGGAACAAAGCCTCGAAGGGAAGAAGCAGCTCCCGACCACCAGATCCGTGGGGAAATGGGCAGCTGAATCGCCCATGCGCAAGATTCCCGCAGCCGTGGAAACAGCCCGAGCGAAGGCAGCACTCGCCTCCGTAGGGCCCAGCGGCGGGGAAAGCAGTTCCTCTGTGGGCAACGGCTGTAAGCTAAGGCGGTCTGCGTGCAGGGACGAGGGGAGCCCAGGGACACGCCCCGACCCCTAGCCGGCCCCTGCGACGCCGCGGATAAGGAACGGCGCCGAATAGGCGTCACCTTGGTCTCGGACAAGGCCACCGCCTGCCCAGAGGACCGAGGGGGACTCGAGGACACGCCCCGGCAACCTCCCGCGACACCACAGGGACCCCCACGGGGGTTAGCGGCGAGGAAGAGGCGCCGTGTTCCGAAGGAGGGAAACCCGAAAGGCCGCATCCAGATGGCACCACATCCTCCGAACGTGTCTGCGCCAGAGTCGCCGGCGACGCCGCAGAAGTCTCCACACACGGCAAGGGACCCGCAGACGTCCTAGGAAGAGAAAGAGAAGAAGGAAGAGCCAAAGAGGCCTGCAAGGCCGCCGCATAGGCCTCCATCTGGGATCTGGTCACCCCCGCGATGGGGAGCGGTGGATAGGGTGGCGAAGCGCGTGACCGCACCACCCGTGGAGAACCCACACCCCCAACAGGCTGGGGACCGGGCCTCGGGGACAAACAGCGACACCAACAGGTGAGCGACACCCTTGCGGCCTGAGGGAGGGACGATGTCGGAGACAGAGGCAGCGGTTCTTGAAGCTGTCCGCGGGGTACGGACGCGGCGACGATGCCGACCTGGACATGTGTGCCGAAAGGAGTTTCATCCGGTGCTCCCGCCGGCACTTCGGCTTTATTTGCTGACACGCCTCACAGTCTGAGGAGTCGTGGTGCTCCCTTAAACACCACATTCAGATGGGGTGAGGATCCGTCGCCGATATCTGGCGCGCGCAAGACTAGCACGTCTTGAAGCCTGAAGGCATTCGCACACTGTTCCCAAGAAAAACGCTTCAAAGCAGAAAAAGAAGGCCTGAAACAGGCCAGGAACAGGATCCGGATCCGCATTGCACGCGGAAAAGAAGAAAAGGAATATGCTACTTACCAGTATGCATCTGTTCTTGGCATGTAGAGCTGCAGAGCCACACACTGAGGATAAGATCGCCATCTGGTGTTGGGCTCGGATGATTGCAGGTTGTTGTCTTCGGAAGAAGCCTTTGGTCACGAGATAGGTGACTCCTCCCCTGGACAACAGTGCGCATGGGCATCCACTCCATCCTCAGATTGTTTTTCGCCATGATGGGAAAAGATGGAGTGTATAGGAATGAAAAGAAAGGATGTCCATGTGTAATGTCTAAGTAAGATAAATGCTGGAACAGGTACAGGTCCCGGGGAGGCGGGTGGGGCTCTGCAGCTCTACATGCCAAGAACAGATGCATACTGGTAAGTAGCATATTCCGTTCGAGGCAAACGAGCTGCAGATCACACACTGAGGATAGACTATATAGCAGTGTCTCCCCTTAGCGGTGGTCACCTGTATCTGTTGCAGCAGTTTGAAATAAAGTTTTTAGGACAGCCTGGCCTACCGAGGCCCCTTGTTTGGCTTGCACATCAACACAGTAGTGTTTAGTGAAGGTATGCGTGGTAGACCACGTGGCTGCTTTGCAAATGTCTAAGGGAATGTTACCTAAGAAGGCCATAGAAGCCCCTATTTTACGCGTGGAGTGCGCCCTAGGGGGTACTGTAAGAGTACGTTTAGCCTTTTGGTAGCATATTTGGATACACTTAACTATCCACCGGGCTATACCGGATTTGGATATAGGAATGCCTTTATGCGGTGGTGTGAAAGCAACAAAGAGTTGTTTTGTCTTTCGAAAAGATTTTGTCCTATCGATGTAATAAAGCAAGGCTCTTTTAACATCTAAGGTATGTAGGGCCCTTTCAGCTACGGAGTCTGGGTTAGGGAAAAAGACTGGTAGCTCTACTGATTGTTAAGGTGGAAAGGGGAAATCACTTTTGGAAGAAATTTAGGGTTTGTCCTAAGAACTACTTTGTTACGGTGTAGTTGTAAGAAAGGTTCCTCCAGAGTCAGGGCTTGTATTTCACTTACTCTTCGTAGGGAAGTGATTGCGATAAGGAAAGCTACTTTCCATGTCAGGAACTGTAATTCACATTTGTGCATTGGTTCAAATGGGGGACCCATAAGTCTTGTTAGAACAATATTGAGATTCCACACTGGGGAAGGTGGTAATCTTGGAGGAATAATTCTTTTAAGACCTTCCATAAACGCTTTGATGGCTGGTACCTTAAAGAGGGACAGGTGTTGCCTATTTTGCAAGTAGGCTGCCAAGGCTGCTAGGTGTAAACGTATAGAGGAATACGCTAGATTGCATCTTTTCAAGTGTAGTAGATAGCAAATGATGTTTTGGATGGAAGCATCCAATGGATGAATGTCATTATTAGCGCAGTAAATGGCAAATCGTTTCCATTTTGCGGCATAACATGCTCTAGTAGTAGGTCGTCTGGCTTCCTTTATGATATTCATACAGTCTGGAGGGAGGTTGAGGTACCCGAACTCTAAGACCTCAGGAGCCAGATTGCCAGGTTCAGTGTTTGAGGATCTGGGTGTCTGATTTCTCCATGGTTCTGGGTTAATAGATCCGGGGAGAGGTGTAGTTTTTGATGTGGGACGAGATAGTTCCAGAAGTGTGGTGAACCACGGTTGACGTGCCCAAGTGGGAGCTACTAGAATTAGTGTTAGCGACTGTTGTTTCAGTTTGCGTACCACAAATGGAATGAGTGGGAGAGGCGGAAAAGCGTATGCAAATCTGCCTGACCAGTTCATCCATAGGGCATTGCCCTTCGACTGTGGGTGTGGAAACCTGGCAGCGAAGGTTGGGCATTTTGTGTTTTCGGGAGTGGCGAACAGGTCTATGTCTGGTTGTCCCCATTTTTGGAAGAATGGGAGTAGAACCTTGGGGTATAATTCCCATTCGTGGATCTGCTGTGTGTGGCGACTTAGGAGGTCGGCCACCTGGTTGTGAATTCCTGGGAGATGTTCTGCTAACAGGTAGATGTTTTGGGGAATTGCCCATCTCCAGATTTGCTGTGCCAGTTGGGACAGTTGGAGAGAATGTGTCCCTCCTTGCTTTTGTATATAATACATTGTCGTCATGTTGTCTGTGCGTATGAGGACAGTTTTGTTCTTTAGGTGTAACTGAAAGCATTTTAGTGCCAGGAACACTGCTAAGAGTTCCAGGTGGTTGATGTGGAGCAGTTTCTGTTGACTGGTCCATCTGCCCTGAGTGGTATGTTGAAGGAGGTGGGCTGCCCACCCCGTGAGAGATGCGTCGGTAGTCAGCACAACTTGTGGAAGAGGCTCTAAGAACGGCCGCCCTTTGGACAGGTTGATGGTGTTCCACCATTTCAGTGAGCGAAGAGAGCGACTGTCCACCAACACCAGATCGGTAAGTTGTCCGTGAGCTTGGTTCCACTGTTGTGCTAGACATTCCTGTAAGGGACGCATTTGAAGTCGTGCGTGTGGGACTATGGAGATGCATGACGCCATCATGCCTAGGAGCTGCATGAATACTCTTGCTGGAAGAGATGGATGAGTTTGAAATTGAGAGATGAGATTTTTTATACTGGTTATCCTGGCAGCGCTGGGATAAGCTATGGCTTTGGATGTATCTATGGTTGCTCCTAGATACTGGTGTACGTGGGAGGGCTGCAGATGGGATTTGGGGTAGTTGATAGTGAACCCCAAATTGTGGAGAGTTTGAATGGTGCGATGTGTGGAGAACGCATTTTTGGTGAGTATTGGCTTTTATGAGCCAATCGTCCAGATAGGGGAAGACATGGATCTGTTGTCTTCTGAGGTGCGCTGCCACGACTGCTAAGCACTTGGTGAACACCCTGGGTGCTGTTACTCCGAACGGGAGAACTGTAAACTGATAGTGTTGCCCGTCTACCACAAATCGTAGATATTTTCTGTGAGCGGGATGCATAGGGATGTGAAAGTATGCGTCCTTGAGGACCAATGTGGTGAGGAAGTCTCCCTGTTGTAATAGTGGGAGGACTTGTTGGAGGGTGGTCATATGAAAATGATCCGATTGTATATACTGGTTTAGTAGTCTGAGATCCAGTATGGGCCTTAACGTTTTGTCCTTTTTGGGGAATGAGGAAGTATAGGGAATATACTCCTGTTCCCTGATGTTGAAGAGGGACTGGTTCTATTGCATGTTTTTGTAACAAGGATTGAATTTCTTGTTTGAGGAGAGAGAGATGATGTGAGGACATTGGACGGTGTTTGGGTGGTATGTTTGGGGGGGATTGTATCAGTTCGAGGCAGTAGCCAGACTGGATAATTTGTCTTACCCACATGTCTGTGGTGATGGAAGTCCAGACAGGTAGGAACTGTTGGAGCCGCGCCCCGACCGGAGTGGAATGGTCTGGGGGGAGTGGTGGCAAGTCACTGTTTAGTGGCTGGGGAGGTGCGGGTAGTGGTGTTGCCCCGTCCTCGACCTTTGGTGTTGTTTCCCCTATAACCCCCTCGAAAATATCCTCTGTTAGGGGATGTTTGTCCAGAATTTTTAAAGGTGGACGTGGTCTCAGTTCCCAGATTTTTGGAGGCTCCTCTATAAAAGGAGCGACGAAAGGAACCCCGGGTTTGAGGAGACTGCAGTGCTCCCATAGATTTGGCAGTCTCATTATCTTTATTCATTTTTTCTAATGCAGTGTCCACTGCAGGGCCAAATAGCTGCTCTTGGTTAAAAGGTTGAGCCAGAATTGTGGTTTGTACCTCCGGTTTAAAACCGGAAATACGGAGCCAGGCATGTCGTCTGAGTAAGACGCTGGTATTGACCGCCCTAGAAGCAGTGTCTGCTGCATCCAAGGCACACTTAATGGAGGCATTAGATATTAATTTGCCTTCTTGAATGAGGTCATTAGCCTGGGATTTAAAGGGCTCAGGCAGATGTTGCATAAGGTCCTCAAGTTGGTCATAATGCGCTCTATCATACCGGGCTAACAGGGCTTGGGTATTGGCAATACGCCAGTGGTTTGCCGCCTGTGCGGCGACTCGTTTGCCTGAGGCCTCTAAAAGCTTAGACTCCTTGTTCGGAGGAGGCGTTTCTCCAGTTGTCTGTGAGTTAACACGCTTCCTGGCATTTGACACGACCAAGGAGTCTAAAGGGAGCTGAGCTTTAATGTATGCGGGGTCCTGCGGGGCTGGTCTGTACTTTTTTTCAATGCGGGGGTTGAGAACCCTAGCTCTAACAGGGTCCTTAAAGACTTCAGTGGCATGCTTTATAACCCCTTTAATCATGGGCAGTATGTTAACAGTTTTTTGTGACTGCTCAAAAGTATCGAGGAGAAAGTCCTCTTCAAGGGCGTCTGTGTGCATTGTGACGCCATGGAATGTTGCTGCCCTATTTATAAGCTGGCCAAACCCCAAATGGTCATCAGGAGGGGAGGGCTTGGAAGGGTAGGTAGTGGGGTCAGGCATGTCAGGTACTGGATAAGACCAGTCATCTACTGGTGCTGTGTCTGGGAATGTAAAAGGGTCGTTTGGATCAAGAGGATCATTAAGGAAATCAGGGTCCGCCCCTCCCCCTAAATCATCATCATCATCCTGTGGAGGTGGTGTATGAGAAGGAGATGGTAAAGGCGAAGGAGGAGGGGGAGGGGGGGATGGGTCAGGAGGTAACACAGGAGAGGAAGGACGAAGCGGTGAAGTAGCACAGTCCTTCTTCCGTATGGGAGCTGGAGGTGGTGTGATGTCCAGCTTCCGTTTTTTGTATGGGACTGCAGTCACTTGTCCGGTTTTGGGATTAATGTAGATCCGCTTTTGAGTAGGATCTGGGCGAAAAAGTTCATCCGGCTCCGAAAGTGGTTGTGGCGATGGCCGTTTCGGGTCTTTATGAACTTTTTTCGGTGCCGACGGAATCTTCGGTGCCGACGGAATCTTCGGTGCCGACGGAATCTTCGGTGCCGACGGAATCTTCGGTGCCGACGGAATCTTCGGTGCCGACGGACTTTTTGGCATCTGTGTCGAAGAACGTTTCGGTGCTGGTGGAGACTTCGGTGCCGAGGAACGTTTTGGTGCCGAAGGAGATTTCGGTCTTGAAGCCTGTTTCGGTGCAGACAGTGGAGTTTTCGGTGCCGAAGGTATTATAGGTACAATAACATGAGGTTTGCTCGAGCCCGAGCCACCTACCGGCTTAGATGTCTTCGGAGCCGGGCCCGAGGGCGGGGCTTCTGAAGAGGATTTTCGGTCGCGACTGGGCCTAGCTGGCGGAGTCTTGACCAATGTCTTTTTGGATGGGGTAGGGGCAGGGGGGGTGGTACTCACACGCTGCCCTGGAGTGATGAGGTCATCGGAATAGTCGGCCTCGGACACGATCGAGATCTTCGGTGTCATCTTCAGGAACATCCTGAGCAAAGATGTCCTCCGGTTCTGGAGCTGGTTTGGCCATAATATGGCGTCGAGCTCTTCGGTCCCGGATGGTCTTCTTGGAACGGAAAGCGGCACAGCTGGACAGTTCGATTCGTTGTGTTCCGGCGACAGGCAGAGGTTGCAAACCTCGTGGTGATCACTGTGGGGGAACTTCACTCCACACTGGGGGCATTTTTTAAAAGGTGTCCTGTCCCATCAGCCGCTTCCGGAACCGGTCCAAGTTGATTTCGATGTCGATGGAATGAAAATTGAAGAGTTATTTCGATTGCTGGAAGTTTTCTGCTGGAGCGGAAAAAAGTTCATCCGAACTCAATGGCGGAAAAAAACAATCTGACGATGGAGTGGATGCCCATGCGCACTGTTGTCCAGGGGAGGAGTCACCTATCTCGTGACCAAAGGATTCTTCCGAATACAACAACCTGCAATCATCCGAGCCCAACACCAGATGGCGATCTTATCCTCAGTGTGTGATCTGCAGCTCATATGCCTCGAACATGACGTCAGTACGCCGGGGTGGGGCTTACGTGACCTCACTGATGTCACGCCCGCGGAGGACGTCGGTCGGAGTCACGTGGTTCCGCCCACTGGCGCCCAGAGATGCTGGGCAAGAAAGTTTTCCGGGTCCAGTCTCATGCCTGGGGATAATTCTACGTTGGTGAATCTGCGGCTTGTAGTCTCTATCAGATGTTCCGATTCGTGAATCTGTTGCGTATGTCGACTTAACAGATCCGCCATCTGATTGCGAACTCCTGGAATGTGTTTGGCAAGTAGATATATATTTTGTGGGATGGCCCATCTCCAAATGTTCTGTGCAAGCTGGGACAGCTGCAGAGAATGTGTGCCTCCTTGTTTTTGTATGTAGTACATGGCTATCAGGTTGTTCGTGCGGATCAGGACAGCTTTGTTATGTACATGTACTTGGAATGATTTTAGAGCTAGAAATATTCCTAGTAGTTCCAGGTGATTGATGTGGAGCACTTTTTGTTGAATGGTCCACTTGCCTTGGGTTGTATGTCCAAGGAGATAGGCTCCCCATCCTGTGAGTGATGCGTTTGTGGTGAGTACTATCTGTGGAACAGGTTCGAGAAATGGCCGCCCTTTGGACACGTGTTTTGTGTTCCACCACTGCAGAGAGCGATGTGTACGGCTGTCTATCAACACCAGATCTGCAAGTTGTCCTTGAGCCTGATTCCACTGATGTTCTAGACATTCCTGTAAAGAGCGCATTTGAAGTCTTGCATAAGGTACAATAAAAATGCAAGATGCCATCATGCCTATGAGTTGCATGAACACTCTGGCTGGGAGAGTGTTGGGCTTGAAAGTTTGTGATTAGGGTCTGTATGCTGGCTATCCTGGCTGGACTGGGATATGCTAGAGCTTTGGAGGTGTTTATTGTGGCCCTCAGATATTGGTGTATATGAGAGGGCTGGAGATGCGACTTGGTGTAGCTGACCGCGAACCCCAAGTTGTGTAATGTTTGAATGGTTTGGCGAGTGTGTTCAACACATTGGTTGAATGAACTTGGCTTTTATTAGCCAGTCATCCAGATATGGGAAGACGTGGATCTGTTGTCTTCTCAGATGTGCTGCTACTACCGCAAGACATTTTGTGAATACTCTGGGTGCGGTGGTGACTCCGGATGGAAGTACTTTGAACTGATAGTATTGTACATCCACTACAAACCTTAGATACTTCCTGTGAGCACGATGTATGAAAATGTGGAAGTAAGCGTCCTTGAGATCTGGTGTGGCAAGGAAATCGCCTTGTTGTAGCAGCGGGAGCACTTGTTGGGAGAGTGATAATATGAAAATGATCCGAGTGTATATATAGGTTGAGGGGTCTGAGGTAGAGTATCGGTCTTAGAGGCCCGTCCTTTTTGGGTATTAGGAAGTACAGCGAATAAACCCCTGTTCCTTGATGTTGTAAGGGAACAGGTTCTATTGGGTGCTTTTGAAGCAGTGAGAGAACCTCTTGTTTTAGGAGCGTGAGATGATCTGTGGACATTGGACGCTGCTTGGGTAGTGGGGGGGGAGAAGCTGCAAGTTCCAGGCAGTAACCATACTGGATAATCGGTCTTACTACCCACTGGTCTGTTGTGATGGAATTTCAGACAGGTAGGATCTGTGATAATCTTCCCCCGACCGGAGAAGAACGGTCTTGGGGGAGCGGAGAGAAGTCACTGTTTTGTAGTGGGGGAGGTGCGAATGTTATTACCTCAGCCTCTTCCTTTATTGTTATTCCCTCTGTATCCGCCTCTAAAATATCCTCTATCGGGGGATGTTTGTGTAGTGGTTTTAAACAAAGATGTGGTGTCTGCGCCCATGTTTTTGGAGGCTCCTCTATAGAAGGAGCGATGAAAGGAGCCACGTGTTTGTGGAGACTAACGCTCCCATGGACTTAGTCTCAGTGCCTTTCTTCATTTTTTCAAGTGTAGAGTCTACAGCCGGGCCATAACGTTGTTCTTGGTTGAACGGCTGGTTAAGGATGGTAGTCTGGACCTTCTGCTTAAAGCCTGAAATGCGCAGCCAGGCATGTCGTCTAAGGAGTACACTGGTAGTGATGGATCTAGAGGCAGTGTCTGCTGCGTCAAGTACGCATTTAATTGACGCGTTTGAAATTATCTTGCCCTCTTGGATGAGATAATTTGCTTGGGTTTTAAATTGGTCAGGCAAATGTTGTAATAGTGTTTCCTGTTGGTCATAGTGGGCCCTATCATACCTAGCCAGCAGGGCTTGCGTGTTGGCTATGCGCCAGTGTTGGGCTGCCTGCACAGCTACCTTTGGCCAGAAGCATCCAGAACTACTAGAGAATCCAAAGGCAGCTGTCCTTTAATGTAAGCAGGGTCTGCCGGGGCAGGTCTATATATCTTATCGATTCTAGGATAAGAATCCTGGCACGCACGGGATCTTTGCACACTTCAGGAGCATGCCTAATGACTCCCTTGATCATTGGCAATATTTGCACTGTCTTTGCGACTGTTCGAATGAATCCAAAAGGAAGTCCTCTTCTGGTGTGTCTGAGTGCATTGTGACGCTGTGAAACTGCAGCGCTATTAAGCAGTTGTCAAAAACCAATGTTCTCGTCTGGGGGAGATGGTTTTGAGGGGTATGGTTGGGGGCTTGGGAAGTCTGGCAGATCTGTTGGGACAGGGTACTCCCAATCATCTTGTGGTGGGTCCTCTGGCTATGTGAACGGGTCATTTGGGTCACCCCCCACCCCTTGGTCATAATCATCTGGAGGTGCTGCATGTGGTAGAGAAGTTACAGGCAGAGGTGGTGTAATAGATTTAGGGAGAGGTGGGTTAGAAGAAAGTACAGGAGAAGGAGGCGGCATAGGTAATGTAGCAGAGTCCTTTTTCACTCAATCTCCAAAAGGAGGTGGGGACTTGACAGGTTTCGTGGAGAACCATCCCCTGCTGCTGCGACAGAAGATCCTCCCTTAGAGGCAGTATGATTGGAGGACCGATTGCCATGTTGAGCAGCTCAGGATACCAGACTCTTCGTGCCCAATACGGAGCCACAAGAATGACCGGTCGCGCCCGATCATCTTCAGTACTCTGGGCAGAAGTGGTAAAGGTGGAAAGGCATACAACAGACTGCAAACCCACTCGCGAGAGAGTGCCACCTTAGAAATTCCAACGTGCAGAATTGCTGACTTTGCACGTTCTCTTCAGTGGCGAATAGATCTAACCAAGGCTCTCCCAAATGTTGAAAGAGACCTTGCACCACCTCAGAGTGAAGACGCCCTCCGTGATCCATTATGCACCTGCAGCTGAGTTGGTACACCCTGGCATTCAGAGAACTGGCCAAGTATTGAACCACCAAGGAAATGCCCGGACGTTCCAGCCATGTGCGGAGGGCCCCCTGACATAGGGTCCAAGACCACCCCCACACAGTCCAAGATAGGACGCAGGCCCTTGTCCTTCTTGGGAACCAGAAAGTAGTGGGAGTAGCAACCACAACCTACTTCCGGGACAGGAACACGCTTGATGGCTCCCTTGGCCAAGAGCCGTAACGTCCTGCTGGAGAAGGGCCAGATGATCCTCCGACATGCGGTGGTAACGTGGTGGCATGGCTGGAAGGATAGTCTCGAAGGGGAGGGAGTAGCCCCTTTGGACAATTTGCAAAACCCACCTGTCCGACATGATTGTGTGCCAGTGGGGGGGGGGGGTGATGGCTAATTCTGCCTCCCACTGGCATTTGATGTGCCTGAAAGGTCTGACTGGGAGTGTTTGGAGGCTGCTGCAGAGAGGGGCGTGGGGGGTGGGGTGTGTGACTGGCCTGCCCGCTGGGCCCCGGAACCTCGCCGGTTGTTTACACATTCCCGGCCGCAAAAAGGTTGGGTAACTTGCTGCAGCCCGTGGCCCTGGGTGGGACGTAGCAGGGCAACCCTTCCGTAGCCACGAAAGGGGCGAAAAGCAGACTGTGCTGGACGGGAGGAGAGATCAAAGGACATGGCCGTAGCCCATGAGTCCTTGAAGCGCTCTAGGGCGTTGTCTGCTTTGTCACCAACAAGGCGACAGCCATCAAAAGGCATATCCATCGAGGTGTTCTGGACATCCCCTGAAAAGCCAGTAGACCCCATCCAGGCGTAGTGACGAAGCGCTGACAACGTTGAAATGGTCCTGCCCAGAGAGTCGGCGTTGTCCCGCCCACAACAAATTGTAAACTTTGTTGCATCTCTCCCGGCACCAACAGCCTGAGAGAACACTGCCTGGGCCTCTGGACACTGAGGCAGCACTTGTGACACCGTATCCCACACTGAGTGCGAATAACGTCCATCAAGACATGCGGTGTTTACGGACCGCAGTCCTAAGCTAGCAGAAGAGAAAAAGTTCTTGCCAAGGTGGTCCAGCTTCTTGGATTCCCTTTCCGGTGGAGCGGTAGGGAAGACGCTTTTAGAGGTGGAAGCTTGAACTGCCAAGCTCTCAGGGGTTGGGTATTGGGAGAGGAAAGTGGGATCGCCTGGAGCCGGGCGGTGGCGTCGGGCAATCATCCTGTCCACGGAAGCCCCCGTGTTGGTCCTGGACCACGTGCCCAAAAGGACGTCCGTGAGGCCCTCAAATGGTAGCAAGGGCTCCGACGAACTTGCAGACAGTTGAAGAACCTCTGACATTAGGTTAGTCCTGACCGCCACCCTAGGAAGCTCGAGGTTGAGAGCCTCTGCCACCCTACGCAACAACCCTGCGTATGACGCTCCCTCCTCCGTAGCCACGGTAGGAGGAGACAATATGCCACGGTCAGGAGAGGTGTCCAGAACACTGGCATCCCACAGTTCCTCTCTACAGTCCTGCGCAGTATTTAACTGGTCAGTTAAAGGGTCGCCTGACCCCCCACAGTCATCCTCATCATCATCATCATCCTCTGGGTGCCGCTGTTGTTGAAAAGGGACCCCAGGAGTGAACAGGGGCACAAAAATCCCACCTGGTGCCAGATCCAACGTCGGACATTGCTGGTCTGGCTCCATGTCCAAGTCAGGATGGAGGCCGGGGTCGACACCGGCCAGTGAGCAGACCTGCACCGAACGAGATAGTGGTGCTGTAAGGAGCGGCCTGGATCCAAAGGGGACCTGCGGCACCGGAGCCGCCAACAGCGAAGACCTAGACCCCTCAATCGAATCCGCGGAGCCCGAAGGCGCGCCGGCGGGGTCGGTCCGCCCAAAGATGGCATGCATCACCTCGTAGAACGTACGAAGCTGGTCGGGGGGGGGTCGCTCTGGGTCCCGGAAAGGGAGGGATGTCTGGAGTGAGCCTTCGTGCTACGCACGCGGAGCTGCGGCAGTGGCACCAGAGCAACGATGCTTCTTTGACTTCTTCTTATGCTGCGACTTACCCGTCCTAAAGTGCGAAGACTTCAATGTTTTCGAACAGGAATGATGCGGACTCCGCGACCGGTCCCCCGACTTCCCTCAACTGAGACCTCGAACGGCATGGAGCAGACTGTCTGTGTTCAAACAGTGTTCGGGACCACTCCCGCAAAGCCTTCGGCGCCACTGACAGACAGTCAGAGCACAACTTGGTGTTGTGGTCACGCTCCAGGCAAAAGAGGCGCACGCGGTGTGGATCCGTCACCGACATCAGTCAGTTAAAGGAACCGCAGGCCTTGAACCCGGGCATCCCTTGTGCACCTGTTCGGAGTCGGAGACTCGAAACAAAAAGTCGACAAAGTCCAGAAAAACGTAGTAAAAAATTACAGAAGTACCACTCTCCTGGATCTGAGCTGGCTGGCGCAGAAAAAGAACTGACAGCGCGCGAGGGCGGTGTCTAAGTAGCTGCCGTGATGTCATCCCTTTGACCACAGTGCACACGAGACACTGAGGAGACCGACGCCACCTTCCGACGCGCAGAGGTACTGCTGACGAAAAACCTTTCAAGATCCAGTCGGACGCCTGGGGATAATTCTAAGGTAAGGAATCTATAACGAACGTGTTTCTTACAGATATTAAAGTTTATTAAAAACAACATATCTGCAGATTTCAAAGTGCTGTTTTTATGGTAGATTTTTTTTTTTTTTTTGTTTTAAATTAATTTAAGAGTAGAAATCTTCAATTAATTAAGTTCCATATCCAAGAGGTCTAGTGTTCCTTTTCCTTCATGTCCTCTTCTGAAGTCAATAACCAAAGTATTAATGCTTACCCTGTGCCTCGGTGCCTGTTGCGCAGCCCGATTTCAGAAAAATGTCACGTGACAGGATCCATGAGCACGTGAATCCTACCGAAAAACATTAGAATACGACCAAAGAAAATGCCCCTTGATATGACAAGGGACCTCACTATACCGACTTTAAGCATATAGTTATGATTCATGTGTGTGCCAAAGCAGTAGAAAGGGTGGATTTATTTCGCTGCCCGAGGCTCCTGCTACTGCCAAGGCTGGACTGGAAACCTAAAGCTGCTCTGGCAAATGTTGTCAGACCTGTCCCCGTACAGTGCACAAGTGCAGCGAGTGAGCCTGACCACTACAAAGGGGGCTTTGGGGAGCTCTCCCCCAAGAAAATTTGGGGGGAAAAGGTGCATTTTACAACACATTTGTCATTATATATTAAATTGTATTCGCTTTTAAAGCATAGTAAACAATGACCTTACTATGCACCATGACACAACAATGTTGTGTCAATCTTCAATGATTTACAATCTTCAATGATTCCCTCACTACTACCCTCCAACAGTGCCTCTCATCTCTCCATAGCCCCAATGTCACATGTATTTAATTTATTGTAGAGCACCTGTCATACCACTGTAGGGTATAATGGCACTTTACATCACACACAAAGAGACCATGAATCATAGGTGTGTAAATCGGTGAATAGAAAAGGTTACATAAGGCAAAGGGGACTGACTACAAGGTGTAGGATTCACATGTCATCTATACTGGTAGGTATTTTTGAATAGTGCTTGGTCTGGAGAAGCAGAAACTCAGGATTCATAATATAACAGGGATTAGCATTGACTTTAATTATAAGGATTTATTTCTACCCAAACAAACCTTTTTAGCAGCATTGGGATAATGAAAGACTGGGAAAAGCATAACTTACTAACTTGTACTGTGCAGTTTGCATGCAGATCTTTGAAGGCAGATCATAGCTCGCTGTCCTAGACTACGATTGGAACTTGTGAACTGTACAATAACAAAAGAATCTCTGTGGCAAAAGCAGGAACCCACTGAGCTATGCACAAAACAAAATACATTTTTTTTTTAAATGCATGGTAGACATTCTTTGTAGCAGGCATATTAACCACCAGCGCTTCCTAAGATGAGTCAAAGCTGTCAATGGACAAAACCTCCATCTCTCTACAGCAGGTACATTAATCACCGGAGATATCTTGACACTTTTATTGCTACCCAAAAACTGCTGATTATTCAAGGAACTTTGCAGTGCTTTTAAAACTGCTGCCTGGGGACCCCCTAGGAATGTGTCACGGACCCTTGGGGGTCCACGGACCCCAGTTTGGGAACCACTGGCATAGAGAAGAGTAGCACTCTACCATGAACCATAAAAGCAACCTTCGCGTACCAATGAGTGAAAAGTTAAATTTTTAATTCTATAAAGCTTCTGCATTTTTAGCTTAATTATTAACTTTTACTTAGTCCCACTTGGAAGAAGTGGAATTAGATTACAAAAACCATACTGGAGATATATGTAGTTCAATTTGACTAATTGATTTTTTTTTTTTTTTTTTTATTATTCATTTGTAGTTAATTTTGCTGTCCTCCATGTAGCCACTGGGGCCCAAAGTCGCTTGCCCACATCCCTTAGCTTTGCTCCCTTTAAATCATATAATGCTTCCTCAATATTATGTATGCCCAACATTCTGCACAACCACATTTGAAAAGTTGGGGCTTCTGTATCCTTCCAGGCTGCGCTAATTAGAATCCTAAGGACTGCTACAGAGATGAAAACTAAAGCTTCAGCCTCGATACTTCTATTTAGTTTCACGTCGCAGCCAATTATTATCAGGGTCGGGGATAGGTTAATTTTGACATCAAGTAGCCCCTCTAAAAACCGTATTATTTCAGTTTTGATAGATTTTAATTTTTCACAGCCATAGAACATGTGTATAAGATCTGCTGTACCATTTCCACATCTGGGGCAATTGCTATCTGTCGCTTTCCCCCACGAAAATAATTTTTCGGGCGTATAGTATAAATTAAATAAGGTTTTGTAATGTTGGGCTCTGAGATTCGAGGAGCGTAAGAACCTCTTATCCATAGCTAACGCCTTATCATTGTCTATTTCGGGATCTCCCAATTTTTTGGACCATGCAGCTTCAATTTTCCCAATATTATCTATTGATGCATCGTTAAATATTTTATATATATCTCTAATTCTATGGCCCACTGACTTCAAATACTCAATTAATTCGTATTTCCCTTGCAGAGTGATACGTGGCCTAATTGATTTAATTCTATGTACAATCTGCATGTATTTGAACTCTTGATAGCCTCGTAGTGAATAGTGTTGTGTAAGTTCTTCGAGTGTTCTGCACTGATCACCAATCATTATTTTCCCCAACTCCACTATACCATGACTCTCCCAATGACGCCACGTTCCATCCCTACTAAAATTTGGAAAAAGTGTTGAGTTCCAAAGTGGTGTGCGATGATGGATGGTAGGTATATCTAGAGCTTTTTTAACAGTTTTCCAAATATACCATACACCCTCAAGCATCTTGTATCCAATTTCCTTGTAATAACTCCTCTAAGTTCTCCTTAATAAAAGCCCTACGGCTTCACCTCCTACCAATAGCTGAAAAATTGATGGTATCGCCGCCTGTCTGAGGGTTGGACCCCCCGGATGGAGTAGAATAGCCATGTCTGTGAGGAGACATGCAAGATGGTAGCTCTTAATATCTGGCAGTCCCAACCCACCTCTATCTTGTGGTAATGACATATCTATTTCACCGCCTTATTTTGCCGTATTGCCATAAAAATTTCATAAAAATGGCCTCAATCGGAGCGCTAGGTGGAGCTGGCCAAGATGGCCGCAACGGAGTGAGGCTCCCGGCTGCCGGACCCCTCAGCTCCGATCCTCCTCCACTGATGCCGTCCTAGGTCCTGGCTACAGACCGGAGCGGGTGGGGAAACCGAAGCCCTACCCCCAGCCCGAGTTTCGTCCCGTCCGGCACCTCCGCGGCGGAGCTGGACGGCCCGTGAGCCGCGCCGGCATCTGGCTGCGTCCCCCTGGTGCTGTGTGCGGCGCTGTCCGCTACGAGAGGCCCCGGCGCGCCACGAGGGGCGCGGGCCCCACGCTTGCCACCGGCTGCCCAGCCCCTCCCGCTGCTCACCGGCGCTCGCCTGGCGGAAGAGGGGCCCTAGTCGGCGGGGAGATCGACCCGCATTGGCCTTGGCGGCGCTGGGCCGCCTGGGGGTCTGGGCCACCGCTTGTCTCCGTCGCTGCCGGCCGCTGGGCCCGCTGTTACCTCCTGGGAGGTAGATCGCCCCGCTGTGCCCCCCTGGTGGGTCCCTGGCTGCTGGAATCCGGGAGTGCCCCGCAGGAGCGAAGAGTTGTCGTGGGCTTCCCCACACCCGGAGGAGCTGTGATCCGGACCCCGGTTGGCGGTGGCTTTGAGGTGAGCCGGGACGGGAGAGGCTGGAGGGGCGCTTCCTGGGGGTGGCGCGGCCCTCGTCGGCGGGCAGGCCGGCCCGCGCAGAGAGAGACCCGGGCTGGTTTGACGGAGCTGTCGCGTGGTGGCTGCCTGAGTGGGAACCCCCTGTTGGCCCCTCCCGGCTGCTTTCTCCTGGCGGACTCCCGGTGGGGTGCAGCGCTTGGACCACTCATTTCTTTTTGGCGCTAACCTGTGCTGGCTGATGTGGTGACCCCCCCGCGCCCCTGAATCACTGCCCAGGACCACCGCCGGCGGGGAGGAGGCCCCCCCTTCGAGCCCTTTCCTGCACCGCACCCTGCCCCCGGACCTGGGAGGGGGCTGGGCTGTCGGCCCTGGAGTCTCTTGCTGTCCTACCCGGACGACGCCTCGGTGGCCCCCCGCGACTCATCGTTGGATAGCGGGCGGACGCTTTGGCTCGTGGCGCACGCCGCGGTGACGGCGGCCTGGTCCGTTCCCGGCGAAGCGGCTGGGGGGCGCCCGTACCCTTTGACCTCATCCCCTGCTGACCTGGTGCGGAGAGGTGCCGCGTTCGCAGAGCGGAAGTCGCCTGCTGCCCTCCGGGCCCCCTCACGGATCGGGCCTCTACCCCTTCGGTCCGCCATGGGCAAGAAGGGACCCAAGTTGCCGGGTACGTCCCACCAGACGAGGATCGACCAGCTTGCCAGCTCGGACCCTCCGGGTGGGGGGGTGGGGGGCTTCGGCCCGGAATAAAGACTTGGCCGTCATCCTTCAGGCCATCGACGCCTCCCATACCTCCCTGGAGGGGATGGTTGGCGAGGTGAAGGTCGATGTTGCACTCCTACGGCAGGACCTCCGCAACGCCACGGCCGGCATTACGGAGGCAGAGTCCCGGATTTCCACGGCGGAGGACGACATTCACCTGCTGCAGGACCAGGTCAGAGAACTCACAACCCACTCTAAAGAACTGCACAGGCGGGCAGAGGACGCCGAAAATCGTGCCCGTCGCAACAACCTTCGCCTGGTGGGCTTTCCGGAAGGAGTGGAATCTGGCCGTGCCGACGACTTCCTCGAGCAATGGTTCAAGTCCTGGATGCCGGAGACCGGGTTGTCGACCTGGTTTGTGGTGGAGAGGGGCATCGGTCTCTAGCGGCCAAACCTCCTGTGGGGGCCCCCCCGCGCCCGTTTATCCTGCGGATCCTCAACTTCAGGGACAGAGACGCTATCTTGCGGGAGGCGCGAGTGCGTGGCCCCTTGACCTTTAACAAACATACTATCATGATTTTTCCGGACTACACCCGGGAGGTCCAGGAGCAGCGCCGCTCCTACACAGAGGTGAAGCAAAAGCTGCGCTCCCTGGGTCTTCAGTACCAGCTCCAATTCCCGGCCCGCCTTCGTGTTTTCCAGGACAAGACTCTGTTCTTTGATACCCCTCGGGCAGCCTGGACCTGGCTCATGGAGGAGCAGCCTCTGCGCCGCACCGCGGCAATGTCGCCCGCTGCGGGGCCCCGGGGCAAAGAGGTGCTTGGAACCCGACGACCAAGGCGCAGGAAGCGCACGCAGTCCCGGCTGCGCCGCGGAGGGGCGGTGGCCCGGACCTGGTCTGCCAATGCGTGTGAGGGACGTGTGAGGGACGTGTGAGGGACGTGTGAGGGACGTGTGAGGGACGTGTGAGGGACGTGTGAGGGACGTGTGAGGGACGTGTGAGGGACGTGTGAGGGACGTGTGAGGGACGTGTGAGGGACGTGTGAGGGACGTGTGAGGGACGTGTGAGGGACGTGTGAGGGACGTGTGAGGGACGTGTGAGGGACGTGTGAGGGACGTGTGAGGGACGTGTGAGGGACGTGTGAGGGACGTGTGAGGGACGTGTGAGGGACTCTTCGGCCTCCTCTGGTGCATCGTCTCGCGTGGCTGGGGGACCCCGGCGTCGCCTGTCACCCGGGCCAGGGGGGATCTCCCGCCCCCCTCACCATACAGTCTGACTTGTCTGACCTCTCCCGTAGTCCCGCCATGTAACTTGTTGCCTGATCCAACTCTCTACGGGGAGGGGTGACAACCTTATTTGATGGAGGGGAGGAGGGGGTTTTCCACTCCTACGCTTTCTTACAATTACCTAGGACGTATCACTGAAATCCGTTCTTCTGGAGGGGTCCACTGTGCTCTCTACACCAGAGCATCTAGGCTTGGGGTCTCGTACCTGTTGGGTTGTTCGGGCGACAGATGCTTCCGTTTTTGAAGTGTGGGGTGGGGGTCTGGGGTTGGGGGCCTGTTGGCTGTTTCTTCTTGGGGGATTGTTTTGTTTGGGTTGGTTTTGGTTTTATTTGGGCGTCTGTTACTGCACCACACTTGATACACTGCTGTGCCCCTCCCTGCATTCACTCATGCAGGCCCTGCTGCCGCTTGCCCTCACGCGCGGTCCATTGCCCCTCCCTGGCGCTGGACCCGTGGTCCTGGCTTCTTCTGGCCACTCCCTTTCTGGCATGCTCTGTTCCCCTCGCTCCCATGGATGATCTCCCCTCCAAGGCGCATATGCGCATTCTGTCATGGAACGTGAATGGCCTCCTAGATAGACTTAAACGCACTGCAGTCCTTAAATATGCTCAACGTACTGAGATCGACGTGCTCCTTCAGGAGACCCACTTGCTAGGCGAGAGGTGTCCCTTCTTGGCCAGATATGGGTACGACCGGGTGTGGTACTCTGGGTTCTCTCGCGGGTCTCGGGGGGTCGCCGTCCTGCTGCGCCGCTCTG
Source organism: Triturus cristatus (assembly GCF_964204655.1). NCBI lineage: Eukaryota > Metazoa > Chordata > Amphibia > Caudata > Salamandridae > Triturus > Triturus cristatus. The sequence continues at coordinate 367,862,695 of NC_140581.1, read as the reverse complement.
TTCCCTTTGTCTTTACCCGGGTGGCCTGCGACCCCCAGGGGATGGGGATCGCTGTCTGTGGCACACTGGAAGGTCGGCCGCTTACTTTTCTGTTGCTATACGCGCCGCCCACCGGGTTGGCCCAAGCATTATCCCATGCCACATCCCTGCTGGCCGCTCTCCCGCCGGGTGCTGTGGTTCTGGGTGGGGACTTCAACGCTGTCTCTGCCCCACTGCTTGACTCTTCGGGACCGGTCTCGACGCCCCGAGCCGCACGGGCTAGACAGCTGGTGGGGTGGGCAGAGGCTCAGGGCTTATGCGACGCCTCGCGTGTCTGGCATCCGCGCGCGCGCGGCAATACACCCACACCTCGGCTGCCCACCACACTCATGCGCGGATTGACGCAATCTTTGTCCCGTCCACCGAGTGTGTGGGCATCCAAGATGTCCGCTTTCTTCCCAGAGGGATATCTGATCATTCCCCCGTCCTCCTGGGTCTGGGGCCCCCGCCCCAAGGGGCCCATCAAATGTGGCGCTTCAACGCCTGGTTTCTCCGGGATAAGAAACTCTGCAAGGAGGTAGGGTCCGCGCTTGCGCAGTACTTTGGTGACAACGATGGGTCTGTCTCCTCGGCGGGCACCCTCTGGGAGGCGGGTAAGGCCACCATCAGGGGGACCGCTAAGGCGGTGGTGCGGCACCGCCAGACGCAGCTTCAGCAACTCACTGCCTGCGAGGCCCGGGCGTTGCGTCTGGAGCAATCCCTGTCCGCGGACGGGGATCCGGCCGTGGATAGTCAGTTGCGGCTTCTGCGGGAAGAGATTCACCAACGGTCTATGGATGCGGCCAAGCTTCTTTGGCAGTCCTCGGTGGCGAGGGTCTACGGGTGGGGTGACAAGAATGGGGCTCTGCTGCACCGGCTGGTTACCTACCCCGGGGCGTCGCGCATCATCCCGGTGGTCACTGACTCAGAAGGCCAGCTTCAGTCCACTTCCGTGGCCATGGCAAATGCCTTCGCTCAATACTACGCTCAGCTGTACCGGGCCCGGGCGTCGGACTTATCCTTAGCTTCGCTGCTTGCGGCTCACAATCTAAAACTGCCTTGTCTTCGGTCCAGTGACTGGGAGAGTCTGGAGGTGCCCATCTCTCTGGAGGAGATAGGGGAGGCGATCGGGCGCACGTCGGCGGGGAAGACCCCGGGACCGGACGGATTCCCGCAAGAATTTTACGCTGCCTACAAGGACCTTCTGACCCCTCGGTTACGCGCCCTTTATGCCGATGCGATTGAACGCGGTTCCTTCCGTCCAGAGGCCGATATGGCCACGATTGTGGTTCTGCCCAAATCCGCGCCGCCCTCTTGTGATAGGTCAGCGTACCGACCGATCTCCCTCATCAACACGGACATCAAACTCTACGCGGCGGTCCTGGCACAGAGGCTTCGGCCCTTTCTGCCCAGCCTGGTGCATCCGGACCAATGTGGCTTTATGCCGGACCGCGGTACTCGCCATTGCCTCCGTCGACTTCACGTGGCCCTGGCTCATCGCCACCGCATATCCCCATATCTCACGCTCCTACTCGCCGACTTCGAGAAGGCGTTTGATTCGGTTGGGTGGTCCTATCTATTTGAGGTCCTGACTCATATGGGTTTCGGCCCCAAGTTTGTCGGAATGGTGCGGGTCCTCTACGCGCGTCCTCGTGCCCGGGTGCTAGTTAACGGGGCGTTGTCAAAGCCGGATCGGTCGGGGGACGCGGCAGGGGTGCCCACTGTCGCCCCTCCTCTTTGCCCTCGCTATGGAACCCCTTGCTGCCCTGGTCCGCGCGGATCCTCTTCTTCGGGGCTGGGAATGGCCGGGTCTTGCGCCCGACAGAATAGCCCTTTATGCAGACGACGTGTTACTGTACCTTAGCGACCCGGCGCGATCTGGTCCCCGTGCCCTCCATCTCTTGGGCCTTTTTGGCCGCGCGTCTGGCCTTCACTTAAACTCGCACAAATCGGTCCTTGTGCCTCTGCACCTCTCTCGGGAATGCTTTGACTGGCAGGACAGGATTCCCCTCCGCCGGCTGTCCTTTAAATACCTGGGCATCTGGGTCTCTCTGCTCCCGGAACTGAGCTGGGCCCTCAATGTGGCTCCCCTGGTCAAAAAGGCCAAGGCTGACCTGACGCGCTGGCAACCGCTCCCGCTCAACCCGCTGGGGAGGGTGGCACTCTACAAAATGATGATCCTCCCCGGTTCCTCTATATATTACAAAACACCCCCGTGTCCTATCCGCGGCCTTGGTTCCGCGAGCTGGACGGGTTGGCGACTCGATTCCTCTGGGGCGGTGGAAGGCCGCGGTTGGCCTTGTCGACGTGTCGTCTACCCACCTTTGATGGCGGGTTGGGTATGACCAACCTCTACCTCTACTATTTGGCCACTCGCCTTCTCGTCATTCACGATTGGTTCGGAGGGGGATGGTCCGACCCGGCTTACAGGTTGGAGCTAGCCGATTTGGTTTTCCCTGCATTTTAGATCGCCTATACGGAGCTCCCATCCCCGCTTCTTGCCCGGGAATCACTAGGGCGGTCTTCTTGGCCTGGCGAGCGGCGCTTCGCCATACCCGGTGGACCGGGCGGCTGACTCGCGCCACTCCCCTTTGGCACGGGGCGCGGTTGCGGGACGTTACTGCCTTGGAGGGCTTTAGGTCATGGGACCTGCTCGGAATCTCCCAGCTGGGGGACATCTGGCGGGGGGGGCGCATGTGCTCATACGCAGAGCTGCAGGAACGCTTCTCCCTTCACTCGTCACAGTTTTATAGGTACCTCCAGCTGCGCCATGCCATACGCACCTATACTCCTCTAGATGTTCGATTGCCAGACCACAGTCCCCCCGAAGCTCAGGTCTTGCTGGGTAACCTGGGGAGGGGGGGTATTTCCCGTATACACCGCTCACTTATTAACAATACCCCTGCGGTTCAGGATGGCTTGAGGGAAAGATGGGAGGGTTGGGTGGGGCCCTTGGATGAGGTGGACTGGAGGGACGCCCTTATGGCCCCCCGGCTGGTGACGGCCTCTGCCAAGTTGCGGCTGATTCAGATATACTATCTACACACTGCATACCTCACACCGGCGCGTCTAAACCACGCGGGCCTCTCTGTCACCGCATCTTGCCCCCGCTGTGGCTTTGACCCGGCCGACTTAATCCATATGGTGTGGTCCTGTCCGGACCTAAGAGATTACTGGAGGGGCATAGAGGCTGACCTCACGGAGGTGTTGGGATGGGAGGTGCCCCACAATCCTAGGCACACCCTGCTGGGCATCACGGATGGTCTACATGGCACACGTGCAGAGAAACTGTTCCTTATGACGGCGTTCATGGTGGCAAAGAGACATTGCAGCGGCATGGAAACACCCACGGCCGCCTACTTTGGCTAAATGGAGTGCTGGGGTGGACTGGTGTGCGGCCCAGGAACGTACTCTCTATCAGGCGAGGGGCTGCCCTAAGAAATATCGTAGGGTATGGGGGAAGTGGTTGGGCAATGTATCGTGATTGGGCGCTTCGGGGGTGGGGGTGGGGGACGGGGCTTCGGGTGGGGGCGAGGGGGGCGTGATTTCACTCTGTGTGATTGTACAGTGGTGGTTTGTCAGGCGCAATGTTTTCTTTTGCTGTGTTTTTCAAAATCTCCAATAAAACTTGTTTATCAAAAAAAAATGGCCTCAATCTTCCTAATAATTTTCTCATCAATTTTAAATGGGATTGACCTTAATTTGTAAAGCACCTTAGGAAACATTGTCATTTTTATAACGTTAGCCCTCCCTATCAGTGACAGCTGTAATGAGTCCATTCTTTTTAGGTCTGTTTCCATAGATTTCAAAAGAGGGGTGTAATTATCGTCAATTATTTTACCTGGTTCTGCATTTATTGTTATACCCAGATAAGCTACAGATCCTACATATCTTCCATCCACCTTGGCTATTTTTTTTTAACATAATACCTGAGTTTTATCAACATTTAGTCGGTAGCCAGACACATCTCCAAACTGACCGGTTATGTTAACTACCTCCCTCATAGCTAGCTCTGGATCTTTTGTAATGACTGCTAAATCATCCGCATAAGCGAGAATTTTAGTATGAAACCCATTTGATATTACTGGTTTAATAATCGCACTGTTCATTAATTGTGTAATTAAAGGATCTATGTAGAGCGCGAACAAGATTGGAGAGCATGGGCAGCCCGGTCTCGTACCCCTTGTTATATTGATCCTATCTGATCTTTCCCCCATTGATTTAATTCTAGCCGTAGGTGATGAATACATAGCCTGAATAGCTTGAAAAAATCTAGGGCCAAATCCCCTTGCCTCCATAACCTTCCATAGAAAACTCCATCTAACGCGATCAAATGCCTTCTCTGCATCGAGGAGGATCATTGCGACCCTCTCCCCCCTAGCAGCACCGATGTCAAATAAGGTAATAGCTCTCCTAATATGGTTTGTGGTTCCTCTTCCTGGGATAAATCCATGCTGCCAGGGGGAGACCAAGGACGCAATAATCCTTCCCATAGGAGTGGCCATGATTTTGGCATATAGCTTGTTATCACTGTTAATCAATGATATTGGTCTGTAGGAGCCCGGGTTGGTCTTTGGTTTCCCTTTTTTGTGAAAGATTAATATATTGGTTTCTTGCCAAGACTCAGGTATTATTCCGGTATTCATAACACCATTGAATAGATCTAAGAGCAGTGGTGTTGTTTCCTCCCTTAGACTTTTATATAACTCTAACGGTATGGCATCTGGGCCCGCCGCCTTTCCGCTTGCAAGATCTTGCAGAGCTTCCAATACCTCCGTCAATGTGATATCTTGTTCCAGTAATTCGATCTGGCCTAATTTTAGCTTACTACCCATGTCTAACCATCTTATATTTGGGTGCCCTCCAACCGCTTCCTCCGGATATAGTTCTTGGTAAAATTTCCTAAACCCCTCCAAAATTTCACCAGGCTTGTCGTATATTTGGCCCTGATATTCAATTTGTGTCACAATGTTTTTACTTGCAACCTGCCTGATTCGCAAGGCAAGAGCTCTACCTGCTTGCTCACCAGTTTCATAAAGGCATGATCTCTGTGCCTGGTAGTATGCTGCCGCCTTTCTTGCTAATTGTTTCTGGATCTCAGCTTTTAAGGAGTTTACTTTATGTAGGCTCTCAACAGATTGATCACCTGTAATTAAATCTGGTCTATGTTGTGTCTCTGCCTCACTCAATTTTCCCGTCAATGCTTCCCTTTCCCTATTAACCTTTTTCCATACGTTGGTGGTATAGCTTATGGTCTCTCCTCTTATTCCTGCCTTGAAGCTATCCCACACCACTCCCCTTGATGCACTATACCTATTAGCGTCAAAAAAGGACTGGGACCATATTTTCATATGAGTGATGTAGTCGACATCCGCTAATAATTTTTTATCAAATGTCCAAGGTCTAGGAACCTTGTATGATCTATTGATGACCATATTTAAGACTAGGGGGTTGTGATCTGACATGATTTTGGGAAGCTTGTTTATTTGAACACTCTTAAGTAAGGTAGTCGAGATCATAAAATAATCCAATTTCGAAAATGTATTAAAAGGATGTGAATAATAAGTAAACCCTGGATCTCCAGTCAGTAAATTTCCCCAGACATCGTATAAGCCATGTGACTGCATCATTGACATGATAGCTCTAAACACCCTTGGCTTCCTGCCTATGTATGCACTACCATCCGTAAAATTCGCAGAGATGTTAAAGTCTCCACATAGTACTATGTTGGTATGCCAATCAATTAATTCATTTTCAATGTGGCTAAAAACTTGTGGCTCGTCTGTGTTGGATCCATATACTGTACAAATAGTGAAACCTAAATTCATTTCGCATATTGCCCATCTTCCTAGTGAGTCCGCCTTACACCTTTTGGCCCCCCCTAACCCCACTTTGCCAATTATGGCCACACCTCTTATCATAGAAGTCTGGGATGTACATGACAACAATTCATAGCCTTTAAAATTCAACCAGTGTTTTTTGCTCCAAGGTAAGTGGGTCTCTTGTAGACATATTAAATCTAAGTTTATCATATTTAAATATTGTTCAAGCTTCCCCCTCTTTTTCCAATCATTTAATCCTCCTATGTTAAGAGATCCAATCCTTAGCTTCGGCATAGCCAATTTTTAAATACTTCCATAACATCAACCTGTCCGGATACCTGAATTCATAATAAGAACCCATCCTTTGTTTCAAATTTCCTCCTTCATTCGAAATCCCTTTAACAGTACGAACTCTCTTCGGTTTTTTATTTTCTCCCCCCAGATCCACCACCCAACCCCCTTTCCCCCCCTCCCTTCCCCCCCCCTCTTACCACCCCCCCTCCTGCCACCCTTTGAGGCATCCTGGGTTTAGACTCACCCAGCTGTTGATGGCCGTGTGTTCCACACGCCTGGACCTACTACCTGGCCTGATACTATATGATCATACTGAGTGTCAACCTTATATCAAATAATAGTAGTTAATAGTTTGTCGGCACTCAATGTCTTCTTCTGTTCAGTTACCATTGTTTTGTTTCATTCTTGCTTCAACCTCCTTAAGATAGACCTCCGCCTGAATCTCACTTGTGAAGCTCCTCGTTGTGCCTTTATATGTTATTTTTAATCGTGCCGGATTTTGCAGGTAGACCGTTGCTCCAAGCTTTTCAAAAGGGGCAAACAGCTGTCGCATTCGCCATCGTCTTTCAACTGTTGCGTGTGCAAAATCTGGTCTTACAAAAAACTTAAAGCCCCTATATTCTCTTTGAGCCGTTGGCCTAGCCAAGTCATATATAGTGTCACGTACCAAAAAATTTCCAAAGTTGACTAGGAAAGCTCTCGGATATTTTAGAGATTTCTCTGACCGTTTTGGTAATGTTAGTGGAAAGCGATGTGCTCGGCATACTTCTTTATCCATTTCCCAGGAGTTGAGTTCCGGGAAAGAAGATTAGTAAATTGATCATGAAGTTTCTTGGATCACTCCCTTCCGAGCCCTCGGGAATCCCAAGAAATCGAAGATTATTCCTTCTTGTTCTATTTTCTTGGTCTTCAACCTTTGTCATTAGGTCTTTGATTATACCCTCGTGCTCCTTTGCTTGGAGTTGTAATCTGCCAACGTCTGATTCCAGGTTTTCTGCACGAACTTCTACCGAACACATTCTATCAGAGATTTACTGACATGTATTTCCAACTTTATTGATAGCTCCTTCCAATTTTTGAATAGCGACATGGCTTCTTTGGCTATCTTTCTTTACATCTTGATGAAAATTTTTAATTGATTCGAAGATTTCACTCAGTGTAGGTTCTCTATGCTTCAGCTGCTCATCGTCATCCGGGTTGTCAAAAATATTCTTATTTCTTTCAGATTCTGCGTTTATTTTACGATGAGGACTTTTGCGTGAGAGTTTGGTTCTCACTGTGGTTTGTTCTGGATTGCTCCCAGGATCCGTCGTTTCATCCTGAATTATATTTGGGTGCCTTTTATGTTTGCTTCTTTTTCTCCCCGTTTTCTTTGTTGATATATAATCATATAGTAGAGCATTTTTAGATCCAATTTCTGTCGGTAAAAGTACTTTTTTGTCCAGTTCCTCCTGTCTGGGATTCTCGCCAAGATCACTCTCTTCACTGGATTTGCTGAATTCACTGGAGATTGATATTCCTGTCTCATAGATCTCAGATTCAGAGCCATCGGAAACTTCTGCTGAAGCGTACCCCTTCGTAGCTCGGTTTATATTCGATAGTTCTACTGAAGTGCTGCCTTTCACTTTCCACATATTTTCTTGTTCTAGATGTTCTACCGGGACTAAAACCTCATCTACAGCAGTTATGGTCCTATTTTGTAATCCTTGTTGATCCATTGTGATTGATGCAGTTTCATTATAAGGGCCGTTCTGCTGTCTTTCTTTAATTGCGGGGCTGAATATATTTGAAATTCTGGGTTGGGAGCCTGTTGAATGCCCAGTTATATTAGCCACAGCTTTTAATTTTTTGATAGTCTGTAGTCTTTTGGCCTTTTTCTCCAATAGGTCAAGATTCTCTCTACTTGCCAATTCCTTTTCCTTTTCTATTTCTTTTACTCTCTGTTTTTCCTTGGCTTTCTTTTTTAATTTCTCAGCTTCCTTATTCCGTTTCTGTTCAATCTGTCCATTCTCGATGTTTCTATCTCTTCCATTAGACTTGATATCTCTTATTTTGCCATCGTCATTATTTTCGTCGTTATTTTCCATTGCTTTGTAGCCCCTGGTTTCGGGTCGTCTTTGTATTTCTTTTATCTTCTGAGATCCTTGTAAATTAAGGATCTCTTTGGTATTTCCTCTGTCCCGGTCCTCTAAGTTCTCTTCTCTTTCATAATTTTCTTGTATTTCCAGTTTTTCTTGATCAGCCTCACCTCCTTGAACCTGGGCCTGGGCCTTTGCTTTAGCTTTTGTATCGGTTGTTGTATCATTCTTTATCCCAGTCTGATTCTGTTTTTGAGTTTGAGTTTCATCTTGCGAAACAAAGTCACTGGTTCTATCATTGTTTTTCTCTTTATCTTTTTCCATATCTTTCTCCAGGATTGTGTTCAAAGTTTGTATGGTAATTTCCGTTATATTTACTAACAGTACTGCGTATACTGTGCAGTGTTCTGTGCTCCTCTTTTTTTTTTCCTCTGTTATTCTTGGCCCCCCCGGGCATTCTGGGTTAAAGGCGTCGTCTCCTTGACAACGACGCGATCTCCCGCCTACATGTCCCCCGCAGTCGTGTCTGCAGATGACAGATGATGTCAGTCAGCAGCAGCAGCAGCAAGCGGTAAGCGGAGCGGAGCACGGGAGTTGGCAGAGAGGCAGAGAGGCAAAAGCAATTAACACAAATCACGGAGAAGCAGCTTCACTACAGATCAAAATGGAAGGGAGAGCAAATCAACGCTGAGCGGAAGAGCAGGTAGAGATCCCTTATATCATTTGATTTTCTTTTCTAACTATTTTCTCCCCCCCCAGCTTACATCACATCCCGGCTTCGCATCGCATCTTCGCTCCTCGCTTTTCCATTATGGAGCCATGCGTAGCCATGCGTAGCAAGCAAACTCTGCTAGCGCTACGGCACCGAGGCAGTAAGTCCAGGGAACCGGGGGGGTAGCTGGTAAGTTATAACCGATAGTAAGAAAGTTAGAAAATTTTTACCGCACAAGCCGTGTGATAGCGTCTTTTTTTTTTTCCCCCCCCTTACGTGGCAGGCCTCAGCTTCTTTCCCAGAGCAAAAAGTCTATTGCACAAAGCTCATGTTGCAACAGTTACTGCCGCAATCAAACACGATAGAAGAGTGCCGCAAAAGCAATGGTGTCCGCTTATATTTCACTTTCACTTTTCTTGCCGCGCCACAGTCCTCCTGGCAAACACTGAGCGTAATCACCATCTGAAGAGTCTTAGGGTCCGGCAGTTGAAGTTAGAGTTGACGATAGAAGATTAAAGACTAAAATTAAAGGTTGACAACCAGCGTAGTACTATATTAGGCATCTTACAAGGTCCCAGGTCTCAGGAGCAGGCTCTGCAGCGACCTCTCACACAGACGCCATCTTGAATTTGACTAACTGAACAGATAATTTAAAGAAATTCTGCCAATTCCCCCATCGCAAATACAAAATGTGTTGATGCATCAATCAACATGCAATCATGAACCATGCATTAGTGTGTTATGCACATAAAAAATATACTCTAGCACGAAAAGCAAGGGAAGTAGGAAAGTTTGAGACATCGGGGTGTGAGGACTGCAGCAAGATATCCAAATAATAATAAACGGTTAGTCTTCCTTTTCCAAGTAAAAACTAAAGCACAAACTAAGGCAATATAGTTAAAAGTCACCTTAGTGTGTTAGTCTTGTACATCAAAAAAGAACTGCAGCAAACAAATCTTACCTTTATTGGAACTTTCATTATAGTTAAAGGCCTTTTCAGTTTCCTGAAACAAGAAAGTTGTAATACAATGAAACCTGACTAGACACAATAACTGATTATTAATCTACTTTTAAAAGCAAAAGGTGTATTAAAGTCGGGCATCAACTCTTTGTCTGCCTCCAAAAAACTATTGTCATTAGCGCATTAAGTGTTGGGTACCATGTCTGGTTATAAAGCAAGCACGGACAATGGCAGAAGGGAAGAGAGTACCTGCATAGATATTCAAGTTTGTTTTAATTCATTTAGTTAACGCTACCTCTCTAGCAGAACAATACTACCGAAGATACATACCCTAAGACACTCATTCCAAATCTATTCACCTGATCAAAAGTTACTCCTAAGTCTAATGCACGTTTACTAATTTATTTTGAAGTTTAGTTGAGTGCAGAAAGTGGCCTTACAGTTTATTCACAGCACTAGTCCTGGGTACAAGACCAACAATACCAATAGGTAAGTAGAAGCACCGGCACTGTAGAATCAGTACTGGGCATGGGTGACCTCCCCAATTAAGACTTCTCTCTACATCACCAGTTTAGTCCCACAGCACAAAACATCTTTTTCTGGACCACACAGAAGTGTCATTATAAAGATGGTAAGACTGACAGAACAATGCATATATTGTCAGTTTATTAAATAGGGAACATTTTAATCAAGAGCAATAAACAGGAGCAGTCAAACAGAGCTCTGGGTGGTTTACAAAGAAATGCAGCTGGCACAGCAGTGATGTCCCACACGGACTTCTTTCCAGATCAAGATCAGATGGAACATGATAGTCACCTACTTAGCAAGATGTGTGCTCCACACAAGTCGGACCTGGCAGGAGGGGTGAGGGGGGAGTTGGTGATATAACATCAGCTGCATACCTCGTAGAGCATCAGTTTCCATCTTCAATAATATCAGCTGTATACCTGGTGGAGCATCAGTTCCAATATGCAAAGCTGAGCCACTAGCCTTTGGCAAATGAAGTAGATTTGGCTTCCACCCTTTAACTCGTTCCGTGCTCATGACGGAACCACGCCGTCATGAGCCACGGAGCCCACGCGGCGCTAATTCCCCGCCTGTGCGGGCGATTAGCGCTGTGGGCGGAGTCATGACGGAACCACTCAGTCATGAGCACAGCCCAACCGTGGCTCATGACGGAGTGGCTCCGTCATGAGCACCGCGCCACAGCGCTGCCCCCCCCGCGCCCCCAAGCGCTGCGGCGGAATTTCTGCCGCAGCGAAGGGGCTATATCGGCCTCTCAAGTCACTATGCAGGATTTTGAGGCAGCGATGAAGCTTGCTGTAAAGTCCTTGGACCATTATCAGGGCTTGCATCAGAGACCACTACAGCCCAAGAGGATCTGTGGTTTGTAAGTGTACCTACAGAAATTGTCTTCCTGGTGGAGACTGACTGCAGATTTCTCACCCAAGTACACCTCCTCAGGTGCCAGACTGGATCTAGAGAATTTTGAGCCAGAACTCCAACACATAGCTAGGAGGCATTTTGTGGCTCCGTGCGGGCTCCATACTGCCCTGATACGGACTAGTATATGTCTCTTACAGATTTATCGTTACCAAATGTAAATAACTTGTTCATCTGAAAGAGACTATTAGCTATAGATTACTTACCTTAGAATAGATACCCCGGCAATAACAACCCCGGAGGTGGGTCTGCGAACCAAGTTCACACCAGAAAGTCCTGGAGAACTGAACGGCCAAAGAAGCCGTCTCGCCGGACTTGACTATCCAGGCAGGGATGTTTTGTGAACGTGTGCAGGGATGCGCACATGGCTGCCTGGCAGATGTCTCCGAGGGGGACTTCACGTCCCAAAGCAGTAGTAGCTGCTGTCGCCCTGGAGGAATAGGCGCACAGCCCAACCGGAGGCTCCTTTTTCAACAAGGAATAACAGATTTTAATGCAAAGAACGACTCCTGAAGAGATGGTCAGTTTTTGCACGGCCCAACCTTTTTGGCACCAACATAGCCAACAAACAGTTGACCATCCACCCGGAATTGTTGTGAACGATTCAGATGAAAAAATAATGCACATTTTAGATCCAGACAGTGGACTATCTCTTCCTCTTTGGAGGGGTGCAGGGGCGGCAAGAAGGTGGGCAAAGTGATGGTCTTTCCTATGTGGAAAGAGGTAACCACTTTGAGAAGGAAAGAAGGTCGAGTTCGGAGGACAACCTGGTCCGGATGAACAGCAAGGAAAGGAGGGTTAGAAGAAAGAGCCTGAAGCTCAGTCACCCTGAGAACAGAGGTAATGGTAATCAGAAAAGCAGTTTTGACAGTCAAAAGTCTGAGAGGGCAATTATGTAACAGCTTGAAAGGAGCACACAAGGTACGTCAAAACCAGATTCAAGTCCCACTGGGGCATTACGAAAGGAATAGGAGGAAAGAGGCGAGTAATGCCCTTAAGAAGGAATATGCTACTTACCAGTATGCATCTGTTCTTGGCATGTAGAGCTGCAGAGCCACTCACTAAGGATAAGATCGCCATCTGGTGTTGGGCTCGGATGATTGCAGGTTGTTGTTGTTTTCGGAAGAAGTCTTTGGTCACGAGATAGGAGACTCCTCCTCTGGACAACAGTGCGCATGGGCATCCACTCCATCCTCAGATTGTTTTTCGCCATGATGGGAAATGGAGTGTATAAGAAGTAAAGAGAAAGGATGCCCATGTGTAGTGTCTAATTAAGACAATGCTGGAACAGATACAGGTCCCGGGGAGGCAAGTGGGCGTGTGTGGCTCTACATGCCAAGAACTGATGCATACTGGTAAGTAGCATATTCCGTTCGAGGCATATGAGCTGCAGATCACACACTAAGGATAGACTATATAGCAGTGTCTCCCTTAGTGGTGGTCACCTGTATCCGTTGCAGCAGTTTGGAATAGAGTTTTTAGGACAGCTTGGCCTACTGAAGCTTGTTGTTTGGATTGCACATCGACACAGTAGTGCTTAGTGAACGTGTGTGTAGTAGACCATGTGGCTGCTTTGCAAATGTCTAAGGGGATGTTCCCTAAGAATGCCATAGAAGCCCCTATTTTACGCGTGGAGTGCGCCCTAGGGGGAACTGTAAGAGTACATTTAGCTTTCTGGTAACATATTTGGATGCATTTAACTATCCACCTGGCGATACCCGATTTGGAAATAGGGTTGCCTTTATGTGGTGGAGCGAAAGCAACAAACAGTTGCTTGGCTTTTCGAAAAGGTTTGGTTCTGTCGATGTAATAAAGCAAGGCTCTTTTAACATCTAAGGTATGAAGTGCCCTCTCAGCTACTGAGTCTGGATTAGGGAAGAAGACTGGCAGTTCGACTGACTGGTTTAGATGGAAAGGGGAGATGACTTTAGGGAGGAATTTAGGATTTGTCCTAAGAACCACTTTGTTACGATGTAGTTGTAGGAAGGGTTCTTCAAGAGTTAAGGCTTGTATTTCACTTACTCTTCGCAGGGATGGGATTGCGACAAGGAAAGCCACTTTCCATGTTAGGAACTGCAGTTCGCATTTGTGCATTGGTTCAAATGGGGGACCCATGAACCTTGTTAGAACAATATTAAGGTTCCACACTGGGGAAGGTGGTAACCTTGGAGGAATAATTCTTTTAAGACCCTCCATAAATGCTTTAATGGCTGGTACCTTAAAGAGGGACAGGTGTTGCCTATTTTGCAAGTAGGCTGCTAATGCCGCTAGGTGTAGACGTATAGAGGAATACGCTAAATTGCATCTTTGCAAGTGTAGTAAATAACAAATGATGTTTTGGATGGAAGCACCCAGTGGTTGGATGTCATTGTTAGTGCAGTAAATGGCAAATCTTTTCCATTTTGCAGCATAGCATGCCCTAGTAGTAGGTCTTCTGGCTTCTTTTATGATATTCATACAGTCTGGAGGAAGGTTAAGGTACCCGAACTCTAAGACTTCAGGAGCCATATTGCCAAGTTCAGTGTTTGAGGATCTGGGTGTCTGATTTCTCCATGGTTGTGGGTTAATAGATCCAGGGAGAGATGTAGTTTTTGATGTGGAACTAGCGATAGTTCCAGAAGTGTGGTGAACCAGGGTTGACGTGCCCAAGTGGGAGCTACTAGGATGAGTGTTAGCGACTGTTTCAGTTTGCGTACCACAAATGGAATGAGTGGGAGAGGCGGAAAAGCGTACGCAAATCTGCCCGACCAGTTCATCCATATTGCATTGCCCTTTGACCGTGGGTGCGGGAACCTGGCGGCGAAGGTTGGGCATTTTGCGTTTTCTTGTGAGGCGAACAGGTCTATGTCTGTTTGTCCCCACTTTTGGAAGAATGGGAGTAGGACTTTGGGGTGTAATTCCCATTTGCGTATTTGCTGTGTGTGGCGACTTAGGAGGTCGACCACCTGGTTCTGAACCCCTGGGAGGTGTTCTGCTAGCAGGTAGATGTTTTGGGGAATTGCCCATCTCCAGATTTGTTGTGCAAGTTGGGACAGTTGTAGAGAATGTGTCCCCCCCTGCTTCTGTATGTAATACATTGTGGTCATGTTGTCCGTGCGGATGAGGATATTTCTGTTTTTTAGATGCACTTGGAAGGATTTCAGCGCTAGGAACACCGCCAGAAGTTCTAGGTGATTGATGTGGAGCTGTTTTTGTTGAGTGGTCCACCTGCCCTGAGTGGTGTGTTGAAGGAGGTGGGCTCCCCACCCTGTGAGAGATGCGTCGGTGGTCAGCACAACTTGTGGAAGAGGATCTAAGAACAGGTTGATGATGTTCCACCACTTCAGTGAACGAAGTGAGCGGCTGTCCACCAACACCAGATCGATAAGTTGTCCGTGGGCCTGCTTCCACTGTTGTGCTAGACATTCCTGTAAGGGGCGCATTTGAAGGCGTGCGTGGGGTACTATGGAGATGCATGACGCCATCATGACTAAGAGTTGCATGAACACTCTCGCTGGAAGAGTGTTGTGTTTGAAATTTTTTGATGAGATTTTGTAGGTTGGCTATCCTGGCTGTGCTGGGATAAGCTATGGCCTTGGATGTATCTATGGTGGCTCCCAGGTATTCATGTACGTGGGAGGGCTGTAGTTGAGATTTTAGTTGATGGTAAATCCCAAGTTGTGTAGGGTTTGAATAGTGCGGTGAGTGTGGAGAACGCATTTGTCGAGAGTATTGGCTTTTATGAGCCAATCGTCCAGATAGGGGAAGACATGGATTTGTTGTCTCCGGAGAAATGCTGCCACAACTGCTAAGCATTTGGTGAATACCCTGGGTGCGGTTGTTACTCCAAATGGGACAACTGTAAACTGATAGTGCTGACCGTCTACGACTAATCGTAGATACTTCCTGTGAGCAGGATGCATAGGGATGTGAAAATATGCATCCTTGAGGTCTAATGTGACAAGGAAGTCGCCTTGTTGAAGTAATGGAAGGACCTGTTAGAGAGTGATCATGTGGAAATGATCCGACTGTATGTACTGGTTTAGTAGTCTGAGGTCTAGTATGGGTCTGAAGGTCTTGTCCTTCTTGGGAATGAGGAAGTATAGAGAATATACTCCGGTGCCCTGATGTTGTAGTGGAACAGGTTCTATTGCGTGATTTTGGAGCAAAGACTGAATTTCCTGTTTGAGGAGCGTGAGGTGGTGAGAAGTCATGGGACAGTGCTTGGGTGGTATGTTTGGGGGGGGTGTTTATGAGTTCGAGGCAGTAGCCAGACTGGATAATTTGTCTTACCCACCTGTCTGTTGTGATGGAATTCCAGACAGGTAGGAACTGTTGAAGTCTTCCCCCGACCGGAGTGGAATGGTCTGGGGGGAGTGGTGGTAAGTCACTGTTTAGTGGCTGGAGAGGTGCGGGTGTTGTTGCCCCGTCCTCGGCCTTTAGTATTGTTTCCCTGATAACCTCCTCTAAAATATCCTCTGTTAGGGGATGTTTGACCTGATGTTTTGAAGGTGAAAGAGGTGCCTGTTCCCACATTTTTGGAAGCCCCTCTATAAAAGGAGCGACGAACGGAGTCTCTGGGTTGAGTAGACTGCAATGCTGCCATCGATTTGGCAGTCTCATTATCTTTCTTCATTTTTTCCAATGCAGTGTCTACTGCGGGTCCGAATAGTTTCTCCTGATTAAAGGGTTGAGCAAGAATGGTCGTTTGTACTTCCGGCTTAAAGCCGGAAATGCGTAGCCATGCGTGGCGTCTAAGCAATACGCTTGTGTTGACTGCCCTAGAGGCGGTGTCCGCTGCGTCTAATGCACATTTGATGGAGGCATTTGATATTAGTTTACCCTCTTGGATGAGGTCATTGGCCTGTGATTTGTATTGATCAGGCAGGTGCTGCAAAAGGTCCTCTAGTTGATCATAATGAGCCCTATCATAGCAAGCCAATAGGGCTTGTGTATTGGCAATACGCCAGTGGTTAGCAGCTTGTGCGGCAACCCTTTTGCCGGAAGCCTCCAAGAGTTTAGACTTAGTCTGGGGGCGGCGTGTCTCCGGTTGTTTGGGAGTTCGCCCGTTTTCTGGCATTTGACACGACTAGAGAGTCTAAGGGGAGTTGCGTTTTGATGTACGCAGGATCCTGTGGTGCCGGTCTGTATTTTTTTTTGATCTGGGGGTTGAGAACCCTGGCCCTAACAGGGTCTTTAAAAACCTCAGTGGCGTGCTTTATCACTCCCTTAATCATGGGTAGAATGTGAACGGTCTTTTGTGACTGCTCAAAGGTGTCGTGGAGAAAATCTTCCTCAGGTGTGTAGGTGTGCATGGTGACGCCATGAAACAGTGCCGCCCTGTTTATAAGCTGACCAAACCCTAAATGGTCATCAGGAGGGGAGGGTTTTGAGGGGTATGGAGTGGGATCAGACATATCAGGCATAGGGTAAGTCCAGTCATCTACTGGTGCTGTGTCCGGGAGTGTAAAGGGATCAGTAGGATCAGTGGGATCATTAAAGAAATCCGTGTCTCCCCCTCCCCCTAAATCATGATCATCCTGTGGAGGTGGTGTGTGAGAAGGAGATGGTAGAGGTGAAGGCGGTGGGGGGGGGGGGGGGATGGGATAGGATAGGAGGTAATGTAGGGGAGGGAGGACGTATGGGTAGGTGGCACAGTCCTTCTTTGGAGGAGATGGAGGAGGTGTTGTGTCCAGCTTCCTTTTCTTGTACGGCACCGCGGTGACATGTCCAGTTTTAGGATTTATGTAAATCCGTTTTTGCTTTGGATCTGGTCGAAAAAGTTCCTCAGTGTCCGAAGGTGGCTTTGGCGCCGACTTTTTTGGTTCCGATCTGGATTTTGTGAGATCGGCGGGTTCTTTGTGGACTTTTTTGTGGCACAGAGGATGTTTTTGGTGCCGAAGAACTTTTCGGTTCCGGTGGATTTTTCGGTGCCGAAGGACCTTTCGGTGCCGGTGGAGACCTCGGCGCCGAAGAACGTTTCGGAGCCGATGGAGATTTCGGCCTCGGAACCTGCTTCGGTGCAGAGGGTATTGTAGGCATAATTTGAGGTTTGCTCGAGCCCGAGCCACCTGCAGGCTGAGTTTTCTTCGGAGGGCAGGGCTTCTGAAGATGATTTTGGATTGCGACTGGGCCCAGCTGGCAGTGCCTTTTTTGGTGGGGTTGGGGTAGGGGAGCTGGTACTCATAGGCTGCCCCGGATCAGAATCGTCGGCCTCGGACACGATCTGGAGTTCTTCGGAGTCGTCGTCAGGGACATCCTGTGCAAAGATGTCTGCTGGTTCCGGAACCGGTTTGGCCATGATATGACGTTGAGCTTTTCGGTCTCGGATAGTTTTCTTCGAACGGAATGCGGCGCAGGCTGGACAGCTGGATTTGTTGTGGTCTGGTGAGAGGCACAAATTACAGACCTCGTGGTGATCACTATGAGGAAACTTTGCTCCACATTGGGGGCATTTTTTAAAGGGTGTCCTTTCCATCAGCCGCGTCCGGATCCGGTCCGATGGGATATAGACGTGTAGTTATAAATTTTGAGAGTTGTTTTTGATTGCTAAAAGTTTTCTGCTGGAGCGGAAAAAAACAATCTGAGGATGGAGTGGATGCCCATGCGCACTGTTGTCCAGAGGAGTCGTCACCTATCTCGTGACCAAAGACTTATTCCGAAGACAACAACAACCTGCAATCATCCGAGCCCAACACCAGATGGCGATCTTATCCTTAGTGTGTGATCTGCAGCTCATATGCCTCGAACATCTCTTTACAATAGGGGACTAAAAAAGAGACGGCTGATCAAGACTAAGAAAGGCCAAAAGATAGCCTTTAAGGGTGTCCAGAGCAGAGCCCTGTTGGGCCAAAGAAAGAATGAAGAGGAGAACTTCTGAAAGGGAGGTAGAAAGGTGATCTACAGCCTTTGCTGTGCACCATGCCACAAATTTGATTAATCTACAGGTGTATACCATTTTAGTGGAGGGACGCTTGGCTGCCAAGATTACATGAAGGTCGAAAGCTGTCAACTGTCGCCGCTCAATCTCCACACAAGGAGGCTGAGGCTGGACACGTTTGGGTGGAGGACCGTCCCCCTGCTGTTGCAACAGAAGATCCTCCCGAAGAGGCAGTCTGATCCGAGGATCGATGGCCATGTTCAAGAGCTCAGGGTACCAGACTCTTCGTGCCCAATCCGGAGCCACAAGAATGACTTGGGCCCTGTCACACTTGATCTTTTTCAGCACTCTGGGCAGAAGTGGTATAGACAGAAAAGCATATAGAAGACCGCCATTACACTCGCAACGAAAAGCATCGCCGAGCAAGCACCGCCTTGGAAATTCCAACACGCAGATCTGCTGACATTGCGCGTTCTCTTCGGGCGAACAGATCTAACCAAGGCTCTCCCCACTGCTGAAAGCGACCTTGCACCACCTCCGAGTGAAGATGCCATTCGAGATCCATCATGCACAGGCGGCTGAGTTCGTCCGCCCTGGCATTCAGTGAACCTACCAGGTGTTGAAGCACCAGGTACATGCCCTGATGTTCCAGCCATGTCCAGAGGCGAAGGGTCTCTTGACATTAGGGTCCACGACCCCACCCCGCCCTGTTTATGGCAGTACCACATGGCGGTGATGGTGTCCGTGAACACCTGCACTTCTCTTCCCTTGACAGAAGGAATGCTTTCAGTTTAAGACCAATAGCCCAGAGCTCCAGAAGGTTGATGTGGAGCCCGGACTCCGCCGGAGACTAGAGGCCTCAGATCTCCTACTCTCCCATTGGCCGCCTCATCCCAGAAGGGACAGATCCGTCACCACTGTGAAGTCTGGTTGGGGGAAGGGAGAGGGATCTGCCGTTAACCAATCCTGGTTCATTAGCCATCACTGCAATTGGTGTGCAGTGCCCTCCGAGATCTGGACGACATCGGAAAGATTCCCCTGATGCTGTGCCCATTTTACTTCAGGTCCCACTGCAGAGCCCGCATGTGCCACCTGGCATGGTCTAGCAGCAGGATGCAGGAGGCCATGACGCCCAGCAGCCTAAAGGTCAATCTCACCGAAATCCTGGATAGAGGTTGAAACTTCGGTATCATAGCCCGAATATCCTGGACTCGCTGCTTGGGAAGATAAGCCCGAAACTGCACTGTTTCCAGAACTGCTCTGATGAAAAACAGCTTCTGAGAGAGAATCAAGTGAGACTTCGGCACTTTTATAGAGAACCCCAACGAATGCAGGAGGTCCACCTTAGTCTGGAGGTGGGAGACAACAGCCTGGGGTGAGCTCGCCTTCAACAACCAGTTGTAGAGAAAGGGGAAGGCTGGAACCCCTGATCTGCGCAGGTGAGCTGCGACCACCGCCATCACTTTTTTGAACACCCGAGGGGCGCTGGTAAGGGAAGCATGCTAAACTGAAAATGTGCATGGCCTACCGTGAACCGTATGTAATCCCGGTGGGCAGGTGAAAATAGGCGTCATGAACATCCAACGCTACCATCCAGTCTCCAGGGTTGAAGGCAGGCAGGACCTGAGCTAATGTCAACATTTTGAACTTCTCCTTCCAGAGGAACCACGACCTACTTCTGGAATAGGGACTTGCTCGATGGCTCCCCTGACCAAGAGAGCCACAACTTCCTGACTGAGTATGGCCAAGTGATCCTCCGACATGCGATGGGAGTGTCGGTGACATGGAGGAAGAGATAGTCTTGAAGGGGAGGGAGTAGCCCCTTCGGAATATCTGCAAAACCCCAACCATCCGACGTGGTGATGTGCCAGTGGGGGAGGTGATGGCGGATCCTGCAGTCCACTGGCGGCCCTGAAAGGTCGGACTAGGAAGGTTTAGAGGCTGCTGCAGAGGGGGCACTGGTGGACTGGCCGTCCTGCTGGCCCCCAGGCCCACGGCGTTGGGTCCCCAGCAGCGCAGAGGCTGGGTAACTTGTGCCGGCCTGTGGCCCTGGGCGGAACGTGGTGGGGCACCCCTTCCATAGCCACGAAAGGGGCCATAGACAGACTGTGCAGGACAACAGGTGGTAGCGAGGGCAAAGGATCTGGCCGTAGCCCTAGAAGCCCTCGAGCGAGCTGTCTGCCTTGTCGCCAAACAGGCGACGGCCATCTAAGGGCATGTGCTAAAGAGCTGATTGGATATCCCCAGAAAAGCCAGTGGATCTCAGCCAGGCACAGCGTCTTAGAGCTACGGACGTAGAAATTGCTCTATCCAGGGAGTTGGCGGTGTACAGCCCACAGTGGATGGTGAACTTTACCACATCTCTCCCTTCTGCAACCACACGGGAGAGTTACCCAGCCCTCCTCCGGGCACTACGGCAGCACCCGCGCAACCGCATCCACAAAAATGACTAGGGTACCCCCCTCTCTGCATCTGCGCTGGCTGGTGCGGAAAAAGAAAACTGACGTCAGCGCGCAGGGGCAGCGTCAAAGTAGACACCGCAACGTCATTCCAGAAAACACGATGCTAACGACGGACCCGGAGTCGACCGACCCCACCTACAGACGCGCAGGGGTACTGCTAAAGAAAAAAACCTCTGGATCCAGTCTGTCGCCTGGGGGTAATTCTAAGGTAAGGAATCTATAACTAATAGTGTCTTTCAGATACTGCGTTTTCAGAACTGTGGTAAAAAGATTTAGCCAGGGTTCCCATCACTGCTTGAAGACACCCTGCACCACCAAGGGATGTAGATGCCACTCGTGATCCGCTATAAGACATTTGTAAGTTTGTCCACTCTGTCATTCACATACTGTGCGCCAGCTCTTTGGCAAATAGAAATATATCCTGATGCTCATGCCACCTTTAGAGACGTAAAGCCTCTTAGCACAGGACCCAACACTACCCTGCTTGTTCCAAATAGCAGTACTATTCTCCATGGGAAGCTGCACCAGCATCCCCATGATGGTTGGCAGAAAAGCGTTCATGGCCAGACATAGTTTGTAGCTCCAACAGGCTGATATGGAGCCAGACCTCCAGTAGAAAAAAGATGCCTCTGAACTCCACCTCTTCCAGATGGTATACCAACTCAACAGCAAAACGCCCATCCCTACCACCAGTTTTGGGTGGGAAAGGGAAAATGGCAAACGTCAGGACAGACTGACTGACTGATCAGCCACCACTACAGATCCTGGATCGTCTTCTCAGAGACATTGAGGATGTCAGAAACACAGCCTTGATGCTGCACCAACAGGGATTTCATGTTCCACTGCAAGGCTTGTGTGTTTTAACTGGCATATTTGACAAAGACTATTCACAAGGCCAAGAAGTCCCAGAACCATCTTCATCTGGGTCCAGGATCAAGCCGGAATCATCGGGTACTGAGCTCGAATATACTGAACTTGTTGCTAGATGGGAGAGAGTAGGGGGTGGGGGGGTTGACTGGACGAATTTAGTGTTTATACTGACCTTGTTTGATATTTGCCTGCAATAGATGCACGGCTGTGTGACGGTACTAAAATAATATTTCTGTATGGTTTGCATTTCTGTTTCAAATGTAACCTATATACACAGATGCTTAGGTTACTCCGTTCCCTGCTGAGTTGATTATGTACAGATTCTATCGGAAATCACACATGGGGCATTGTAAAATCAATAAAGTATGTTTTTAAAAAATTCCTGAACTTGTTGCAGAGAAAAATCCTAGCTTTCAGGACCAGCCCATAAAATGGAAGCCTTTATTTAATTTATAGTAAATTCCAATGATGTTTGGATTTCCACCGTGGCCGGTAGGTAGCAGACAAATGACTGCCGCAAACTAGCTTTCAACAGCCAGTCGTCAAGGTACGAGATTACAAGAGCTCCCGACCTCTGTAGATGGGCAGCAACCACTTATTTTCACTAAAACCCAAGGGACACAGATGAGGCTCAATGCAAGTGCTGTAAACGGAGGAATGCTTCTGGTCCACCTTGCACAGCATGGAAACATCTGTGGATCTGCCATGCAGGCGTATGTAAATACACGTTCTGCAAGACCAAGGACACCATCCAGTCGCCAGGGTCCAGAGCAGAAAGGATTTCAGCCAATATGAGCACTTTTAACTTTCATGGATTGCTGGTCCATCTTTGCACTGACGGCCCGGTCTTTTTTGGGATTAATAAACCGAAGGTAACAACAACCCTGGTCTCTCTCAGAGGCTGGTACCATCATTATGGCACCCATAAAAAGCAACGTGGGGGCTCTTACAGACCGTTTACTCCATCACTTCTGCCATGGTGTGGAGCCCACGTAGAGCCCTTCACCAGCACCTAATAGTGCAAAGAAGAATAACTAATAAAAAATTATATCGCTCTCCAGATCAAGTCAGCCACGTAAAGGCTATTCGAAGGCGAGGAATCTGCGGTTAGGCAGGAAACCCACTGTTATGAATACTATGTATTGTCTGTTCGGAGCATTACCCTGCTTAAGTTACATGTGCTAGTTAAATAAACGTAATGCTGAATAATGATTCACATTATGTTCTGCAATATGATAATCAAGCTTACATTGATAAATCAGCCGCATTTAATCTAAAATGCTGAAGGCTTCATTTAACATTAGCTAGTTATTGATGTCTCATAGGTTTTATAAAGGTTGACAATTACGTGTCTCTTGTTTTATGTTGTTATTCAAAAGCACAAAGTCCTATAGAACGAAAATAATTGAAAGGGCATTAGGCTACATCCTGTTAATTGTTTCTACTAAGAGTTTTTAACAATGAAATTTTGTTCTAAAGGTTGAGCACAGAAAATAAAAGAGGAGTTTTCACTCCAGGCAACACTGGGATAGGTTGTATAGAAACATGTGGCTAGTTTTTATTGAAGGCTACCAGGAAGAGAAGGACTTAACCTTTGCTAGCCTACTCATTAGCACAGCCAGCCTCATAAGACGAAGCTAGTGGAATTTGTTTTTTTTATTGAACACAGAACTCCATAGTTGTAACAAGTATGCTGGTGAGTACCATCTATAACTCGAAATAGGTTTTATTTTCTACGGTGCTAGAATTAGATTACATTTTAGGAGTACCAGAAAGAGGGTAGGATTGCTATAGATTAACAAAAGCAATCATGTTGGAGTGTTACCAATTATTCACGCTTTTGGAAATCATTGCTGCTGACATTATTTGCCTTCATTGTTATTACAATTCATATAGTCTGCACCAGAATAGGATTTAGATTTTAAAATATATCCTTTGTACTCTGTTCAAAAACACTTTTTTCCAAATGCAATATAGATGGGAGAAATTAGACAACTATAAAGAGAAAACGGCTGAACAGAATTACACTTAATTTGACAAAAAGCAACATTGGTCCAGAAAGCATGTTTCGGTGTAAATCAATTCAGCCGTTTTAGAAAATTAAGCTTTAAAAAAAATTATATCTGTTGCAGAGGGAATCCTGCAGGAAAAAAACAAAAAAAAAAAAACCAACAATTCCGATTGATCCATTCTGCAGGACCGGGATATGTGATTGGTGATGCAACATGAAGAAAGATTTTTCTACCGCCATTACAAAACACAAGGACACAGTCTCAGAGTCCTGGAAAATAAAATTAAAATGGGAATAAGGGGTCAAATGAAAATGGGAAAAAGGGGTCAGCGTAGGGACACCCTGCCCCCAGGCCATGTGGAGGGGGCCCCTTCCCAGGACACAGAATTGTCAAATATGGGTCATCCCGCAGGTGCTAGTGCGACCCCTGTGTGGCCCCCAAAAGGCTCCTTCTGTACTAAAAAAATAATGCAAACAAAATTAAATATGGAGGGAGTGGACCGATGGCCAGTCATGGGGGCATGACTAGTCATGGGGGCATAGCAGTCAGCTGGGGAATTGACCGCAGGGCCTCGCATTTGGCCGTAGATTTATTGTACTAAGAGATTGCTTTTTTCAGTGAATTTGTTTATTTTCTATTTTGAATTAAAGTAAAGGTAAAGTAAAGTTATACTTGGGTCTTCTAACAAACCAAAAACACCTTGAAATTCACCAGTTATATGATAACAGACACAAATATAACTTACACACACAAAAATAACATTTGTATCAACTAGCAATGTGGACTCTGTTCCTCCGATTGAGTTTAAAACAATTTCTCCTTTTGGATACACTCAATATTTAATAATACATACTCGTACCATCACAATATACTCCACATATACCACTCACTAATGGTTTGAGCACTTATGAACCACCACCAAATGTTCTCACAGTTATTTTACTATTGACAATTAAAAAAATATATATTTCTTGAAGGACTTTCCTTCTACACAAATTTACACAATCAAGTAGAAGATAAAAATAAAAACACAATATCTAAAAAGCGGAGAAATATACTTCTCCGCTTTTTAAATATTGTGTTTTTATCTTATACTTGATTGTGTAAATTTGTGTAGAAGGAAAGTCCTTCAAGAAGGAATATGCTACTTACCAGTATGCATCTGCTCTTGGCATGTAGAGGTGCAGATCTACACACTTTTGCATAGATCGCCATCTGGTGTTGGGCCCGGATGTTTGCAGTTGGTTTTTCCTCTTGGAAAGTCTTTAGGAGTCACGAGGTCGGTGACTCCTCCTTTGGTTCGTATTGCGCATGGGCTTCGGCTCCATCCTCAGATTGTTTTTCGCCAGCAGGGAAAGATGGAGCGTAGTAATAATAGTGAAGAAACCCATGTGTGTTGTATCTAAATAAGGTAGACTGGAACGGATACAGGTAGCCGTCGAGGTGGGTGGGCGTGTGTAGATCTGCAGCTCTACATGCCAAGAACAGATGCATACCGGTAAGTAGCATATTCCGTTCGAGGCATATGAGCTGCAGATTGCACACTTTTGCATAGACTATATAGCAGTACCCAACCCTAGCGGCGACCACCGGTATCCGTTGCAGTGGTTTGGAAAAGTGTTTTTAGTACAGCCTGGCCCACAGTAGCTTGTTGCTTGGTTTGCACATCTACACAGGAACCTCCGATTTTTTAGTCGGCGCCGAGGTGGACTTCGGCGCGGGAGTCTCGGTGCCGAGGGCCTTGTGTGGTTTGGTCGGCACCGAAAGGCCTGGTTTCGACCCAGAGGGCTTTGGTAAAGAGCTCGGTGTCGAGGTAGAGGCCGACTTCTTTTTCGGTGCCGAAGTGTGTTTTTAGGCACCGCTGGCAGACTGGCTCGAGCCCGAGCCGCCGGAAGGCTTATGTGGCTTCTTCACCGGGCCTGAAGGTGGGGTGCTTGAAGCAGTGTCTTTGGTCTTGCCTAGGCCCGAAGGCGTGACCGGAGCCTTTTTGGGTGTCGGCGTGGGTGTGGGAGGGGGTATGGTACTCACGACCCTCTGCACCGGGGTGATGTCCTCCACATCCGAGTCGTCTGCTTCGGAAGCACTGACGAGGTCTTCTTCTTCGGTGTGCTGCTGTGATGGAGCTTCGGCGTCGTCCCTGAAGATGTCGACTGGAGCGGAGGTCGAGGCGTGCGCCATGTTGCGTCTGGCCCTTCGATCTCGTATAGTCTATCGATCTAAAAGACTTGCAGGCGGGACAGTCTCGAGCCTCGTGTTCAGGGGAGAGGCAGAGGTTGCACACCTCATGAAGATCGGTGTGGGGGAATTTGGACCCACATCGAGGAAACTTCTTGTATGGAGTTCTTTCCATCAGCCGAGACCGGAGCTGGAATAGGCCCGAAGGCCGCCGTCGACGACTGGAATCGAAGAAGTGTCAAAGAAGGTGATTGAGGAGATCTGGATCTGAAGAATACCGATGAGCGAGGATTTTGCGTCGATCGTTGAACTTGAAAAGTTCGGAAGCGGAGCGCGAAGTATTACATCCGAGCCCGATGGCGGAAAAAAAACAATCTGAGGATGGAGCTGAAGCCCATGCGCAATACGAACCAAAGGAGGAGTGTTGGACCTAAGATCCGGGGGTAGCTTGGCATAAGGGGGAAGGCCTATACTCGTTCGCGTGTCGTGCTTGCACCACACTCATCTCGCACTCCAGCGCACCACCACCAAAAATGACGCTACACCAGGAAACTGAGAAAGCTGGAAAACCTTTATCTTCCCTTATTTCTTGTTTTTTCTTTTCTTTTCTCTTCAGGACCAATCAATTATTACACCACTCACAGTAGTGGATTAGTACTTTGAATAGAGACAGTCGCATTAGTGCCGCACATAACCATGACCTAGCATACTGAATTGAGTGAAGAACTACACAGTCGCATATGATACCGACATTACCTGGTAAAGGTCAATAAATAATAGGCCGCACTTAGCATTGCACTACTTTAAATAGGGTCAATAAATAATAGGCAACACATAGCATGAACATTGCACTGTCAAGATAAGCATTAATTACAAGGCCGCACTTAGCATTGCACTACTTTAAATAGGGTCAATAAATAATATGCAACACATAGCATGAACATTGCACTGTCAAGATAAGCATTAATTACAAGGCCGCACTTAGCATTGCACTACTTTAAATAGGGTCAATAAATAATATGCAACACATAGCATGAACATTGCTTGCGCTGAAAACCAGGCCCTATCAACCTAGCGCTGCCCACAACACTAAAAACTGCTTCAAAGTATGACAGGTGGACACAGCGCCATCCTTAGCAGATCACTAGCGCTTCTGGATCCTAATTCCTACCCTCACGCTACACCTGGTAACTCAATAGCGCTTCCTACTCTGGTCGCTTGACATAGCGCTTTACATGAGGCCCCTCAACCAGGGCGGAGGAATATAACGCTTTGAAACTGGCGCTTTGAAGGGGTTGGGGCCAAAGGTCCTGGACCAGCAGTCCGAGTTTTATCCTGACGCTTTAGGAGTCCTGCAGGGGCAGAGGGCATGGACCAGTCTACTCCTTCGTCGGGAGTCGTGTGGGCACACCCGGCTTACGAAGCACTTCCCCGGGGGAGGGGCGAGTCCTGGGCCTCTCTCCGGCCTTCCGCCCGCCTCCCCCAGGGGTTACCTGATTCTTGGACCCTCGCGGGTTTGAAAGTGCACACTTTGGCTCCCTCCCGGCGATGTCCGGGTCGAAGGGGGAAGGCGCGGGGCTCCCGGACGGGCCAGACGTGGCCGGGGAGCTCCGCTGGATTCCAGGCTTTCCTTACAGGTGCCGAGGCCCGCGCCCGCAGCCACTCACGACACTCCGGCGGGGGCGCGGCCCAACCAACCAATGGTACTACGGCGGGGGCGGCGTTTGGCAGCCCGCCCCCGTCAGGTGATGCGAGTATTAGGCTTCGGCCTAACGCGGCCCACAGGAAGCCTCGGTGACGCCTCTCTCTCTCTCTCTCTCTCTCTCTCTCTCTCTCTCTCTCTCTCTCTCAGAGGGCCGCGCCTCCAGACAGTGGGACAGCGATTCTCTTCAGGGAAGCCTCGATCTACAGCGCAGGGGCAAACCATCTACGCAGCCAGCACTCCTGGGGCTGCGGCGCTGATCACTTTCCCACCTCAGAACAGCGGTCAGTCTGAGGGTTTGGGCATTCAAGGGTTCCGGGGAATCACAGTGGCAGGGGGCAATGGATCGGTGAAGGGAGCTCTTTATCTTTGTGTCTCTCAGGGGTCCTGGCTAGGCGATTTGCCCTACTTGACGACTTGTTCCCTGAGGACAGAGGCTACCGGCCGGGTCAGGTCACCAGATAGAGGGCGGTGTCAATCAGGGGGAAAATAGCCGGCCCAAAGGACAGTCAATCTCTCCTCTTAGTGCACCCACCTCCCAACGCAAGTGCCTGCCTCCTGACTCCTCACCTCACGCCATCTCTCTAAAATCTAAAATGCCCGCCGCACCTCACCCCTATATATAGCCTGGGCCCTGACTAGCCAGAGGGACCCAAAAGGTTCTGGAATCCCTCATAACAGCCTATGGCCCAGGCTCGGAGGTGACAGTTTGGGCCACCATTTTGTAGGGGAGATGTCATTCACCCTCCATTTTAGAGGAGCAGCTTGCGCCTCATCCCCAATTAGTGAAGATGGGCACCCAAGGCCTCTACGTTACCACCAGAAAAAAATATAGTGGACAGGAAAAAGAAATGAGGAGAGGAAGGGACAAAAAGAAAAGAATTGAGGAGGGAACCACCGAAGGGCTGACAGGTCTAACACGCGTCTCCCCCAGCTGAAAGTGGGGAGAGCTACCCAATCCCTTGGGAGTCCTCTTCACTAAGGCGGAAATACCTGGATAGACCGTCAGCATTGGCGTGGTCCACTCCTGGCCGATGTTCCACCCTAAAGTTCATTCCCTGTAGGGAGATGGACCACCTCAATAGCTTGGGATTTTCGCCCCTCATCTGCATCAGCCACCTGAGGGGCCGGTGGT
The DNA here is from genome assembly GCF_964204655.1 of Triturus cristatus. Taxonomy (NCBI): domain Eukaryota; kingdom Metazoa; phylum Chordata; class Amphibia; order Caudata; family Salamandridae; genus Triturus; species Triturus cristatus. The sequence continues at coordinate 367,834,152 of NC_140581.1, read as the reverse complement.
CGGTCTGAACCAGGAAGTGCGAGCCAAACCGATTTGGCCGCAGCTTCTTCAGAGCCCATACCACCACAAAGGCCTCTCTCTCAATTGCACTCCACCTCTGTTCTCGGGGGAGTAGTCTCCTAGACAGGAATACCACCGGTTCATCTAGACACTCGTCATTGAGTTGCGACAGCACTGCCCCGATACCATGCTCCGACGCATCTGTTTGGACGATGAACTCCTTGGCGAAGTCAGGGGCCCTGAGAACAGGTGCCGCACACATGGCCTTTTTCAAGGTGTCAAAGGCTTGTTGACATCCCTCGGTCCAGATTACCCGTCGAGGGTGCTTTTTGGAAGTGAGCTCAGTCAAGGGGGCCACGATAGTACCGTATCCCTTGACGAAGCGTCGGTAGTAACCAGTGAGGCCCAAGAAGGCCTGGACCTCTGTCTGAGTCTTGGGGGGTTCCCAGGCCATGATGGTTTCAATCTTGGCCTGGAGGGGTTGCACCTTGCCCCGACCCACCAAGTGACCGAGGTACACTACCGACCCCTGCCCAATCTGGCACTTACTGGCTTTGATCGTCAGGCCTGCCTGCTGCAAAGCCTGAAGAACAGCCTGAAGGTGACACAAATGGTCCTCCCAGCTGCGACTGAGGACAGCGATGTCATCCAGGTACGTGTTGGACTTGGCCCTCCTGGCAGGTTCACCCCTGAACTTTGCTTTTTACTGGTGACTTGGTGTGGTGATTTTTGGTTTCTGCGCACTTTCCCTGTGTCCCAGAGGAAAGTGCGTGCGCATTCTGAGTGCATGTGGTGAGATAGGCCTGTCCTCCCATAGGAATGCATGGGGAATGTATGTGTCCCTAGTAGTTCCTGATGCGTGGGGTGTGCAGGCCCGAGTTTGGTATGTGCGGACTCGTGTGATTGAATGCTGCGCGGTGATGTGTGCGGCGTGCATGTACCTAGTGTGGAAGTGCCACTTCTAGAAGTGGGCACTTCGGTGTGCAGTGTAAAATGTGTGCCTGGTCGTGTGATTGGCTGGTCATGTCATGTAACAGGCTAGGGATTCCCCAGAGTCAGGATGAGTCACCCAGTGGTGAATGGGGAGATCAGCAGCTAGATGGGTGGGAGGAGTACACCTGGGTCCTGAATAGGGAAGGGTTTTCCCCACACAATGCTGGCTCCGCCCCCTGTAGTGCGACTGACGACCCTAGCCCTGCCAGTGAATAGAGTGAGGGGCTGAGCACATCAAGGGTGCTCCCCAACCAGCTGCGACTGGTTTTCCCCTGAACCCAGAACAAAGGGTTTTACTGTATAAAAATGGGGCTGTGTCCCCACAGAAACTGTTCACTTCCAGGATCCTGAGGGGGCGGCTGCTGCTGGAGGCCAGGAGGAACCGCCACTTTGGACTGCCTTCCTGCCTGGAGGGCCCAGTGAGCTGGCCCCTGGCCCAGCCTTGCCCCCTGCCCTCCTTCCTAAGGACTTTGCTGGACTTTTGTGTTTACTGGCACCCCTAAGCGCCTGGAAGCGCTTTCCCTTTACTTATAGCGCTAGGAGCGCTTTATGTGTGGCCAGCAGCGCGGAGCTGCAATTACTAGCGAGGGAACCCCGACGTAGGGATTACCTGCTATTTTGCCGCGCTTGCGGGTGCCCACCCCGCTGATTTAATTATTTAATTGGTGGGTGCCCACCCTGCATTGTGGTGTGCTTGCGGGTGCCCACCCCGCTTATTTGTGTTGTTACCACGGCGGGTGCCCACCCCGCCAAATATCCCTGGTTACGAGGAAGCCTACCCCTCTTATCGCCGAGATTTGGAAATCACCGCCGCGGCCGGGCTTGAAGGAAGTCAGGCAGGCCGGGGGCGGGACTACGGGACAACCGGAAGTAGACAGGCGGGAGCCTACCCCGCCTTCGCCGGTGCAGAGGAAGGGCCGCGTCGAAAGACCCCGGCGGGAGCTCACCCCGCACAGGGACGTGCTGCAGCAGAGGCCGGGAGCCTACCCAGACTGCCTGTGGCCCGGACGAGGAGAGAAAAAAAAAGTGCTACGCGCGCAGGGCTCCGGGTGGTCCGAGAGCCCTGCATACTGAGGAGACCGGCAGCGAGGAAGACGCCGTGGGAGTCCCAGGTAAGCGGGACTCCGTGTGAGAGTTGTCTCTGCTCCCTGTCCCCCACCATGGCGCCGCAGTTGCGGGCTGCTCCGACATGGGGGGGTGGGGGGGGGGGGGCTGGGAGGAACACTGAAGAGAGCACTCATCCGCGCCGAGCTAGTAGCGCTCCGCCAGACAGGGGCAGTTGTCTTGCTAAGCAGAGCGGCCCCGGAAGGCAGCGGGCCGCTCCAACGTGGGCCCCCGCTCTTGGTTTCAGAGCCTGAAGGCTCCAAGAAGGCACATTGCTTGAGGCCATGAGGCTCCCACGACGGGGCAATTCACTGGCTTAGAGTCCCCCGACCAGGACTCCATCGTTGGGGGCAGATTTGTTTTAGAGCGCTCGTGCGCTCCAACGGGGGCATAATTTGTCTAGAGTCCAGAGGGACTCCCAAGGGGCCATGTTTGTTCTAGAGCCTAGAAGGCTCCCACGACGGGCACATTGTTTGTTTAGAGCCCACGAGGCTCCCACGCTGCTTTGGGGGCATCCTTCTTTCAGAGCCTAGAAGGCTTCCAGGGCGGACAGACTCGTGTTCAAGGCACAGTGGTGCCCATGCTCATTTTCCCAGCTGCCCAGCACTTAGTGGGCAGCTGCAACGTGTAGGTTGTGCCTTGTGCGCCTGGTTTGCGCAGCCTGCGCAGGCGCGCCCCGACTCTGCTGGACACAGGGTGTCCTAGCCCCAACAAGGCCAGTTGGCCTAGGGACTGCCACAAGTGGTGGCTGATGAGTTTTGCGCTATTGTTCCTAAACTGCACCTCTGAATGTATTTTTATGCGTCATGTGCCTTGTTTTACACCGCTGAATGTTTTTATGCATCATGTGTTTTCCTTCCCTACACCTCTGAATGTTATGCATCATGTGTTTATGTGCTTAGACCCCTACAGGTATTGTGATACTTAGGTGGTTGTTTTCTCCCTAGCACAGGTGGTGCTAGTGAGGTCCTGATTCCCTGCGCAATATTTTCCTAAAGTGGTTAGGGTTGCGTAGGTGGTACTTACCTGATGCTAGTGTGATGACGCTGAGGTCATTATTGCGCCAGTAGCTACTGGTTGGGTGCTACATGTTCTATTTTAGTGCTACAGTGATTGTAAGTGCTATGGTCTAAAGTATTGTTCCTAAGTTCTAAAAGTGCTAATTCCGGACAGTGGTCCATGTGGCCCTGTCCCCTGTACATATAATCCCTTGTAAACTCTGCCCGTTGGCACATTGTAAAGTGTGTGTTTTTATCTAATGTGTTGTGTATAATACAAAGGCTATTTTTATAGAATACCTTGTGTGGAGTTTCCTTTGTGGTGGGCCTTGGATGTTGTTGCTGGGTGCGCGCGCAAACGCTTTACACATCGCCTCAGGGATAAGCCTGTCTGCTCGTGCCAAGCTACCAAGGGGGTGAGCAGGGGTTATCTTTGGCGTGTAACTTCCTTGCCCTGACTAGAGTGGTGATTTCTTTGAGTTTGATGGTGACTTTTACCATCAAGTCCAGGGAGTAAGCATGGGGGCAGCCTGTGCGCCCAGTGTCGCCTGTCTATATATGGGACACTTTGAAGAGCGTAATATCTATAACGAGGTTGCCCCCTTCTATGAAAATGTTCGTCACTGGTCACGCTTCATAGACGACATTTTTTTCGTCTGGAGCGGTGACCGAGAATCTCTTAATGAATTCATTTCCTGGATCAACCTAGCCGATTCAAATCTTCATTTCACGGCACAAAGCAGCACTGAAAAACTGGAATTTTTGGATGTCTATGTCAAACATGAGAACAACCAACTTCAGGTATCACTCTTTACCAAACCCACCTCCAGGAATACTCTGCTCCACTTTGAAAGCTTCCATCCTAATAGTCAAAAATCAAGCATTCCATTCAGTCAGTTCTTACGGTTGCGCAGGAACTGTTCATCAATTAAAGATTATCTATTGCACGCAGAGTCAATGAAACAAAAATTCCTGTTACGAGGATACCCTAACAGGCTTGTTAGGGATGCCCTCAAAAGAGCTAGATATTTCAATCGGGATACTTTGTTTACACCCAAGGAGGAAGAAAACAAGACGGAAAAATTGGTTTGTGTCATTAAACACTCATCCATAAACCATAAAATACGTCAAATCGTCAATTCGCAGTGGTACCTCCTAAATCTGGACAATGAAGCAGAGAAGATACCTAAGCCTTTATTTGCATTCCGGAGGAACAAAAACTTAAAAAAAACTATTGGTCAGAGCCAAACCTCAAGAACGAAACACATTGACACAGAGATCCATTGTTGGCAATACCCCCGTTCAAGGACATCATCAATGTGGAGGATGTCAGGCATGCCCTAACGCTATTGTCAACAACACCATTGTAATCAATAACAAAACCATCAATCTCAACGAAATGACCAACTGTAAAACATCAAACTGTATTTATGTCATCTTATGCCCATGTAAAATCCCCTATGTAGGAGAGACTGGCAGAGAATGCAAAATACGCATAGGGGAACACAAATCTAACATCAGGCGAAATAATCTTTCAGCACCATTGGTCAAACATTGGATGGAGTCCAACCACACTGAGAAGGACCTACGTTGGACAATCTTAGAAAGGGTCCGCATTCAAAAGGGCACTGACAGTACCCGGATCCGTAAAAAGCGAGAAGTCTTTTGGATCTACTTCCTGGACTCCAAGACAAGGGGGCTCAATGAGGAATTACCCTGGGAGAATGCTATCATTTAAGCATCATAATAGAGCGATGCATCCCTCTGAAAGAGACAAAAAAACGATTTGGATTTCTATTAAACACTACCACGAACTGACACAATAGATCCTCCATTGGTTCTTTTCGCCAAACCTTTGGACACATACATAATATCATAAAGGTGCTCTTTAACGCATCTATCTGAGCCCTTACCACGAGTTCTCTGTTGTCGACTGCATTGCAGACTGTCAGAAACTACTGTATCTGGATAGTTGTCGCATCACCGTCAGCCATCATAGCTGTGACCTTAAAACACTTCACTCCGAAGTCTCTCCAGAATCCATAGCCACCTCTTTGATACTACCCTAGGACGTGATTTGTGCACAGCCCCTGCCGGTATATAAGCAGCTGCTCACAATCAAACTGGTCGGTGCTCGCTTCGCAGTAAGCAGAGGACCAGCAGCGGAGCAGCGTCTACATCGATCTGCGTATCTGGATTGAAACGAAGGAGTGAAAGCATTAGAAAACTTCCTCCCCGTAAGCGTTTAGAAAATAGGTATAAAGGCCAATACAACAGCTTCCTCGTTCTTTTAATTAGCGCTGGAGCGTTAACTTTATTTGTTTTGTTATTTCGCTCATCAGATACGACGGCGGAATCCAATTCCTTTTCCCCCAGTCACACGCTAAACTGAAACAGCGCGATGTTTTCCCTAAACTAAAACGGCGATTAATTACATTATTGAGTTACTCGCGTATCATGCGGAGCAGCGTCCACATTGATCTGCGTACCTGGACTGAGGCAAAGGACTGAAAGCATTAGAAAACTTCCCCCCGGTAAGCGTTTTAAAAAATAGGTAGTATGGCCAAGACAACAGTTTCCTCGTTCTTTTAATCAGCGCTGGAGCGTTAACTCTAATTGTTTTGTTATTTCACTCATCAGGTCCTGCGGCGGAATCCTATTCTCTTTTCCCCCAGTCACACGCCAAACAGAAACAGCGAGATGTCTTCTCTAAACTAAAACGGTGATTAATTACATTGTTGAGTTATTCGCATAGCACACGGGGCATTGATTAGAAATAACCTTGACCCCGCAATTAGTCCTGGAGCGCTAACTCGAACTATTTTGTCTCACTCACCAGACGCTGTAGCAGAATCCATTTCCGTTTTTCCTCACCAACCTTGGAAGCGTGAGGATAGGTGCACATCGAGCCGGAATTACGAGGTGCTTTCTCTAAAAACCTAAGTAGGTGATTAATTACATCTTAAAGTTTCTCGCTTATTACATTGGTCTATGATTTATATATATAAAAAATAGACCTTCACTAGCCTATTTTGTTTTCATTGGTATTTCAGACTCATTGACTCATATTCATAGCCCAAAAAGTGCAAACAGAGAACACCTATAAACCGCTAATTTCAGGTAGATCAAGTCCCAGGGACATGGCCTTTGTCGCCCTCTATAAACATTACAAATTCAACAAACTTTGTTTTATGTCTGAAATGCTAATCTTTCCTGATCTACTCTTCCTTAGATCTCGCATGCCAATAAGTTGAAAAGTTCCACTACATTGCTATATTTGTCCACCGTAAGAAGTACTGAGGTTGTGTCATTAAACTTAAGGAGAGAGAGACATATATTCTTATCTTTCCAACTGATCCCCTGGTGAGCATGTCTCATCTTCTTTTACTTAATCATTAGTTTCATGCAGACGTAGCACCCTTATCTTTTGTAACTGTACTCGAAACTCACCCATCTCTTAGTTGATACTATTTTCCAGATTATATATGAGGACACACCACCTTGGTGAATTTCCCAAATATTCTTTTATTTACTGTTTTCATCTGAATGCTGTTTACCAGATTTTGTGCAACGGTATCCAGTTCAAGCTATACATCCAGGAATCCTTTTGTTTGATTGCTAGTATGACTAAACCATTTGTTGTTTGTGTTCTCCCTTACAAATTTTTCTCGTATCTTGGCTATTTTGTTCGTTATTTTCTATCATGTGTGCAACGCTTATAATATAATTAGTATGTTCAATGCTCAACCACTCATGTATCTGGACCAGTGTTCACTTTAGATGAATTTTGTATGTTGCAACCTTATGAATAATCTGTATTATCTAATGGATATGTTTAGAATTAATAGTTTTTTGTTCACTAATTGTTATTTATCACTTGGTAGGTCCCATGGAACTTATGTCTGAATAATTTCTTGCCCTGAAGAAGGTGTGCCCCGGTTAAAGGGGGTGTTACACCGAAACGCGCGTCGGCATATTGAACTGGATTGTTCACCACACAGATTTATTAAGACATTACAAGAACACATCTTCTTGTTACTCCACTCTGTTTACCATATGCCATTCTTCTTTTCTGTACCCCTCTGTGTATGTTTTACACTTAAGAAGACTCGCCTACCATTATTTTGGGCCTGTATTTTGTTCAACTTTTAGCTTTTAGGGTCATGTGTCTTTTGTTACATTGTATGAATGTGTCTTAGTATGAATGAGTATGTGTGAATAATTTTATTCCACAGATTGTCCATGGGTACCAATGTATTGTAGGACGAATAGGTCCTTGGTTTTGTTTGTATAAAATATTGGTGTAATGTATAAATCTTACGTATTCATCAAATAAGTCTTTTTCAAATAAGGTCGAAATTAAAACATGGATTAATACCCTATTTCTTTGTGTTTTGTAATCTCTACACGGTCCAGATAGAGTGGTTTTTTCTGTCTTAAGAAACGACTTAGATGCGTTTTAAAAAATAACTATAGGTACAGCAGATATTTTTGTATTTACTAGAGTGGTGATTTCTGCCTGACATTGGCGCAAGCCTTAGCCAACCAGAAATCCCATTTCTAACAGTACGCAACTGAAAAGGCTTCCATTCCAGAGAGGACCTGGTTCACCAATCGCTGGAACGTAGCAGGGGCGTTCTTGAGCCCAAAGGGCATCACACAGAACTGGTAGTGACCCTCAGGTGTGGAGAAGGCTGACCTTTCCTTGGCTCCATCCGTCAGGGAAATCTGCCAGTACCCGGATGTAAGGTCAAAGGTACTGAGATATTGGGCAGCTCCCAACCGGTCAATGAGCTCATCCGCCCTCGGGATGGGATGAGCATCTGTCTTTGTCACAGAATTCAGTCCCCTGTAATCCACACAGAACCGGAGTTCTGGGGTAGTGCCCAGGGGGGGGCAGCTTTAGGTACCAGTACCACCGGACTGGACCAGGGACTACTTGAAGACTCAATCACTCCTAGCTCCAGCATCTTGGTAACTTCTCCATGGATGCTAGCCTTAACTTTATCCGACAGTCGGTAGGACTTGGACTTCACAGGTGGGCTGTCCCCTGTGTCCACATCATGGGTACACAGGTGAGTCCTTCCCGGGACAAGTGAGAACAAGGTCGCAAACTGCTCCAGTACCTGGCGACAGTCCTTCCGTTGTTCAGGAGTTAGGGACGGTGAAAGGATCACTCCCTCCACCGACCCATCCTTCTCTTGGGACGCAAATAGATCTGGAAGAGGTTCACTTTCCTCTTCCTCTGACCCATCAGTCACCATCATTAACGTGACCTCGGGTCTCTCTTGGTGAGGCTTGAGGCAGTTGACATGAAGCACCCGATGGGGCTGCCTGGGGAACTTAAGATCTACCACGTAGGTGACTTTGCCCTTCTTCTCAACCACCTCAAAGGGGCCTGACCAGCGATCCTGGAGGGCGCTAAGCTCTCCAGGTTCCATCACCCACACCTTCTGGCCAGGCTCCAGCTCCACCGGGTGAGCGTTACGGTCATACCATTCCTTCATGACCGTTTGGCTGGCTTCTAGGTTTTCAGAAGCTTGCTTCCACAACTAGCCATTTGGCTACGAAAGGCCAGCATGTAGCTCACCACATCCGGGGGAAGTTTCCTGGGAGTCTTTTCCCATCCATCCTTCACCAGGCTGAGGGGTCCACGCACTGGTTGCCCGTACAACAGCTCGAAGGGGCTGAAGCCCACTCCCTTCTGTGGTACCTCCCTGTAAGAAAACAGCAAACAAGGTAGGAGGACGTCCCATTTCCTCCGCAGGCTCTCATGCAGACTCCGGATCATGCCCTTTAAGGTTTTGTTAAACCTCTCCACCAGACCATTGGTCTGGGGGTGATAAGGAGTGGAGAACCGGTAAGTGACTCCACACTCTTTCCACATATCCCGCATATAGGCCGACATGAAGTTGGTACCTCTGTCCGACACCACTTCCTTGGGGAATCCCATCCGGGTAAAAATTCCCATAAGGGCCCGTGCCACTGCAGGTGCAGTAATGGCCCTCAGAGGGATAGCCTCTGGGTACCGTGTGGCATGATCCACCAGAATCAGGATAAACCTGTGACCGGCAGACGTTGGTGGATCCAATGGCCCGACAATGTCGATGCCCACCCTTTCAAAGGGGGTGCCAACAGGCAGTGGTTCCAGGGGAGCCTTCAGCTTCACCCCTGTCTTCCCACTAGCTTGGCAGGTTACACACGTCCTACAAAAAGTATCGGACGTAATCCTCATCTGAGGCCAGTAGAAATGAGGGACAAGTCGAGCAAAGGTCTTGTCTTGTCCCAAGTGTTCTGCCAAGGGTATTTCGTGAGCCAATCCCAATAGGAAGGCTCGGTAACGCTGGGGAACCACCAAGGCCCGGGATGAACATGCACCGGAGCCTTGGGTTCGCTATAAAGGAGACCATCTTCCCAGTATATGTGGAAGTTCCCCAAATCGTTACCCGCTGCCTGGGCTTCTGCCTGCCGCCGTAAACCCTCAAGGGTAGGGCACTCCTTCTGGGCCCGACAAAACTCTTCCCTAGTAGGTCCTCCCTCCACCTGCCAGTCTGCAGGGGTAGGTAAGCCCTCCAGGGAAGTTACATCCCCCTCCGTAGACTCCGGGACCACTTCAGTTGCCCCATCCACCTTTGGAGGGTCAGATGCCAGGGAAGGTTTTCCCCGTCCCCGTTTTCCCTTTCTGGCAGCTGGTTGGGCCTTCGCCGCAGGCTCCAAACTCTGCGAACTCCCTCTTCGGGCAGTCACGGACCGGGTGTTGGCACATGTCCACTCAGGGGTCCCCAACATTTCCATGTGGGCCCTGAACTCGACCTCCTTCCACGCCGAGTGTTCAAGGTCTTTTCCCAACAGGCAGTCGACCGGCATGGCAGGGCTTATCGCAACTCGTAGAGGACCTGTAGTCAAGTTACTTACCTTCGGTAACGATGTATCTGTAAGAAACATTAGTTAGTTAGATTCCTCACCTTAGAATATCCCCAGGCGTCAGTCTGGATCCGGAAGATTTTTCGTCAGCAATACCCCTTGCGTGTCGCTAGGCGTCGTCTGCGGCTCCGCGTCCGTCGTTGGCGTCGTGCGCCGGAGTACTTTGACGTCAGCGCGCGAGTGCGGCGTCTGTTCTTGTACATAGCTTTCCGCGCCAGGAACGCAGAGCCATGCAAAGACCGACACTGGTGCCAAAAATAAAATCTAGGGGCCTGAAAAGGATAACCTTAACCCTAGATGTCAGTTCGCAGAACGGGGAGGATGGGTGGGTCGGTGAGGAATCTAACTAACTAATGTTTCTTACAGATACATCGTTACCGAAGGTAAGTAACTTGTTCATCTGAAAGAAACACGTTAGTTAGATTCCTCACCTTAGAATAGATACCCAAGCAATACCATCCCCGGTGGTGGGTCTGCGAACCAAGAGCACACCAGAAAGTCCTGGAGGACAGAACGGCCAAAGAAGCCATCCCTCCGGACTTGGCTGTCAAGGCAATAATGCCTGGCAAACGTGTGTAGCGAAGACCACGTCGCCGCCTGACAGATGTCCTGCAAAGGGACACCCCGTCCCAAAGCAGTAGTAGCCGCTGTGGCCCGAGTGGAATGGGCGCGCAGCCCAACAGGAGGGTACTTTTTTGCCAAGGAATAACAAATTTTGATGCACAAAACGACCCACCGAGAGATGGTCTGTTTGTGCACAGCTTTCCCCTTCTTAGCACCCACGTATCCAACGAAAAGTTGGTCGTCCACCTGGAACTGCTTTGTGCGGTCCAAATAAAAGGAGAGCGCACGTTTTGGGTCCAGACGGTGGAGCCTCTCTTCCTCTTTGGAAGGATGCGGAAAGAAGGTGGGCAAGGTGACAGACTGCCCAAGGTGAAATGGAGTCACCACTTTCGGAAGAAAGGAGGGACGAGGCCGAAGGACAACCTTGTCCGGATGAACAGAGAGAAAAGGAGGCTTTGAAGATAAAGCCTGGAGCTCACTCACCCGTCTAGCCGAGGTGATGGCTACCAGAAAAGCAGTCTTAAGCGTCAGCAGACGAAGAGGACAAATATGAAGAGGCTCAAAGGGAGCGCGCATTAGAAATGTGAGAACAAGATTCAAGTCCCACTGAGGCATTACAAAAGGGACAGGAGGGAACGTGTGAGTAATGACCTTTAGAAAGCGTGTAACTACAGGGGACTTGAAAAGAGAAGGCTGATCAGGAAGCCGCAAGAAGGCAGAGATGGCAGCAAGATAACCTTTCAGGGTGCCCAGGGCAGAGCCCTGCCGGGCCAAAGAAAGAAGAAACAGTAGAACCTCAGAAAGAGGGGCGGAAAGGGGATCCACAGCCTTTGCTGTGCACCATGCCACAAATTTGTTCCACCGGCAGGCGTATACCGTCTTTGTGGAGGGACGCCTGGCTGCCAGAATGATATCACAGACTTCAGGAGGCAAGTCAAATGGCATCAACTGCCGCCGCTCAATCTCCACGCATGGAGGTGGAGGCTGGACAGGTTCGGGTGGAGGACCGTCCCCTGCTGCTGCGACAGAAGATCCTCCCGAAGGGGCAGACGTATCGGAGGATCGGTCAACATACTGAGTAGCTCGGGATACCAGTATCTTCGTGCCCAATCCGGAGCCACCAAGATGACTTGGGCCCGGTCGTGCCTGATCTTCTTCAGCACTCTGGGCAGAAGTGGTATAGGCGGAAAGGCGTACAACAGACCGCAACTCCACTCGTGACGAAAAGCGTCGCCGAGCGAGTGTCGCCTTGGAAATTCCAACGCGCAGAACTGCTGACATTGCGCGTTCTCTTCGGTGGCGAATAGATCTAACCAAGGCTCTCCCCACTGCTGAAAGAGACCTTGCGCCACTACGGAGTTCAGACGCCATTCGTGATCCATCATGCACCGGCGGCTGAGTTCGTCTGCTCTGGCGTTCAGAGAGCCCGCCAGATGTTGAACCACTAGGGTGACGCCCTGGTGTTCCAGCCACGTCCAGAGGCGCAGAGCCTCCTGACGAAGGGTCCACGACCCCACCCCGCCCTGTTTGTTGCAATACCACATGGCGGTGGTGTTGTCCGTGAACACCTGCACGACACTTCCCCTGACAGAGGGAAGAAAGGCTTTCAGTGCAAGTCGTATCGCTCTCAACTACAACAGGTTGATGTGGAGACGAGACTCCGCCGGAGACCAGAGGCCTCTGATCTCCGCCTCTCCCATATGGCCACCCCATCCCAGGAGGGACGCATCCGTCACTACGACATGCTCCGGTTGGGGAACGGAGAGGCTTCTGCCCATGACCCAATCGCGGTCCGTGAGCCACCACTGCAACTGCTGTGCAGTGCCCTCCGAGATCAAGACATGGTCGGACAGGTTGCCGTGATGCTGGGCCCACTGAAACTTCAGGTCCCACTGCAGAGCTGCATGCGCCGTCTGGCGGGATGCACTAGTAGGATGCAGGAGGCCATCAGCCCCAGAAGCCGCAAAACTAGCCTGACCGAAACCCAGGATAGAGGCCGAAAGATGGGAATCCGGGCCTGAATATCCCGGACCCGCTGTTCCGGTGGATAGACCCGGAACTGCGCCGAATCGAGAAACGCTCCGATAAAGAGGAGCTTCTGAGAGGGACTCAGGTGTGACTTCGGCACGTTGATGGGAAACCCCAGCAAATGCAGGAGATCCGCCGTAGTCTGGAGGTGGGAGACGACTGCCTGGGGCGAGCCCGCCTTCAGCAACCAGTCGTCGAGATAGGGGAAGACTGGAACCCCTGATCTGCGCAGATGAGCTGCGACCACCGCGATCACTTTCGTGAACACCCGAGGGGCACTGGAGAGGCCGAAGGGGAGCACGGTAAACTAAAAGTGCTCTGGGCCCACCGTGAACCGCAGGTAACGCCGGTGGGCCGGCAGGACGGGGATGTGGAAATATGCATCCTGCAAGTCCAACGCTACCATCCAGTCTCCAGGGTCGAGGGCAGCCAGAACCTGAGCCAAAGTTAACATCTTGAACCTCTCCTTCCGGAGGAAGGCATTGACGTTCCGGAGGTCCAAGATAGGGCGTAGGCCCCCTTTGCCCTTCTTGGGAACCACAAAGTAGTGGGAATAACAACCACGACCTACTTCTGGGCTCGGAACGCGCTTGACGGCCCCCTTGGCCAAGAGGGCCGAAACTTCCTTGTGGAGAAGATTCAAATGATCCCCCGGGATACGGTGGTGCTGCGGTGGCATGGCTGGAGGGGTCGTCTCGAAGGGGAGGGAGTAGCCCCTTCGGACGATTTTCAGCACCCACCTGTCCGATGTGATGGACCGCCAGTGGAGCAGGTGATGGCGAACTCTGCCGCCCACTGGCGTGGAATGGGCCTGAAAGCTCGGACTAGGAAGGCTTTGAGGCGGATGCTGCCGGGGTGGATGTGGGCCGACCACGTCGTCCTCCAGAACCGCCTCGGCGGAGACCACGTCTGCGACCGCGCGCAGGTTGGTTCTGCGGCTGGTGGCTAGGCGTACGTAAGGAGGCACCCCTTCCTTGGCCACGAAAGGGGCGAAAGGCGGAAGTTTGCGACCGCGGGGCCGAGAGGCCCAAGGACTTGGCCGTAGCCTGGGAGTCCTTAAAGCGATTCACCGCACTGTCCGCTTTCTCGCCAAAAAGGCAAGTGCCATCAAAGGGCATGTCCATGAGAGTGCTCTGGACATCGCCCGAAAATGACGTGGACCGCAGCCAGGCGTGACGTCTAAGCGCCACTGTGGTAGAAATTGCCCTACCCAGCGAGTCCGCAGTGTCAAGCCCACATCGGATAGCATGTTGCGCTGCATCCCTCCCATCGGCCAGAGCCTGGGTAAGTCGTGTCTGGACCTCCTTTGGACACAGGCGCAGCACGTCCTCCACCGCATCCCACAGAGAGTGGGAATAACGGTCCAAGAGACAGGTGGTGTTCAAAGACCGCAGGCCCAAACTAAGGGAGGAGAACAGCTTCTTGCCAAACTGTTCCAGTCTCTTGGAATCCCGGTCCGGCGGAGCGGTCGGGAAGGAGGATTGGAAGGTAGAGGCCTGGATAACTAGACTCTCGGGGGTGGGGTGTTGGGACAGAAAACTGGGGTCGCCCGGAGCAGGGCGGTGGCGCCTGGCGACGTTCCTGTCCACAGGAGGAACTGTGGAGGGCTTGGACCAGGTGCCCTGCAGAACGTCAATGAGGGCCTCATTGAATTGCAGCAGAGGCTCAGTGGAGCTTGCTGCAGACTGAAGCACCTCAGTGAGGACGTTAGTCCTCACAGCCACGGCAGGCAGCTCGAGCCCAAGGGCTGCGGCCGCCTTGCGCAGCACCACAGAGAAAGCAGCACCCTCCTCCGAAGCCACAGTCGGAGGAGAGACGAATCCAGTGTCCGGAGAGGTATCCAGGCCACTGGCCTCCCCCAGTTCATCTGCCCAGCCCTGTGACATTTGAGCCTGAGCGGCCATAGGATCCTCGGATCCCTCCCAGTTGTCCCCATCATCCGATTCCTGGTATACAGGAGGAAGGATCGGAGCAGGACAATAAACAAAATGTGTCTCCAGCGGCGCCGAACGCGGTGTCCATCGACGCCGTATCGGCGCCGGGCCCGGAGCGGGGCTGAACTGGGGCTCGACGTCGAGCGGAGTCGGTGTCGGAGGTGGTACCGGTGTCGACGCCGGCGGAGGAGGCGGCGTGACGAGGTCGACCGGCGTCGGCGGGGACTCGGGAACGGGTCCCTTGGGCGCCGGAGCCGCCGGCAGGCAAGGCAGCCCAGTCGGGTCCGCGGAGCCCGAAGGCGCACCAGCGGGCGTCGACGGCGGAGCCAGGCTCCTCATGGCCGAGAGGAAGGCACTGACTTCCGCCGGCGTCGTGTCAGTCCCAGGGACCGGTGGGTATGGGGACTTGCGCGGCACCTGCGGCTCCGCCGGAGCCGCGGGAGTGGAACCACCCTGACCCTCGGCCGAGTCGCGCGACCGGCGAGGGGTACGAAGAGCGGTGTCGCCTCTTGGACTTCTTGGAGTGCTTCGACTTACCCGAAGACTTGGATCCCGACGACCGATGATGACGTCGGCTGCGGCTCCGCGACCGATCCTTGGACCTCCTCCTGGACCGGGATCGAGAGGCTTGCGGAGCCGAGTGGCGAATCTCGAGAAGCTTACGGACCGCTCCCGTCTAGCCTTCGAGGTCAGGGCCTTGCAGTCCGAACACGATTCCGCGTCGTGGTCGAGGCCCAAGCAGTAAAGGCACCGGCGGTGATGGTCCGTAACCGACATCAAGTGGCTACAGTCAGCACAGGCTTTAAAACCAGGCATCCTACCGGCACCGAAGTCGAGACAAGATCAAAAAGGATCGAAAAAGTTAGTCAAAAAATGACTAAAGGGGTAGCTCTCCCGGATCTGCGCTTACTGGCGCGGAAAAAAGAAGAACTGACGTCAGCGCGCGAGGGCGGCGTCTAAGTACTCCGACGACGTCATTGCGGCGCAAGACGCCGACGACGGACGCGGAGCCGCAGACGACGCCTAGCGACGCGCAAGGGGTATTGCTGACGAAAAATCTTCCGGATCCAGTCTGACGCCTGGGGATATTCTAAGGTGAGGAATCTAACTAACGTGTTTCTTTCAGATACCCCTCCCCACTCAAAGGGAATCTGGGCCACCGGATAGTGACCCTCTCGGTTGTCAGCCATCACAACCGGGTGGACTACATTGGGAACCACCTGCCCTGGGGACACCAGCTGACTCCTTACCATAGTCATGCTGGCTCCTGTGTCCCTCAGAGCCTCCACCCTCTGGGCATTGATGGTGACCCACTGCCTGTACTTAGTAGTATTTGAGGGCATCTGGGTCTTAGGAACCATCTCACAATCCCCTAAGGACACTTAAGGTTAGCCCTACCCACTCACCTCCCTTATCTAGGGGCAACTCCTCCCCGAGCACTACACTCACCACCCCAGGGGTCTTTCCTCCAATGGGAGGGTGTGGTCTCTTGGGACACTTGGCATCCCCCTTATAGTGCCCAACCTCACCACACTCATAATATCGGACAACCCTAGGCTATTGACCACGGTCAGGATAAGGGGGTTTGTGGGGGCCAACCTTAGGAGGGAATCCTACTCCCTTCCCTTGTGCCCTCTTTTGGGGGCCTTTGAAAAACTCCTTTTTGTCTCCCCCCTCTTTCTTCTGGGGGGCGCCCTGTCCAGCCCCTTGGAAATTCCCTCCAGTCCCTTTTGAGGATACCCGGGTACTCGCCCAGATATCCGCCTCCTCTGCAAGCTTCCTAGGATTAGTTAGCTTGCTGTCCACCAGGTGCTGACGCAGCTCCGGAAAACTTTGAGGAGGTGCTCCTTTAGAATTAAATTATACAGTCCCTCATAGTCCTTGACCTCACTGCCCTGCACCCAGCCCTCTAAGGCCTTCTTGGCATAGTCCAAGAAGTCTACCCAATTCTGGGTGGCCAACTTTTGACTGCCCCGAAACCTCTGCCTGAATTTTTCAGGGGTCAACCCAAATTTCCTCACTAGGGCTACCTTCATGAGGGGGTACTTGGTCTGGTCTTCCTGTTGTAAGGCTAACAAGGCATCCCTCCCCACCGGAGGCATGTACCTATATAGGCCACCCCCCCACTGAGCTTCGGGGACCCCGTGTGCTCTTAGGGAGACCTCATAGGCAGCCAGCCATTTAACGATGTCGTCCCCGACACCATAGCTGGCGACTACATCTTTGGGCAGGTAAGGCCTGGACTCTCTGGGAACCTCTCTAGGTATGCTGCCACCAACGGGACTGCTGGGGATTCCAAACTGTAGGGCTTTGAGTTCCAACTCCTTTAAGTGGAGCTCATGGAGGAACCTCCTCTCCTCCCTCTCTTTTTCCAAACGGGCCAGATCCATTTTGAACTGCCTCTCCTCCCTTCGGTCAACTAGATCAGCAGAGGACAGGCTCCCCCCTGAAGCACTACTACCCACTCTTGATGGGGGCCTAGACCCGACGTCCATATTGCCGCTCCCAGGGGGAAAAAGGACTTCAGTTTCTTCCGGAAGGTCTAGTCCTGGTTCCTCCTCCCGTTTCCCGCTACGGTAGGCCATAACCCAGGCTCTTAAGCTAGCTTGGAGCTCTATTTTCTTTGCCCCCTGCTTAAAGAATACCTCCCTCTCCTGGCAGAATTCCTTCAATTGGGTCACCGTATATTCCTCCAGCCTACCCAACTCGAACTCCATCCTACCAGATGGGACCCAACGCAGTCAAAAATAACTTCAGACTGGAAGACCTTTCCTAAAAAAGAAGTATAACACAGGACAATTTTGAAAACCTCCAATCAGGAAAACAACCTGGAGAAAACTCCAGTCAAAACAATCTAGTGTAGGCTGTGGCGCGCGCCAAACTGCTACTGATTGGATGCAAGCACAGATTCAGGATCCCACCGCTGAGCACCAATTTGTTGGACCTAAGATCCGGGGGTAGCTTGGCATAAGGGGGGGGGAAGGCCTATACTCGTTCGCGTGTCGTGCTTGCACCACACTCATCTCGCACTCCATCGCACCACCAACAAAAATGACGCTACACCAGGAAACTGAGAAAGATGGAAAACCTTTATTTTTCCTTATTTCTTGTTTCTTCTTTTCTTTTCTCTTCAGGACCAATCAATTATTACACCACTCACAGTAGTGGATTAGTACTTTAAATAGAGACAGTCGCATTAGTGCCGCACATAACCATGACCTGGCATATTGAATTGAGTGACAGTCGCATATGATACAGACATTACCTGGTAAAGGTCAATAAATAATAGGCCGCACTTATCATTGCACTACTTTAAATAGGGTCAATAAATAATATGCAACACATAGCATGAACATTGCTTGCGCTGAAAACCAGGCCCAATCAACCTAGCGCTGCCCACAACACTAAATACTGCTTCAAAGTATGACAGGTGGACACAGCGCCATCCTTAGCAGATCACTAGCGCCTCTGGATCTTAATTCATACCCTCACGCTACACCTGGTAACTCAATAGCGCTTCCTACTCTGGTCGTTTGACATAGCGCTTTACATGAGGCCCCTCAACCAGGGCGGAGGAATATAACGCTTTGAAACTGGCGCTTTGAAGGGGTTGGGGCCAAAGGTCCTGGACCAGCAGTCCGAGTTTTATCCTGACGCTTTAGGAGTCCTGCAGGGGCAGAGGGCATGGACCAGTCTACTCCGTCGGGAGTCGTGTGGGCACACCCGGCTTACGAAGCACTTCCCCGGGGGAGGGGCGAGTCCTGGGCCTTCCGCCCGCCTCCCCCAGGGGTTACCTGATTCTTGGACCCTCGCGGGTTTGAAAGTGCACACTTTGGCTCCCTCCCGGCGATGTCCGGGTCGAAGGGGGAAGGCGCGGGGCTCCCGGACGGGCCAGACGTGGCCGGGGAGCTCCGCTGGATTCCAGGCTTTCCTCACAGGTGCCGAGGCCCGCGCCCGCAGCCGCTCACGACACTCCGGCGGGGGCGCGGCCCTACCAACCAATGGTACTACGGCGGGGGCGGCGTTTGGCAGCCCGCCCCCGTCAGGTGATGCGAGTATTCGGCTTCGGCCTAACGCGGCCCACAGGAAGCCTCGGTGACGCCTCTCTCTCTGAGGGCCGCGCCTCCAGACACTGGGACAGCGATTCTCTTCAGGGAAGCCTCGATCTACAGCGCAGGGGCAAACCATCTACGCAGCCAGCACTCCTGGGGCTGCGGCGCTGATCACTTTCCCACCTCAGAACAGCGGTCAGTCTGAGGGTTTGGGCATTCAAGGGTTCCGGGGAATCACAGTGGCAGGGGGCAATGGATCGGTGAAGGGAGCTCCTTATCTTTGTGTCTCTCAGGGGTCCTGGCTAGGCGATTTGCCCTACTTGACGACTTGTTCCCTGAGGACAGAGGCTACCGGCCGGGTCAGGTCACCAGATAGAGGGCGGTGTCAACCAGGGGGAAAATAGCCGGCCCAAAGGACAGTCAATCTCTCCTCTTAGTGCACCCACCTCCCCACGCAAGTGCCTGCCTCCTGGCTCCTCACCTCACGCCATCTCTCTAAAATCTAAAATGGCCGCCGCCCCTCACCCCTATATATAGCCTGGGCCCTGACTAGCCAGAGGGACCCAGAAGGTTCTGGAATCCCTCATGACAGCCTATGGCCCAGGCTCGGAGGTGACCGTTTGGGCCACCATTTTGTAGGGGAGATGTCATTCACCCTCCATTTTAGAGGAGCACCTTGCGCCTCATCTCTAATTAGTGAAGATGGGCACCCAGGGCCTCTACGTTACCACCAGAAAAAAATATAGTGGACAGGAAAAAGAAATGAGGAGAGGAAGGGACAAAAATAAAAGAATAGAGGAGGGAACCACCGAAGGGCTGACAGGTCTAACAAGGAGTCACCAACCTCGTGACTCCCAAAGACTTTCCAAGAGGAAAAACAAACTGCAAACATCCGGGCCCAACACCAGATGGCGATCTATGCAAAAGTGTGTAATCTGCAGCTCATATGCCTCGAACATATATATTTATATATTTTTTAATTGTCAATAATAAAATAACTGAGAACATTTGGTGGTGGTTCATAAGTTCTCAAACCATTAGTGAGTGGTATATGTGGAGTATATTGTGATGGTACGAGTATGTATTATTAAATAGAGTGTATCCAAAAGGAGAAATTGTTTTAAACTTTATGGTTATTGGGTGCTCCATCCTTTTGGTTTATAGAGCCCCCTCTCCTTGAATTTCAAGGTATTGTGCACAGCAATCTGGCTGGAGAGATTCTAATTATAGACTGATCGTTTTTTAGCGGCCATAAAAGTTATATATCATCAAAATGGATCCATTTAAAACATTTGGATTTTCTGAGGACCAATTTAACAAAATTATTGGTTCCTCTTCAAAAAATGGAAGTAAGATTGTAGTAGTGACAGGTAATATTGATAAATGGGGAAAAGCATTCAATTTAAAGAAAAAATTGATTCGAACAAAACTACATGCGGAATTCCTCATCGAATATCTTAAATCAGGGGTGATCCCTATTGGATTGCAAGTCCATAATGAACAGGGGTGGTTTGTTGAAAATAATAAAAATTTAGAGCTGTGGAGCCACATTGCCAACAGATGCAGTAGAGATTGGATTTCATTAATAATCGAGATTGCACAGTTAATTATATTTATAGAAAAACAAGAAATAGAAGAGTTGGAACAGGCTCTGAAGGGAATGACAGCTTTAGATGATGCCAAAAGAATTGGATGAACTAAACCAGGAAGTAAGAGGTTATAGGGAATATCTGGTAAATAAAAAGACAATTGAACTAAAGAAAGATATTAACAAATTTAGTTTAGAATTGGTATATCCCTATACCACCAAAGATTGTTTTCAATATCCGAGGGATCAAAGGAGTGAACGTATATATGAACAAAGGCCTATCTACTTGAGGGGTGGAAGAAAGGGTGTTTCCTTTTCCGTTACCTCGGGATCCAACAGTGAGGAGGAAAGCCATGCAAATAACGAGCAGGGTGGATCCTCTTATAATGGGACACACAATGGCTTTTTAGATAAGCGCCCAAGGAGAGGAGTGAGAGCAAATTATCAGAATCAGAACCAAGGAAGGGGCCAATACCAACGGACTCGAGCCCAACCCCAGGAATATCTCAATACGAGAAACAAAAAATATTGGAGATAGACAAAATAGTAGACAACAAATTTCCAATAATTAATCTATCCACACATATACTCACTAAATTGGAAATTGAAGTTTTAGAAAGGGGACTTACATTTGTCCCAACAGCTGGAGTGAATAAATTTACATTAGAGAAGGATTTGAAAGCTTTTTTTTTTTCGGAAAGTTAGGTTAACTAGATTTTTTTAAGATAAGGATCATATTCAGCCTCAAAATATTTTTGGGTTGAGGAATAAGTCTACGTTTACCCCAGCTAGTTCTCAGGTGTGCAAAAATGTGGAAATGTTTGAATGTATAGTGGAGACTAAAATGAAAAAAATTGTTAGCGAGGCCCGTCCGGATACAAACAATTTGTCTCGTGATCATAGAACGGCAATGTTGACCCTAAAAGATGACCCTAGTTTGACAATTAAACCTGCAGATAAGGGTGGAGGAATAGTAATCTTCGATACTGAAGATTATAACAATAGAATGTTAGCACTATTGAACATTAGAGAGCATTATACTAAAGTACCTCATTCTAAATTGGAAATACTTGAAAAGGATACAAGAACGGTTACAACTAGAGCAGAAAATAATGGCTAGATATGCCAAGCGGAATATGCATTTTTAAATAAACAGAATGCGATTATCCCTGCAATATACGGTCTACCCAAGATACATAAAAATGAACAAAATCCACCCATGAGACCAATTGTTAGTTGCATTGGATCTCAATTAGAACTTTTAAGTCCGTATGTAGATTCTTTTTTAAAACCATTGGTACAGAAATCAAGATCGTATGTTCGTGATTCGGCCCATATCATCTCTATGATAGAGGGTGTCACCTTCAATAAATGCAAACAAATATTGGTGACCCTCGACAGAGGCGTTATAAACGAACATACCCCAAGAGGATACCATTAAGGTAATTGAAAATACTCTTGGAGATGATGACTTGAGAGGAGCAAGTAAAGAATTCATTGTGGAATGTATCACGATGGTGCTCAAAAACAATATGTTTCTATTCAGAGAAGACCTGTATATTCAATGTAAAGGTACCAGTATGGGAGCAACATGTGCTCCTAGTCTGGCTTTCCTTTACGTTGGGGAGTTTGAAGACAAGCATGTCTTCAATGAAGTGGCGCCATTTTCTGATAACACCTTTTGGACAGTTCCTTCGTTTACGGAGGAACTGTTCGAATATAGAGGACTTTTATAAACACTCTGATATCCTTAGTAAGAAATTACTAGACAGGGGTTACCCTAAGAAACTGATTAAAAATTCCTACAAATGGGCTCGATATTATAATCGAGACAGCATGTTAAGTCTGGATCCAAAAAAGAAACAGAAAGATAAAAACCCTGTGAACAATAAATTGGTGTGTGTAACCCAGTTCTCTAATATCAGCAATAGGTTAAAAAATGTGATTAACTCGAACTGGAACATCCTAAATGAGAATAATGACAAAGTTACTAAAGCCTCTTTTTGCGTTTAAACGCAATGACAATATACGTAGAAATTTGGTACATACCTACAAGGAGAATTGTCCTACGAGACAAAATAACCTATATGGGGATAAGGCCCTAGGTAACAATAAATGTAGCCATTGTTCAATATGCAATAATTGCATTATTGCGAAATCATTTACCCACAATGGATACACTATTACTCCTAGGAGTTTAAATAACTGCAGGAGTTGTAATGTGGTCTATATTATATGCTGTCCTTGTGGTTTAGCATATGTGGGGGAGACAGGAAGAGAGCTTAGGATAAGGTTGTTAGAACATCCATCAGCATTGAACACGGGCAAGTAAATTCCCCCCTAGTGGACCATTATAAAGAGCTCAACCATGGACATACAGAATTTCAGTGGTTCATAGCAGAAAAAAATCACTATGAATAGAAGAGGTGGGAACATGGAAATGAAGAGAAAGAATAGAGAGCAATGGTATATTTCTACACTCAATACCATAGAGAACGGTCCCAATTCGAAAGAGGATTGGAATAGAATTGTTATCCGATACATAGATGTAGGGCATTACATTAAAAATACATAATATATTGATTTATAGTATATAAAAAGGAACATCCGTTGAGTATGTAAATAAGTCAATTTGTAGACTAAGGTTTGAAAATGTAAAATTGGATATATGAATTTTATTCACTCACTATGGGTTGGAATATGACTACATTGCGAAGTGGAATCAGGGAAGAATAACACCGTCAAGTGGAGGTAGCTATACTAATTGGGAATAAACATCGTTGGTAAATAGCTAAAATATGGTATATAAATGGTTAATATATAGAGATAACTGATGTTTGTAAACTGTAAGAAATGTAGTTATACGATGTAATAACATTGGAAACAAGCGGGTATATGTGAGCAGTAGAATAAAGCTTTGCCGTGTTTCTTCGTTTTTTTTTAAAAACGAGAAAACTAGTGACTGACGTAATAATGGCGGCACGTAAACCGCGTCGGAACGTAATTAGTGGAGCATAAAAACAACCGGAAGAAGGAAGTCTGGTTAATCCGCTGGAACTTCGAGGCAGGATAGACGGGTCAACGCAGTGAAAACATAAGAATTGAGGTAAGAAGCGATTAGTTATGTGCCTCTTAGAGAGTTAGCGAACACGCTTGGTGTAAGGTGCCTCATTATGAAGAATGGCAGTACTATACCCCAATTTTGGTATCATTTTATGAAGCTTATACAATTTTGAGTTCGGCCCACTCGGGCATCTGACTCACATTGCGATCAACTTGGTGATTAATGCACACCCACTGAGGTAACATCACAAACAAAAACCCAAGATGTTTTGTTGTCAAGGACTATTTAAATAGGTTGTCATTACAAGTGTGATAATGAAGTCAGTATCACAACTTAAATATGTTGAAATTTACCCACTTGGGACACAGTCTTACCACAAACCTATGATGTGTTTTTGACGAAAGCGTTGTGAACTAATGATAATTAATTAGATTTTATTTGATTAGGTTCACACTTTGACTATTTTCAATTATTTTGTAAAATTGAAACGCAATGCTTTAAAATGAAAATCATTGGATAGTTAGCGACTTATAAACCATTCCAATATGGCGGAGTATACATTCGCAATGCCAGGATAACACTGTAGTCCTTTGTTTGTATTGTTATTATTTGCACTATATCATGCGATGCACGTAAACGTCTTACGACCCGTGACCAAGGAACTGCGGTTCTGAAACGCATCGGGGACAGTGTTTGTCTTTGCTTTAATAAAGCACGCTACTGAAAAGAATTGGGGCTCGGCGCAATCTTTGTACCAAGAAGGATTGATTGTTGTCTGGATGTGGAGGGGTCGCGACCCTGCCGGCAGCCCGCCACCACTCAAGAGGCAGAGTTCACCGCGAACTAAGGTTTGAACATATATATAATATATAAAAATCAAAGAGCCGCTTACAGAGATCGATATAAATTGTCTTTTTACAGCATGTTATTGTTGGAGACCTCAAAACGAAACCCTCATAGTTGAGACAAGACACATGAACAAGGCAATCTATACAATTTTTCCCTCCCCACATATCCTCAGGTCTTTTAAATGACATGTACATCTTCGTCCCTTCCAGATGCGGGTCCCAGGTCTAGGCGTGTATAGGTTCGCCAACCTGCCCATACCTTCTCCCATTTCCTGGGGCAGCCCGGCCATGGTATATTGGCTTCTCTTTAGTCGTGCACCAATCCAAGTCCCATTCCCAGTCACCCACCCATGGATCCTCGACCCCTCCCCACAATCGCGCTATGTTTCGCTTGGCTACAATGAGGCCCAAAGAGCCAAATCTTGGCATATTTTTGTGGCGACTGCTCTCTCCGAATGTGCAGGATACATTTTTTAGCGGTTGTCGGGAGGGGGGTGGGGGGGCGGGGTTCCTTAGTCACTCACCCCATTATGTTCTAAGTTGATCCAGAAGGTTTGGATCTTCGAACATGAACACAGCATGTGGAAGATAGTGCCCCCCATTTCGCAGCCTCTCAGACATAGGTCCAAGGCAGCTTACCCCATGCATCTAAGAGTAGTGAGTGCATAGTATGATTGATGGAATAGGAGTAAAAAAAAAAAAATCTATCTAAACCCAGTTTGTATGGCAACCTCCTAGAAGGTCCCCTTTGCCTCCTACCACTCCCAGTCGTCACAATCTCCAATATCGACCTCCCACTGGGATCTCAGCTTTACAAGGCGGCCGGGAGAGGTATTTTGTATATTTCTGTATATAAGAGAGACAGACTGTTTTTCTGGGCAGTGCTTCAGTTAGGAATCTATCTTCCAGGAGGAAGTACTCTGGCAGGGGGGTCTCCCCGGGATATGTACTCTGAGGGTGTGTTGAAACTGAAGGCATTTAAAGGCATCAATGTCAGTCAGTTCATATTGGATACGTAGCACTCGCAACGTAAGAATATTACCATCCTTCCAGACGTCTCCCAATGTGGAGATACCTATCGAGACCCATGGTTCAAACCCTGGTAAATCATGTACGTGTGAAAGTGCATCAAGTGGAGTCATATTTGTAAACTTACCCTACCATCCCGAGAAGGAAGTGGCGGTGCACCATATTTGAACAACTAAGTGTCTGGGAAAATAATTTTCTACTTCTGGGTGAACGGTATAAGATGGTTAGATATCCTCTGGGTCCCATGGAGAGTCTCCCTAATCTATAGTTTGGGCCGTCCCAGGGGGGCAAGGACCCAATCATTCACTATCGCCAATTGCACCGCCCAATAGTACTTTTAATGTCTGGAAGGTCAATGCCTCCGTCATCCACTCCACGCATTAGTTTGGCTAGTGCAATCCAGAGTGGGGTCATGCCCCATAACAATGAGTGGAAAAGAGTCAGCCGTGAGAAAAAAAAAAAACAAATCTGGCACTCGGTGCAGGGTGTTCTCCAAATTGTAAAGCATATGAGGTAGCATCATCTTAAAGATCGCCGCTTGCCCTAATAGTGAGAGCGAGAGCATTATTGTCTTCCAATGTTCCACATCAGCCATAAAGCGTTCCAGGAGGGGGCGAAGTTTAATCGATAAAATAGGTATTCACGTCAATGTGGATCCTGCCCTAAGTACTTAAAGTGGCCTGCCGACAAAGGCAGCTCCACACTTCTGGGAAGTGTGGGCATGCGACTAGATATTAGGTACATGAAGGATTTTTCCCAATTTATCTTGTAGCCGGAGTATTGTCCGAAAGTACAGAGAATGTGCGTGAGACAGTTAATTGTGGCGGAGGGGTTGGACACAGAGGATGTCATCCGCATACAGAGATGTGTTCTTCCCATGATTCTCCCCATGTGAGTCTCTGAGAAAATTAGTAATCTCTTCAGTGGACCATTGCGTGGTGGGGGAGTAAAGTTGCTCATAATACCGTGCAAATGCTTTCGAAATCCGTTCTGGGTTGGAGATAGTTTCTCACAGCTCTGTCACTATTTGGGGTAACCAGCCTCTTACCCAGTCTCTTTCCTCAAGCCAGGCAAGCAATTTCCCCGCCTTGTTACCTCCTTCATAAATATGCCGTTGGGATACCATCTGCGTATTTTCCGTCCTCTGTTCCATTATGTTTTCATATTCTTTTTTTATCAGAGATGAAGGGTATGAATCTGACTTTTGGTCAAAGTGTGATATCTCTCCCCCTCTAGGGACTATTTCATTCTCTAGTGCAAGAAGTGATTTCTCCCGGTCCCTGCATACCCCCACTGTTTGCGAATAAGGAGTTCCACGTATGAATGCCTTGTAGGCTTCCCAAAGTGTTAGGCTGGATGTCACCGACCCCTCGTTGAGTTCAAAATAAGTAGTGGTTGCCTCGTCTAGCTTATCAGTGAATTTAGCATCTTGGAGATACCAGGCGTTAATAGGTTGGGGTCCCAATGTTGCAGTGGCTCGTCCCCATAACTATCCACACCGGGGAGTGGTCAGAAACTCCCAGCGCAAGATGTTGTACCTCAGCTATTTTGGCCAGGTGAACAACCTGCGTAAAAATATAGTCTAGTCTAGAGAGGCTTAAATGAGCTCTTGAAAAGAATGTATATTGGCGATCAGTCTGGTGGCGTGTGCGCCATGTATCCGCTATTTGACAGTGCTGGGTCCCAGTGGGTAAGTTGGGAACAAGCTGGTCTGTCCAAGTCCGAAGATAGTGATGCATTACAATCCCACCCCTGCCACGAGTACAACCCCCTCAGGCAGTTGAAGCAGTAACTCCCTCAGCCTTGGCAGTATGATATGTTACATTCGCAGATGGATATAGGCCGAACATAGATAAATTGGGATTACTTCCCATGTGCCGGTTTGTACCACAGATTCCCTGTGGAACCACCCAGGTCTTATGAGGATTCCCACTCCTCTAGAGTTAGTAGTGTATCCTGAGTGCGTAACCTTCGTATAACCCCCCCTATTCACTGCTATACACGAATTACCTAACAAGTTGGTCTCCTGCATTAGCACAATGTCAGGGGAGTGTTTTCGGATAAACTGGTGGACCATACTTAGTTTTATCTTATTCCCAAGTCCAGTTATGTTCCATGAAAGAACCGATAGGCGGGAGCTAGTGTTAAGGGGGTGTGCCATTTTCCATATAAAGCTGAGGGGCAATGATCACCCAAATGCACATTATGTCCCAATGTGTTGTTACTAACTTTGGCCCCCAAGTGTCTGTATCTGCTCTAACAACTAATTCCCTGTTTACAGAAACTCCCTGCCCCCCCCCCCCCACCCTGCCCAGTGGTACCCAACTAGCAAGGTGCCCGTCGCCACTAGAAAGAAAAAACATGTTAGCTAACTACCAGCTGAATTAACTTGGGGGAAGGGGGACCAGGACATCGGAGTCTGCAAACCCACCCCCTCCCTTTATGACTATTCCAAGATGCTAGGGTGAATATACACAGTGGCTTCACATCTAATAGTAATCGGAAGTCAGTAGAGGGCCTACATGCCAGAGTTCAGCAATCGGCCGCCTTATTTCAAAGGAAAGACAAATGGAAACATCTTAGTCACTCTTTCCTGGATTCCTGGTAATGTGGGAAGTCACGCCAGAGCTCGCGTCAGGCCAGGTTTAGTTTTCATTTGACGGTTGGGTCCGTTACCTGTTGAGCCAGAGGGTCTCACCGTACGCCATCTCTCCAACCACTACCAGGTTTCCTCAGGGCTGGAGAAAAAACACGATTTATCATCCGCTTCCACCCTCAATTTTGCGGGGAACAGCATGGAGTATTTTATATCTTTATCGCGGAGTGCTTTTTTAACTTCCGTGAAGTTGCGTATTTGTTTTTGCACATTTAGGGTAAAATCTGAAAAGAATGAGATGGCGCTGTGGTCTATTTAAATCGGCGGGATCGAGCGTGCTCTCTGTAGTCTTATGTCCCGGGCACGAAAGTTGAAGATGCGGGCCATTATAGGTCTTGGAGGGGCACCCGGTTTTGGCCTTCCACTTGGGACTCTGTGCGCTCTTTCAACTGAAAAGAAGGGGACGAGGTTTTGGGCTGCAGATGTTTCCGTATGAGGTCCTCCACAAAGATCTGCGGCCGGGCCCTTAGCGCGCTCGCGACACCAGTTATACGCACGTTATTGCGCCTGGAGCGTCCTTGGTAATTCTTAAACTTAGCCTCCAGCAGTTTAGTCACGCTGCTCAGGACAGTCGCCTGTTGTTGGCGGGTCGAGGTGTCAGCTTTCAAGGTTTAGTAGGGTCCTCTAGCTCTGCTACTCTGTCGTTCAGTTTACATAGATCCGCCCGCACCAAGGAGACCTCAGATGCCACCGAGTCTATACAGGTTTCAAATGACTGGCGGACCCCGGAGATGGCAGCCGTGATCTCTCCAGGTGGTTTGTCTTTCTCCACTGTTGGCTCTTGAGAGTTGCCGCTCTCTTCTTGCCCTTTTGGTAGCGTGAAATTATGGAGCTTTGTTTGGTGTGCGACTCGTCCTCCCCGTTGGTAGATATGGCACAACATTCTATCCGTCACTACGTTAGATGACTGGTTTGGGAGACAATCCACTGGGTACTCACCGCCACCTGACCAGGGGGCTACCGTGCAGCCTGTCTGGTTTCCCCCAGGTCAATCGCTTCCCCACAGCAGGATCTTGCCGAAAAACTTGGTGCACCAGAGGTTTATGTATTTAGGAGGCGCAGTTGGCACCGGTTGTCGCTCGCGATCCCCTCAAGCAGACTGCGGACAAGTTTTCACCCCTTATGCATGTGGAGAAGCGCTGTGAGGGTGATAGATGTAAGCACAGTGACTGTGAGGAGTTTCACCAGGCCCCAGCACTGCAGCGATGGACCGGGGGAAGGGGGGAGAGAGGGGACTGCTCCCCTCACCGGTGCAGAGCAGATCAGTTGTTCGCCTGACTTAACCTCCACACTGGGTGGGACGCACAGCTAATTGCTGATCAGCGGCCACACCCTGTCTCAAAAGTGCTTGTTGCTGCTTCTTACCCAGCACGCTGCAAGACTGCTTGGGCTCCGCAGTCTAGGTCATACCTCCTTCAACCTTCACGTATCGGCGGGCACTCTCACTCTGCCGTTGCTGTCAGTAGAACAGTCAGTGGAGGCATAGATACCCGAGTCTTGAGATCCGCCCTTCGCGTCCTCACGTCGGCGGTCTGCTTACTGTGGGACCCATCTTTCGCCAGCTGGAAGGCCCTGATGCGTTGCGTCCTCCCGCTGCTACCGGGAAGCCCAAAACCACACTGCGGGCCCAGGCGCTGTTCCTGGATGTAGGCAGCTGCTATTGTAGCACCTATTTCCCGGATATATGCATGGAGGAGGAAGGGGGATTGGGTCTACGGAGCTCTCCTAGACTGCGGTCATTATTCTCCGCCGCTGTTCCAAATCATATGCTTGTACGGGTTTCCAAAAATTCAGAGATGTACACATAACCGCCGCTCTTAAACTCCTTATCATATGCCCATTTCAATACATAGGTTACCTTGATACTATTTTTCACTCTACATATTTCACCATATGAATTGGTCTGTACCTAATACACAATGAAAAATATTGGACGGTGCAATTCAATTGTTGGCTCTGGGTACCTCAGGTTCTTGGAGAACGTACAAACCCTAAATATCCCCACAATCAAAAGGGTAGAGCGAACGTAATGGTGCATTGCTTTTGTCAATCAGCCATCGTGACAGTTACAGATGAAAACATTGACACAAATGGCTATTTTTTCCTACTTGTTTTAAATATTTCTTTATTTCAACAATTAGTTTCTTTGGGAAGTCGCAGAGGGATCTACACATACGACCCCTTACTAAATTCAGAATTTGGTCTACTTTTCAAAAATATGTAGCTTTCCTGGATCACCCGTTAGTTTCACAATGGTTTGCATAAGAATCTGGAAGTAGGTTGAAAGCACACAAAAAAAACAAGCAATGGCATAGCCAATAGGTCTCGCCTTTGGACTTTGTAAGTGTTCAGCCATGCAACAGTTGATGTTGCACCAATGATATTGTGCTGCATAATTAAATACTTTTAAGGACCCAAAGGCGAGACCTATTGGCTATGCCAATGCTCGTTTTATTTGCTAGAGGGTGTGCCCTTAAGCCTTAATTAAATTCTTCAGCTCGCTTGCAGTATTTAACATTTTAATGGAATAAAGGTGAGAATATAGGCTGGTCATTTTAGGGGCCCGAGTGAACCCAATATACAGAGTATTAAGAAAATTGAAGACCACTGTTCTAGAGAATGTATAAGGGTCTACTTTGGCACCACTTGTTACATTTGTATTGTGTGTATGTAGTGGTTGGTGTATGTGTTGGGAAAACCAATACCCAGTTTTAAAAAAAATGCATATCTGACAAGGCATATATCCCCGAATACCCCCGCCCCCCATCCCACAATGCAACACCAAGGGCAAAGCACAGCGTGTGTGCATGAAGAGCCTTGCAGCCAAGCAAAACCCCTGTGCAAAAGGGCACCATGTGGAGGATCCCTCTCCTTTCATTCTCTAAAACACGTTTCACATATGTGCATGACTACAGGAAAATCTTCACCTCACAACCGTTCCAAAATGAAGAAGGGTGGGGTTTGGGCTATAAAACTTTTTATTGGCAAACATTTTGTTTTTGAGCACAAGAAACTCAGCAGCTGAAGATTCAGTTTACTCGGCACAGTCTCCGCACATGTTTCCCTGGCCTGAAATTGACTGAATTGAGTGAGCAAAAGCCGTGCAAGGCTCGAGCCTGAACTGCGTTCAAACATCTCTCTGTTCGCCCAACCACAGTCTCCTGGCTCCTTACCAACTACAACTCGGCTGAATCACTACAATTTGTCAACACCTGCTCACAATGCTGACATTGTCCTGTGCACAACCTTGCTGTAGCTCATTTTCCATCCTTGAATCCCTTCACTGAGAATCACCGGAGTTCAGGGTTATTCTCATTCTGACCAGTTTCATCTAAACTGACTCAAAAGCATCGTGTGAGCCAAGGATTTCACCTGCATGGACCGAAAGGCAGTGTTCCCTTACCAAGCCCTGTCACTCAGATCTCGCGATATTTAAAGCATAAATATGTGTTCATCCCCACAAATAACAGAATACATGGTCTGCACTTCAATCTCACACCCTTTGGTTATGTCCAACACAACTGATTATTAATTCACTTTGAATTTTTTTTACTGTGTTACAAGTAATTCGCTCACTGAATGATGGCAGCTATTGTACATATTCTGGAGAGTACCCATGGTGTAATACTTGAAGCAAGAGGAAGCCAGTAGATGTTAAAAGTAGCAGGGAAATTAGGAATCCTCATGGGAGTTCTCCTTTTACCTAGTGGGATGATGAAAGAAAGTTCCCAACCGCTGTCGGCTATTGAGTCCATTCAAGGACTGACCACAATAACTCTACACATTCCTCGAGGCTGCTCAAAAGGAAGGTGTGGTTGACTGTATAACAGGCTACTTTGAGAAGAGAATCAAAGCCACTGGTTAGCCTTTGCAAGGGCGGCAAAACCCTTCTCTGCAATCCAAATGCCTTCTGGATGAGGTTCTGCTCTGCTAATTCCTGCGCTTATCTGGTAATTTCTCTTTCCAAGATCTAGCTAGGTATGGAAAGCTTAAAATTAAGATTGCAGCTGGACAACCACAGAGGTTCAGAGGTTTTGACTTTGACCTGATGAGTCACTTCCTCTTTTAGACACGGGTTTGAAAGAGAAGAAAGAGAATGGCGAGATAGAAGAGTAAGAGGTTGATATGGTACTGAGCTGTGTTGTTAAAAAGGCGCTCCCTGGAGCATGCAACTACACATTTGAAAAATAAAACATTCAGGTCTATAATTTGCATGTGCTTCAAGAATGAGAAGTAAAAAGTAATGAAACCCTGCCTCTCTTATGATTCTCTCTTTTTGAAAGGAATATGCTACTTACCAGTATGCATCTGTTCTTGGCATGTAGAGCTGCAGATCTACACACTTTTGCATAGATCGCCATCTGTTTTTTTTTTCCTCTTGGAAAGTCTTTGGAAGTCACGAGGTCGGTGACCCCTCCTTTGGTTCGTATTGCGCATGGGCTTCGGCTCCATCCTCAGATTGTTTTTCGCCAGCAGGGAAAGATGGAGCGTAGTAATAATAGTGGAGAAACCCATGTGTGTTGTATCTAAATAAGATAGACTGGATCGGATACAGGTAGCCGGGGAGGCGAATGGGTGTGTGTAGATCTGCAGCTCTACATGCCAAGAACAGATGCATACTGGTATGTAGCATATTCCGTTCGAGGCATATGAGCTGCAGATTACACACTTTTGCATAGACTATATAGCAGTACCCAACCCTAGCGGCGACCACCGGTATCCGTTGCAGTGGTTTGGAATAGTGTTTTTAGTACAGCCTGGCCCACACTAGCTTGGTGCTTGGTTTGCACATCTACACAGTAATGTTTGGTGAAAGTGTGCGGTGTTGACCATGTTGCTGCTTTGCAGATGTCATCTAATGGGATGTTCCCTAGAAAAGCCATAGAATTTGAATTTTTTGAATTTGAATACGGATTTATAAAGCATAAAGCGCGTAGCTACCCTGGGGCGTCCCAGCGCTGTGAGTCGACCTATTGTTCCGGAGGGGGGGGGGGGGGGGAAGAGGAAGTGAAGAGCCATGTTTTAAGTTGCCTACGGAAGGCAAGTAGGTTGTGTTCTCTTCGGATGGAAAGTGGAAGGGAGTGCCACAGTTTTGGAGCGTTGTAGGAGAACAATGGCCCCCCAGAGCGGGCCTTTTTTATTTTGGGGATGCTGGCCAGGGAGAGGGAGTCTGATCTGAGATGTCTGATAGACTGATGGGGTTTGACGAGGGATCTCAGGATTGGCGGGCCTCTGCCTTGCATTATTTTGTGTGAAATGCAAAGGGTCTTAAAGGTGATCCTTTCCTTAATCGGGAGCCAGTGTAGGCTTTTGAGGGCCGGTTTGGCGGAGCATCTGGATGTGGTCCCGGTTAGGAGTCTGGCAGCCGAGTTTTGGGCGTATTGTAGTCTGTTAATGACCGATGCAGGGGCCCCTAGATAAAGGGCGTTTCCATAATCTAGTCTGGAGTTCACCAGCCCCTGCATGAGCAATTTCCTGGACTGGAAGGGGATCAAGTGGAGGATCTTCCGCGCTGTTTGAATGAGACCGAAGCAGATGCCTGTGGTTTTTCTGGCCTGGGCTTTAAAGTTGAGCTCTTGGTCCAACCAGATACCAAGGCTCTTGACTTCTGATTTTGGGGTGGGAGGTGATCCCATGCAGAGTGGCCAAGAGAGGGAAGGAGGGAGTTCGCGTGGGTTTCCCAGGAGGAGGATCTCGGATTTCTCTCCGTTTAATTTCAGGCGCGATTCGCACATCCAGTGGAAGATGTTCTCAAGACAAGCTGCCAGGATAGCCAGGCTTTTGCTCGACTGGTTTAAGGACACCACCAGTTGGGTGTCATCGGCATACATGACTGTTTTTATGCCGAATGGGGCTACAATGTCCTCTAAGGGGGACATGTAGACGTTAAAAAGTGTGGGGCTCAGGGAGGAGCCCTGGGGGACCCCACACTGGAGAGGAAGAGCTCTGGACATAACTGTGCCATCGGACACCTGAAAGGTTCTGCCTTCAAGGAAGGATTTGAACCAGGACAGGGCGGTGCCTGAAACTCCTACCAAGCTGAGCCGGTGGATGAGGATGGCATGATCCACCGTGTCGAAGGCGGCACTCAGATCGAGGAGGATCACTGCCACTGATCCTCCTGCGTCTATGATGGTTCTTGCCTCCTCGACCACGGCTAGTAGTGCGGTGTCTGTTCCTTGTCCAGGTCTAAACCCTGTCTGGGATTGGCGCAGGAGATTGTTGGTTTCCAAGAAGAGGGATAGTTGGTGGTTGACAATTCGCTCGGCCACTTTGCTAATGGCCGGGAGGAGAGAAATGGGTCTAAAGTTGGATAGGTCCGTTGGATCGAGGTGGGGTTTTTTAAGGAGTGCCCTGACTGTAGCTTTCTTCCAGTTGGCTGGAACAATGCCTAGTGCCAGGGAAGCGTTAATCAGGTGGGCGAGTGGAGGGGCGACAGTGGCGGCGACCAGTTTTAGTTTGCTCATAGGAGCTGGATCTGATGGAGCCCCGCTCTTCACGCATTGTAAAGTGGTCAGGAAAAGTTCTGTGGTGACCTGGGAGAATGTTTGGAGGCGTGGAGCCTCTGCATGGGGGGCGGGGGGGCGGGGGGGTAGCGGGGAGTTGGGAGGTAATGGGAGATGGGAGGGATTTGAGGATATTATTAAGTTTTGTTGCAAAGAACTCAGCTAGCTGGTTGCATCTGGTGTCAGATTGGTCTGGTGTGGGCAAAGGGTCTGGGGTTTTAGTGATAAGGCGAACGATGCGATAGGTTTCTTTGGCAGAGTTAGCTGCAGCTAATATTTTTTTCCTCGAAGAAGGTTGCCTGGGTGTTTTTTATACAGGTTTTGTAGTGCTTCATGGCGGACCTGTATTCGTTTTTGCTTTCAGTCACCCAGTCCTTTCTCCAAAGGCGCTCGAGCTTTTTGCACTTTTTCCTGAGTTGGCGTAGTTCTTGGGTGAACCACGGAGATTTGAAGGTTTTCTTCTTACTGGGGAGGGGTTTGACTGGAAGGATAGCATCAAGGGATTGATCGATCCAGCCGCGTAGTTGAACGTCTGCTCTGGAGGGGTCTGGGTCCAGCACTGGTGAAGTAGAGGCAAGTGCTTGGGCCCATGAGGCCGTATCCAGTTTTTGCCACGACGGGATGGTGCTTGGGGAGGAGGTCTCTCCGGTGCTTCAGCCGAACGTTGAAGCTTAAAGGGGATTAAGAAATGGTCTGACCAGGGGACAGGTATGGGGGTATTCACGACTAGTCTCGTGAAGTTAGTGAATATGGGGTCCAACAGGTGGCCCTTAGAATGGGTAGGCTGGTTTCTTTTCAAGTGGAGATTAAGGGAGGCTAGTTCTTTAAGGTCGATGGCTGTTTTGTTTGTTAGGTCGTTGAAATGGAGATTTAGGTCTCCTAAGACCGTAAAGTTAGGGGTCAGGCAGGCAAGAGAGGAGATGGATTCCACAAAGGAGTTGCAGAAAAGTAGTTGCTGTCCTGGGGGACGGTAGACTAATATCCCCGAGAGAGTTGTGGATGGTGGCAAGTGGATAGAGAACTGGGCATTTTCACAGTCCTGAATTGGGCTTTCCTTAAAATGGCAAGTCTGTCCTGGTGTTTGATAAGGTAGCCCGGGGGGAGTGTTTGGATTATGTCTGGGTCAGAGTTGGGGTTGATCCAAGTTTCGGTGAGAAAGAGGATCTCGATCTCAGAATCCTGCAGGAGCATGTTGATTTCTGCTTGGTGTTTCGGGAGGGATCTGCAATTGAGGAGCCATATTGAGCCAGCGTGGTTTCAGGGGGAGTCGTGGAGTGAGCCTATATGGACAGTTTGTGCAGCAGAATGTCCATCCTTTAGGGAGATAATGCTGCGACAGGGAGCGGAGAAGAGCCCCTAAGTTTGAGGAGGGTTTCCTGGTTATATCTCAGGGGAGAAGGTGTGGCCGAAGCAGGGGTCCTAGGCTCAGGGCTCGGTCTGGCGCAGACGGGCTTGCCTTAGGCGCGCAGACGGCACTCCCGCTGCGCTCGTCCACTGCGCTTCCAGCAGATGCACATGGTTTATGCGAAAGGGAGGGGGTGGAGGGGAGGGGCGTGGCCTAAAAAAGGGGCGTGGCCTCTGTCCTCGCCGGTAATGGCGTCAGGAGGAGTGTTCAGGTCAGGCTTCGCGGCAGCGCTAGAGTCCGCTGCGCGGGCCGATCAGGGGCGAGCAAGTGCACGGAAATGCTTTGCAAGCGTGGTGAGTTTAAAAACACAAAGTTAAGTGACAATAGATTTTGTTTTTAAAAATAGCGCAAATTCGCACTCCCGGCTTCCGGCTCAGGAGATAGGTTGCTTGCGGTTATGGCGCTTGTAATCAGCGTCTTTTGTACCAGCGGCAGTGTGCGTGGCCTGAAAAAGGGGCGTGGCCTCTGTCCTCGCCGGCAATGGCGTCAGGAGGAGTGTTCAGGTCAGGCTTCGCGGCAGCGCTAGAGTCCGCTGCGCGGGCCGATCAGGGGCGATCAAGTGCACGGAAATGCTTTGCAAGCGTGGTGAGTTTTAAAAACAAGATCTATTGTCACTTAACTTTGTGTTTTTAAAATAGCGCAAATTCGCACTCCCGGCTTCCGCCTCAGGAGATAGGTTGCTTGAGCCCCTATAGAAGCCCCTATCTTCCTTGTAGAGTGGGCTTTAGGGGGAACAGATAGCGTTCGTTTTGCCTTGTGGTAGCAAATCTGTATGCATTTTACAATCCACCTAGCTATCCCCCATTTAGAGATGGGGTTGCCTTTATGTGGTGGAGAGAAAGACAAACAGTTGTTTATAGTAATATAGTAAAGTAGGACCTTTTAACATCTAGCGTGTGTAGAGCCCGTTCCGCAACAGTTTGGGGTTGCGAGAAAAAAACACGGTAATTCTACCGATTGGTTTAGATGGAAGGGGGAAATGACTTTGGGTAGGAATTTTGGGTTGGTACGGAGGACAACCTTGTTCTGGTGCATTTGGAGAAAAGTTTCTTGTATAGCGAGTGCTTGTATCTCACTAACCCTTCTAAGGGAAGTGATGGCTACAAGAAAAGCTGTTTTACATGTGAGAAATTGCAGTTCACATTTATGCAAAGGTTCGAAGGGCGGTCCCATTAGCCTTGTGAGAACTATATTTAAGTTCCACACAGGTGAGGGTGGTACTCTGGGTGGAATTATTAGTTTGAGGCCTTCCATGAAGGCTTTAATGGCAGGCACCCTGAAAAGTGATAGGTGCTGTCTGTTCTGTAGGTAAGCAGCAATTGCTGCGAGGTGTAAGCGAATGGATGTATATGCTAGGTTACACCTTTGTAGATGGAGCAAGTAACAGATGATGTGCTGTATAGATACGTCTAGAGGGTTGATTGTGTTGTTATGGCAGTAAACAACAAATCTTTTCCACTTTGCAGCATAGCAGGCCCTAGTAGTAGGGCATCTAGCTTCTCTGATAATGTTCATGCAGTCAGGGGGAAGGTTA
Source organism: Triturus cristatus (assembly GCF_964204655.1). Classification (NCBI taxonomy): domain Eukaryota; kingdom Metazoa; phylum Chordata; class Amphibia; order Caudata; family Salamandridae; genus Triturus; species Triturus cristatus. Next base: position 367,796,925 of record NC_140581.1, on the reverse strand, counting down.
AGGTATCCGAATTCTAGGATCTCAGGAGGCAGATCGCCAGGTTGAGCTGAGCTGGGTCCGGGTGCCTGATCTCTCCATGGTTCTGGGTTAGGAGGCATGGTGAGAGGTGTAACTTTTGGTGTGGCACTACCGAGAGTTCCAGCAGCGTGGTGTACCACGGTTGTCTGGCCCATGTTGGAGCTACTAGGATGAGTGTGAGGGAGTGCTGTTGTAGCTTGCGCACCACTAATGGAATTAGTGGGAGAGGTGGAAAGGTGTACGCAAATTTGCCTGACCAGTTCATCCATATCGCATTGCCTTTGGACAATGGGTGTGGGTATCTGGCGGCGAAGCTTGGGCATTTTTTGTTTTCGTGGGTGGCGAAGAGGTCTATGTGAGGATGCCCCCACATCTGAAAGAACGGGTGAAGAACCTGTGGGTGAAGTTCCCACTCGTGGATCTGCTGCGTCTGCCTGCTGAGCAGATCTGCCATGGTGTTTGACTCCTGGGACATGTTGGGCTAGGAGAAAGATTTTGTGTGGAATTGCCCATCTCCATATGCTCTGTGCTAGGTGAGAGCTGTGGAGAGTGTGTGTGTGCCCCCCTGTTTTTGAATGTAGTACATGGCAGTCATGTTGTCTGTGTGAATCAGGACTGCCTTGCCTGAAATCTGCGTCTGAAAGGATTTTAGGGCTAGAAAGATTGCCAGTAACTCCAGATGGTTGATGTGGAGTAACTTTTGTTGCGGCGTCCATGTGCCCTGCACTGTGAGGTGTAACCGATGAGCTCCCCAGCCGGAGAGCGATGCGTCTGTTAGGATTATTTGTGGAACCGGGTCCAGGAACGGTCGACCTCTGGAAAGATGTGTGCTCCACCACTGCAGAGAGCGATGGGTGCGACCGTCTACCAACACCAGATCTGTCAGTTGCCCCTGGGCCTGGTTCCACTGGCGTGCTAAGCACTCCTGGAGTGGACGCATCTGGAGTGTTGCATGAGGTACTATGAAAATGCAAGAGGGCATCATCCCTATTAGTTGCATAAACACTCTTGCTGGGAGAGTGTTGATGTATGAATTTTTGATGCAAAGCCTGGATGCTTGCAATCTTGGCTGGATTGGGATAGGCTATGGCTTTTGAGATGTCTAGGGTGGCACCGAGGTATTGCTTTGTGTGGGATGGTATCAGCTGGGACTTTTGGTGGTTCACCGTGAAACCTAGCTGGTTAAGTAGTTGGATTGTAGTGGCGGTGTGGTGTACACATTAGTTGTAGGACGTGGCTTTTATTAGCCAGTCGTCCAAGTATGGGAAGACGTGAATGTGCTGTCTTCTGAGGTGTGCCACCACTACTGCTAGGCACTTGGTGAATACCCTTGGTGCTCTTGTGACCCCGAACGGGAGCACTTTGAACTGGTAGTGTTGCCCGTCCACTACAAATCTGAGGTACTTTGTGTGCATGGTGTACCGGAATGTGTAAGTATGCGTCTTTCAAGTCCAGTGTGGTGAGAAAGTCGTTCTGAGAGAGGAGCGGAAGAACTTGAAGGGTTACCATGTGAAAATGGTCCGAATGTATGCAAGTGTTTAGAGGCCTGAGATCTAAAACAGGTCGTAGAGTCTCTTCTCTTTTTGGTATCAGAAAGTACAGGGAGTAGACCCCTAAATTTTGCTGATTGGCGGGGACTTGTTCTATGGCGTGTTTTTGTAGGAGGGAGATTACCTCTTGTTTTAGTAACGTGGCATGTTCTTGTGACATTGGGCGTTGCCTGGGTGGAATGTTTTGGGGGGTAGATGTTAATTCTAGGCAGTACCCTGAACGAATAATTTGGGTCACCCATCTGTCTGAGGTGATGGTCGCCCAGACGTGAAGGAAATTTTGTAGCCTGTCCCCGACCGGAGTGGGATGGTCTGGAGGGAGCAGGGGGAAGTCATTGGGTAGGCGGTGTGGCAGAGCGGGCGGTATTTGTTTTGCCTCTGCCTTTGTTATTGCCTCTATAGCCGCCTCTTTGATAACTCCTTGTGAAGGTGGACTGAGGAGGGGATTTGTAGGACGTGGACGCGCTATCTGAGGAGTAGCCTCTGCCCGTGCCCCGAAAGGAAGAGCGGCGAAAGGAGCGCCTAGGAGGGTGCGACTGTAGGGCTCCCATGGATTTCGCTGTATCTGTGTCTTTCTTCATCCTCGAGGGCCTCATCTACCTTTGGACCAAATAAATGTTGTTGATCAAATGGATGGTTTAATATGAAGGCTTGTACCTCAGGTTTAAAGCCTGAAACTCTTAGCCAAGCGTGGCGACGGAGGAGAACACTAGTGTTGATGGCCCTGGAGGCTGTGTCTGCCGCGTCTAAGGCACAGCGTATAGAGGTATTGGTTATGGTTTTACCCTCTTGAATCAATTCATTGGCCCTATTTTTGTACTTTTCTGGGAGATGGTGCATGATGGTTTCTAGTTCATCATAATGCGCTCTGCCGTATCTGGCCAATAGCGCTTGAGTGTTGGCGATAAGCCATATATTGGCTGCCTGTGACGCAGTGAGTTTTCCTGATGCGTCCAGGAGCTTTGATTCTTTGTCAGGCGGTGGTGCTTCACCTGACGCCTGGGAATTTGATCTCTTCCTTGCAGTGGATACCACTAGGGAATCCAGTGGTGCTGGCCCTTTGATGTATGTAGGATCTTTGGGGGCAGCTTTATACTTTTTTTTTCTATGTGTGGCTTTAGGACCCTAGCCCTGACTGGGACTTTAAAAACCTCTGGCGCATGTTTTATTACCCCTTTGAGCATAGGTAGTATAGCAGTAGACCTATGTGCAGTATCAAAGGTGTCAGGTGTCTAGGAGGAAATCCTCCTCTACTGGGTCAGTATGTAGCTCTACCCCGTGATAATGTGCCGCCCTCTGAAGTAGGTGATGAAAACCTAACGAGTCCTCTGGTGGGGGCTGGCCTGGATGGATAAAGGTCATCCTGTGGGACATCTGGGATGTCTGGATTATTATAATCATCCCATGGGTCTGGGGATCTTGTAGGGGTGGGGTCTTGTGGCACATCTGTTGGGTCGTAGTATGGGTCCCCCTGATCATCATGGTCTGGAGAGGGGGTCGGAGAGCGATGAGGCAGGGGTGGAGAGGGCGGGGTGGAGGAGGTGAAGGAGGTGGGGAAGGCACTCTGAAAGGGGAGGTAGCACAGTCCTTCCTCTTTGGAGGTGGAGCTGGTTTGTCCAAATGTCTCTTTCTAGAAGACAGTGCCAAATGTCCAGTTTTTGGATCCTTGGTAAGTGTCTTTTGCAAAGGATCCGGTGTGAATAATTCTTGCGGCACTGGTTGTTCGGTCGGCGCCGAAGTTTTCGGGGTCGATGGCCTTTTAGGCTTGTCTGTGCCGTGCTTTTTTGGAACCTCCGATTTTTTGTTCGGTGCCGAGGCAGGCTTCGGCGCGGGAGTGTCGGTGCCGAGGGCCTTATGATGTTTGGTCGGCACCGAGAGGCCGGGTTTCGACACCGAGGGCTTTGGTGCGGAGCTCGGTGTGGAGGTGGAGGCCGATCTCTTCTTCGGTGCCGAAGGTTGTTTTTCGGCACCGCTGGTAGGCTGGCTCGAGCCCGAGCCGCCGAAAGGCCTATTTGGCTTCTTCACCGGGCCCGAAGGTGGGGTGTTGAAGCAGTGTCTTTGGTTTTGCCTAGGCCCGGAGGCGAAGGCGTGACTGAAGCCTTTTTGGGTGTCGGCACGGGTGTGGGAGGGGGTATTTTACTCACAACCCTCTGCGCCGGGGTGATGTCCTCCACATCCGAGTCGTCGGCTTCAGAAGCACTGACGAGGTAGTCTTCGGTGTGCTGCTGTCCCGGAGCTTCGCCGTCGTCCCCGAAGACGTCGACTGGAGCGGAGTTAGAGGAGTGTGCCATGTTGCGTCAGGCCCTTCGGTCTCGAATAGTCTTTTTCGATCTAAAAGACTTGCAGGCGGGACAGTCTCAAGCCACGTTTTCAGGGGAGAGGCAGAGGTTGCACACCTCATTAAGATCGGTGTGGGGGAATTTGGACCCACATCGAGGGCACTTCTTGAAAGGAGTTCTTTCCATCAGCCGAGACCGGAGCCGGGATAGGCCCGAAGGCCGCCGTCGACGACTGGAATCGAAGAAGTGTCGAAGAGAAGGTGATTAAGAAGATCTGGATCTGAAGAATACCGATGAACGAGGATTTTGCGTAGATTGTTGAACTGGAAAAGTTCGGAACCGGAGCGCGAAGTATTACATCCGAGCCCGATGGCGGAAAAAAACAATCTGAGGATGGAGCCGAAGCCCATGTGCAATACGAACCAAAGGAGGAGTCACCGACCTCGTGACTTCCAAAGACTTTCCAAGAGGAAAAACAAACTGCAAACATCCGGGCCCAACACCAGATGGCGATCTATGCAAAAGTGTGCAATCTGCAGCTCATATGCCTCGAACATTACTTTCTATTCCAGTAGAGGAAAGTCATCAAAGATGGTGACTGGGTGATCCTTGTACCAAGTTTTAATTAAAACAATACTGACCCAATTGTCTAATCGTTCTACTATACAGAGTTACTTTTCAAAATGCCATTGCTGCTCAATAAATGTAAAAAATGCACAACCATACAGCTATGACTGCTTTGTGACTGAGTTGTCCTTGTACAGGGGAACAAATGCTAAAAATAGTTGTTAGCCTTCACAGAATCCCTTCTCAAAACCATGTCATACAATCCTGTTCTGGCATCTGAAGTATGCACGACCCCCTTCTGTAACAGACATTGGTAGGTTTCTGAAAAAAGTTGCAAATGTAATTGTTTGATTCAAGTGGACTCAGTCTCGAGCTAAAGCTTTGGGTGTTTTTGAGAGCACCACCCACACGCATGGAATTGCAGGAAAGGTCATTTCACATAAAATCTGTCAGACTCACTCTCTCCAATTATTAGCTGCTAAAAAAAAGGTTTCCTTCTAGAGAAGCTATTTCACATTCAGTGAGTGGCAGTATGTACACCTTCCCTACACACCCCACACCCAACTAAGGCCAAAGGCCAGCAACACTGTCAACCTCACACTATGAAGCAATGAGATGTCATACAATATGGTATATTGAGAACTGTGCAAATGGTTATAATAGTGCACAACATGAGAAACAGCACACAAAATAGTACCTCCAATTAACCAAAAGCAGGCCCTAGAAAGAAGAACACTTGCATGAGAACAACTAACCATGACCACCAACGAAACCACAGTCAAATGGTTACCCAATACAGGATGATAGACTACAAAATGGAAATAATTGTAGCAGATGACAAGAGGGAGCCCAAAATCTGCCAACTGTGATCAGAGAAAAAAAGTCTCTAGCCCTGGCTTCGTTGCTTTCCTGCTAGATTCGCACTTTATAAATGGCACCACATAAAAATATAGACAAACTCATTCCCTAGGAAAGGATGTACATATTTGTAGATATTTAACAGCCATATCTGGCATGGAAAATAAGAACTTCCTGAAAAGAACGGAAGCGGCAAAACTGCCTCTTCCTTGAGAGAATATCAGAAACAGCTGAAAGATCAAAAAACATAGTTTTCCACTTTTCAATAAAATACACAAAAGACCCAGAAAACGCACAATATCACAACCAACTGACTGGAAAGACAGTGTACAAAAAACTGTTAATAGTACAACATGTGTGTACCCAGCTTCGGAGTCTATAATTCTTACACTGGTCAGGGTATGAAATATATTGTACCAACGTGGGTGCGAGCAAGAAATATACTAAAAACGTTAACTGAGCACTGCATGAGCTGAAAAGTCAACCCACTGCATTCAAAGGAGGTGAAAGGAAAATCTATTTTCCAACCTCCCAACAAATCAGACAGGTTAGTCACAATGCGAAGAAAAAGCCTCCGTCCATATCTGTGACAGGACACTGTATAGGCAAGGTAAGATCCGTCCTTTTAATTCGTGTGGCACAGCAAAATCTGTGTCTGAATACCCCGGTTCACCCAAAACACATTAGGACAAGATAATGCATCTTTAGGAAAAGTCTCTTGTGCGCCCTAAAAATCACTCGTCGAAAAAAAGCACTATTTTCATCTGCAGCAAAACTTTAATTTACACACTTGGAGCAGGGTACCCAACATAGTAGAAGGACAAGGCACTGTTATACGGAGTAAAAACACCCCTATACAGAGCACGGTGTGCAGGACAAGCCCCCGGGCTGCATGATAAGGAGAAAAGGCCCCTCCATCTGTAGCATGGTCATACATCTGCAGGACAAGCCCCCACGATCTGCATATATGACAAGGCATTGTCTGTGCTCAAAAGGAGTCTCACGGGTTCAAGACATCTGAAACACGACACACTGTGGATGAAAGACCCTCTCCTATGTAGCAGGAGCCTATGGCTGTTAGAAAACAAGCATTGGCCGCGCAGCCATAAAAGTAACGAGCTGCGCGGCCGTGTAAGGGGACGCGTTCTTTGGTGTGGGAGAAGCGGAGCGAGGGAAGGCAAATGGCGGCACCGTGAAAGTAATCGCGGCTGTAAGGGTGCCCTCGAGATGGCTCGAAAGCACGTGCGCGTAACCGCTCGCTGGTGGCCGGAGAAAGTCTCTGGTAGCACTTCAAAAAGCCAGTTACTAAATGTCTCGCCAGCCCAGCGCATGCGCTGGCTCTAGCGAGACCTAAAAAGAGAAAAATGGGACAACCTCTTTGAAAAATGCCAAAATTGTGGTAAAAACAGTTCGCTGAGAAAAAATAAAAGACCCTTTTTATCCAGAGCACTTTTTTCCTATTTTTCACCAAACCCTCAAAATGTAGCCAATATGTTGCCTATTTTCCCAGTCCCCTCCAGGGGAATCCACAAACTCTGGGTACCTATAGAATGCCCATGATGGTGGAAAAAAATAAAAAAGGCAGCAAATTTGGTGTGGAAAGCTTGTGGACAAACGGCTATGGAAGGCAAAGCACAAACAATCCCAACTAGCCAAATAAAGGCATAACGCTGAGGGATGGGGGCGGGCTAGCAGCGAAAGGTTTAAGAAATAAAATGTTTAAAACAAGACAACTAAAAAAAAAACACAACAACAAAAAACAGATGTAAGGAAATTCCTCTTTTGTGTCCCCCAAAGTTTTTTTGACTGATGTTGCTGGTTTTTCATCTCCCAAGAGTCCACTGAGGCCTGCTAACCAGACCTCAGTGCCAGTGTCCTGACCCCATAACAAATATAATACACTGGCTATTCCCAACTGACATAGGCTAACTTACCTGCAAGTCACTGGTCTATGGTACCGAGGATTTTAAATTAGGGATTACAGCATTGGTTGAGCCACCCTGGGCGTGACCAAGCTAAAACGAGTTCCCAAACCGGCCACTGCAGACTGGAAACACTGTTTCAAACTGCTGGTCAGACTTTGCCATTTAAATCCATGACAAAAGTCAAATGTCCACCTGAAACATGTGCAAGTCCTAAAGAGCCCTAAAGCACAGTGCAACATATTTCATAGTCCGAACATGCATTTTTTGTGTTCTAGCAAAAAAAACATGATTGTTGTTTTTACTGAGGAAAGACTTGGTCAACCCGTTGGCAAGTGCGGAGTTAGACACTGACCCCCACCCCCCCCCCCAAACTCCTGAACAGTGCGACCAAAACTCATACTCCAAGGTAGTGGGCACTTGCTTCGCCCTCTTGCATCTTCTTCAGAATTGTGTTCCTTCTGTCTTTGGCAGCCATTCAACAGCAGATTCAAGCCCTTATCATATCTAGTCTTAATTATGGGAACGGCCTTTACCTGGGCATGCTCAGGTATCTGACGGATAGGCTTCAGCTGGTCCAGAATGCAGCGGCACTAACTATCTTCGAGCTCCCCCTTGATGCTCACGTATCAAGCCTTATGAAGAGTCTCCACTGGCTTCTCTTTAAGACACTACTTGTGACTCAAAGTTTAAAATACGGAATGGGCCCTGGCTACCTAAAACACAGGATCTTGATCTATGCCCCACAGAGAAATCTCTGTTCCTCGAATCTCTTCCTAGCCAGTACTCCAGGTATTAAAAAGGCCTGGTCAGGGCGAAAGGCCCTTTCCTTCCTGTGCCCGTCCCTCTGGAACAAACTACCTCTGACCATTAGAAGCATTAAGTCTATGCCTGTGTCCCGGAAGAAGCTGAAAACTTAGCTTTTCTCGAGCCCATAATCTCCACCCTTGCCCCCTCTGTTACCTTTCAGCATCCAGTGCCAAGACATTCCTTGGAGTAGCAGATGCGCTTTATAAATAGCCCTACATAAACATAAAAAAACTTGTTACATTAGGCGCAAGTTGATTCTCCAGTTGAAACTACTGTAACAACGTACAGTGTGCAACTTTTATGAAGCTGCCACCTTGTCGCCTTTAATCTCCTGCGCCCCTAACAGATACACAAGAAGCTTAAACCATTGACAGCTTTCTGCCCCCCTAGTAAAACATGTAAACAACTCCCAGGAAAGGAGACAATAGGGGCCAGCTCTAGAAAGGAGTTACATCCCTCCTGCAGAAAGTCACGTGTCTTCGTTTAAAAGCAAGCTTTAAAGGAGTAGCCACATTTGAAGGGCAAATGGGGAACACTTGACAGCCCCATTGTTTAGGAAGAATAGCTGGCACCTGGGAAGGAGAGAGGATACCTGTTATCAAACTTTTTTCAGGAGCATGTAGACCCCTTGATAGTCACACCTCTGGGTTCGGCTAGGGAGCTCTGGATGCAGAGAGGGGAGTTCTGCTATGTTGGGACTGGGCAGAATGGCACACACCTGGGACAAGTGATCCTTCCAGGTGGAGTACATAGCTATATCATCCAGATAAGCTGCACTGAACTGCTCTAGCCCAGACAGGACCCTGTTTACCAACCGTTGGAAGGTGGCAGGGCATTCTTTAGGCCAAAGGGCATTACTGTGAATTGGTAATGTCCTTCTGGTGTGCAGAATGCGGACCTCTCCTTGGCTCCTTCAGTGAGAGCAATCTGCCAGTAGACTGAGTTCAAATCAAATGTGCTCTGGTACTTAGCATCCACTAACCTATCAATGAGCTCATCAGCTCTAGGTAGAAGGTGAGTATTAGTCTTGGTGACGGCATTCAGTCCTCTGTAGTACACACAACCTTAACTCCTTCTTTCCTCCCTAAGCATTAGGTTTGGGCACCAGCACCACGGGGCTTTCCCATGGACGGTCATAGATCTCAAATATCCCTGATTCCAACCTCTTAGCTACCTCAGCCTTAATGCCGTCCCTAACATGGTCAGGCAACCTGTACAGTTTGTTTTTGACAGGTAGGATGTCACCAGTGTCAATGCAGTGGGTACACCAAGTGGTGATACCTGGGGTAAAAAAAAAAAACAGATTAGGAAACTGCCCCAGCACGTGCTTGCAGTATTTGTGCTGCTGGTCTGTCAATTTGGGAGAGAGTACAGCTCCCTCCACTGAATCATCTTGCAGATTGTTGGAGAGGTCGTCTGGCAATGGCTCAGTCTCCTATTCTCCTACCTCATCAGTGACCATCAGCATGGTCATGTCTGCCCTGTCATGATGGGGTTTAAATCTATTGATATGCAGGACACTGAGGGTTCCTGGGGGTGTTCAGGTCTACCAGGTAGTTAACCTCACCCTTCTCTAGGATTGGATAGGGCCCAGTCCACTGGTCATGGGCGTCAAGTACTAAAGCCCCCAACACCCACACCAATTGTCCTGGAGTATATTCAGGCATCACAGCGTTTTGATCACACCAGTGCTTACGAACTCCTGGCTGGCATCCAGTTTTCTGCTTGCCTTGTAAGTGTTCTCTGCCCGGCATGAGCGCAGGCCTTGTACATAATCCAGCACATACTCCTTGGCTTCCTTGACAGGCTTTTCCCCCCAAGACACTAACTAAACACAATGGCCCTCTGACAGGGTGCCCAAACCACAACTCAAAGGGGCTAAAACCAACCCCTTTTTGTGGGACCTCCCTGCAGGCAAACAGTAAACATGCGAGGAGAATATCCCATCGCCTCATGAGTTTGTCAGACAAACCACTGATAATGCACTTCAGGGTCTTATTAATCCTCTCCACCAGACCATTAGTTTGGGGATGATATAGGGTGGTGAACTTGTAGGTAACACCACATAAATCCCACATCGCCTTCAGATAGCTGGACATAAAGTCTGTGGCTCTATCTGAAACCACCTCCTTTGGGAAACCCACTCTATTGAACACACCACATAGGGACCTAGTCACTGAAGGAGCAGTGACTGTGCCACGAGGGGTACTGTTTCAGGGTATCTAGTGGCATGGTCTACTACCACCAAGATATAGTTGTTCGCTGATGCAGTCGTGGTTCTAGAGGATTAACAATGTCAACCCCCACACTCCCAAAAGTGAGTACCAACCACTGGCAGTGGTATCAAGGGAGCCTTTGGCTTGCCCCCTTGTCTTGCCACACGCCTGAGACACAGGAGCTAAATAACTCCTTAACATTTTCAGCCATATGGGGCCAGAGGAAATGGTTTACCAAACTACTTCGAGTCTTGTCGTGCTCCAACTGACCTGCCACGGGAATATCATGACTTATGGTCAGGAGAAATTCTCTGTACTTCTGGAGGAACCACCAGGTGGATTCTTCCTTGAAGTTTGTGGCCTCAGTGTAGAGAACCGCATCCTTCCAGAAGACTGTGGAATCCACGGTCATCTCCCTCCTCTTGCTTAGAGGCAGTCTACCTCATGCTCTCAAGGGTGTGAGAGTCTGTCCCGGACAACACCTCTCTGGAGGATCAACTGGCTACTGCCAATTATGCCAAATCTGACAGATCTGGCAGGGATGGATCCCACCCTCAGAGGTCAGATCCTCCCCTTCAGGGTCAGCTTACTGCTGCACCTCTGGAGTTTCTGGGGCTAGCTCAACAGACCCACTGCCTTTGTCCTGGAATGCTTGGCCCACTGTTCCAGGGTCCAAGTGCCCAGCCTTTTCCTTCTGGATAGCCAGTGACCAGCTAAGAGCACATACCCACTCCAAGAGGTCCAGCATCCTTGCATGGACCATTCTCTCCACTCCAGACCAGTCAGACACTTCCCCAGTAAACACTGTACTGGTAGTGCAGGAAACAGAACGCCCTTCTGAGGGCATGTCACACCTCTACAATCTAAAGTCTCCAAAGTCATGGGATGCAGTTTAGCTCTGCTGTCTGCATAGGTTACCAGGTGATACACACCAGGTATGATATGCTCTGGAGTAACCTGCTTCTTTGTGAGCATAGTCACACTGGCTCCTGTATCTCTCAGAGCCTCAACCTCAGTTCCAATTATTTTAGGCCTCTGCCTGTACTGCTTCAAACTGGGAGGCAAGGTCGCCAGGGTTGCAATATCCACCCCAACCAAGGACACTTAAGGTTTTCCCAGTCAAACCCTTCCCCATCTCAGAGACAATCTACACCCACACACCTTCACCAACAATCCCCTGGGACTGCCCACCAGTGGGGGGCTTCTTTGTGCAGACAGCAGCTCCTCTCTTGTGCCCTGGCCGATTACAGTCAAATCACTTCCCCACATTTAAGGGATCAGAGAATCTACTAGGCTTTCCCTGAAACCCCCTCCCCTTGAAACTGGATTGACTCTGGCCCCATCCCCTCCTCCTACTGCAGGTTTTGTATCTACTTTGCAGGAGGAGGGGTGACGTGTCGTCTCTTTTGATCAACTCCTGCTGCCGATTGGAAATCCTGGTTCTCCTCCCAACTCCCTGGAATCTAACTGCTTAGAGTCCTCTAGGTACTTGCGTACCTCCTCCTGTACACAATGAGTTAGGATGTGATCTTTAAGAATTAAGCATACAGCCCCTCAGGAGTACTCACATCTCTTCATGTTTGGGTAAGCCTCCTCCTCCCCGATATTGGAGGGGTCAACATTGCACTCCCCTTGTGATCTTGCCTAGGCCTTAAGGGTCATAACCAACTCTGCCTTCCTAATCTTGTTAGTAGGAGGTAACCTCCTAATCCTACACTGAAGCTTTAGTCTGGTTAGTCAGATCTAGCTCCAAGGTATCTATAGTTTGGGGTTATAAAATAGTTACAAATCAGAAATAGAACATATTTAGAAAAATCAAAAATATGGATTAATAATGTATTTAGTCCAAATTTCTAAAATTTTCAATTAAAAAAAGTTTTGTTTCAAGTCAATTCAGAGGATTTTTAAAGTTCTTAATTTACTGTATGGTGTCATTTAAACAAGTACGCACCCTCACTTCTGAACACCAAATTTTGGATAGTTTATTAGTAGTGATAAGTAGGGACCTGCCACTAGTAATAAGGTCACAAACCCCATAAAAGTTTAAATCAAGGTCCCAATAAGTTATTCCCTTGCTCAACCCTGGGTAGCTGGCAACGAGCAGGCAGGCTCAACTTTGGAGACGTGTGTAAAGCATTTAAAAACACCAATACATTAAATAAGTAAGATACAACACGCAATATAACTCCAACAGCAATTTATAGAAACAGATTATATTTTTATGAACAAATATTCACCAAACGACAGAACTCCAATGTAGGAAACCAGAGATATGAATTTTTAAAGAGGAAATATAAAACGAGTGCTTAAAAGCTAAAAGCGCTCAAAGGTTAAAACAGGTTGTGCTGAGCCAGGACAAAGTCACAGGTTTTTTACACTTACTTTCAGAAGTGTTTCTTGGTGCAGGAAAGTGGTCTACAGCACCAGCCCAGAGTTCAGATACTCCGATTGGCCTCTTGGGGTCTGGGACTACAACTGCCACAATGCACCTAGTCAACTTATGGGGCTTTTTACAAAAGTTGCTAAACTTCTCCAAACTGCTGGAACTTCTTCCAGACTGTCTACTTGAGGGTTCAAAGTGTCCAAAATAACAATCCAAGGAACTGTAATCTCCTAGATGGTCCTTGGGATGTCAACTACAATTCCCACAATGCACCAGGCCAAATCCTTCGAAGTCCACTGGACAGACTCCAGGGTGGGGGCACTTGATGGAGATTATGCAGGTGGGCTCTGTTAACCTGTAGCTTGCAGGGAGTCCACTCAATCCTTCTTGAAGCATGGCAAAGTCCTTAGGGTTGCAGCACCAGATTGTGCAGCAGGTGTAGTACTTCAGAGTGCAACTCTGTGGGCACAATCCAGATTACCAAAGGGCAGTCTTTATTCTTGTAGTTTCAGGCAGCAGATCTGAGGAGCTATGCAGCTCTTCCTTATTTATTAACAGTTTCTGCGCGTCAAGCAGGGGGGGCACCCCTGACCAATGGGATACAGAGTGCCACCCAGGTGTATGGCCACTTCCTCCGAAGTGTGGCATAATCTTGTCCCAGAAAGCACTATTCTCTCAAAATCCATAATGGAGAAAGTCTCTCCTTTGGGGTTAGATCTAGCTGAGCCAGCCCACTGGTGTGGCTAAGATTCACTAACAAAGACCTTCCAACCCCCTGACTAATCTAATTACTGAGGCTGAGGAAGCAGAATGTCGGGGTCAGCCTGTGATGGTCCCAAACTGTGTCATTCTCTCTTTGAAGACCAGTTTGGCTCCCCACCCCATTCCTGCCTTTTGCAGCTAAAGTTCTCCGCCCACAGGAAATCCATCATCTAATCTGACAGGACACTTCATACTTCAGAAACCAGCTGCTCTAGCTCAGCCAGGGAAAGGCTGGCCAATCAGGAGAGGGCAGCTGGAAAGCTGGATTTTGGCTCAGTGGAAAATTAAGTTTATGACTTTATGTCATACCCTCCCTTTTCTGAATACTGCCTTATCCTGTATTTTTCTTCACAAGGATATTATTATTTTATTGGCTCATTTGCCTCTGCTCTCTGAACAATTGTAAAGCATACCCTCCCTTTTCTGGGTGCTACCTTATCCTGTAATTTGATCAACTATGATATCATGGTCATTATTGTTTTATTGTCTCTACTCTTTAAATAATTGTAAAGCGCTTTGATACCTGCAAGGGTCATGTTGCGCTATATAAAACTCTCAAATAATAACTTATTTTCTGTAATAATTCATATAAATCTAACAATGGTAAGTTGTTGGATGTATCTTAGTCTCGTCATGGACCCCGCCCGCTAAAGAAAGGCCCGGCACAGGAGGGGGAAAGGGCGGGGCACTGAAGGGGTTAACTATCAATTAGATACCTTGAAGTATACTTTTTAGGTGACTGTCAATATTTATACTTAAATACAATATCTCAATGTTAGCCTTTGGAGCTATTCACTACAGTGGAGAAACATAGAATAGGCGTTTTTCCCCCCACCAGGGCTTATAAAACATCTTTAATATTCCCCCTACTTTTAGTTACAAAGCACCCTACCCTTGGGGCACCTAGGAGTGAAGTATATGTAACAATAAGGTAGTTTGCGACATTATAAGTACCCTAAAATACGAAGTCTAATTTGCATATACATTTAATGTAAAGGCAGTGCTGCCTTTACGATGACAACAGGCAACACAGTAGGTCACACTTAAGTGCATTAAGTCTACTAGGCCTTTAAACCTACATGCCCAATTATACGCTAGGGACTTACAACTAGGCTTTCAGTACCAACTCTGATTATACTTAATTTGCAAATCCTTATAATCAGAGCACTGGCCCTGGGCGCAGTCAGTCAGTTACCACCAGTACCAAGCAAACAAAATGGGGGTGATCGGGGCAAAAAGGATGACTTTCTCATAGTCGTCATACTTTGTTCCTTGAATCAGGACCACTTCCATAGGACTCCATTGCAAAGAGTATAAAGTGCCTGCAACTGCCTAAAGACTGCCTCACCTTTAAAGGTAACTAATTCCGAGGAACTAGCTGATCCCTCTGACTGGCTCCCTACTGGAATTGATCACCTAAAGTGACCACAACACAACTAGCCCAACCTTTTGGTTAAAAAGTTTCTAAATGTCAAAATTGTTGAAGTTTCTAGTGTTGAGTGAAATGCTTGTAAGTTCTGCATCTACAGAACCCTCCAGTGGATCTTTTTCGTTGTGGTGTCTAAAAATACAGTCTATTTTTATAAATTGGTGTTTGATAGCTTGACTGTCTTGTCAATTTCTTCTTCCATTGTTTTGGTGCTGTTTAAATGTTTTACACTTGTTCCCAATTATAAGCCGTGTTGCTCAGAGCCAAGTCTACACAAAGCGGAGCTGAAGGTTTGACAATCAAAACCTACAGGTCCCAAAAGGATTGGCAAGTATTACACGGTGACGAAGCTTAACCACACCACATAATACACCCCATTTACTCACAAAAGAGACTGTGTAAAATAGTTATGGGGAAACATAAGCAACATGGAAATAAATTAGGGGATCCATTCATAAGGAAGTCACTAAGGTGCAATATTGGTTGATGGTGATCTTGCATTACTGCAGAATTACAAATTTCTGAAAATCACAAGGAATTACAGAAATAGGCCTGGAAATGATATGCATAGCAAACGTTTGTGAAATTTAATGAGCAAATATACATGCGTCGGAGGGGCGTGGCCTGCAGCCAAGCAAGATGGCCGCAGCCTAGTTGGGCTCCGGGGGAACGATCGACTCCCCCTCTCATCCGTAACTTATCCGGGCAGCGATCCGATCCCTAAGGTCCAGAACCGTGCAGCGGACACACAGCGTTGCACCCCGATCCAACTCCGGGGTCTCTCGGACGCCTACGTCGGAATCGGCGGGACCCGGACCTCTGCGGCCTGCCTCAGCGTGTGCGACCAGGGCCTCGAGTGACGGGGCGGCCCTGGGCGAGGCGAGCCCGAACAGATCTGCACTGCGGCGGTAGCGGAGGCTGGATGCCTACGGCAAATACTGGCGACGGCGACACCTGAGGTGGCCGAGGCAGGAGTGAGGCGAGCGCTGGATGACCCCCATCGGCCCGTGACGAGGGGACTGCGAGAGGCGCCGGGATCCACAGTCCATCAGGTGGGCCTGACCCGCGCTAAGGCGAGCTGCTGCCGGCCCCCGGGCCTGCGCTGCACCGGAGACTACGATCCGGACCTGTACCGGGCCCCGCCGAGATGTGAGGCCGCCCCTGCTGATCCGTGCCGACCCCCCCCCCCCTCTCCGGGGCGACCTGAGACGGGGACCGCTCCCTAGGCTGCCTGAAGGGTTCGGGCCCGGCCTGGGGGGCCTCTGGTGCATCGCTCCCCCGTTGATCTGCGGGAGTGACATTTGGGAGGTATCATTAACGCCATGAGCGGGAAAGGAACCAAGGGGCACCACCAAGGCAAGCTTGCTAAGTTCGCCTACACCAAGGACTCCGAGGTGTCGGACCGCGGTGGCCCCACCGGGAAGATGGCGACGACCACCGACACGCCGAAGGTGACGCTGGAGGACATTATGATGGCCTTAACGCAGGTACAATCCACAGTGGGGTCAATCTCTACGGACATATCCCTGCTCCGCGCAGACTTCCAGAAGATGTCCGCCAGAGTAGCGGAGGTGGAGCAGGCAACGGAGACTTTGGCGAAGGACTCCAAAGGCCTCCTCCAGAGAGTGTCGCAGTTGGAGTCAGAGAACAAACGCATGGCGGCCCGGCTGGACGACCAAGAAGGACGCTCTCGCCGCAACAACGTGCGCATTATTGGGATTCCCGAAAGTGAGGGGCACCCGGCCATGGACCTTTATGTGGAAGAACTGATCAAATCCAAGTTGCAACCCCGGGGCCTCTCGACATTCTTCTCAGTGGAGCGCGCACATAGGGTGCCGGGAGGGCGACCGAAGGTTGGGGCGCCTCCGAGGCCTGCCCTGGCCCGCCTGTTTAATTTTAGAGACAGGGATGCCATTCTACAGGCGGCGCGGGTGGCACCGCCGATTCGGCTTCAAAACTCCACAGTGTCCTTCTTTCCGGACTATACGGCTGCGGTGGCGGCGCAGCTTTGTGGAGGTCAAGAAGAAACTACGGGCTCGAGAACTTCCATATGCAATGCTCTTCCCGGCGCGTCTCCGGGTGGCGGCGGAGGGCAAGACTTTCTTCTTCGACACACCGGAGGAGGCTCATGACTGGTTGGAGGGGTGGCGCCGAGCTGGTGGCGCAGGGCGCTCGAGCCGAGGGACAAGGCGTCCCGGGAGTGAGGTCGATCCTACTGGACATGAACAGCGCCTTGAAGAGGTTGAGGAGGGACCCACGGGTTGATGCGGCGGCTCGCATCCTGACCGAACTGTAGTTCAAGACTACCCGCTGGGAACTGATGTTGATGTAGTGTCCGCATACTGGCTGGTTTGGGACATGAACGATGAGACCTGGGGACGGGGGATGTCCTGGTCCCCCTCGGACTCCACGTTCCCTAAAAAGCGCAAGTACTGTTTGGGGTTCAAGGGACTGAGCACTCTGCTGAGTTGGGGTGGCGGGCAGTTCTGAGTCCGTGTGGCAGGGAGGCAGGGAGGGGGGTGGGGGGACGGGGTATGTTCTTTGGTTTTGTTTCTTTGTTTTGGTTAGGTAGGACACGGCCTTCTGACTTCCATCATACACATGTTCTGCACACCACCTGGGTCACACTATGCTCTATCCGACTATTGCTTTATCTCCTCTCCCACCCGCCGTGAAGTCGGATTTGATTACTCCAATAGCCTCTGACACTGATTTGACCCTGGTGCAGCCCCTCTCTTTACTGACCTGGAATGTACGGGGTTTAGGAGACAAAATCAAACGAGGCCTGGTCCTGCATAGTATTAAACGGTGCGCCCCGGCGCTGGTCTTGCTTCAGGAGACCCATCTCACCGGCACGGCTACTAAAGCGCTAGACAGATGGGGATATAAGATGGTGGTCCACTCTGAGTTTACCTCTGGGTCCCGGGGGGTTGGCATCTGGCTGCGCAAACAGTCCCAACTAATCGTGCTTGATGTACAAACGGACAGAGCCGGGCGGTTTGCCGCGGCTCACATACAATGGGAAGGGCATCTTTATAATGTAGTGTCGGTCTATATCCCTCCTGGGTTGCACGCCACGGCGTTCCCGGCACTTAGTGAATTTCTCCTTACCCTGCCGGAGGGAGAGGTGCTGCTTGGGGTGACTTTAATGCGGTGATGAACGATCACATTGACCGGTCTCCGCCTCGGGCGCAGGGCAGCGGCGCAACGCGACTTGCAGGCTTCGTGGCGGCGCTAGGGTTCACAGATCTTTGGCGCTGGCACCACCCAGAGACACGCTCCTATACATTCCACTCCGGGGTGCACAACAGTCTAACCCGCATTGATCACTTTCTGGGCTCCCCCGGATGCCTCCATAACGTTGAAAGTATTGACATTAGACCCAGAGGCATCTCCGACCATTCCCCGATCCTTCTGCACTACCACAGTTCCCACCTGATGCGCCGCCGCGTTTACCCGATACGCCCCAGCTATCTGCGTCTCCCGAAGATTAGTAAATCCATCACACAGGGGTCGAAACTCTACTTCCACGAGAACGCCGCTTCGGTCGACTCTCCCACAATTCTTTGGGAGGCGTACAAAACGGTGCTGCGGGGCCAGGCGATGGCTGCCATCACAGGATATAAGCGCATGCAAACGTCTGAGTTGCAGACGCTGGAGCTTGAGCTCCGGGCTGCGGAGGCTCGTCAGGCCGAAACCCCCTCCCGTGAAACCTCCCATGACCTGCGAGTGGCTCAGGTAAAACACAGGGAGCACCTGGCAGACCGTGTCAAACAGCGACTTGAGGCCTCACGGCATACGGTCTACGATGTCGGCGATAAAACCGGCAGGCTACTGGCATGGTTGGACAGGCGCGACAGCGGAGCCCGATGGATCGCGCAGCTGGCCACGGCCGAGGGGTCGACAACGTCAGACCCACGAGAAATAGTGCGCACCCTGGCGGGGCATTTTCGTGGTGTGTATTCCTCCAACTCCTCCATGTCGGTGGAGATGGCGCTGACATACATTGGTGACCTACAGATGCCTAAGCTCTCCCCTGAAGCTAGGGAGTCCCTGGAGGCCGATCTTACGGTTGAGGAGCTACAGGTGGCTATTGCGGCATTACAACCTGGCAAGGCACTGGGTCCTAATGGCATCCCGATTGAGCTGTATCAACGGCTGCCCGAGATGCTGACCCCACACTTGCTGAATATGTACAAACACGGCCTAGAGATGGGGGAGCTTCCCGCAGACCAGCGAACGGCCACCATCGTGGTACTGCCAAAGCCGGGTAAGCCGGCGGACCAATGCGCCTCCTATCGCCCCATCTCACTGCTTAATGTAGAGGCCAAGATCCTTGCGAAACGGTTGGCCCTCCGACTCACGCCACACTTGACTGACATAGTGCACCCGGACCAGTCGGGCTTTATGCCCGGGAGGAGTACCTCCCACAATCTGAGGCGCTTACATAGCGTGCTGGCCCGAGTGGACCGAATTCAGGAACCCGCTGTTATTCTCTCCCTTGATGCCCGTATGGCATTCGATATGGTGGAGTGGCCCTTTCTCTTCGCAGTATTGTCTCATCTGGGGTTTGGGCCGAAATTCTGTGCCTGGATCCGTCTCCTATACACCAAGCCGCTGGCCCATGTCGCGGCCAACGGGCACATGTCGGAGGATTTCCCCCTGGGGCGAGGTACGCGACAGGGCCGCCCGCTCTCGCCGCTGCTTTTCGCCCTAGTACTCGAGCCCCTCGCGACATGGATACGGTGGGAGCCTATGATGAGAGGCCTTCGATGGTCGGCGAATTGGGAGGACCGCGTCTCCCTATACGCGGATGACATACTGCTTTACTTGTCATCTCCGAGGCGATCCATCCTTACATTACTTAATATTTGCGAGGTGTTTGGCCGGGCATCCGGCTATACGATCAACTGGTCGAAGTCGGTCCTCATGGTGCTGAGGGGCCCCCCCCCCCCCCTCGACTGTCGGAGGGCTGTCAGATACAGGTGGCGAAGGGGTCACTCAAATACCTGGGGATACACGTTGCCTTGGATCAGCTGGAATTTTTCAGGCACAACTTAGGCCCTCAACTGGACCGCCTCAAGCAGGATGTGCGGCACTGGGGAACGTTGTCCTTGACCCTGGTGGGGAGGGCGGCGCTCTTTAAAATGATGGCCCTACCGAGGTTTCTCTATGTGTTGGAAAATACTCCTTATCCGGTGCCGCCGGCCTATTTCCGAGCGGTTGCAGCGCAAGTCTCTAATTTACTCTGGGGCAACAAACCAGCACGCATTGCACAAGCGAAACTGGTCTGTGGGTGGTACGATGGAGGAATTGCTCTCCCAGATATCCAGCTGTATTATTGGGCGGCGCAGCTTAAGGTGATTAACCAGTGGCTCCATGCGCCGCAGTCGGATCCAGCGTTTAAGGCAGATAGGGATATACTGGGCGAAAGGGGTATGCTAACCCCATTGTACGATGCCCGGCTGGCCCCGCAGCTGATTGGCCCTCTGCGTCAGACTGTGTCTATCTGGCATGTGGCACAGGCCAGGCTGGGGTGGCGCGGAGTACTGACGCAGCTTACGCCTCTCTGGGACACGAAGCGACTGGGACGGCTCAGGGACAGCAAGGGCTTTGCCGCTTGGGACGCTATCGGGATCTCGGTGATAGGCGACGTGTGGCACAAAGGGGAGGTTGTTCAATTTGCTCGCCTGCAACAACAGTATGAGCTGGCTCCCTCGGAATGGTTCCGATACCTACAGATGAAACACGCCTTGACGGCACAGTTAACCCCAGGTGTGCAGGTTCCGGAGGCATCTCCGCTGGAAGACAGGCTGCTGACCAAATACATGCCTAAGCGGGCCACATCTTTCACATACCGCAAACTGATCAACAATTTGCCGGACCCTATGTGGGTCTTGCGGGAGAAATGGGCCGACGAGGTCGGCGATTTTGATGACCCGGATTGGCGGGAGGCGCTGGCGTCACCGCGCGAGGCGGGTATACCCTCCCGGCTGCGTCTTGTGCAACTTCGTATTCTACATCGCTCATATTTCACCAGAAGCCTATTGCACAGACTGGGCAGAGCACCACATCCCTTCTGCCTGCGGGGTTGCGGGGAGGAGGGAACCTTCTATCACCTGCTCTGGGACTGTCCGGTTCTCCAACTCTTCTGGAGGCGAGTGCTGCGAACGATGTCGCAGGTGTGCGGGGTGTCACTGCTGCCAGAACCCAGACGCTGTCTGTTGAATGTGTGGGAGCCCACGGATCTTAATCGCCAGGCGCAGGGCTGGGTGACGCTAGGGAACATGATGGCTAAACGGATCATAGCCCAAAAATGGGGAGCGGTGGAGACACCGCTGCTGTCGATGTGGAAAAAGGAAATGGATGGGGCTATGTTTGCTGAGCGTTTCGTATTTATCAGGCGGGGTTGTCCTCGAAAGTGGGTCAGAGTGTGGGGAGCATGGAACAAATATAGGGGCAACATATGTGATCCGCCACCTCTTTCTGATGAGGAGTCTTCTGACTCAGATGACTAGAGAAACTGAAGGGGAGAAGGGGAGGGTGGCTGGTAATGATGGCCTCATGATGCTCGATCTAGGTCTACTGGGAGAAATGATGATTATGTATGGTGTTTTGTCTATTGCAATGTGTACACGTTCTGATTTCGTGTCCTTTTGTTGTAGTTTTTGTGAAAACAATAAAACTTTTTTAAAAAAAATATATACATGCGTCTATTTGTCAATGTGAAAATCTGCAGAGCGATTGCAAATTCACTTGTTAAAAACCTCTTTTCCCCCTGGGGAGAAAATATTTAGTTCTAAGAACAAACTCCTTTGCCTACATCCCACTCCCCCACCTGAAAAGAAATATCACTCCTGGCCGTGTCGGGTGCAAATTTCAAATTTTTCCCAGTTGTGAACAAGATGGATACAAGTTGGTGAATACCCTTAAACATGCAAGCTGTAGGAGCACACATTCACCAGGTATTCCTGCCCAAGCTTCTTCCAGCCCTTGTATGTATATTTGCTCAACGGTGTCATAGTTAGAACCTAGCTACAATCCAAACCCAGATATAAATTTGAGGCGCTGCATAGTCAGAGGTTATTATCAGAGCACTTATCTGATGAAAACACTTCCTTAATTGGTCACCTCGAAGCAAGTTACGAAAAAGGTCAAAGTGAGGTCTTTGAAAAATAAAGATAAAGTGGATTTGTACTTTATAATTTTGTCTGTCATGTCTTTCTATTTATGGATTTATTGCTGCATTTTTCATGACTGTGGCTACCTATGCAGTCCACCTTGGAAGCTCTTTAATTCGGACATCTGTTACTCTTTGATGCACTGAAAGGCTGATATTTTGTCTGTTACCCACGTTCTTTGGGAACTCAATCTAAAAGATTTCAGACTTATTTTTAATTATTTGGTCTAACTTCTTGATTGACACAGTGGGTAAAAACAAAAACAATGGATCCGTATTCTACCCCGAGCGATTGGCAGTAGTTCGACTATTTGCACACATTCCTCTTATCAACTTGTATGCGTTATGGGCTCTCTAGGTGGTGGTGCTATTAATTTGACCGTTAAGTCTGTTACGACTCCTTCCTCTTTCTCCACAGGACCCTGCACCCACTGCTGGGCTCCAGCTCCAAGTCATTGTGGACCTGTCAATACTGCCTCACTATCCGCTACCAAGGAGTCTGGTTCCTCACTTGCTTCTTCGCAAGGTGACAAGCCCACAATGGTAGCTCACTGTATGGCGGATTCCTGCTGCCAGCTATCAGCGTGGTTGCCTTTTTCTTCCTAGTCAGCCTCTTCCAGTTCCTCCATCTCGAAGTCCTATTGCCTCTAAGCAGCTTATACAATAGTCTTCTTTAGCTGCAAATGGAAGGCTGTGGTTAGAATGTCGGCGGTTTTGTTCCGCAAAGGTCTTGAAGGGGCTGCATTGTCCAAATATAAAGCCTTCGGGAACATATGGAGAATGAAAGCTTCAATTGCGCCCCTTCCACTCACAAAAGAACACCAAATGAGACTATTGCTGCACCAAGCTCAGTTATCCAAGTCTTTAAGTGTTTCTTGGAATTAAATTTTGTTCTTACAGCTTAATTGCCTCCTTTCAAAAGAACTTTTGCTCCAGTAAGCCGCCAACAGACTTAAAGGAGACATTTTCCCCCGGCTCACAGAATTCCTTTTTTGGAATTCGTATGTCTTTATTGAGTTCAGCCAATAGTGAAGCTTACGGTCTTTAAGGCTCTGGATCAGCTGCACCCAAAAAGAGTCAGTGTAACCCCATTGTTCAGATCGAGGTCAGATGTCTTGACCAACAGAAGCCTGCTTGACATTAAGCTGGTTGGGTTTCTTGAGGACAGTTGAGCACGTGAACATTTCATTGACAGTTTCCTCATTTCTCCTTCATTAGCCATAAAAATCCTGTATGGCTGTAGCCAAGAACGTTGCAACAACGGACACAGTTACATCTCCAGTATTCTCAGAAACGGAGTAGAGTTCGAGCTAGGGCAGCAAGTTACTTGACCCTAGGGAAATTTCATCCTCCCTTTCCACACAGCCTCTCCAACATTTTCCACAAACATTAGCCTAGCTTTGCCACGCCAATTTCCTTTAAAGTTTACAGGGGCAGAATCTTGAGTTTCCAATGTTTAATGGCTCCAATTTTCTATTTGCGTATAGCGTTGGTTTCATATCACTGTGCACTACAGAACTTTTCTGTCTACTACATAGGCTCCCAGGGGCCACCCCGTCATCATTGCTATTACAGACCTCCAAAAATAAAAAATTAAACATTACCAGACCTGCAGGTCTAGTGACCTGAATAAACTACTTGACATAGGGAGCATAGGGAGTGTCTGCTTACTTTTGAGACTGAGCGAATATCTCCAATAAAAAGTCCTCCTCCTGTGGGTCGGAATGTAGCTGGGTCCCATATGGTATTGTGCAGCTCTATTTATTATTTGCGCAAATCCTATACTATCATCTGAGGGTGGGGGTGTGGGGGGGGGGGAATTCTCTGGACAGGTATGAATCTGGCTGGGGCACATCTGGGACATTGTAATCGTCCCAAGGGTCCTTAGGTGTGATACTGTGGATATCATGATCTGTATCTGTATTATGTGGTGTGTGTGTCGTCATCACCTCCCATGTCATCATCGTCCCCTAGTGGTGAAAAACCAGGCACTGGAGAGTGTGCTGGAGAAGGTACAGTGTTTAAAGGCTGTGGAAGTGGAGAGAAAGGCCTCATAGGTTAGGTGGAAGAGTCTTTTTTCCTTGGCGGGTCTATCAGGTGTCCCTGAGGTGTCCATTTTCCTTTTGTTAGGTGGAATATAAATGACCTGTCCAGTAATGGGGTCAATTTGAAGTGTTCTTTGTTTAGGATCTGGATGAAAAAGTTCTTTGGATCCACTGCATTTTTTCGGTGCCGAAGACTTCGGCTCCGAGTGGTATTTTGGCTTGTCCTCTTTAGCTTTAGGTGTTTTTGTCTCCTTTTGCCGTGGTGGAGTTTGACCCCGACGGCTTAGCCTGTATTTTGGGTTCCAAAGGTTTGTGCTTTGGTCCGACCTTGGGATTCGGTGCCGAAGATTCTGTTGTGGACGGGACCTTAGGCTTATGCTTCCGTGCAGACGATGGTTTGTGGGTATCATGTTGTGGCTGGCTCGATCCCGAGCTGCCTGAAGGCTTTGGATGCTACGGAGTCAGGCCCGGAGGCGGGGCTTCTGAAGACTTCTCTGTGCCGACCCGAACATAAAGGTAAGGGTGTGAACGGAGTTTTTTTTTGGTTTTTTTTTGGGGCAGGGGTGTCAATATCAGTACTCGCGGTCCGTTGACCTGGAGTAATCATCCGGTCGTCTGATTCCGATTCATCTGCTTCGGAGATGTTGGCATGTTTGTCTCCGGTGTCTGGATCATCGGAGCCTGCCTCGAAGATGTTCTCCGGCACCGGAACGGTTGACCTGGACATTTGGCGTCTTCGACCCCGGTGTTCTCGTTTAGTCTTTTTGGACCTGAAAGAGTCACAGGCCTGGCAGTATTGACTCGTGTTCTGGCGAGAGACAAAGGCAGACCTCGTGGAGATCGGTGTGTGGGAATTTAGCCCCACACTTTTCCTTTTTTTGAATGGATTCCTTTCCATTTGTTGGTTGATGGCGCCGATCGGCCCAATGGCCCTCGTCGACGACCGGACTCGAGAATGTCTTCGAAACCGGATGCACGTGGAGAGGGATCTGCGATCAAGACAATACCGTAGATCGGTGGGAGATTTTTTGCGCGTCGATGGGGAATCAAACGTCGTCAACCCGGAGCGCAGCAAATTACATCCGAACCAGATGGCGGAAAAAAACAAATCTGAAGATGGAGTCGATGCCCATGCGCACTATCGTCCAAGGGAGGAGTCACCTATCTCGTGACTACAAAAGACTTCTTCCAAGACAACAAGGTGCAAGCATCCGAGCCCAACACTAGATGGCGATCTATGCAAAAGTGTACAATCTGCAGCTCATATGCCTTGAACAAATAAATCCCGATGTTCGGCAAGCCTTTCATTCCACACTCTGTACAGCACGTTTGGCAGACAGGTCACTTTACAAAATCCTGTAAATTTGCAGTCCGAGAAATAAAAGTAAACACCAATATCCAGGATACAATAAGTAGCACATTGAAAGACATAAGCTGCAATTTGACTTGTCTTTGAACACAGAGCAAATGTGACAGGATAAAATGATAATGCTACTTACCAGTATGCATCTGTTCTTGGCATGTAGAGGTGTAGATTTGTATACTTGTGCATAGATCGCCATCTGGTGTTGGGCTCGGATGTTTGCACTTTGTTTTTGTCTTGGTAGAAGTCTTTGTGGTCACGAGGTAGGTGACTCCTCCTTAGGACGATAGTGCGCATGGGCATCGACTCCCATCTCCAGATTGTTTCGGCATGCAGGGTTATGATGGAGTTGGTAAGAAATGGAAAAGGATGTCCATGTGTAATGTATCTAAGTAAGATAGTACTGGAACAGATAGAGGTATCCGGGAGGTGGGTGTGCATATGGAATATGCTACTTACCAGTATGCATCTGTTCTTGGCATGTAGAGCTGCAGAGTCACACACTGAGGATAAGATCGCCATCTGGTGTTGGGCTCGGATGATTGCAGGTTGTCGTCGTCTTCGGAAGAAGCCTTTGGTGACTCCTCCCCTGGACAACAGTGCGCATGGGCATCCACTCCATCGTCAGATTGTTTTTTCGCCATGATGGGAAAAGATGGAGTGTATAGGAATGAAAGAAAGGATGTCCATGTGCAATGTCTAAGTAAGACAGATGCTGGAACAGATACAGGTCCCGGGGAGGCGGGTGGGCGTGTGTGACTCTGCAGCTCTACATGCCAAGAACAGATGCATACTGGTAAGTAGCATATTCCGTTTGAGGCATATGAGCTGCAGATCACACACTGAGGATAGATTATATAGCAGTGCTTCCCCTTAGCAGTGGTCGCCTGTATCCGTTGCAGCAGTTTGAAATAAAGTTTTTAGGACAGCCTGGCCCACTGAGGCCTGTTTGGCTTGCACATCAACACAGTAGTGTTTAGTGAAGGTATGCGTGGTAGACCACGTGGCTGCCTTGCAAATGTTTAAGGGAATGTTACCTAAGAAGGCCATAGAAGCCCCTATTTTACGCGTGGAGTGCGCCCTAGGGGGAACTGTAAGTGTACGTTTAGCCTTTTGGTAGCATATTTGGATGCACTTAACTATCCACCGGGCTATACCGGATTTGGAGATGGAATTGTCTTTATGTGGTGGTGCGAAAGCAACAAAGAGTTGTTTTGTCTTTCGAAAAGGTTTTGTCCTGTCGATGTAATAAAGCAAGGCTCTTTTGACTAAGGTATGTAGGGCCCTTTCAGCTACGGAGTCTGGGTTAGGGAAAAAGACTGGTAGCTCTACAGATTGGTTAAGGTGGAAAGGGGAAATCACTTTTGGAAAAAATTTAGGGTTTGTCCTAAGAACCACTTTGTTACGGTGTAGTTGTAAGAAAGGTTCCTCTAGCGTAAGGGCTTGTATTTCACTTACTCTTCGTAGGGAAGTGATTGCGATAAGGAGAGCTACCTTCCATGTCAGGAATTGTAATTCACATTTGTGCATAGGTTCAAATGGGGGACCCATAAGTCTTGTTAGAACCACATTGAGATTCCACACTGGTGCAGGTGGCAATCTTGGGGGAGGAATTCTTTTGAGACCTTCCATAAACGCTTTGATGGCTGGTACCTTAAAAAGGGACAGGTGTTGCCTATTTTGCAAGTATGCTGCCAAGGCTGCTAGGTGTAAACGTATAGAGGAATACGCTAGATTGCATCTTTGCAAGTGTAGTAGATAGCAAATTATGTTTTGGATGGAAGCATCCAATGGATGCATGTCATTATTAGCGCAGTAGATGGCAAATCGTTTCCATTTTGCGGCATAACATGCTCTAGTAGTAGGTCGTCTGGCTTCCTTTATGATATTCATACAGTCTGGAGGGAGATTGAGGTAACCGAACTCTAAGACCTCAGGAGCCAGATCGCTAGGTTCAGTGTTTGAGGATCTGGGTGTCTGATTTCTCCATGGTTCTGGGTTAATAGATCCGGGGAGAGGCGTACCTTTTGATGTGGAACTAAAGATAGTTCCAGAAGTGTGGTGAACCACGGTTGACGTGCCCAAGTGGGAGCTAATAGAATTAGTGTTAGCGACTGTTGTTTCAGTTTGCGTACCACAAATGGAACGAGTGGGAGAGGCGGAAAAGCGTACGCAAATCTGCCTGACCAGTTCATCCATAGGGCATTGCCCTTCGACTGTGGGTGTGGAAACCTGGCGGCGAAGGTTGGACATTTTGTGTTTTCGGGAGTGGCGAACAGGTCTATGTCTGGTTGTCCCCATTTTTGGAAGAAGGGAAGTAGAACCTTGGGGTGTAATTCCCATTCGTGGATCTGCTGTGTGTGGCGACTTAGGAGGTCGGCCACCTGGTTGTGAATTCCTGGGAGATGTTCTGCTAACAGGTAGATGTTTTGGGGAATTGCCCATCTCCAGATTTGCTGTGCCAGTTGGGACAGTTGGAGAGAATGTGTCCCTCCTTGTTTCTGTATATAATACATTGTCGTCATGTTGTCTGTGCGTATGAGGACAGTTTTGTTCTTTAGGTGTAACTGAAAGCATTTTAGTGCCAGGAACACTGCTAAGAGTTCCAGGTGGTTGATGTGGAGCAGTTTCTGTTGACTGGTCCATCTGCCCTGAGTGGTATGTTGAAGGAGGTGGGCTGCCCACCCCGTGAGAGATGCGTCGGTAGACAGCACAACTTGTGGAAGAGGCTCTAAGAACGGCCGCCCTTTGGACAGGTTGATGGTGTTCCACCATTTCAGTGAGCGAAGAGAGCGACTGTCCACCAACACCAGATCGGTAAGTTGTCCGTGAGCTTGGTTCCACTGTTGTGCTAGACATTCCTGTAAGGGACGCATTTGAAGTCGTGCGTGTGGGACTATGGAGATGCATGACGCCATCATGCCTAGGAGCTGCATGAATACTCTTGCTGGAAGAGATGGATGAGTTTGAAATTTAGAGATGAGATTTTGTATACTGGCTATCCTGGCAGTGCTGGGATAAGCTATGGCTTTGGATGCATCTATGGTTGCTCCTAGATACTGATGTAAGTGGGAAGGCTGTAGATGGGATTTGGGATAGTTGATAGTGAACCCCAAATTGTGGAGGGTTTGAATAGTGCGATGAGTGTGGAGAACACATTTTTGGTGAGTATTGGCTTTTATGAGCCAATCGTCCAGATAGGGGAAGACATGGATCTGTTGTCTTCTGAGGTGCGCTGCCACGACTGCTAAGCACTTGGTGAACACTGGGTGCTATTGTTACTCCGAATGGGAGAACTGTAAATTGATAGTGTTGCCCATCTACCACAAATCGTAGATATTTTCTGTGAGCGGGATGCATAGGGATGTGAAAGTACGCGTCCTTGAGGTCTAATGTGGCAAGGAAGTCTCCCTGCTGTAATAGTGGGAGGACTTGTTGGAGGGTGGTCATATAAAAATGATCCGAATTTATATACTGGTTTAGTAGTCTGAGATCCAGTATGGGTCTTAATGTTTTGTCCTTTTTGGGAATGAGGAAGTGTAGGGAGTATACCCCTGTTCCCTGATGTTGAAGAGGGACTGGTTCTATCGTATGTTTTTGTAACAGGGATTGAACTTCTTGTTTGAGGAGAGAGAGAGAGATGATGTGAGGACATTTGACGTTGTTTGGGTGGTATGTTTGGGGGGGGATTGAAGTAGTTCGAGGCAGTAGCCAGACTGGATAATTTGTCTTACCCACTTGTCTGTGGCGATGGAAGTCCAGACAGGTAGGAATTGTTGGAGTCGCCCCCCGACCGGAGTGGAATGGTCTGGGGGAGTGGTGGCAAGTCACTGTTTGGTGGCTGGGGAGGTGCGGGTGTTGTTGTTGCCCCGCCCTCGACCTTTGTTATTGTTTCCCCTATAACCTCCTCGAAAATATCCTCTGTTAGGGGATGTTTGTCCAGAATTTTTAAAGGTGGACGTGGTCTCAGTACCCGTATTTTTGGAGCCTCCTCTATAAAAGTAGCGACGAAAGGAACCCCGGGTTTGAGGAGACTGCAGTGCTCCCATAGATTTGGCAGTCTCATTATCTTTCTTCATTTTTTCTAATGCAGTGTCCACTGCAGGGCCAAATAGCTGCTCTTGGTTGAAAGGTTGAGCTAGAATTGCGGTTTGAACCTCCGGTTTAAAACCGGAAATACGGAGCCAGGCATGTCGTCTCAGTAAGACGCTAGTATTGACCGCCCTAGAAGCAGTGTCTGCCGCATCTAAGGCGCATTTAATGGAGGCATTAGATATTAATTTGCCTTCTTGAATGAGGTCAGTGGCCTGGGATTTAAAGGGTTCAGGCAGATGTTGCATAAGGTCCTCAAGTTGGTCATAATGCGCCCTATCATACCGGGCTAACAGGGCCTGGGTATTGGCAATACGCCAGTGGTTCGCCGCCTGTGCGGCGACTCGTTTGCCTGAGGCCTCTAAAAGCTTAGACTCCTTGTCCGGGGGAGGCGTTTCTCCAGTTGTCTGTGAGTTAACACGCTTCCTGGCATTTGATACGACCAAGGAGTCTAAAGGGAGCTGGGCTTTGATGTATGCAGGGTCCTGCGGGGCTGGTCGGTACTTTTTTTCGATGCGTGGGTTGAGAACCCTAGCTCTAACAGGGTCCTTAAAGACTTCAGTGGCATGCTTTATAACCCCTTTAATCATGGGCAGTATGTGAACAGTTTTTTGGGACTGCTCAAAAGTATCGAGGAGAAAGTCCTCTTCAAGGGCGTTCGTGTGCATTGTGACGCCATGGAATGTTGCTGCCCTATTTATTAGTTGGCCAAACCCCAAATGGTCATCAGGAGGGGAGGGCTTGGAGGGGTAGGTAGTGGGGTCAGGCATGTCAGGCATTGGATAAGACCAGTCATCTACTGGTGCGGTGTCTGGGAACGTAAAAGGGTCGTTTGGATCAACAGGATCATTAAATAAATCAGGGTCTGCCCCTCCCCTAAGTCATCATTATCATCCTGTGGAGGAGGTGAATGATAGGGAGATGGTAAAGGAGAAGGGGGAAGGAGGAGGAAGAGGGGGGGGGGAGGGGGGGGGGACGGGTTAGGAGGTAACACAGGAGAGGGAGGACAAAGTGGCGAAGTAGCACAGTCCTTCCGTATGGGAGCTGGAGGTGTGATGTCCAGCTTCCGTTTCTTGTATGGGACGGCAGTCACATGTCCGGTTTTGGGATTGATGTAGATCCGCTTTTGAGTAGGATCTGGGCGAAAAAGTTCATCCGGCTCCGAAAGTGGTGGTGGTGATGGCCGTTTCGGGTCTTCATGAACTTTTCGGTGTGGACGTAGTTTTTGGTGTCGATGGATTTTTCGGTGCCAAGGGACTTTTAGGCATCGATGTCGAAGAATGTTTCGGCGCCGGTGGAGACTTCGGTGCCGAGGAACGTTTTGGTGCCGAAGGAGATTTCGGTCTTGAAGCCTGTTTCGGTGCCGACTGTGGAGTTTTCGGTGCCGAAGGTGTTATAGGTACAATAACATGAGGTTTGCTCGATCCCGAGCCACCTACAGGCTTAGATGTCTTCGGAGCCGGGCCCGAGGGCGGGGCTTCTGAAGAGGATTTCCGGTCGCGACTGGGCCCAGCTGGCGGAGTCTTGACCAATGTCTTTTTGGATGGGGCAGGGGCAGGGGGGGGGGGGGTGGTACTCACACGCTGCCCTGGAGTGATGAGGTCATCGGAATCGTCGGCCTCGGACACGATCGAGATCTTCGGTGTCATCTTCAGGAACATCCTGAGCAAAGATGTCCTCCGGTTTTGGAGCTGGTTTGGCCATAATATGGCGTCGAGCTCTTCGGTCCCGGAGGGTCTTCTTGGAACGGAAAGCGGCACAAGCTGGACAGTTCGATTCGTTGTGTTCCGGCGACAGGCAGAGGTTACAAACCTCGTGGTGATCACTGTGGGGGAACTTCGCTCCACACTGGGGGCATTTTTTGAAGGGTGTCCTGTCCATCAGCCGCTTCCGGAACCGGTCCGAGTTGATTTCGATGTCGATGGAATGAAGGTTGAAGAGTTAAATCGATTGCTGGAAGTTTTCTGCTGGAGCGGAAAAAGTTCATCCGAACCCAATGGCGGAAAAAAACAATCTGACGATGGAGTGGATGCCCATGCGCACTGTTGTCCAGGGGAGGAGTCACCAATCTCGTGACCAAAGGCTTCTTCCGAAAACAACAACAACCTGCAATCATCCGAGCCCAACACCAGATGGCGATCTTATCCTGTGTGTGTGATCTGCAGCTCATATGCCTCGAACACAAATCTACAGCTCTACATGCCAAGAACAGATGCATACTGTTAAGTAGCATTTTCTGTTCAAGGCACATGAGCTGTCGATCGTATACTTGTGCAAAGACTATACAGCAGTTACCTTATTAGCGGTGGCTACCTGCATCTGCTGCAGTGGTTTGAAAAAGTGTTCTTAATACAGCCTGGCCCACACTAGCTTGTTTTGCTTGCACGTCTACACAATAGTGTTTTGTGAACGTGTGTGGTGTAGACCAAGTTGCTGCTTTGCAGAGGTCATCTAGGGAAATGTTCCCTAAGAATGCCATATATGCCCCTAGTTTACATGTGGAGTGAGCACTAGGGGGAATGGTTAAGGTGTGTTTGGCTTTAGCACAGCATATTTGGATGCATTTAACAATCCACATTGCAATTCCTGTTTTTGAGATAGGATTTCCTTCATGAGGCGGGGAGAAAGCTACAAAAAGTTGTTTAGTCTTTCTGAAGAATATTGTTCTTTCAATGTTGTAAAGTATTGCTCTTTTTACATCTAGGGTGGGCAGAGCTCATTCTGCTACTGAGTCTGGTAGAGGGAAAAACACTGGGAGTTCTACAGACTGGTTAAGGTGGAAAGCAGATACGACTTTAGGTAGAAATATTGGGTTAGTCCTAAGAACCACTTTATGATGTATTTGGAGAAATGGTTCTTGTATGGTTAATGCCTGGAGTTCACGGACTCTGAGAGGTGATCGCAACTAGGAAAGCTACATTCCATGATAGAAATTGCAATTCGCATTTATGCATAGGTTCAAATGGGGGACCCAGGAGTCTGGTAAGTACCACATTTAGGTTCCAAACGGGAGAGGGTCGAACTCTAGGTGGAATTATCATTTTACGTCCTTCCATACATGCCTTGATAGCTGGTACCCTAAACAAAGACAAATGTCTGTTTTGGAGATAGGCTGCTATTGCTGCAAGATGTAGTCTAATGGATGTATACGCTAGGTTACATTGTTGTAGATGCAAAAGGTAACAGATGAGGTCTTGAATGGAAGCATAGTGGGTTGATTTTGTTATTTATACAGTAAATTACAAATCTTTTCCACTTTGCGGCATAGCAAGCTCTAGTGGTAGAACGCCTAGCTTCCTTAATGATGTTCATACAGTCTAGCGGTAAACTAAGGTAGCCAAACTCTAGGAATTCAGGTGCCAGATCACAAGGTTGAGTTGATTGGGATCTGGATGCCTTATCTCTCCATGGTTCTGCGTGAGAAGAATGGGTGAGAGGGGTAGCTTTTGATGAGGAACTACTGACAGTTCCAAGAGGGTTGTGAACCATGGTTGTCTGGCCCATGTTGGTGCCGCCAGGATCATTCTGAAGGAATGCTGTTTGAGCTTCCGAACCACTAAGGAAATGAGTGGGAGAGGCGGAAAAGCATAAGCAAATTTGCCTAACCAATTCATCCTCAACGCATTGCCTTTGGACAATGGGTGTGGATACCTGGATGCGAAGCTTGGGCATTTTGCGTTTTGCTGTGTGGCAAACAGATCTATTTCTGGGTGGCCCCCATATTTGAAAGAATGGAAGTAGAACTTGAGGGTGAAGTTCTCATTTGTGGATCTGCTGTTGTTGGTGACTGAGTAGATCCGCAATCAGATTGTGTACTCCTGGGAGTTGTTCTGCCAGGAGATATATTTTTTGAGGAATGGCCCATCTCCATATGCTTTGAGCTAGGTGTAAAAGCTGGAGAGTATGTGTCCCTCATGTTGTCTGTACGTACCAGGACAGTTTTGCTTAGGAGGTGGAGTTGAAAAGATTTTAACGCTAAGAAGATTGCCAGCAATTCTAGGTAGTTTATGTGGAATTTTTTTTTGTTGAGAGGTCCATTTGCCTTGAATGGCATGGGTTTGACGATCTTTCCAGCCAGTGAGCGATGCATCTGTTAGCACTATCTGTGGAAACGGGTCGAGAAACAACCATCCTTTGAAAAGGTGGTGTGTGTTCCACCACTGCAGAGAGCGATGGGTGCGGTCGTCTACCAACACCAGATCTGTTAGTTGACCTTGAGCCTGGTTCCACCGATGTGCCAAACACTCCTGTAAGGGTTGCATTTGGAGTCTTGCATAAGGGACGAGGAAAATGCATGAGGCCATCATCCCGATTAACTGCATGAACACTCGCGCTAGTAGTGAGTGTTGAGGTTGAAACCTTTGTATATGAGCTTTTATGGCACTTATCCTGACTGAATTGGGGCATGCTAGAGCTGTTGAATTGCCCATTGTATCCCCTAGATATTGTTGCATGTTGGAGGGGGGATTTTGTGAGGTTTACCGTGAATCTCAAGTGGTGAAGCAGTTGGATTGTTTTGTGTGTGTGGTGCACACAACGGCTGTGTGACTTGGCTTTTATAAGCCAGTCGTCTAGATAAGGGAAGGCATGAATTTGCTGTCTTTTTAAGTGGGCTGCAACTACAGCAAGATACTTGGTGAAGACTCTGGGTGCTGTAGTCACCCCGAATGGGAGGACCTTGAACTGGTAGTGTTGACCATCTACCACAAAACCGAGATTTCCTGTGAGCGGGGTGAATGGGAATATGAAAGTAGGTGTCCTATAAATCTAGGGTGGAGAGAAAGTCGCCCTGTTGAAGTAGTGGAAGCACCTGTTGAAGAATGACCATGCGGAAGTGGTCTGACTGAATGTAGAGGTTTAGTGGTCTGAGGTCCAATATGGGCCTGAGAGAGTCATCCTTTTTTTGGGGATCAGAAAATAGAGGGAGTAAACCCCTGTGCCTTGTTGAGGTAGGGGGGCTGATTCTATTGAATGTTTTTGTAAGAGAGATAACATCTTGTTTGAGAAGTGTTTGATGTTCCGTGGACATGGGACGTTGTCTGGGAGGAATGTTTGGGGGTGGGGGGGGTAGAGGCGAGTTCCAGGCAGTAACCATACCGGACAATTTGTCTTACCCACTTGTCTGTTGTGATTGAATTCCAGACCGGTAGGAACTGTGTAGCAGTACCCAGACAGGAGTAGAATGATTGGGAGTTAGTGGAGGGAAGTCACTGTTTGGTGGTAGTGGAAGTGCGGGTGGACTTTCTTCTGCCTCTTCCGTTATTTGATTGCCTCTGTATCCTCCCCGAAAATATCCTCTGGATGAGGAGGATTGATTGGGGCTTTTATAAGACGAGGCAGTGTTTTCTGATGTCTTTGAGCAACCCCTATAAAAGGAGCGATGAAAAGAACCTCTATTAGAGGGTAGTTGTAATGCCCCCCTGGCTTTAGCAGTCTTTGTGTTCTTGATCAAAATGGCTGATTAAGAAGTGCTGACTGCACCTTTTGTTTGAAGCCAGAGATGTGGAGCCAAGCATGTCGTCGTAGCAAAATGCTGGTGTTAATGGCACGCGAGGCTGTATCAGCTGCATCCAGGGCACATTTGATGGAAGTGTTTGTTATAAGGTTACCCTCTTGAATGAGGTCGTGAGCTTTTGCTTTGCATACGTCAGGTAAGTGTTGCATCAAGTTTTCTAGCTTGTCATAGTGAGCTCTATCTTACCGCACTAGGAGAGTTTGTGCATTGGCAATGCGCCAATGATTGGCCGCTTGAGATGCAATTCTTTTGCCTGATGCATCTATACGTTTTGATTCTTTGTCAGGTGGAGGGGGGTCACCTGTTGTCTGAGTATTTGCCTTTTTCTGTGCATTTGAAACAAGCGAATCTAAAAAAGGTACCCGACCCCGATGTAAATTGGTTCTGTAGGAGCGGCTTTATATTTTTTGTATGCCCGTGGCGTAAGTATTCTATCTCTAACAGGAACTTTGAATACCTCATTTGAGTGTTTTATCCTCCCCTTAAGCATGGGTAGTGGGTTTGTTTTTTTGTGATGGAAGAGGATTTTTTTTTAGTGGAAACATTCGCTCCAAGGGGTCAGTGGGTAATTCCACCTAATGAGCTGTGCGAAACCGATATTATCATCGGGTGGTGGTGGTCTGGAGGGATATAGATCGGGGTCATTAGTATTATCCGGGTCTTTATTATAATCATCCCAGGGGTCTGGGTCCTGTGGAATGTTTTCCTGATCATCATCTCCATACCCTTCCCCATCCCCATGCTCACCGTTATCATTATCCTGATGCCCAGGTGAAAAATGTGGTGGTGAATTTGCTGGTGGAATTATTGGATGTGGGTTAAAAGATGGAGGAGAGGGAGGTATGCAAGAGAGGGGGGGAGGGGGGGGGAGGGGAGAAGGAGGGGTTAGTACCCATGTCTTTTCTTCAAAAGGCATGTAGTAATCTTCAGGGAGGTCCAACTTCCGTTTTTTTGGGAAGTGTTTCTCAATATGCAACTGTTTTTGCTTTGGATCCAAAGACTCTTGTGGAGGAGGTTCTTTAGATTGAGCCTGTTTGCGAGGGTTTCTGTGTTTTTTACGGTCAGTGCCCTTTGGTGCGGGTGGCTTAGTTTTTCCCCCCCCCGTTTCGGATTTGAAGGTTTTTCTTTTGGTTCTGAAATTTTTTCTTTAGTTTCGGCTCCGATGTTTTCAGTTTAACCGGTGCCGGTTCCGAAGCTTTCGGTCTCGGTGGTATTGGTTCCGAAGTCTTTAGTTTTTGTGAGTCGTTCGGTGCCGAAGATGTTTTCGGTGCCAACAGCGGAGCGTCAGACTTCTGTTTCGGTGCTGAAGATGTGGGTTTGACACCTGGACGGGGTGGCTCGATCCCGAGCCGGAAGGTTTGTCTTTATGTTTCGTAGCCGGGCTCGAAAGCGGGAGGAGGGGCAAGCTGAAAAGGGGACTCCTAGAACTCTGTGTAGAACCTCTGTATTGTTTGTAGTACTAAGGTGTCTGACGTAAGCATCAGCCAATTGTCTGAGAATTGAGCGAGGCCACCACCCAAGCGAATACACAAGATGAAAGAAAAATTCACTGCGTGAATTGGAGTTTCGTAGCTTGGCTCAAAGGCGGGGCATCTGAAACAGCATCACGGTGTCGACCTGAGCCAGAGGGCGAAGACGGAGTCTTTGGTGTTTTTGTGGGCAGGTGGGGCTCGTTACTCACGGTTCCTTGAGCCGGAGTGATTTTGGAGTCCTCTTCCATGTCGGCAGCGTCTGCTTCAGACACGGAAATGTGCCCTTCTTCGGCGCTGGGTTGGAATTCAGATTCTTCTCTGAAAATATCCTCCACCAGACAAATGCTGCGCGTCATCTCGTACCGTCGAGCCCAACGGTCATGAATTGTTTTCTTCAATCGAAATAATCTACAGGCCTCGCAGCTGGTTTCTTTGTGCTCCGGGGAGAGGCAGAGGTTACAGACCTCATGCAAGCTCGTGTGTGGGAACTTAGCACCACACCCGTGGCATTTTTTTTTAAATGGAGCCCGTTCCATTGACTGCTTGCATGGTTGGCGCGGTTAGGCCTCACGGCCTGCATCGAAGTGTCGATTGAAGTACTGGGATTTTTACGATACACGTCGAAAGGGAAAACGCAATTGAAAACAATACCGTTGAGGGTTAAGGATTGCGTGTCTAAAAGCTTCGAAGACTATCCCGAACCGGAGCGTCGCAATACACATCCAAACCAGATGGCAGAAGAAAACAATCTGGAGATGGAGTCGATGCCCATGCGCACTATGGTCCTAAGGAGGAGTCAACTACCTTGTGACTACATAGACTTCTACCAAGACAAAAACAAAGTGTGAAAATCCGAGCCCAACACCAGATGGCGATCTAGGCACAAGTATACGATCTACAGCTCATAAGCCGCGGACACAAATTTGAAAGGCATCTCTATTGCTCATTCACTTTCTTAGTGGAAAGAACACCTGATCTTTGTCAGCTTGCCAGAAAGCCCAGTAGGCCCTACTAAAAGCTCGCCTTGATGAAATCTGACTCTCCATAGCGAGTGGGCGCGTAGATTTCTTGAAACCTGGATTATGGGATGCTTCCAACACCGACATGCCCAGGAAAAGCACCACTAACCTCTGTTCCTTCCATGGTCTACTTTGTCAGGTCTCACCGCAACACCTTGGACACGAGCTCCCCACTCCAGCTCTTCTTCTCACTGTAATGCGCCCCTACATTCAGGCAGATTGGGCAATGGAGACCCTCCATTCCCACCTGGACTGCTGCGATGAGACCCACAGCCAAGTCCACCAAGCAGGTCTTTGGCAGAGTCCAGGTACAGTTTACCATTTGCTTCTTCAGCTGCAGTCTGCCCGGAGTTCTTCCAGCCCCTCTCTGATCACATTAGCATATGTTGCATCTACCTAGCCAGTTATGTGGGGTCTCCAGCCCCAGATGGTTTCCAAAGTGTTAAGGGGTAAAAATCTAGTCAAGTTAAATCCACATTGGGAAGGTGTTAACAGGAGACTCACCACACCTCTCGCTCCATGACCACCCAGAACACGTCCATATAGAGATTTAAATACCATCTGATCTGCACAACTCTTTAACCCCTTCAGCGCAGCGCAGATTACCGCGCCGAAGGTTCCGTGCGCGGGCGGGGCCGTGACAGAGTGGTTCCATCATGCGCACAGCGCAACCGACGCGCATGACAGAACCGCTCCGTCACACGCATCGAAGGGGTTAAAACGGTCGAACTGTCAATTTAGAGAATTACTTGGGTAGAGAGAAAAGCTTTTTGTCCAAATAGAAGCCTTAGATATAACCCTATACCTCTAACAAGTCCTGCCCCAGTCATTATTCCAATTTTCTTTACAAGGTTACAGAAAACATCCAAAGCATTGACCTTGAGGGGGATAAAAAGGCTGAAGAGGGTTGCTGCCCATGTTGCCTTGCTGTTTACTTATCTGTTACGAAAGACTTCACACCAGAGATTCTGAGAGACTATTTTATTGAGTGGAAGCAGGGCAATTGTATAAAGTTGAGAGAAGTTTAATAAAGGGGAGATAACATTCATCCAGGAAATTAAACATGATTTTCAGGTTCCAGAGATAGTGTTTTAGATATGTCACTATCCAGCACTGAGTCATGGTTAAATTGAGGATCATCAGACAATTGACTCCCTACAATGTAGTGGAGGTGCAAAGTTGTGGAGATTAGTAAATTATTAATTACTAGGGAAAGTTAACTACAGAGGTATTTTATAAGCATGAAAATGAATTAGGCAGATTATATAAAGAGGAACAATGGTGAAACATTTTAAAACCGGTGTCCCCTATACATACCTATTCACAAGCAAAGGTAACTATATTTAAAATCATTTTACCACTACATGCACATAACGCTGCATGTTATAGATAGTTTTAAGTCACACTCATGGTCACAAAGGTTGGGATAAGATCATCTTCCATCGGATTCACCAACTATTCATGGATGTTGAAGAGTGGTATTATAAAGAGGGAATGGGAAACGATGGTGAGGCCAAGAAAATACATCTGGCGATTAGACACTACTCCTGTCAGCCAGTTCAGCTACATCAGGTTAGGCCAGACTTCAAGCAGATACTGGCAAGCAGGGTACTCAGATAACCTTGCAAAAGCTATGCACCTCTTACGGATTAAGACGATTCTTTGTGAGATTATTTAGCAAAGTTTGGGGTTGTCAGACCCGTCAGCCCTTTGGGTGGTCCCTCCTTATCATTTATTTTGTCCCACTTTTGCCTCAAACACTGTTAGAATTTTTCCTTTTTGGGAACCACCAGACTTTAGTGTTGATGCAGTGTCAGGGAGCCATTTTCCCTACCCCTGGAACTTCTGTCTGAGGGCCTGAGATACAAAATGGTGGCCACCCATTGTCACCTGTGACATCACTGGAACCTACTAGTACCTTCCAGAACATTCTAGAACCCTGTGACAGTGTGAGGCAGGTTTGGAATGTTGGGAAGCCAGCTCAGAGTTGGCAGTTGGAATTGGCAGTTGGCACCCGACTAGTGAAGAGAGAGGACAGAGATTCAGAAGGAGGAAGGAGTGAGGCAGCAGGGGTGGACACCCCCGCGCCGCACGGCCACCAGCTGCTGCGTGTGCCCCTTGCCTGCCCTGCTGCCTCGTTGAGCCTCGTTTGCCGGCTGCCGCCGCTGCGAGTGCTGTTGCCGCTTTTTCCTGGTTTTATCAAGCATTTGTGCTTGTCTTGCCGATCTGTGTTTTCTCTGTTTTGCCCGTTTTTTGTCATTTATTTTTGCCTGTTTGTATTTTAAAGTGTGCGCTCTCCTTCCTTGTTGCCCGCCTACCGCGCCACCCCCCGCCCTCCCTTCCCGCCACCGCCGCTTGTCCCCGCCCCTTTTTCTTCTGTATCCCTCCCCGCTCCCGCCTCCCAGCTGCCCCGCCCACCCGCGCACTTGGCCTTAAATGGCGACCGTGCGACACAGGTGAGTGTGACCCACTTGTGGGACACCCCCGCGCCGCACGGCCACCAGCTGCTGCGTGTGCCCCTTGCCTGCCCTGCTGCCTCGTTGAGCCTCGTTTGCCGGCTGCCGCCGCTGCGAGTGCTGTTGCCGCTTTTTCCTGGTTTTATCAAGCATTTGTGCTTGTCTTGCCGATCTGTGTTTTCTCTGTTTTGCCCGTTTTTTGTCATTTATTTTTGCCTGTTTGTATTTTAAAGTGTGCGCTCTCCTTCCTTGTTGCCCGCCTACCGCGCCACCCCCCGCCCTCCCTTCCCGCCACCGCCGCTTGTCCCCGCCCCTTTTTCTTCTGTATCCCTCCCCGCTCCCGCCTCCCAGCTGCCCCGCCCACCCGCGCACTTGGCCTTAAATGGCGACCGTGCGACGCAGGTGAGTGTGACCCACTTGTGGGACACCCCCGCGCCGCACGGCCACCAGCTGCTGCGTGTGCCCCTTGCCTGCCCTGCTGCCTCGTTGAGCCTCGTTTGCCGGCTGCCGCCGCTGCGAGTGCTGTTGCCGCTTTTTCCTGGTTTTATCAAGCATTTGTGCTTGTCTTGCCGATCTGTGTTTTCTCTGTTTTGCCCGTTTTTTGTCATTTATTTTTGCCTGTTTGTATTTTAAAGTGTGCGCTCTCCTTCCTTGTTGCCCGCCTACCGCGCCACCCCCCGCCCTCCCTTCCCGCCACCGCCGCTTGTCCCCGCCCCTTTTTCTTCTGTATCCCTCCCCGCTCCCGCCTCCCAGCTGCCCCGCCCACCCGCGCACTTGGCCTTAAATGGCGACCGTGCGACGCAGGTGAGTGTGACCCACTTGTGGGACACCCCCGCGCCGCACGGCCACCAGCTGCTGCGTGTGCCCCTTGCCTGCCCTGCTGCCTCGTTGAGCCTCGTTTGCCGGCTGCCGCCGCTGCGAGTGCTGTTGCCGCTTTTTCCTGGTTTTATCAAGCATTTGTGCTTGTCTTGCCGATCTGTGTTTTCTCTGTTTTGCCCGTTTTTTGTCATTTATTTTTGCCTGTTTGTATTTTAAAGTGTGCGCTCTCCTTCCTTGTTGCCCGCCTACCGCGCCACCCCCCGCCCTCCCTTCCCGCCACCGCCGCTTGTCCCCGCCCCTTTTTCTTCTGTATCCCTCCCCGCTCCCGCCTCCCAGCTGCCCCGCCCACCCGCGCACTTCGCCTTATATGGCGACCGTGCGAACGCGCAGCGGTCACGCGCAGCGGGCGCGCCGATTGTGCGCCGAAGGCGCGCCAAAGGTAAGCCCGTCTGCGCCCGTCCGCGACCGGACCGCGACCAGCGCCAGGACCCCTGGCCCCCGAGGAGCCCGACCGACCCGCCTGACGTACTCCGCCGCCACCCTCATCGCACTCAACACCGGCCGACTCCCAGAATGCCATCAAGCCACACCACGACACACCCACGGACCTTTCAGCTGCCACGCCTGCAAGTTCACCTGCATCCGGACCAGCCTCGCACCAGCACCCGCAAAGTCGAACTCCAGCAGCTACCACCTCAAGTGCATCCTGCTCAACACCCGCTCCGTCCACAGACACGCCATCGAACTCTGGAACCTCCTAGACGCCACAGCCCCTGACGTTGCCTTCCTCACGGAGACCTGGATGAACGCCTCTTCAGCTCCCGACATCGCCATCGCCATCCCAGAGGGCTACAAGATCATCCGGAGGGACCGCAACGCCAACCAGATGGGAGGAGGCATCGCCATCATCCACAGGAACACCATCCGTCTCACGACCAGCACCGACAACACCCTGACCAGCGCCGAACACCTGCACTTCCAGATCCACACCAACCCGAACACCACCCTCAGAGGCACCCTGATCTACCGACCCCCTGGACCACGCACGCAATTCAGCGAGGACATCGCCGACTTCGTCAGCCCGCATGCCCTCCCCTCCGCCGACTACATCCTCCTGGGGGACCTGAACTTCCACCTGGAGAACAACAACGACCACAACACCAGCACCCTGCTCGACAACCTCGCCAACCTGGGACTCAAGCAACTGGTGTCCACCCCCACCCACCTCGCCGGACACACACTCGACGCCGTCTTCTCATCCAGCACAGACATAGACTTCAGCCACGCCACAGAGCTTCAATGGACGGACCACAGCTGCGTCCACTTCACCTTCAAGAGAACGACGACCCACCAACACCAGCAACACACCGCCCGCAGAAGCTGGAACAAGATCACAGCAGACCAGCTCGCCACCTCCCTGAGCCAACACCCTCCTGCCAGCTCAGCGAACCCCAGCCAGGCCGCCGACAACCTCACGAAGTGGATCACCACCTGCGCGGACGAGCTCGCCCCGCTGAGGACCCCGCCCAGCAGACCCACCAGCAAGAAGGCCCCATGGTTCACCGACGAACTCAAGAGCTCCAAGAAGAACTGCCGAGCCCTCGAGAAAGCCTGGAAAAAGGACCCGACACCGGACAACAGGACCTCCTACAAACTGGCCACCCGGAAACACCACCAGCTGATCCGCGCCGCCAAGAGAACAGCATTCAAGGACCGGTTGGACAACAACGCACACAACAGCAAGGAACTCTTCAACATCGTGAAAGAGCTTTCCAACCCCAGAGCAGGAAACAACGACATCACCCCATCACAAGACCTCTGCAACTCCCTCGCCTCATACTTCCACAACAAGATCACGGACATACACAGCAGTTTCAACAACCAACCAACGCACACCACGACCGACCTGCCACCCCCCCCCACCACCACCCTCCACGCCTGGACCCCGATCAGCACAGAAGACACCATCCGCACGATGAACTCCATCCACTCCGGATCACCAACCGACCCCTGCCCTCACCACGTCTTCAACAAGGCCGACGCTGCCATCGCACCCCACCTGCGAGACATCATCAACACATCCTTCGACACCGCCATCTTCCCCGAAAGCTGGAAACACGCCGAACTCAGCGCTCTACTCAAAAAACCAACAGCGGACCCCACCGACCTCAAGAATTACCGCCCCATCTCGCTTCTACCGTTTCCAGCCAAAGTCATCGAGAAGACCGTCAACAAGCAGATGGCCGCCTTCCTCGAGACGAACGGATCCCTCGACCCCTCACAGTCCGGCTTCCGAGCCAAACACAGCACCGAGACCGCCCTCATCGCCGCCACCGATGACATCCGAGCCCTGATGGACAAGGGAGAAACAGCGGCCCTCATCCTCCTAGACCTCTCCGCGGCATTCGACACGGTCTGCCACCGCACCCTAACACGGCGCCTCAGCAACATCGGCATCCAGGACAAGGCACTGGAATGGATCATCTCCTTCCTCGACGGAAGAACACAGCGAGTCCGCCTACCACCGCACAAGTCAGAGGCCTCCGAAGTCATCTGCGGCGTCCCCCAAGGATCATCACTGAGCCCCACCCTCTTCAACGTCTACATGAGCCCCCTCACGGCCATCGTACGCAAACACCACCTCAGCATCATCTCCTACGCCGACGACACCCAGCTGATCCTCTCCCTGACCAACAACCCCGC
Source organism: Triturus cristatus (assembly GCF_964204655.1). Classification (NCBI taxonomy): domain Eukaryota; kingdom Metazoa; phylum Chordata; class Amphibia; order Caudata; family Salamandridae; genus Triturus; species Triturus cristatus. The sequence goes on along the minus strand of NC_140581.1, from coordinate 367,753,467 downwards.
CGCCGCCAGAGCCAACCTGCACGAAGGGATGAAAGAGGTAGCCGAGTGGATGACGACCAGCCGCCTGAAACTGAACTCGGACAAGACGGAGGTCCTCATCCTGGGCTCTTCACCCTCCGCCTGGGACGACTCCTGGTGGCCTCCCGCCCTGGGCACCGCGCCCAAACCGACAGACCATGCACGAAACCTGGGCTTCATCCTGGACTCCTCCCTCTCCATGACCAGGCAAGTCAACAGCGTCTCCTCGGCGTGCTTCAACATCCTACGCATGCTACGAAAGATCTTTTGGTGGATCCCCTCAGAGACCAGGAAGACCGTCACCCAGGCCCTCGTCACCAGCCGACTGGACTACGGCAACGCCCTCTACGCCGGGACCACCGCCAAGCTCCAGAAGAGACTCCAGCGGATCCAAAACGCCTCAGCCAGACTCATCCTCGACATCCCACGATCCAGCCACATCTCCGGTCATCTGAGAGACCTTCACTGGCTCCCCATCAACAAGAGAATCACCTTCCGCCTCCTCACCCACGCACACAAAGCCCTACACGACCAAGGCCCGAGCTACCTCAACAGCCGAGTCAACTTCTACGCTCCCAAACGCCACCTCCGATCAGCCAACCACGCCCTCGCCGCCGTCCCCCGCATCCGAAGAGCGACTACAGGAGGAAGGTCCTTCTCCTACCTGGCCGCCAAGACCTGGAACTCCCTCCCGTCCGACCTGCGCCTGACCCAAGACCACCTCTCCTTCAGGAAGAAGCTGAAGACCTGGCTGTTCGAGCAGTAGCGGCATCCCCCCTCCCCAGCGCCTTGAGACCCTACGGGTACGTAGCGCGCTTTATAAGTGTCACTGATTGATTGATTGATTGATTGAAACCCACCCTTGATGCTAGTCCCTACTGACCAAGCCCAGCCTAGTGCCCTGTGTGGGATAAAGACCAGAAAATCATCTTAAGGACCTGAACAGCCGGAACAGGCCTTAAAGGAGAAGAACAGCAAGTTCCTGACCTGTTTGGTGGAATCCTCCTGGAGACCTAACGTCGAGGAGCCTGGAGACCTGGAGCCCGAGGTGGAGAAGCGGCGCTGACAGAAGGCAGATGTCGTACCCGGAGATGTTAGAGGTCGAGTGAGGGCGCCGACGGAGGTCGTGGAGAGGCACCGGAGGTCAAGTAGAAGTCACCTGAGGTGAGGCGTCGACGGGGGAGTGAAGTCCGCCCTCCGGAGTCGCCGGAGGTCGAGGCGAAGCGCGCAGGAGGTCGGGAGTGGTGATCGCACTCCGGAGTCGCCGGAACCCGAAGTGGAGCCGACGGAGGTCGGGAGTGGAGGTCGCACTCCGGAGTCACCCGGAAGCGGGGAGACCGGAACCCGACATCGAGCCAAGGCCGCCCAGCGTCATCGATCCGGAACCGGCCGACGGCATCGACACGGCGTCAAGTGGAACCGATCGACTCGTCATCGAACCGGAGCCGCCCATCGACGTCGACCCGGTGCAGAGTGGAGCCGGACACCGAGAAAAGGGCAGTAAGTGGTAGAAAGGGCATCTGAGGCCCTGTGGAGCCCTAAAAGACCATTCTAGGGGCTAGGAGGGGTGAACTGAGACTGGTGCAGGGACCTGTGTGAGGAACTGTGTAGTTGGTGAGCCAGAACCTTAGAATACCCTCATTTTACCTCAGCTTAGGCCCCAGCCTTGACCACTCTAGGTGGGACATCCCCAGGCCACCCCAGTGACCACAAGCTGTATTTGGGCATGGTAAAATCAATCTACCTCATAGATGTGATCTGATTTGCAATTGTTTGACTGCTTATATTATTTATTGAAGGAGTGTTATTCATTGTCTGAATGTATTTATTCCTGCCTGGTATTTGTCTGACAGTATTTATTTGCCCTATGTATTTATCGCACCTCTATTTATTCCTTGTGTATTTATGACCTAAACCTATTTATTGCACCTGTAAAGTGTTATTATTTAATTGACCTGCTATTTCTGAAGAAAATCCTTTTGTATTGTATTTGTGACATAACCCTGCAACTAAGAGAAAATTAAGATAAACACAAAGATTTTCATAATTTTTACGGTGTAGTGTCGTTTTTGGAACGGATGAACGCATGGTTATTGTGAGGGTGTGACGTACGCTTAGCACGGTGCCTGACCCCCGACCGCTCGAGCCAAGCTACCCCTTATGCTGGAAAGGCCGGGTGACTGCTAACCCGGTTGCCCGGTTTTCTAACAGGGGTCCTGCTGCAGTTTTCTGAAATTGAACTTCTGGAAGCTGCTACGTTCCAGGCATCTTAGGATTCCTAACATTCCATAAGAAAGCCTGCCTGTCACTCAATAGTATTGCTCTATATAGGTATTGCAGAATAACCGGTCCTATGCCCGACTGCTAATTTTGGGAGATGTTAAATAGGAGGGGATAGGGTATTTACTGTACTGGTTAGGTTATCGGCGGTTGTAGGAGAGTAGGGTCTGCTATCCTATGGTCACCCCAAATTTTTGCTTTTTGCTTCACTGGTTTGACATACTGAGGCTGTGGGCCTGCTAATCAGACCCCCAACCTGATGTTCTCTCTACTAAATTGACACTAAGCACCCTAGGTGCATAACCAATTGGAATTGGATCACCCTGTGAGCCCCTGTACCAGTGTACACTAGGTACCCAGGGCATTGGTGTATCTAAGGCCTACCAGGGGCTGAAGCATGTATTGTGCCACCCCTGGCCTGGCCTGGCCTGGCCTGGCCTGGCCTGGCCTGGCCTGGCCTGGCCTAGCCTAGCAATTTGACACAACTGGCTGATCACTCAGCTGGGGTAAGTTGGTGTAACCACCTCTTACTTAGGTGTAGTATACCTATACCTAACCTTAAATGGGACACATGTTAACCTATAAGTCACTCCTATGGCAGGCCTTGACAATCCTGAAGGCAGAGTGCTTGGTTCCATGTGAGATGGTGCTCTGGCATGAGCTGAGCCTGTCTGCAGTGGTCGGAACAACTTCCTTCTACCGTTTCCAGATATCGTCATACCATATACTCTTAAGTGCATTATGAACCTCGCGGTTAAATGCTATCTTTGGTTTGGCTTTATCAAAACATGTCGAGTAAGATGTCATACGAATTGGAATACTAACCCCTCGCCAATTCTGGTGACGGGGTTAGCATTCCACCCTTCTAGAGGGACACGACATGTACAGTACCTGAAACCCGGGTAAAATCAGACATAGCCTCAGATCCACAAAATATCCGCTGCCACTACAGACACAAGTCTGCCCACCTGCTGCTGGGAGTCCTTCCAGCTTGGGAGACGTGGACAAAGGGTTTCCTGCCAGGGGAGGTGCGTGCACCACCCCAGACAGGATTTTGTGTATTGGTCAGGTAGGGCTTGAAAGGAATCAGACATGCCTGAGGCTCACAAGGAGCCTCGGTGCATATGCCAGTTCAAACTGGTCCTGGGGCACACCAGACCTGGGGCGAGCTGGACAAAGGATTGGGGGTGTAACCACCCCCCCTTCCTGGTCCCACCCTTAGGGAGGGACCTAGCAAGTAGTCCGGCCCCTAGAATCCGCTTAAAGGTAGGAGCTGTGTCCTAAGACTTCAGACATCCTGGAATCAACTTACTACAAAGAAGAAGACGGGAACTTCGACGCTCTGCTGCACAGAGGACAAAGGAAATCTCCCCTATGGTCAGGGAGTGACCATCTTGCTAACGCAAGCACCAACCAGCTACTCGACGTCTGCTTTGCCGCCGCCTCCTGCCGGAGCCAGAGCCCGACAAGACCTGGACCTCCAGACCTCTCACCGCCCGATCCACAGTCCCTGCAAAGAAGGAACCCGTGGAGGCACCGAGACACCTGGAGCCAGTCATCTTGAAAGACCCACGACAAGCTGCAAGCGCGACAACAGAGGCTCCCTCCAAGTTGTGCTTTGAGTCCTGAGAAGCCCAACATCCGAGCAGCATCTGCACCAAAGGTGAGCCCTCCAGCATCTCCACGATCTGCGTGGGGCCCCTCTGCACTTTGCATCAAGACGCGCCTGCCCGGTCCCTGGCCCGTTGGCTAGTGGCCATTTTGGCGACGAACCTTGACATCTATGACGCTGGTCTGGTTGCTCCAGACTGGCCCCTGCTGCTCTCCAAAGGAGCAGCCCCTCGGACCTTGCTGGTCAGAACAATCAGCTTTCTCCATTCTTCACGACTTCTGCCAAGGCTTGTTTGCTTCCTTCGAGTCGCCGACACCGCCGACAGCGAGAGCCTGCGTGGGACAGCTCGTGACCCGACTCCTGGACGTCGTCGACCTTCAGGGACCACGTGGCTGCGGAGACAAGCTACACCTCATCACCTGTTTGCACCCGACATCGCCTGGTACCTACCTGGTGCCACGCCGGTCACTGGCTAGTGACTGTGAACACTGTCCCCTCTGCTTTCAGGTCTTCTACAACTCCGATCCACTCTTGGATCCACCGCATCTCTTCTGGACCGGCCGCCTGCAGCATCTTTGTCATCAGGCTCCATTGAACAGATAGACGAAACCCGACGCACTTCGAGACCTATGCACCCGCTTCCTGTGGGTGAGGTAAAGCTGGCACTTCGGTGCCCAAGTGTAGAGAAACATCTCTAGTGTCTGTGTTTTAAGTCTTAAGTTCGTAGTCCATCCAGAAGACCCTTCTAGCAATAACTTTTGAACTTTTACGCACCCATTGAAAACCTATGGCAGCCCGCGTGTAACTTTCCTCACTGCACACGCGACCCGTGGACCTCCTGGTCACTAACTGAAGTTAGCTCCTTGTAGGCCCAGCGATTCTAGAGGCCCTAGGCCTTTTCCCTTTCCTGTTCGTGGTACTTATACCACTATTTTAGTATATGGTTTGATCGGCCACCAGGGCCTATCCATATAAAGTGCAACTTCTGTATATTGTAATACTTTCTTGTTTAACGATTTGTGCTCATAAAGAGTCTAGGGGATACTTTGAGTAATAAATATATATCTTTTGAATATATATCTGTGTGGTGTCCTTTGATTGGTATAAAGGGGGGTTACATATGGTAAAACAGCTTGCTTAACACGCTTTAACGAGTTTAGCCTCAAAGACTGCTTAGCCTACGCTACCACTAGGGCAGCTTGTCCGAAAAGGTTGACTTACAACCACACCATAAGGGTTGCTTGGCATGGTACAAGGTGGTCACTTTAACTAGTGAACATCATATACCAGGCCAACTTCTCACAGCGGTTAGGACTCAGAAGTACCATTAAGACTTTTCTAATAAAAGAAATACTGAAACAAAATTAAAAAGCTCTAGGTTTTACAGAATTCTATGGGCAGTAGCATAGCGACCAATATAGCTTGAAGATATCATACGAAGGGTAAACATAGGGTGCAGAGAATGGTGCAATTGCATGTAAATGTTCTTTAGACAAATCTGTACCAGGGCAGATAGAAAAATCTGGTGTGCCAAAGAAACAAAATCCCTGCTTTTATTTAGGAAGCCTATCCTATATGCTTGAAACATGCAATTCAACATCTAGAGCAGTTTTACAAAGTGCAAGGATGCCTCCCTGTGGCTAGGTGGGCATTGTATAAGAAATGGACTAGATTAGAAGGAATATGCTACTTACCAGTATGCATCTGTTCTTGGCATGTAGAGCTGCAGATCTAACCACTTGTGCATAGATCGCCATCTGGTGTTGGGCCCGGAGGTTTGCAGTTGTTTTTCCTCTAGGAAAGTCTTTGGAAGTCACGAGGTCGGTGACTCCTCCTTTGGATCGTATTGCGCATGGGCTTCGACTCCATCCTCAGATTATTTTTTTTCGCCAGCAGGGAAAGATGGAGCATAGTAATAACAGTGAAGATGCCCATGTGTGTTGTATCTAAATAAGATAAACTGGAACAGATAAAGGTAGCCGGGGAGGCGGGTGGGCGTGTGTAGATCTGCAGCTCTACATGCCAAGAACAGATGCATACTGGTAAGTAGCATATTCCGTTCAAGGCATATGAGCTGCAGATTACACACTTGTGCATAGATTATATAGCAGTACCCATCCTTAGCGGCGACCACCCAGATCTGTTGCAGTGGTTTGAAATAATGTTTTGAGTACAGCCTGGCCCACACTAGCCTGTTGCTTAGTTTGCACACCTACACAATAGTGTTTGGTGAAAGTGTGCGGTGTTGACCATGTAGCTGCTCTGCAGATATCATCCAATTGGATGTTCCCTAAAAATGCCATACAGGCCTCTATTTTACGTGTAGAGTGGGCTTTAGGGGGGAACTGATAGCGTTCGTTTTGCTTTGTGGTAGCAAATCTGAATGCATTTGACAATCCACCTGGCTATCCCCGACTTGGAGATGGGGTTCCCTTTTTGTGTGGTGGTGAGACAGAGACAAACAGTTGTTTGGTCTTTCGGAAGGGTTGTGTTCTCTTTATGTAGTAGAGTAAGGCACGTTTGACATCTAATTTGTGAAGAGCTCTTTCTGCAACGGTCGTGGTTGCGAGAAGAATACTGGTAGTTCTACAGATTGGTGAAAGGGAGAAATGACTTTAGGGGGGAATTTTGGGTTGGTATGTAGAACAACCTTGTTCTGGTGCATTTGTAGATAAGGTTCTTGAATGGTAAGTGCTTCTATCTCACTGACCCTTCTGAGGGAAGTGATGGCTACAAGAAAAGCGGTTTTCCATGTTAGGAATTAAAGTTCACACTTGTGTAGTGGTTCGAAGGGAGGCCCCATTAGTCTGGTGAGAACGATATTTAGGATCCACACCGGTGAGGGTGGCACTCTGGGGGGAATTATTCTTTTAAGGCCTACCATGAAGGCTTTAATGGCATGTACTCTAAAGAGTGAGAGATGTTGCCTGTTTTGTAGGTAAGCTGCTATGGCTACAAGGTGCAGTCTAATGGACGTGTAGTCTAGATTGCATCTTTGTAGGTGCAGTAAATAGCCTATGATGTGTTGAATGGACACATCTAGGAGATTAATGGTATTGTTGTGACAATAGACAACAAAACGTTACCACTTGGCGGCGTAGCAGGCTCTAGTGGGGGGTCGTCTAGTTTCTTTGATGACGTTCATGCAGTCAGGGGGAAGATTTAGGTAACCGAATTCTAGGATTTCAGGAGCCAGATCGCAAGGTTGAGCTGAGCTGGGTCCGGGTGCCTGATCACTCCATGGTTCTGGGTTAAGAGGTGTGGAAAGAGGTGTAACTTTTGGTGTGGTACTACAGAGAGTTCTAGCAGTGTGGTGTACCACGGTTGTCTGGCCCAAGTTGGAGCTAATAGGATTAGTGTGAGGGTGTGTTGTTGTAGTTTGCGCACCACTAATGGAATAAGTGGGAGAGGCGGAAAAGCGTATGCAAATCTGCCTGACCAGTTCATCCATATCGCATTGCCTTTGGACAGTGGGTGTGGATATCTGGCGGCGAAGCTTGGGCATTTGGTGTTTTCATGGTTGGCGAAGAGGTCTATCTGTGGATGCACCCACATTTGAAAATACGGTTGAACTTGTGGGTGGAGTTCCCACTCGTGGAGTTGTTGTGTGTCTGCTGAGCAGATCTGCCACAGTGTTCTGGACTCCTGGGACATGTTGGGCTAGAAGAAAGATTTTCTGGGGTATGGCCCATCTCAATATGCTCTGTGCTAGCTGAGAGAGCTGTGGAGAGTGTGTGCCGCCTTGTTTTTGTATGTAGTACATGGCTGTCATGTTGTCTGTGCGGATTAGGACTGCCTTGCCTTAAATCTGTGTTTGAAAACATTTTAGGGCTAAGAAGATGGCTAGTAACTCCAGATGGTTGATGGGGAGTAACTTTTGTTGAGGTGTCCACCTGCCCTGCATGGTGTGATGTAATAGGTGAGCTCCACAGCCGGAGAGCGATGCGTCCGTCGTCAGTACTATCTGAGGAACCGGGTCCAGGAACGGTAGCACTTTGAAAAGGTTTTTGGTGGTACACCACTGAAGAGAGCGATGGGTACGACCATCTACCAACACGAGATCTGTTAATTGACCCTGGGCCTGGTTCCATTGGCACGCTAAGCACTCTTGGAGAGGACGCATCTGAAGTCTTGCGGGAGGTACTATGAATATGCATGAGGCCATCATCCCGATTAGTTGCATAAACACTCGACCTGGAAGGGAGTGTTGTGCCGTAAATTTTGCGCGTAGAGCCTGAATGCTTGTGATCCTGGCCGGACTGGAGTAGGCTAGCGCTCTTGAGGTGTCTATGGTGGCACCAAGGTATTGTTTTACTTGGGACGGTTGCAGATGGGACTTTGTGTGGTTTATTGTGAAGCCCAGTTCGTGAAGGAGCTGGATAGTGGCGTGCGTGTGTTGTACACAATGGTTGTATGAGTTGGCTTTTATCAGCCAGTCGTCTAGGTATGGGAAGACATGGATGTGTTGTCTCCGCAGGTGTGCGGCCACTACTGCTAGGCACTTGGTGAATACTTGTGGTGCTGTTGTGACTCCAAATGGGAGTGCTTTGAATTGGTAGTGTTGGCCGTCCACTACAAATAAGAGGAACTGCCTGTGAGCGTTGTGTACAGGAATGTGGAAATAGGAGTCTTTTAGGTCTAAAGTGGTCAGGAAATCATTGTGGGAAAGCAGTGGGAGTACCTGCTGTAGGTTTACCATGTGAAAATGGTCTGAATGTATGTATTTGTTTAGGGGCCTGAGGTCTAGGATGGGCCGTAGAGTCTCGTCCCTTCTTGGTATGAGAATATAGGGAGTAGACACCCATATTTTGTTGGTTGGTAGGAACCTATTCTATCGCCCCTTTTTGTAAGAGGGAGATTACCTCCTGCTTTAGTAGTGTTAGATGTTCCTGTGACATTGGGCGTTGTCTGGGCGGAATGTTTTGGGGGGGGGGTTAAGATATTATTTCTAGGCAGTAGCCTGACCGAATTATTTGTGTTACCCATCTGTCGGAGGTGATGGTAGTCCAGACAGAAAAGACATTTTGGAGTCTGCCCCCGACCGTAGTGGGATGGTCTGGGCAGAGTGGGATGGTCTGGGGGGAGTGGAGGGGAGTCATTGGGCAGGTGCGGAGGCAGAGCGGGCGGTGTTTGTCTTGCCTCTGCCTTTATTATTGATGCCTCTGTATCCGCCTCTTTGGTAACCCCTGGTAAAGGTGGATTGGGTAGGGGCCTTATATGAAGTGGAAGCAGTGTCACAGGAGTAGCCCCTGGATGTGCTCCGAAAGGAAGAGCGGCGAAAGGAGCACCTGGGAGGGTGCGATTGTAAGGCTCCCATAGACTTCACCGTATAGGTATCTTTTTTCATCTTTTCTAGGGCCTCATCCACTTTTGGGCCGAACAGATGTTTCTGGTCAAAGGGGTGGTTCAGGATGGAAGCTTGTACTTTTGGTTTAAAACCGGAGATCCTTATCCAGGCATGGCGACGGAGGAGTGTGCTGGTATTAATGACTCTGGAGGCGGTGTCAGCTGCATCTAGGGCACAACTGATGGAGGTATTGGTGATAGTTTTGCCCTCCTGAATTAACTTGTTTGCCCTATTCTTATGTTTGTCAGGGAGGTGTTGCATTACGGTTTCTAGTTAGTTATAATGGGCCCTGTCGTATCTTGCTAGTAGCGCTTGTGTATTAGCGATACGCCATAAGTTGGCAGCTTGTGATGCAGTGCGCTTGCCGGATGCGTCTAATAGTTTTGACTCCGTCAGGTGGTGGTGCTTCGCCTGACGCTTGGGAGTGTGCTCTCTTACGTGCTGTAGACACTACCAGTGAATCTAGTGGTGCCGGCCCTCTGATGTAGAGGGATCTGTAGGGGCGGCTTTATATTTTTTGTCAATTCGTGGGTTAATGACCTTGGCTCTCACTGGGTCTTTAAAGATTTCTGGCGCGTGTTTAATAACTCCTTTGAGCATGGGCAGTATGGAGGTGGACCTATGTGTAGTGTCAAACGTATCTAGAAGGAAGTCCTCCTCCACGGGGTCGGTAAGGAGATCCACCCCGTGATAGTGTGCAGCCCTATGTAGTAAGTGGTTGAACCCTAATGAGTCTTCTGGTGGGGATGGTCTCGAAGGGTAGAGATCATCTTGTGGGACGTTAAGAATGTCAGGGATGTTGTAGTCGTCCCATGGGTCTGGGGAGCCTGTGGGAGTGGGGTTCCCTGTAGGTGGGTCATGGGGCACGTCCCCTATGTCATCATAGACATTATCATCATCATCATCATCCTCCTCCTCCTAAGAGGGTGTTGAGGAATGATGAGGTGGGGAAGGAGGAGGTGGAGGAGGTGGTGAAGGCATTCTTAAAGGGGAGGTAGCAGAGTCCTTCCTCTTTGGAGGTGGAGCTGGGGCAGGTTTTTCCAGCTGTCTCTTTTTGATGCTGAGCATTAAATGTCCAGTTTTGGGGTCCTTGATCAATGTCTTTTGCAATGGATCAGGTGTAAAGAGTTCTTCGGAGGGTGGTTTGTTCGTCGGCGCCGAAGGCATCGGGGCCGGTGGCTTGGTTTTAGAGTCTGTGCTAGTCCGGTGTCTGCAACTATGCGGCCGAGAAATGGCTGTCTGTTTATTCGGTGCAGAGATGGATTTCGGCTTCGAGATGTCGGTGGCCTTGTGTTTTTTGCTCTGTTCCGGGGATGGTGTCGGTACAGAGGAGGTGGGGCTGGTTTTTGGGGGAGAGTGTTTCGGTATGGAGCTCGGTGCCGAGGAGGAGGTCATTTTCTTTTTCGGTGTTGGTGCAGAGGAGTGTTTCTCGGCACCGACGGTGGGCTGGCTCGAGCCCGAGCCGCCAGAAGGCTTAATCGGCCTCTTTTATGGTCCCGAAGGTGCGGTGTGGGAAGCAAATGTCCCGTGACCGAAGCCTTTTTCGGTGCCGTTGAGGGTGTGGGGGGTAGTTCGGTACTCACGACCCTCTGTGCCGGAGTGATGTCATCCACATCTGAAACATCGGCTTCGGAGGCGCTGACGAGGCTCTCGTCGGTGTGGTGTTCTTCTGGAGCGTCAACGCCGTCCCCAAAGATGTCATCTGGAATCGCCATTGACAAGTGTGCCATAGTTCTCCGTGCCCTTCGGTCCCGAATGGTTTTCTTGGACCGGAAGGACTTTCACGCCGGGCAGTCTCGAGCCTCGTGTTCAGGGGAGAGGCAGAGGTTACATACTTCGTGGAGATCGCTGTGGGGAAATTTGGACCCACATCGAGGGCACTTCTTGAAGGGAGTCCTTTCCATTAGCCAGGACCGGAGCTTGGGTAGGCCCGAAGGCCGTTGTCGATGACTGGAATCGAAGGTTCTTGAGCGATGAGAGCCGCGTCGAGTGTGGGGATCGCGATCGAAACAATACCGTGAATTAGGGTGAGGATTGCGCGTCGATAGAAGAACTGGAACTCTTCGGAACCGGAGCGCTAAGATCACATCTGAGCCCGATGGCAGAAAAAAACAATCTGAGGATGGAGCCGAAGCCCATGCGCAATATGATCCAAAGGAGGAGTCACCAACCTCGTGACTTCCAAAGACTTTGCAAGAGGAAAAACAACTGCAAACATCCGGGCCCAACACCAGATGGCGATCTATGCACAAGTGTGTAATCTGCAGTTCATATGCCTCGAACTTATTGTTTTTTAAAGTATGTATATTAAAAATCACCAATTTGTGTAAGACAGACAGGTAAAGAAACTGCTCAAGTCAGTCAACAGAACGCAATACGTTTTAGTTCTTCCAGATAAACAGAAAAAAACAGCAAAGTGCGGTTCTATTTTCATACAGTTTTGCAGGACAGTGACCTGCACAAACAATTGTCATTATTTGGGAACGCACCAGTATTTTAATTTAAGAAAGCAAACTTACCAGCTTTGGAAATGAAGGTGTAAATGAGAAGCTTGGACCAGCTGTCAATTCTGAATCCCAGTCTTCATCTCCCATTGTTGCGCCAAAACCTGCCCAAAAAACCATCATTTTATAAGATTTTTAAATGTTTGTTTTGCAATGTTTGTTTTGCTAGTAAATAGCATAACAAGCAAAACACCATACTAGCACAGATAATACTATTAAATACAGCTATACCTCATTGCAGCCACACATTCGTGGGTGCCCCTTAAAGTCTAGATATATTGGCTTATTTTTTAAAGCTACAGCCTAAGGTTCAAATGTGATACATACAAACTGCACCCATCAACTGTCCAAGTAAACGATCATGTATTTCCATCTTAGAAAATGTGGCTTCCATAACACTAACAAAACTTTTTGTGAGCAATCTTTCAGTAAGCAGTGCGCAAAGCATCTAGTCATTTGACTAGCAACCAGTTCACTAACAACGCAAGATAAACACATCCTCTAATTATGTTAAAGGGGCAAGCTAACATACTCTTTTTTTATATTTCGTGCTCACGTACCGGAAAAGGAGGCAAAGGATGCGTAGGTGTGAGACTCGGATAATGCCTGACCTCTTTTCGGTTAAGAGGGTCACACGAGCCTCTCTGTATTCAAGGCGCGAGGCAGAAGAGTGCCAAGTGAGGACTCCATGATTAACGTCTTCTTGCTGCTGCTCCCCACAATATTTACGGTTTAAGTGTAGCTTTCGTTCAGTATCCCCCAAAAATATTAAGTATTTTTTTTTTTTTATCAGAACCCAGGACTTTTGCCTTTTCTATGCGCTTTAAATAACAGGTAATACCATGCAGCAATGTAATGGTATTCACGAAAAGGTTAGGTGTTACAAATAACACTTTCCAGTCTCAATAATGCCTCTCCCCACCCCGCAATCACAAATGCAGAATGGAGCTACACTACCGAGCACAAGTGAGCTCTACAAACAAACACCAGGGATTGCATATTTCATACATTCCATTCCACAGATGAGTCCCTTGTAATCAATTTCCCACTTGAACAAGAGGCCTAACCATAACACATCCCCTCTCTGCATATAAATACATTACTATACCAAAGAAATGACGGGAAAAGGAAAGAAGGATAACACGATCTAGAAATTAAATAAAAGGAGGTGAAGAAAAGTCCTTAAAATGGTATCATAAAGTAAATACAGGAGACTTAATCCTATGAAAACAAATCAAGCACATGCAATGTTTAATCCCAATTAGACATTTCCTAAAAGACGTTTTCATCCACTGCCATTTATACCATCAGACCACCGAACAGAGATATCCTTCCTCTTATCAAAAACAACGCACTAAACAGCCCAACCAATCTCAACATACGCTACACGTCAAACTCCATCAAAACCACAGTTTTTTACCTCATCTTGGTTTACATACCTTTCCTCACCAGTCTAGGTTTCTTTACCACATCACCAATGCATCATTCCACCACTTTGGCTCCGAGACGTCTATCGTACCACATCTTGTCTATTGACTGGTGTTTGTTTATTTTGATTGCAACGTATTTTCCGAGATTTCAATCAACTGACTTGGAACCAGCTGACCGCTCTGACTCACAAACTGCGACATTTCTCTCGCATTGATTGTGGTGGTGTGCCCACAATACCAGACTGATCTGTTAATCATCGGTGCATCTACGAACTGTATTGTATTCTCTACAATCAATCACATATTAAATGAAAAAAGAAAAAAAAAAAAAAAAAAAAGTCGGTCAGCATCGCTATAGAAAATCTATTCGATTTCCAATTATGATGGTTCTCAACATAGCTTGCGTGTAAATGTATCAATAACGAACTCAAACAGAACCTGAGCCTCATCTAACATCTCATCCCTTACCATAGCCTACCTGATTGTGCAATCCACCAATATTAATATGGATCTTTCTGTAGGATGGGATTCAAATTATCAACACCTAGCTCGCAACATAGGTCCTCAGGAGCCTCTACAAGGGGCATTCATCCCTTGCAATTTTGCTTGTTACTGCGGATACACTAATTAACATAATCTTTTGTCCACCATTCAATCCATCTTCGGCCCAATTTCTCCTCAGACAGCACTTGTATTTACACTCTTCGTAGAGCCAAACATAAAAAAAAAAATCTCTCTTGCTCCAATATATGGAAATAAGACCAACTTTTATTGACTGTCCATCATTATGCATCACCCTCTAGCATTATACCTCCTAAACAGCCAGTTCACACACCCATATAATGGGCAGACCATTTACAATTTGTTTTGGGCCATCCCAGGCAAGTACATGAAAAGTTAAATCTCTCAAACCTCCAGCAATCTATATATTTATTTAATGAGTGGTAGCGCTTTCACCCCTTACAACAAAATATGGTAACTATCAGTTGATGCGATGTGTTAACCACAAAACGTAAACTCCATATGAAAAACTAGAAATGTTGAATTGCCCCCTACAGGCCAGTGCCTTCTGCTGTAGGTTTCCTTCATAACAATTTCTCATTTGTTCAATTTTACAGTATGAATTGCTGCAAGCTCAGTGCACAATGAAATATAATTATGTAGGCTCAGTTGTTGGTTGTGACCAGAAGGGTCTGAGGGACATTTCGGTATACAACTAGTGTAAATCAACAAAACAATTACAGATGAAAACTTAACCACAGTTCTATTTTCCCTGATTTCTTTTTACAAGATTTTTAAAAAATTTGCCACTTAGTTTCTTTGTGAAAATGAAAAATGTCCTTGCTATCGGAACGGAAAGTTTCATTTCTATTCCAGACTTGGAGGTGAGGATTCTGCTATTCTTTCTTCCTTTTATTGCACAGCAGCCATGTCAACTATCAACAATAACAAGCCAAAAACTGCCATGAAGTATAACCCTTGTCAGTTGCCCTCTTTCTTCCTGCGACCAAGCAGACAGTGGAAGTTCCTCACTCGTGTTTGGAAGAACCCGTTCCTGTAATTTAGAGAGCGCTGATTAACGCAGGAAAACATATTCCCAAACGCTGACAGCAGGTGAAATCCAATCAAACAACCATGATGCCTTACAATACAGCCAATCGTTATATAGAGTTCAAACAAACTCAGAAAGCTTTACTTACTCCAACAAGTAGGTCCAATAACCCTGACGGGTCTACATTCATGAGAGGGTGGGCTAATCCTCGCCTCAGAGTCCTTAACAGAATTTAAACTTTCCACTTCATAGTTAGGACATTTTTCATTCAATGTCAGGACCCGGGCGGGAGGATTATGCTGATTGTATGACAGAGGCGCGCATGGCTACACAACGCGTGCCTCTACCACACAGATCAAACCACGCATTCCTTTACCACGCATGCCTTTACCATGCAATTTATTGTAAAGGCATGAAAGGTAAAAGGTTATCCGTGATTAAGGTCACCACTACTCCAACACCACTCCCTCTGCCCTAAGCTACAAACCCCCTACCGGGTCACCACCCCGCCCGAGGCCCAAAACCTGAAACTACCCATTCTCCTCTCCCTGCCCTGAGGCCTAAAAGCCTGCCCCTTAACAATCCCTACCCGGACTCCCTCCCACCCAGTGCTGTCCCTAACCCTTAAAATACACTACCCAGACCCCATCCCACCCTCGACCTGTCCCTAAAACTACCCCAACGCCTTCCACTTCCCTTAAGCCTAAACGAATACCTAATAAAAAAAAAATTTAAAAAAAACACCCGACCCCCCCAGCCCTAAAAACGACCGCACCCTAAAAATTACTCAAACTACCCATTCCCCTCACCCTGCCCTGAAGCCTAAATCCCTGCCCCTTGACATACACTATCCCCAATTTTAAAAAAACTCTCAACCCCTAAGCCCTAAAAACTACCCGATCCCCCGAGCCCTAAAAACTACCCGACCCTGCCCCAACAACTACCCTGACCCCACAGCCTGATAACTACCCCTCAACCCTTACAAGTTAACGCCCCAAAACTCGGCCCCACCCCCACTTACCTCGCCAGATCCTCCCCCGATCCTTCCTGCTTCGGACTGGCAGCAGCTACACCGCACACTGCCTAAACCACGCATAGTTGAGGCATATGCGTGGCTAAGGCAAGTCATGTTGGAACACGAGTGGCTGAGTCTGCGGTGTTCCAACTGTTTGCCCTTGGCAATGCCAACTGCGCTGAGATGTGCAGGTCCTTGCTAATCAAGATGGACACCAAGCTAGGGGAATTCGCTACCTCAGAGGCGGAACAAGTGGCGCATGGGGGGGGCTCCTTGGCAACCCATTCGTCAAGGAGCTCTGCAAGTTAGTCTCCACATTCAACTCACACAAGGCTCAATCCACGGTCAAGCACATTTTCAATGCACATGTTTTCTCCAGGGCTGGCTGTGGTAGGGGGCACTCGGCTGGCCATTCCCAGTATTACGTTTTCGGCAGAGGCCAATCGTCTCAGCAAGGGCTTCGGGGGATTCTAGCCCACAAGAGGGTAGTTGTGCTAGAGCAGGATTTTCTGTTGAAAATCTATTGGTTTTTTTTAAGCTCTGGTTTGTCTATTTGTCATAATTAAATTTACTAATCATTAATTATTAATTATTGGTTTTGTGTAAGTGTTTTTACTTATCAACATGTACGTATTAACAAAAGAGAACTACACGTGGGGACGCGTATGTGATGCCTATTAATAATAATGTGCACGTTTAAATGTTGCGGAGTGCTGTTTATTTTAAAGCACAAAACGCTTTCGAATTAATGCTTTTCTGTGTTGCAAAGGCTAGATAATTACATACACATAAGGGTATTAGTGGGGTTAACACTGTTTAATCACTATGCTGTGGTAACGTTGTTTTTGTCTCTTTCAATTAAGATGGTCTATTGTGGCCTAGCAGAAAATGGCTGCCGTTTGCAGCCTGGCCTCGAGTGAGTGATTTGTGATGAGAGGGCCTTGCTGAATATGGTCGAGTCATCTGACCACAGTCCTTGCCTGGTTAAAACTTTCCGTGAGGACAGCAGCAGTTCTGGGCGAGTTTCCAGATGTATCTGAACAGCCTTGGAAGACAAAGGAGCCATAACGAATGAACTCTAAGCTCATTGTGTCATCGCCGAGGAAATGTGGATGTTAAAGGATACTTTTTATTTTTGGTTCCTGTCCTGTCTTTTTATTTTTGTGATTTTCCTGAGCGGAGATTTTCCAAATGTAGCGATGCTACATCCTTTCCTTCTCGCTTTGCTCAGAGGTTCAGCGGACGCGATGAATACTTTGTTTCTTTCCTTTGTTCAAAATACTATAAAAATTGTTAGCCTAGAGAGGGTCTTTGCCACTTTGCCATTTTCTTCCCAAACCTGCGTTGGTGAGGATCTACGCTGTGAGGACGGCGACTCGAGAGACTTTACTGAGAGACCTGTCCTGACCCATTCTGACATTTAGCTAGAATAGGTAATTATGAGAAAAATGATTTATTCCGATTGATTTTCTTTGACTAATTTGAGATAAAGCATTACAATTTTGAATACGGTGTTGGTTATTATTTCTTGTCAATTATTGAGTACTCTATTTTGATTATTGTTGTATAGATTTAGATCATGTTTCAGGACAGTTTCAATAACCAGGTCTTATCGACCTCGATATAGATGCAGGGTGTTTAGTAGTTTTCTTTCCACAGGTTCAGTGCTGGTAGAGTATTTGAGCGTATGTTAGTGAAATGGGCCCTAGTGTATGATGAGTGTATGTGCGTGTAACTGTGAAATTACTCTATCCGTGGAAGTAAGGATATTATATGCACCCAGATGTCTATCAATTTCCTGGTAGCAGAGGATGGTTATTGATGATTGTCTTGATCTGATTAGATTGCTTGTACATTAGCTTATTGATTATTGATTGATGTTGATATATGTACTAATACTATATGTTGGAGTCGTCATGTTGAGTTATATGTAGTGCTTCTGGAACTTGGGAGCTAGTAGCAGTTCCGTAGTAGGGCAGAGGGAAGTATATACTGCTCTCGGGAAAGACGGGATTGTAGGAAAAAAACGTGTGACAATTGAAGTTGCACGTCACATTGTCTGAGTTCGGAATCAGTGACATGGTTGTATGTTACTATTAGATATATTTCTGGTAAATAAGGAGTGCGTATGGTAGTGAAGGTTATCTGTGAAACTCTGGTCTTAAGTCCCAAGGATCCGTAAGGTTCACCGTTAAAGCTTATCGCGGGAGAAGTAATAGGTATTCTCTGAGCTTGTTTGAGGAACTGGGCAGAGGTAAGCTGCTTGGTTGACGTGTTATAATTCTGTAGTGGGACAGATTGTTCGCTGTTCTCGGGAAGCAGGATTCTGTGTGTATGTACTATATTTTCTTGTATGAATGTGCGTGAATGCTTATACATTTAGTTGATTGTAAGACTCTTTGGACAGGTCCTAGAGGAAACAGTTAAGGAATGTATGAAAGCCCGTTGATTCTTGTGAAATAGATGATGTTTACTATTCTGTGGTTAGCGAAGCAGACAATGGAGATATTTATATGTTGTAACTAATAGATTTTGTAGAAATTTGACACGAAGTCTGCGAGATTTTGTAAAGGAGGGGTAGACGAGTGACAGGAGACAGGAGACAGGCGACTGCAGCGACTGCTGACGTCAAACAGACCGCGCTCTGATTGGATATTAGATCAGAATAGTGTTCGCGCTGGGATTGGTGCGTTGGTGTGAGCCGCGCAAGGATTGGAAGAGCTATTCTAGTGACATAGACGCTCCAGGATTGGTGCGTTAGTGTGAGTCGCGCTGTTATTGGTTGAAAAATCGTATTGTATATTTATAATACGGAAGGGATTAGAAAGTTTTGGTAAACGCTAAAATGTATTACCAAGAAGAGAAAAAGAAAAAAACATTCTTTGGAAAAATCAAAAGGTGGTTCGACAAGGATAAAGATGTTAAGACGAGAGAGGGTGAATTGTTACCTCCAGCGAAAACACCTGCATCCTTCATGGCTGCGAGATATGGGTATCATACCTGTATATGGTTGGAGAATTGGGTTAGGTATACCAAAGAGGATGGAGTTCTAGCATTTCCAGAACATGGTTCATTTAATCTGGCCGTGTTGAGAAATTTACGGGAAAAAATGTTATGTCTTGACCCAAAACCAAGGCCGACACAGTTTGAGGCTTTAGTGGAATGGGAAGAGGAAGTACATGAGCGAGAAAAGCAGAGGTCTGGAGGACATTACAGGTACATGTTCGGGAGGAGACATGATCGTGAAACTCATCATGATCGAATGAAAAGATGGCGAGATGCTAGTATGTCAGAGGGATTATATCCTATGAGAACAGTTGAAGGGGGAGCAGAAAGGGTTCCTGAGGCAGAAGTGAGAAGATATGGAGTTAATGAATATGAGGATGAGGTCTTGAATGACATGATTTACAAGAGACCACCTCCATATAGACCAGAACCAGACGAGAGTACACCAGTTGTTTCTCCGATAAGAGATACAGTGCGTATCATTGAGACAGAAAACGTGACACCTGAGTTAAGAAGTGGTAATCCTTTCAGGGAGAGAGAGAATCGAGGTGGTGACGAAAATACAAGAGAACTAGCCAGAACTACAACAGAGCTGACTGAAAAGATTAGGGAGTTAACAAAGAATCTAGAAGCTGTTACGGTGCCTGTAACCATAGGTCCGGTTATGCCTGTGTTTGACAAGCAGAGGACAGGTGAAAACGGTTTGGTGATTCCATATGTTGGGAATAAGTTAACAAGTTTAGCTGGTCCCTCAGGAGATTCAGGAAGGAGGACAGAAAGTAGTGATCTGAGACAATCCAGACATGACACATGTAGTGAAGGACTGGATACTAGTGAAGCTAGTTGTTCAGGGATGCCGATTTTAGAACCGCAAAAGAAAGTGGTTCCAGTGAGAAAAACTACTGAAATAACAGCTGAAGATTTGAATGATTGGATGAAAGTTCTTCAGAAGAGGGATAAAGATTCACAAGCAATTGATGTGGCTAGGTTACGTGTAGAATTAGAAGAGCTTGTTGCAGGGACAGTTCCAACAGAAATTCTTAAAAACCATCATGAAGGTGAGCTGTTTATGTGTAAAAATATCACCTGGAGAGCGAGAAATACACATGACAGGTTAAGAGCAATAGCGAATGAACAGGGAGTTGACATTGATAAGGTGAAAGCTTTGCAAAAAAAACTTACAGGATGGATTTTACAGACAAGGATATTGAAAATTTGAATGGTACTGGTAGAACAGGACAGATTAAAGAAATGGTCGCATTATTGCGAAGATGGGGTGATGTAGAAAAGTGGAAGGATAGGTGGTACAAGAAAAGAGAAGAATCCAGAGATAGAACTTATTCAGCATTTCCTGTGAGAGAAAAGGAGAAACCAGTGGATAATTATCCTATGAGAGAAATACCTGGAGGAGGATATGTACATGTTCCATGGACCAGACAGGATATTTTATCATTTACGAATGATTTCCCTCGATTGAGAGAAAAGCCCGTCGAGTGGTATAGGCAGGTAGATAGGTTTGTGAAATTGTCAAAAGTGCTGTGGATTGACCTGAATAGTCTGTTTGGTATAATTGTTCCAGCAGATTTGTGGACTGAGTGTAAAATAGTTGTGAGTTGGCCTACTGAGGAATATCCAAGAGATCAGAGAACAGGAGCACCAGATCCAGAGGTAATGAGAAAGTATGATCAGGTGATGGTATACCTGAAGAGTAAAGTACCTGCAAAAGAGACAGACTGGGTTAAAATAGATCGAACACAACAGGAAGCAAAAGAATCAGTTCATGCTTTTTACGAGAGGCTGATACTGGCATTTAAACAATTCAGTGGAGATGAACACCTGAGTGACAAAGATTTGAGTCATTTTGTATACAGATTTGTATATGGCCTGAGACCTGAGATTAGTGAGAGAATTCGTGAGCAAACAGTGGATTGGCAGAGTAAGAAAATAGATGAGATTCTGAGACATGCAAAATACTTCAGTGAGGAAATTGAAGCAAAACAGAGAAAGCTGAAAGAGAAAGCAATGTGGGCACAAGTGAAGGTTGCGGAAAGACAGGAAGCACAGTTAGTGGAACAGGCGAATAATGCAGGAAATAATGCAGGGAATAGACCTAGATATGCAGGAAAAGGAAAGGGGAATCTTGAGGAAGCTAAAAAAAAAAGTTCCCATGTCACAACTGTGGCCAACTGGGACATTGGAGATCTGAGTGTACCAATCCACCATTAGTGAATAATGAGGGAAAATCCTTAAATCAACAGGTGCAGAACGAAGGAAATAATCAACAGCAGCAACAAGAGAAAGTTGTGAGACAGCAGAGTCAAGAGCCAAAACCGCCCTTGCCGCAGAATAGAGGGTCACAAAAGTATAATCAGGATTCAGGATTCTACAATGATGAACAGGTAAACAAACCAAGGCGTTCTAACCAGGTACAACAGTACTTGTTAAAGAATGAAGGGAGTGAGTCCGAGGGTGATTATTGACGGTGCCGAAGAGAGGAGGAAGAGTGCATACTTGGTGCAACTCTAGAAATAGACCAGGCAGGACCATTTGTAGATGGGAAAATAAATGAAGAAAGTGTTACTTTTTTAGTAGACACAGGTGCAACGAGATCAACTGTCAGGTCAACAGATATTAGAAATCTTCCTCTCTCGGATGAAGCAATCCAAGTAGTTGGTGTAGCCAATACACAAATCGGGACACGTCTTACTGAACCAGTAAGAGTACAAATAGGGAAATTTTCAGACATGCACAGATTTATTGTCTGTGACACTAGTCCAGTGAACCTGTTAGGTAGGGATCTATTGTGCAAGATGAACTGCACAATTTTTTGTACACCGGATGGAATAGCTTTTGAGACACCAGATGAGGATGTTTTGTACCGAATGACTCTAGGAAATAGAGAGAGTGAAATGGTTGGTGCATTTGCAGTGTTTGATCCGGAGGATTTGCCTCAAGAGCTGAGAGACACAGTGAAAAGAAAAGGTTGGGATTTTACTGGAGAGGATGTGGGATTGATGAATAATGTAGATCCTGTGAAAATTTCAGTGAAAGAGTGAATTACGTATCCTAACATTCCTCAGTACAAAATGACACCAGAAATAATTGAAGGAATAACTCCTATAATTGAGAAAATGATTCAGCAGGGAGTTCTGAGAGAACTACTGAGTAGTCCGTGTAATTCACCGATAATGGGACTAAAAAAGCCAAATGGGAAATTTAGGATTGTACAAGATTTGAGAAAGGTTAACCAAATTGTGGTGGCATGTTGTCCTATTGTGCCAAATCCATCAGTGATTTTGTATCAGATTCCACATGATGCTGAGTGGTATACAGTGATTGATTTGTGTCATGCGTTCTTTTCAATTCCATTGCATCATGACAGCCAGCCGATTTTTGCATTTAGGTTTGGCCAGCGTATTTTAGCATGGTGTCGTATCCCACAGGGGTATACAGAGAGTCCTTCGATATTCAATCAGTTATTGAAAAAATCATTGCAGAGCTTGATCATGCCTGAAAACTCCGTACTAGTGCAGTATATTGATGACCTACTTGTGGCATCAAAGACACGTGAAGCTTGTGAAGTAGATATTATAGCTTTACTGAATCATCTGGCAGATGGGAGGGTTAAAAGTATCTCCAGCCAAATTGCAATTCTGCAAGAAAGAGGTGCATTATCTTGGACACAATATTGAAAAAGGTCTGAGAAAGGTGACTGATGACAGGATCAAAATCATCAGGGGAATGAAAGCTCCAAAGACCCAGAGGGAAGTGAGAATGTTCCTGGGTATGGTGGGTTATTGTCGTCAGTGGATAATTAATTTTTCTCTGATAGCAAAGCCACTGATTAAACTGACAAAAAGTGAGATGACAGACCCATTGGAACTAGATGGAGAACAAATGGCAGCATTTGAAGAACTGAAAAGTAGAATGTGTGAGGCCCCAGCTTTGGGTATGCCTGACTATGAAAAGGAGTTTGAGTTGTACTGCAGTGAGAGAAATGGATGTGCACTTTCAGTGTTAATTCAGAAGCACGGACAGCTGAGGAGGCCTATTGCGTACTTCTCATCGACACTTGACCCTGTAGCTGTAGGTTTACCATGTTGTTTGAAATCTGTGGCTGCAACATGCAGAAGCCTGGAACAGAGTGAGGGAATCATAATGGGATATCCTGTAAGGGTATTCGTACCTCATAATGTGGCAATTCTTTTGACAAGAAGCAGGACTCCGTACATGTCACATAGTCGGCTGACTAAATATGAGAAAGTGATTCTGGGAGCATCAAATGTGACTCGAGAGATGTGTGAATGTGAATCCAGCGACATTGTTGCCGGATATTGAAAATGTGGGTGTGAAAACAGAAGATGATCACAATTGTTTGGATGTGCTTGATTACTGTACAAAACCGAGACCAGACATAAGGGATCTTCCTTTGCGTGAGAGTGATCATGTGTTTGTGGATGGATCATGCCTGAGGAATGATGAGGGTGTGCTATGTGCAGCATATGCAGTGTGCAAAGTTTCAGAGGTTATGGAAGCATCACCATTGAAAGGAGTGAAATCTGCGCAAGTTGCTGAATTAGTGGCATTAACAAAAGCTTGTGAAATTGGGAAAGATTTGAGAACGACTGTGATGACTGATAGTCAGTATGGATTTGGAGTTGTGCATGATTTTGGCCAACTTTGGCTACAAAGAGGTTTTTTGACGTCGAGTGGGACTCCAATAAAGAATGCTGAAGTGATTGGGAAATTACTTGAGGCGATACAGTTGCCTAAAGAGTTAGCAGTTGTGAAGTGTGCTGCTCATGGACAAGGAGATGATTTTGTGACAGTTGGAAATCGATATGCCAATGACATTGCTCAATATTGTGCCAAAAACAATCAATCTATTAATTGGGAACGAGAGGGTGAAATGTCTTTGTTCTGTGATGTTTACTAATGTCTTAGAGACATGGGATGAAGTGAAACAGTTGCAGGATGAGGCAGGAAAGGAAGAGAAGAAAGACTGGATTAAGGCAGGTTGTGCCCCAAGAGAAACAGACCATGCTTGGGTCTATAGAGATGGCAGACCAGTAATGCCGAACTCCATGCTGTCGACAATGGCAAGAATGTATCATGGCCAGGGACATTTGGGAAGGGATGCGATGATCAGGTCGTTTAAGCAGACCTGGTACAATGCAAAGTTCAGGACAATTGCAGAAAGCATCTGTCAAAGACGTTTGATTTGCCAGCAATTTAACACTGGGAAAAAGACAGTGGTGAGTCTGGGAACAATAGGCAGAGAAGGAGGTCCTTTTACAAGAATGCAGATTGATTTCATTGAAATGCCCCAAGTGAACAGACTGAGGTATGTTCTAGTGGTGGTCTGTTTGTTTTCAAGATGGGTGGAGGCCTATCCGACTAGGAGAAATGATGGAATAACAGTGGCAAAGTTACTGTTAAGAGAATAGATTCCTAGGTACGGGTTTCCAGTAACGATTGAGTCTGATAGAGGTGGACACTTATATAATGAACTCATGAGTTTGATTTGTGAAGCATTAAGCATACAGCAGAAGCTACATTGTGCATACAGGCCAGCGGCTTCTGGAGTCGTGGAGCAGATGAATGGCACAATTAAAAACCGAATTGGTAAGATGTGTTTAGCCACTGGAATGAAATGGCCAGATATCTTGCCTCTAGTGCTGATGACTATTAGGTCTACTCCAGATAGAACTACTGGTTTAAGTCCGCACGAAATAATAATGGGACGTGCAATGCGACATGCATATGTACCTGTCAATAAGTTGATGACAATAACTGATGACATGATTTTGGATTACTGTAAAGGCCTGGCTGACGCAGTTCATTCTGTGTTTCACCAGGTTGGAGAAGAAGCTACCACACTTGAGAAGAAGCAAGCTCATGATCTGAGTCCAGGGGACTGGGTGAGGATTAAGGTGCACAGAAGAAGAAATTGCTTGGTTCCAAGGTGGGGAAGGCCGAGACAAGTCATTCTAACTACGACAACTGCAGTAAAGTGTGCTGGAGTGAAAAACTGGGTACATGCGAGTCATACTCTGAGAGTTCCAAACCCAAAGGATGGGACTGGTAAGGAGGATTTTGAAGAGTCAGATTCCAGTGATGATGAAGATACAGAACCAGTGAGAAAAGAAGCAGAAAAGGCTTCAAGAGAAGCATTGAGAGTTTCAGAAAGGAGATCAGATTCTGTGAGAGAGCCTGAGGTTCCAAAAAGCAGTGAAAAAAAAAGAAGAGAAAAGAGCAATTCCACAGAGACTACTCCTGAATCAGAAGAGGAGGAGATTGAAGAACCACTTGAGATTGTACCTGAAGAAGCAGGGTTAGAAGAAGATAGAGAGGGACAGATTGCGGAAGACCCCCGAGGAGGTGTAGGGAACATTCTTGACAAGCTAGGTGAAGGGACAAGTAGACAGCAAGAAGATTGCGTGTCGGAGACCCGAGGAGGGACAGAAGTAGGGAAGTCTCAAACAGTGGTGAAAAAGACTGTGGAGCAAAAGAAAACTGCTGAAGAATCAGAGGCATTTGAAACAGAATCGGATGAAAGTGAAAATGAGAAATCAGAGGGTCGAGTTCTGAGAAAGAGAACTTGGATTGGAGAGAGGAATAATACAGAAACAAGACCGAAAAAGGTTGTAAGAGGAGATCTTTGGCCTAATAACAGAATAAAAAGGCTGAGATATAGATTGATAAGAGCAAATAACTCGAAAGCTGAACAAGTGAATGAGGTGTCGAGTCAAAATCCACCAAGAGGTGAAAAGAGAAAAGTGTCAAAAGAACCAGAAGAGATCAAGAGGATAAGAAAACCTAACCAGAAGTATAGGTCGCCGGAATGGACGTACGTGGCACTGTCTGAAGGTGAAGAGGCAGAAAGTCAAGGAAATCCAGAGGAGACCGTACGAGAAGTAGTTGAGGAAGATACTGGTGAAATCCTGAAAGTAATCTTGACTGACATTGATGAAAAGTCAGATACTGAGGATATCGTTGGAGATCTAATACAATTTGATGTTGAAGAAAATGAAGTAAAGAGTGATGAATATCCAAATTGAGTGAACAAAGGAAATCACTTGGAGAAAGTGAAAAGAAGAAGAAAATTGAAATTGATTGTTCGAAGTAATCCAGAATTTTAGAGTCTCAAGTAGTGGAGTAGTAGAGGCTAAGTCAAAAGACACGGTCAAAGTAGTAAAATGGTTAACATAGAGAATAATCAAAGTAGATGTGCCTTCTTAAGAAGATGGTGTAAAATGTGCTGCTGCTGTACTGGATTATTAATGCTACTATGGGGCGTTTTAGCTTTATTAGTTACTTTTAGAGTTACAATAGGTACATTTGAGATACATACAGAGAATGTGTCAAATACAGAGAAGAGTTCACAAAAAGTAGTTCCAACTAGAATTAGTAATACTTACATAAAGGTAGGTCAATTAATGATTTTTCTAGTAATGTTTTTTCAAAGCTGTTGTACGAATATGTGAATATGTGAAGATAATGGAAGTTAGGGATTGCTATGTTTGTATGCAATTACCTGCATCCGTTTCAGAGGGTGTTACTTATCATTTACCAGCTACGTATGGAATTTCTTGTAGTGTATTAAGTAGTGTTTTTTATTTGTTAGGGAAAATAGATTATAAGATGTCTAACAACGATAGTATTTTTGGGCACTTGCCAATGAACAAAGAGCTGAATCCAGCTAAAGAAGCTAACATTTTTGGTGAGATTTTTATTGAAAAAGAAGAATTAACATTAGATTACATTTTTAAGAATAATTTAACTTGCAGTCTGAAAGAAGAGGAGAAAGCTTTCCTAAATATGGTGGAGGAGAGGAGATTGAACATGCATGAGAAAGCAGGGAAATATAAAGTGAGTGAGACAATTTGGGACATTGAGATGGGAAAAGAATTGAGAAATGGGGCTAGTAGATGCACCACAGAAGGGTAAGCTGTGCATTACAAGAAGGAAATCCCAATATGATACATATTTTGTTGGGACTAGTGAATGTCATGATACATACTTCATTGCAAAGGATGGGGTTTCAGAGGAGGAGAAGATACAATTTTCCCAGGAGTGTACTATGTTTGTGGGAACAAGGCTTATTACAAGTTGCCTGACCATTGGTATGGCACGTGTTATGTGGGCCTGGTCTTTCCAAAGATCTTTCATATAGATAGAATAGAAGATGTAGAACATATTAATTTACTAATGCGTTTTAAGAGAGAAACTTGGTCTGAAATAGTAGGTGACATTTTTGGAGCTTTAATTCCAGCAGTGGGAATTTCTTTGAATGCTTATGGAATTCGGAAACTGTCAACAGTGGTGGATCGCTTATCGACAAATACCGCTGGAGGGTTTCTTTTGGTGAATACGGAATGGATTGCCGTACGTGCCATGTCTATGCAAAATCGACTTGCCCTTGATATTCTATTGGCCAAGGAGGGTGGAGTCTGTGGAATGCTGAAAGTTCAACATTGTTGCACTTACATTCCTGACGAAAGCAAAGACCTGAAGGTCTATATCAAAAATATTACTGATTTGCATGAAGAATTAGTACCACTTGAAGCTGAAAGTATTTGGACTAAATTAGCTAATAAGGTGATAGCTGTTAAGAGTTTTATTGCAAAAATAGGTGGTACTATTATAGGTAAGATATGGTTTCCTTTAACTTGTATAATTGTTGCTTTATTGATACTTAGATTGGTGTGTTTGTGTTGTAAAAACAGGGGAGGAAAAAATAAATTAATTAAAAGAAATAATGAGAAGAGAAATAAAAGGTTGAAAAGAGAACCACAAGAAATTGAATTAGAAGAATTGAGGGAGAGTGTCTACTTAGAAACAAAGAGGAATGATGAAAGAGTGTCTGGTGTGTAGTGTAGTGTAAGGAGAAAAAGACATTTCCAATTTCTCCTAAAATGGGACTAAATTTCACTACATTTTTTTTGGGTTATTTGGTGATAAAATCACCATAGGGGCGATTGCTAGAGCAGGATTTTCTGTTGAAAATCTATTGGTTTTTTTTAAGCTCTATTGTCTATTTGTCATAATTAAATTTACTAATCATTAATTATTGGTTTTGTGCAAGTGTTTTT
The DNA here is from genome assembly GCF_964204655.1 of Triturus cristatus. Classification (NCBI taxonomy): domain Eukaryota; kingdom Metazoa; phylum Chordata; class Amphibia; order Caudata; family Salamandridae; genus Triturus; species Triturus cristatus. The sequence goes on along the minus strand of NC_140581.1, from coordinate 367,725,608 downwards.
ACTTATCAACATGTACGTATTAACAAAAGAGAACTACACGTGGGGATGCGTATGTGATGCCTATTAATAATAATGTGCACGTTTAAATGTTGCGGAGTGCTGTTTATTTTAAAGCACAAAACGCTTTCGAATTAATGCTTTTCTGTGTTGCAAAGGCTAGATAATTACATACACATAAGGGTATTAGTGGGGTTAACACTGTTTAATCACTATGCTGTGGTAACGTTGTTTTTGTCTCTTTCAATTAAGATGGTCTATTGTGGCCTAGCAGAAAATGGCTGCCGTTTGCAGCCTGGCCTCGAGTGAGTGATTTGTGATGAGAGGGCCTTGCTGAATATGGTCGAGTCATCTGACCACAGTCCTTGCCTGGTTAAAACTTTCCGTGAGGACAGCAGCAGTTCTGGGCGAGTTTCCAGATGTATCTGAACAGCCTTGGAAGACAAAGGAGCCATAACGAATGAACTCTAAGCTCATTGTGTCATCGCCGAGGAAATGTGGATGTTAAAGGATACCTTTTATTTTTGGTTCCTGTCCTGTCTTTTTATTTTTGCGATTTTCCTGAGCGGAGATTTTCCAAATGTAGCGATGCTACATCCTTTCCTTCTCGCTTTGCTCAGAGGTTCAGCGGACGCGATGAATACTTTGTTTCTTTCCTTTGTTCAAAATACTATAAAAATTGTGAGCCTAGAGAGGGTCTTTGCCACTTTGCCATTTTCTTCCCAAACCTGCGTTGGTGAGGATCTACGCTGTGAGGACGGCGACTCGAGAGACTTTACTGAGAGACCTGTCCTGACCCATTCTGACATTTAGCTAGAATAGGTAATTATGAGAAAAATGATTTATTCTGATTGATTTTCTTTGACTAATTTTAGATAAAGCATTATAATTTTGAATACGGTGTTGGTTATTATTTCTTGTCAATTATTGAGTACTCTATTTTGATTATTGTTGTATAGATTTAGATCATGTTTCAGGACAGTTTCAATAACCAGGTCTTATCAACCTCGATATAGATGCAGGGTGTTTAGGAGTTTTCTTTCCACAGGTTCAGTGCTGGTAGAGTATTTGAGCGTATGTTAGTGAAATGGGCCCTAGTGTATGATGAGTGTATGTGCGTGTAACTGTGAAATTACTCTATCCGTGGAAGTAAGGATATTATATGCACCCAGATCTATCAGTTGCACCCCAGAGGTCACTGTAACCTCCCCCACAGGGTATGAAAAAACTCCAATTCACGGAGTGAGTTTTCCTTTCATCCCCTGCATTTGCTTGGGGGGTGGCCTCGCTCGATTCTGACAATTGGAGGACGCTCACGTCAGACACCTTAGTACTACAAACAATACAGGGGTTCTACATAGAGTTCGAAGAGTCCCCTTTTCAGCTTGCCGCCACCCCCCTCCCCCTCCTTTCCCATCCCTTTTTCTGGGCAGGAAATCGGTCTTATTCAACAAGAAATTCAGGAACTTCTGGCCAAAGGGTCAATTTGTCCTTCTGATACCCACCCCTCAGGATTTATAAGCAATCTGTTTCTGGCCCAGAAACAAGCCGGCTGTCATTGCCCGGTGATCAATCTCCAGGAGTTTGAGTGGCTGGTATCCCACTACTTCAAGATGAAGGGCATCCACCTTCTTCGCGATCACTTCAAACCAACAACCGGTTGGCCAAGTTGGACCTCAAAGATGCGTATCTCAAGGTGCGCATTTTTCCACCGCATCAGCGTTTCCTCCATTTCCAATGGCAGGGCCAAACTTCCGAGTTCACTTCTTTACCTTTTCAGCTTGTATTCGTCCCTTGGTGTTTCATCAAGGTTCTGCAACCAGTGACAGAACGTTTGAGGGCATCCGGTACACGTATGATTGCGTGCCTGGACGATATGCTACTGATGGACCAATGCCCACGTGCTCTGTCCCGCCAACTACAAATGGCAGGGAATCTTGCAGTACCTTGGGTTTCTTATCAACCAAGCAAAGTCTAGACCCTTCGTGCTTCACCACCTTTCTGGGGTTTGTGATTAATTCCAGGGTGGCTACGCGAAGCCTTCCTTCCAGAAAATTAGCCAAAATCGGATATGAGGTGAAGAGGACACTGATAACAGAGAACTTCTCTCAGCCAGATAGACTGGGTGGTGGGCCTGTTGTCTTCCTCCAGACTATTTTTCCAAGACCTCTCCATTTCAGAGCCTCACACACTGCCAGTGTATTTCCCTGTTTGATAAGGCCAGGGAGGAGCTTTAATGGCAGCTCTCCCACATGAAGGTATGTAAAAGTCACAACATCTTTGGGTCGCAACTGGACCTGGTAAGAGTCCGCGGTTCCGGTTGGGGGGCTCATTGTGGACAATTCACCACCAGCGGAGCACAGTCCGCCGCAGAACAGTCCCTGCACATCAACTGCCTGGGATTGATGGCAGGCTCCTTTGCGGTCAAATGTTGGACATAGGGCAGAGTGAAACCGTGCGTCCTGCTGAAGATGGACAATGTAGCAGCAGTCTGCTATAACAATCATCCGGGGAGGTCCGGGTTGGCGGGTGGGGGTGTGGGGGAAGAGTGGGCAGTGGTGCAGGGAGAACAGTCCAATGCCTCTCGGATTTGGCCAAGAATTTCTTTAGAGTAGTGCCTCGAGCACCATGTTTTAGTGACGGCGGAACCCCACTGTGGGTCAGCCAACCAAGTGGTGGACTAACACTCCTGCCATCTACGGTACTCGAGCCAGTGGAGGCTTCTTCCAACGATATTTCAGGTCCTTTCCCCCCCTCTGGGGGCTGTTCACGATCAACCTATTGCGTCCCGTCTCGATCACCAGCTTCCCAGGTACTTCAGCTTGAGACCGGACCCAGGAGCAGTGGCGACCGATGCATTCCTCCATAATAGGTCACTGGAACAGAGGTATGCCTTTCCCCCATTCGCCATGATCATGCAGCTGATGACTCCGGTGCGCAGGCAGAAGGGGCACGTGGTGTTGATCACCCCACTGTGGAAGTGGGAAGCATGGTTTCCAGTTCTAATGGAAATTTCCTGGGCTTCTCCAACCCATCTATACCAGTATCCTCATCTTCTGAGCACTCCATCAGGATGATTACAAATCAACATGGCAAGTCCCTGACCTATCGAGAGACGCTGCAGATCTCTCTCGAACTTGGGCAGACTGTACCAGCAAAAAGGTATGTATGGTTCAGTCTGGTCTCGATGGTGGGTTGTTTTCTACAAAGGAGCCTGGATCCCGTGGGGGCAGATATTGTCCACGTATCTAACTTCTTAGCCTCTTTAGTATTTATTTAGTGTTTCATAAAGCGCAAACGTGACCAGTTAGGGTGTCAGAGCGCTTAACAGAGATACAGTGGTCACAAATGCAACCAGTAGCAAGCAACATAAACTTACACATGAAGAATAATATAAAACAGTATAAAACAGTGGACAGTAAAAGTTCAGTACTTACAATAATATCGGCGACTGACTGAGTCTTTTGATGGTAAAAGATAATTTGACGTATTCAGAGTTCAAAGTTTAGCTGAGCGCTCTTCTCAGTAGCTTAACGAAATAGGGGACCCAGGAAAAAGTGTGTAGATCCAAATACGCATCGATTCAGGAAGTCAGAGGGGCCCTCTGATTATAAATCTGTAGCAAACAGAAAGATGAATTGATTGACAGACAAATAAGTGGATTTTTTGTAAAAAGTTATGGTAGGAATTTCCCCATTAGGAAGAACTTGGCCTCCTTCTTGAATTATGAATAGAATTGGATTATTCTAATGTTTGGCGGTAGCGAGTTCCAGATTCTGGGTGCAGTGCCTGAGAAAGCTGTTGTAGGTTTTCTTCTTCTGGAAGAGCGGCAGTTTCAGCACAAGATCTTTGCCTGAGGAGTACCTGCCTCTTCCATATATCATCACTTTCTGGCCAAGGTATGCCAGTTTTTTTTTTTCTTGAATAAAAGAGTAGCTCCTTATGTGCGATGCAGGTCACTTTGTACTCTGGCTTCGTATGGTAGCCAGTTCAGAGCTTTTAAGTGCAGAGTGAGGAGAAAATGTTCTAGATTCAGTTAGGAGTCTTGCAGCTGCGTTGAGACAGGCTTTTAGCAGAGCTGTTGAGATCTTGGGCAGGCCAGATAAGAGTTGAAAATCCGTATTCGATACTCGCGATGACCATCACCTGAACCGCCATTTGAGGTCTAACGTTTCTAGGAATGGTTTCAGTTTTCTAAGACAACTTAGGTGGTACTGGGCGTTTTTTGCCAACAAGTTGATATGGTTTTACATGTTCAGGTTCTTGTCCAACGTGATTCCTAGTGATTTGGCTGAGTCCACAAAGATAGGTATGCAGTTAAGCGCGGTGATCAGTGTGGTCTATTCCTTTATTTCAGAAGAGATTTTGGGGGGGGGGGGGGGGGAGGGTGGATAAATAAGAATTCATTTTTTGCTCGTTTAGTTTAAGCTGATTACTTGTTAGCTATTGAATGGTCATCTTTACCACCTCATTCATTGACTTGATCTCCTACAGTGACAAGACTAATGTAAATCTGTGTATCATCAGCATACATATGAAACAAGAGGTTAGTGTGCCGTAGACTCTCAGCCAGAGGTTCCATGTAGATGTTAAAGAGCGTTGGGGAAAGAGTTGATACTTGCGGTACACCAATCGTAATACAGGACAGCAATGATAGCTTTTGATTAACTAAAAATCTTTGTGATCTATTCTCCAAGAAAGATTTAAACCATTCGAGGACAGTTCCCGACAACCCACCCTGCTTCAGAGTCGATCCAGCAATTTATCATATTTTACGCTGTTGAACACAGATGAAAGGTCCAGAAGAATTAAAAGACTAGCTTTGTCTAGGTCTAGAGCTTCAGGTCGCCACTGATACTAAAATTGAACTCCCTTGCATCCTGAAGAAGCGCTTTGGATCTCCCTGAGGCCACATACAGCACGAAACATGTGGACCGTTATATATGTTCGAGACATATATCCAGCTACAGAGGGACATAATATCCCCTAGAGCAGCACCACACACTGTTTTAACAAGGACAGAGGGATAACCCTAATAAATAGTACCCACTCTCCCTCCAGTCATTTTTTAACACACCACTTTAGACTTCACTGCCACTTACACCCACGCACCCAAACGGCTTCTCATCAAAAGATCTCCGATAAAGAGACCCTTCGGGGGACCCATAGGGCATTGCAGCGCCGGCCGGACGAGGAGCAAAGCCCAAATGATGAAGCAGGACATCCGTCATGGTGTGGGAGGGCATTAGGATGAGGACACACTGTCCCAAACATATAGAGTAGCACACGACAAAAAAGTCTTCCACTTTCTTCCTCTACAAGGAACAGTGACTCCCTTTATTTACTACTGAAAATATTTGGGTCAGCCGTGTTCAATGTCGTTTTTTTTATGATGGGGATCACTTGCCCAGTTTGCAGGCAGCCTGGTATGGATCCTTGAGACAGAGAGGCATTGATTATTAGTGGCAGGAGGAATGGCCTACTGATCAGTCAGTACATTTAGATACGCGATTTCGACGGTCCATATAGTGATTGCAGGTTTACCAGTGGGAGACGATCCTCTGCTTAAGAAACTGCATCATTAGATTATCCTTACCTACTGAACTTAGACACTTTGTCTTCTGGGACATGAATAACGTTTTAAATCTCCTGTCGTTATCGCACACTGGGAGGAGGATCTTCAATGCCCCCCTCACAGAAACTGAGTGGGGCAGGATACTGGAGGGTCCAATAGGTGTCCCACGTAGCATGCAGTTCCGGATCATACAATACTTCATTAGGCAGAGGGAATACCTCATGCCAGCGCAAATATACAAATACTATGCTGATGAGTCCACCGCCTGCCCACGCTGTCGATGCAGACTTGCTGCATATACTGTGGAACTGTCCGAAACTGGGAGAGTACTGGGAGTCTGTAGTGACAGCACTAAGTTGCTACACGAGCCGTACCATTTCCCTAACCTGGGAGACCTGCATCTTGCACCTGTACGCAAACAACAAACGTTTGTGAGCTACCTATCGGTTTCTGGCGCTAGGGCTGATCACTGCAAAGAGACTGATGATGAAGCGTTGGCGCTCGGCGGAACCCCCGGCGGTGCAGGCCTGGAAGCGCTCACTGCAGATCTGGGCTGCGGCAGAAAGCATAGCGCTGCACAGGGAAGACGCACCGAGTCTCTGGAAGATCCCAATTGCAGGAAACTGGGACGCAATACTACGGGAACTCCTGAACAATGATTAGGCCCCAGAGCCAGACGTTGGCCCTACAGCAGGCGAATAGCAATGGAGCCCCCTCACAGGTAACATGTAACCTAACACATTCAGCGACACGCGCAATGGTTACGTGCTGCACCTACACAGACACACGCCAACTTAACTAGAGCGCGGTGCCCCCGCACTCCCTGTAACACGCAAACTACCCCTCAAGTGCTGCTGCAGTAAGATGATCTACAATCCAGCGCCCCATAAGCGCTCTGCCCACCCATGCCCCCCACCTTCTAATTTGTAGTTACCCTGACTCCTCCACCACTTAACGCCCCCCCTAGCAGCACCAGCATACGGAAGGAGCGAGAATGCACTTCACGGGAAAATTAACCACCCTCTGGCATGACCCGCAAAGTGCAGGGCACACACCGCTGAGCACGCTCCTGTGCCCTAGCCCATAATTATCAAGTAGCTGGTACAGTCACCCATCTTCCTCGGCCAGGCAGAAGCAACAACTGCCACCTCAACGCCTTTAGCTTGAGCTGCGCAGGTCAGAACGATAAACAGTGACTGAATCCCACAGCATGCAGGGGGGGTGAGGGGAGAGGTAAGCACCACTGGTCTGATAGTTTGTCATCAATGTTGTACTAAAAATGTGTTTACAGCATTAACGGTTTACTTTTGAAATCACAATGGCTGGTACTCCAGATGTATTACGACATCCCAGCAGCCGAAGTGTCCCACTATTTGTACAGCTGCCTTATTATCCCGATGACAAAGTATTGTACTCCCCTCCATTAGCAGGTACTGTGTATGTCAGATTTGAACAATTGTGAAATGCTGTGGACTGTATTAAAATATTGTCTCAGGAAAATACAGTAAAACAGATTTAAACTGAAGAATTCTCCTGTCCTCATGGGCACGTAACAGATCTAGCCAAGAAACAGTTATCGGCTAAACCAGCCATTCTGCTGTGCTCGATTTCATGCTGAAGGGTGTCAGATGTTAGAAACCTAGATATTACAGGAAAATCTTTTATTTCGGACAGAGTGACCTTCCACGTGGCAAGATGAACTAAGTCATTCCCGGGTGAATTCCTATCCGGCATTCCCGGATGTACCCAAATTGTGTGTTGTCAGGTGCATCAAATCCGATGAGACTAGGACGACAGAGCTTCTGCCCTATTGAGAGAAGCAACTGTTGATTGTTTTAAGGAAGCCTTTCCGAGCAGTGTCATCACCGACTATCGCGAGATGGGTGCAGTGAATCATGCAGGAAGCAGGGATTGACAGCAAGGCTTTTGATTTACAATCCGCTCCAAGGTCGATGGCCTCAAAAACCATTGCCTTAGGAGCCCACTTGGGAGGATATTCTGAATGTAGCGGACTGGTCTTCTAATTCTACCTCCACAAGGTTTTATTTCAAGCTAGACTCCTCCAAGGCTGCCCTGGAGGTGGATAAGCTTTAAACTAGCATAATGGGAAACCATGCCCCCACCTCTCCATAGATGTGAACGCCCATGGAGTATTGCCGCAGGGACGAGCAGGGACGCACACGCTGTGTGCTCACTGTTTCAGTGCTTTTATGTGGACACATAAAGGAACTTAGCCACATCAATCACATTGCCAGACACCTAGCCCTTCTCCGTGCCTATGTTATTTGCAGAACAAAGGACCACGTGTAAACACAGCCGCTCCACTGCTAGTGGAAGGTAGTCGTCTTTATCCTGACTTCATCTGAAACCATTACAGGCTTATTATTTTATTTTAAATGTGCCTGCCGCCATCAGGAAAACAATCACCAGTATCAGCTTACGGTAATATTCTTAAATTCGGTTCCGTGTAACAAACCTGCTTCAAGGCAGATTTCATTGCCATGGTAACAGAGGGAGAACGACGAATGAGCGTGGGTCTTCGCTAATCCTTCCGGCTTTGCTATGAAGAACTGCTCCTTCTTGACCCTTTGTAACTTTCAGGGAGCAGGTTCTTCATCTCCTTTCCACATACCAGTGCGAGGAAGGAGTTGGCCCGGTGCGCCCAAGGTGTGGTCCAGACCCCGAGGTGATCGCACACCCGCACCCCCTCCTGCGCCTTGAGAGGCATGCCTCCTCTGGAGTGTACTGGGTTGCTCCACGGTGTGCCCTGCAGCCATCTGTGCCACACTCAAACCAGCAACTTTTACTTGCTGCTCACATGTTTAAGAATCGCTTAGGATTTCAGTTTTTATATTTAAAAAAGGCTGCAGGTAGCAGACAATACGAACACACTGTGGAGGATTTTACCGAAGTACCAGTCTGTTTGAAAGGATCAGGTAGGAGGGCTGGGAACGATTCTGTTCAAGAGACTTTGCATGAAGAAATCTACAATTAAAATTATCTGCATTCGGAGATCCATTTCAATTCAATTCATAAAGCTTTATTCGGCTCATATAGAGGACCATAAAAGCATAAACAAAAAAAGACAACAGTACATTTTTTTTAAAAGACATTGCAGTTAAAACTTACAATTGGTAATTATAGTCTATGGGTAATACATGTGATCACTCATAAATATATAAAATTAATAATCAGAATTCATAAAAAACTCATACTTTTCCTGGAATTGATGCACGGATTTAAAAAGGTGGCAGTATAAAAACAAATATCTGCCGATTGCATATTAAAAATTAAAGCCATGGCATGTTTGACTGTACGTGTTCCGTATTTAACAAACAGAGGTTTCAAAAAAACTATACGAAAGCTTGTATACAGTTTACAGAACAGCAGAAGGTGCACAGTGCTCTGTGTAGATACATTATCGCACCTACATGGCCCAGTCGGGTGTTTCTTAATGTTTGGATGGGCTACTAAACAATGTGCCATCCCAAATCTTAGTCTGGTTAGCACAAATGTGTGAATGCCTAGTCACCATAGTTAGGTAAGATGGAAAACCCTCCATTAGATTGTATCTATTATAAAAAATGACAGAGGACAATGATCCGGCTACGATTGCTCGTTTCCTTTCTGCACAAGTTAAGAATATACCTTTCATTTCTGATTTGGAGATCGTGGATGCTGCACTGGGATTATTTAGAATATTCAGAATAAAAATGTCTGAGAAACAGACAACAACATATTTAACCCAGGGGATAGGGGATATCTCGGTATTTATCCAAACGTAAGCAATCCTCAACAATAGTTCTGTTAAGTAGCTTCTCATCGCCAAGCCAAAAAGACCGCCAGATCATCAATGGTCTAAGTGATATCAAATCAATTAAATAATTAATGGCTAGTTCGCGATGGCTTAATTCATTCGAGGCAGAGATGGGCAAAAACAGGAGCTTTTTTAAAAACATATTTTCCTCCAACTGCAAGTTGTAGGTACAGCTATAGCCCCATACTCCCGCCCCATACAGAGCAATAGTCACACATCTAGCTTGGTAAATCTTGAGCATATCCCTGGTTCGACGATCCAACTTTTGCAGCAAATCTATAAATACCATAAGCATTTTTTGCCATTTTATTCCGGATGTTATTAAATTCATTGTTCCATTTCCTGTCGTTAGAAAAGGTAATACCTAGATAACAGAATTTATCCACCTGTTGCACCTTTTCGCCGTCTATAAAAAATGCATTTAACATTTTAGCTTTAACTCCGCAGGTCATGGTATGCGTTTTCCCCTTATTAATTACTAGTTTTCTGTCTTTAATAAAGGAGGAAAAACTATCCATTAGTCGTTGTAATCCGACAGGTGTTCGAGAAAGTAAAACAGCGTCATCGGCATATAATAACACCGGCACCGGAACACTGTTAATCTGGGGAGCATCAGCATTAACTTTTTAAAAAATATTATCAATTCCATTAATAAATAAAATAAATAAAAGAGGTGCCAGAACACAGCCCTGTCTGATTCCTCGTGTAACAGATTTTTGGAGTACATTCTCCTCTGGTTCCAAAACGTACATTGGTTTTCAATTTCTGGTATAACCTAGCGAGAAAAAAAAGATTATGCCTTCTGGGGCTCCTAACTTTAACAAAGTTGGCCATAAAATGGAATGATCTACCATATCGAATGCGCTGCTCAGGTCAGCAAAACAAAGATACAGGGAACCAGGTTTCGCTTCAGTATACTTCCCGATCAGTAGATCAAGATTGATGCACTGGTCGAGCGTACCTCGTCCCTTCCTAAAACCATACTGGCTGTCAGCCAGTATGCTATCCTGCTCAGCCCATTCCTCTAATCTCACTAACATCACTCTACTCATAACCTTGACTGAAGAGTCAAGGAGAGAGATCGGGCGGTAATTCTTAGCGTCAGATCTACTTCCCTTTTTATGAATTGGCACAATAATTGATTCACCCCAGGTTACAGGGGCCTCGGCACACACGGCAGCATTAAAAACAATAGTTAAGAGAGGGTCCCAGACGTCTGGCGCAGCTTTACAGACATCTATAGGTACCCCATCCGGGCCCTGGGCTTTCCCTCCTTTGCTAGCACGTATACCACATTTGACCTCACTAAAAGATATGTCCAGAGGCAGAACAGGCCACTTATTGAGACTAGCATCAATGACATTATCAGAGTCAAAAATGCTGGAAAAATGTGCAATCCAACCCTCGCTAGAAACATTAGAAGTCAACTGAGGTGTTTTTTCATCCCTTAAAAAAGGCGAGTTGCCCGTGGCCCAGAATAGTGTGCAATTTGATAATTCTGCAGCTTGGTTGCCTGTTGCTGCAGTTCACCCTTCCTCTGTTTAAGCGCACATTTATATTCCGTTCTTAATTTATTTACCAGTTTTTTGTCCCTGTGCAAAGGTGATTAAACCATCTCGGTCCGTTCCTACTTTGCCCACTATTGCGCCCGGTAAACTTGGCATCAATAGCTTTATTAATTTGGTTAAAACAATATAAAACCCTCTCAGAGTCAGAACTATTTTCTAAAATAGAAGCAATGTCCAGCAGGCTCTCAGCCTGTTAGTCCTATGTGGTTCAACATTAGAGATAATAATTCCCACGTCCACCGAACTACCGGCCCAAAGGGTGGTGTCCAGAATAATGCGGTTGTGGTCACTTAAAGTAGTTACTTCAATTCTTGGTGGATCACAATAAGAACTAATATTAGAAGATGTGATCACGGTCAATGACCGAGCTGGTGTGCCAATTTTTAAAAGTGGGAATGGATAAACCATTAGCATCTTTACAGCACTCCGCTATTTCCAGGTCATAGCAGCCCATGAGCTTATGCAGTGCTTCCCCATAACTGCTATGTCCGAAATGCGGAACATCCCAGCCAGCATTATTGGTAACTCCACAGGCCCTTTGTGTGGACAAATCGCACAAAGTAGTATTGAAATCCCCTACCCAGATAAAATCAAATACAACATTCTCTTCCAGACATAGGTTTTCAATAGCGCCGGCTAAGTCTGTTACTACTTTGACCCGGGTAACATCAAAAATATTATTATAATAGTTAATCAATAAAACATTATGGTCTTTGTCATCCACAAGCCAGAGGATCTGCACGAGGTCCCCTACAGGTATATACTTTTTAACCACAATAGGACGACAGATCGTTACAAGTATAAGGAGACCGCCTTTCGCTATGCCTATACCTCCTCCCAACGCCGGTAAATTGTAAGAAACAAATCCCTCATAGTTAACTTCATCTTTACACCATGTTTCTTGAAGACATAAAAGGTCATGGGCATTAACAAACGTTAACCATCCAGGGTCCCTCTCCTTTGATTTCAGCCCTGCCACATTCCAACAAACAATAGTAGTAGTACCTTTACCCCTAACACAGTTACTATCAAGCATCATGCCATTGTTTCGTCCCCAATTCACGTTCTGGTTTGGATTGCATATGTCCCCACAATCGGGCGGTGCCCTTATATCCACCGCTAATTCAATTTCTGTTTTATTGGGGATCTCTTGGGCCATAGTATTGTCTGTACAGGTATCCACACAGGGAACAATAATCACCTGGTGTAAGAACTGCCCTCCCTGATTAAGTCAATCATTTGCATCCAGAAAATTTAGGGGTTGAAACCGGTTTTGCATTAAAATGTCAGGGTGTGGCCTTTGTGTGGTGGGGCATAATCTATTTCCTCTACTCCCATAAGGGGCAATATTATGATGGCTATAAAAGAAAGCAAGCGAGCGGGCACACACATTATTGTCGGTTATTGGTAATGAGGCAGCTCTTAATAATACAGTGGCGGCATGTTGAGGATGTTTAAAGTTTATAATGGCGCAACCACCACTAAAACTTTTCTTAGAGCTCCCTATCCAATTTGCCCTTCTGGTAGTCAAAACTTGGTCCGAGAGTTCAGTTGGGAATCCACAATGCCTGTGCATCCAGGAAACAGTTTTATTTTTTAAAGACTCGTGGGTTTCCTGATGATTCCCATTCACAACAGGGGGAACATTGGTTAAAACTACCACATATGGTGCGCAGTCAGGAGGGAGATTACTGGCGCACCTTCGCCTTACCTCAGTCCAATCCTCTTTTCTATCAGGTATTAAGACAACCTGGCTATCATTACAGGCTAAGGACTGTGCTGTCGGATGGGTCTGTACAGCCCTCCTGCTAATATCTAAACCTGTAACATCGCCAAGAGGAGCAACATGAGTATCATGATTGCTTATTATTGGGGCTGACACACTATCCGCTTCCACCAGTGTTTTTTTGAGGAGATCGCCTAATCTATTAAACTCTGCGGTTAGCTGATCAATTTTTACCATAAGAGGTTTGACAATACCCTTAATCTTTGAGTCGATAGTGCTTACTAAGTTTTTGATTTGTTCAGCATCCAATTTAACGGCATCATTATTTGCCGTAATATCCTCATCCGAATTCTTGAGGGGGCTAACTGCTCTTTTTTTTGCGGGCCGGGCACCCCCACGTTTAGTCTGGGTCTTTCTACATGCTCTAACCACTCTAGGTAGTGGGGTGGGTGGGTGCCGCACTACGGAATCAGTAGAAACCTCTAGGTCGACTAAGGTAGAAGTATTCTGCACAGTCATTTCCCTATCAGGAACACCGGGATTAGTGCAGACACTACTACTGTCATCCAGTGCCAATGGGGCAGGTGAAGGTTGCATACTAAGTAATGGGGGGGGGGGCTGCTTAGCCCTAAGGATTGTCTCCTCTCACAATTGATTTTACTAACAATCTTCACTAAGTAGTTATCCAGAGTCTGGGGCATAGAGGGAGCTTTTTGCTTTGACATGCTTAACAGTCAAAAATTATCAATTAAAAAAATCGAATAAAGCTTTTCCTAATTGCACACAAATACAATAATAAGGGCCGTTTGCAAACAGAATGTGATATACACAACATACATACAGCCCCAAATTAACAAACACCTAATGAACTCTCACTGTATACAGGTCACGAAGGTCGACAGCCTGTATGGATCAAAACCTTAGGCCCAGCCCAGTCACGTCCTGTCCCAGACTGTCCCAGACTGTCACAGACTGTCACAGACTGTCACAGACTGTCCGGGCTTCGTCCTGGGCGTCCCGCGCAGCTGTAGGCTACCTGCAATATATGGAGTCAGCAACCAATAGGCAGATGGGCGTGCACGGCACAGCTGAGAGCCCCCACGCACTCCTGGGAGCTGTAGTCCTGTGTAACGCCTCACCGGTTCCTTCCCACCAGTCTCCAACAGTCACAGCCCCTCCAGGGACTACGGTGGCACAGGTATCAAAATGCCCCCAAAGGAGTCAAGTAAAGACAATATAACTTGTCAGGAAGGCATTTCCAATGCCACCAGGCTGGGTAAGGCACAAATACTATCCATAATGATAATAACAACAAAGGGACAGGAGAAAAAGGTCTTCAAAATCCACCAATAAGGTTGTCAGCAGCAGTGCTTGGACCCTTGCCTGAAACACAAATAATCCTCTCTTCAAAGTGGTTATGCAGAGCTTGCCCCAGTTCGAATCCACGATGAACCTTCATCAACCAAAACATGGCATTCTCTGCCTTCCTGGTACTGACTGCACGAGGCGGTCGGTGTATTTCCTTTGCTGCGGTCAGTGATGGTTCGGGAGATTCCGCAGCACACCGGCCACGAGGTGCTACTTCCGTTCCCCTCGCCTGGTCGGACCCTCCGCTCCTTCCTCTTGTGAAGAAGGAGATCCATTTAAATATAAAAGCCCCGCACGCCTGGCTTTTAGAGAGAAACTGCAAATTGGGATTTCTTTAAAAGGGAGCTTTTAAAATCCAAGCCAGTGAAATTTTAAGTGCAGCGCTTTGTTTGAAATGAGCAGTCTTCGCAGCAGTTCTTAAAATGATTAGGCCCGGGCGGTACATTTAGTTCCGCTCGCGGAATTTGCAGAATTTGGGTAATTTCGCGTTCTGCGGAGAACACGGAATTGCCCAAAATTCTGCATTCCGCGGCTTCACAGAAGTTTTGGCTTGTTCGCGTTCCCAAAATGCGTGTTCGTGAGATATTCCCCCCCCCCCCCCCCCCCAAGAGCACGCAAACCGCGTTCGCTAACAGGAAAAAAGCATCGCGAACAAGCAATTCCGCTTGTTTGCGGAATTTCTGCGTGCTCACGGAGATTTTTTACCGTTTCGCAGAGCTTTGCGTAGCGCAACTACGCAAATTCCGCCCACCCCTAAAAATTAGCACAATGCCATTGGTTGTTGGGAGGAGAATGCTAAACAGCTTGCTACCAGTGGAAGAGAGTGTGTACTGTGCGGAATTACCCGATACAGAGGGCAAAGCTTGAGGGGGGCATTTTCAAGTTAATTTGCGAGCGCTGCATTTCCAAAGCAATATACGTGCGCAGGCAAGAGTAGCTACATGGGGGAGCATTTCCTGTCAACCTGGGCAGCAGGCAGGAGTGGCTGCATGGGGGGCTATTCTAAATCGACCTGGATGTGCAGGCAGGGGTACCGGTACGAGGTGCATCCACAAGTCAGTATGCGTGCGCAGGCAGAATGAGCTACAGGGGGGCTGGGGGGGAAGGGGGGGCGGGGCTGAAGACAAGAGTACCTGCACTTGGGGCATTACAAGGGAAATGTGCGTGCTGCAGGAATGAATTACATTTTTATGAAGTGCACAATACTCGAAGTGGCAGCACAGGTGCACTTCCAAGTCCAATTCAGTACACAGGCAGAAGTAGCTGCATGGAGGTCATTTCCAAGTCATCCTAGGTGAGCAGGCAAGAGTAGCACTGTGGGGGGGGTGGCACTTTCAAGTCAACATGCATACGCAGACAGGAGTAGCTGAAGGGAGCATTACCAAGCTAACATGCGTGCGCTGTAGAAGTGGCTAGAAGGACCCCCTAGTTCAAAGATGTGACAGAGAAGAGAGGCATGCATGGAAACATCTGCCAGTTACTTCTGCTCAGGTAATGCTGCTACCTGTTAGTGTATTTACTATTTTACAGTGCATATGAATGAAGCAAGACTAAAGGTTGCTGCGGATTCAAGTACTGGGTACACCCACGCTGTACCCAAAATAGGAATGTACATAAACATGAAATACGTGTTTTTTTTATATTTGTGCTTTGTTGACATTTCGTCAATATCAAAATTTCGTGAGGTCAAGTCACCTCTAGTCTATACATTGGAAGATCATTTAACTAATTACTTAAGAAAGTATACAGAAGTGGTCCTAGAATGAATGTCTTTTCTGTGTTTACGAAGCGATTATACTCTAAACAGCATCGCCGAAAACACACGATCATAATTAAGGTAGCACTGCCCAGGTAAGGCTGCCTTCTCTCTCCATGTCCTAAGGTGGGGTGACCACCTGACAAGAATATTATGGATACAGTTTCCAGTCCTGAAATCCTCACTCTAAATCCCTGATATCAGGTGTGGCAATTTAATTGGCTCAATTCAAGCAGGAGTACAACACCAATAAATTATTAGCCTGTCACACAGACGTACAGAACTGGTAACTTAATTAGTAGACTGACAATCTGACGTCAGGTCATTATGTCACTATTCAAAGCCCTTGTGCTTATCTTCGTTATGCATTTAATTACGCTGGTTAAGTGACTGTGAATCTTTTTGCTTTAAGCATTCCACAAAGTGATCATGTTTTTGTTTGCACTCCCTCTGTCCTGGTCGCCTCTTTCCACCCTCCAAATCAACCCCAACCACGATCACCCTCATATGCAAACATGCTTTATATAACCACTCTATCGAGTGCATCTTTTTGCTTCCCCACCTCAAAAACCTGCAAGCACTTATCCTTTCATTCCTTTTTATTTTGTACATTTTTATGTAGTGTAAATAAAGGTATCAAAGCGCTTTATCTAATCGGCTTGGCACTTTCAAGTTTCGTCACCATTGCTGGATCAGCACTTTTTCGCTGGAGGAACTGCTTATAATATGTACAGTGAAAAATGTATTGTCCCAAAAATGGAGCAGCGACGCACTATTACTACCTCGAATTCTCCAAATAAGCAGCGTGTTTTGTTTGGATCCTTTACTTGTAAAGGGCACAGCAGGTCTCATGCCTGAGGTATTTGCTTTCACATCAAATGTAAAAGGTACTTAATTTGTAAAAACAAAAAAATTCAAAAAAGTGCTGCATGCCTAAATACTTATTGCTTACAGGTATACTTATAGCTGCAGCTGATTCTCTGGTCCTGTCGGTAATTAACCATTTAAAGTCCTCTGGGCAGTGTTGCAGCGGCTTCTCTGGTTTCATCAGTAATTCCTCATTCCAAGTCCTTTAGACAGTGCTGCAGCTGCTTCTCTGATCCACGGAGTAATTCATCATTCTAAATCCTCTCGGCAGTGCTGCAGCTGCGTCTCTGCTCATACATCCACTACACTTCACACTAAAACACATAAGTAAAAAACATTGCCATTTACAATGCCAACAGATCTAACTCTTAAAAAAAAAAAAAAAGTGAGACCTATTGCACTGAAAATGCTCGTTTAAATTAGGGGTTAGGGTTTTAGGCCTAATGGCAGTGGAAGGGGTGGTGGTAGTAGTTTTAGGGAAAGCGCGGGGTGGGAGGGAATCGGGGTATTGTACGTTAGGGAGCAAGGTTTTAGGCCTCCGGGCAGGGAGAGGAGAATTGGTCGTTTTCAGGTTTTGTGCCTCACGACGGGGGGGGGGGGCAGAGTAGTGGCGACCTTAACTACGCATGCCCCTTTACAATTCATGCCTTTACCACAAAATTGTATGGTTAAAGAATGTGTGGTAAAGACGCATTTGTGGTTCGGGCTGCGTGGTAGAGGCCATGCGTACCTCTATCACACAACCATTACTAAGAAACATAATCGCCCGGTTGGCTCAGCTGGATAATACATCCTGGAGAATTAAGACACCAGAGGCCTTGAAGTCCTCGGCCATATCAAAGATCTTTACAAGTGGGCCAATGACATCCAGTTTAGCTTGGCACGACTGCCAGGGCGGTCGATACCTTTTTTAGGGCCCTTAATGTATTTGGCCATAAAAGTGGCCATACGCGCATCTATGTCGGGCATGAGGGCCACTTTTCCATCTAAAGTCAGGCGGAGGCTCCTGATCAATCGGATTCCGAAGCCTGCTGGCCACATACTTTGACACCTTATTACAAGGTATCCACTCAGAGGAGCGAGGGTGCATGAGGTCTTCAGGATCCAGAAGGTCTAACGGAGCGTCAATGTGAGCCTCAATAGCAGGCTGAGACACAGTAGGGGAGTTGGAAGGTCTCCGGCATAGGTCATGTTAAGTGTCCCCCGCCAGCACTGTTGACAGAGGGGCTACCACCTCCGTCTTGAAAATGAAAAAAGAAAGGGGCAATATCACAGGACTGAATGAGGTAAAAAAAGGACCACGTCCAAACCCTTAACTCACCAGGGGCTATGAGAAATTACGTTTTTGGCTTGTTTGTTACTAGTTGACAAGGCTGCTGTGCAATAAAATGAAGAAAAAAAAATAGCAATCCTTGCCTCCGGGTCCTGACACAGAATCACAAGTAATCTTTACAAATCACCCCTTGCTGAATTCCAAATTTGGACTACTTTTCAGGCATGTATAGTAGGTTGTCTGGGTTCACCCAGGGATTCACACCTGTTTCAGTCAAAAACTGTAGATCAAAACAACAAAAATAGACAAGCATTGGTAAATGCAATAGGTTTTGCCTATGTGACTAATACTTTGTTTCAAGTTGTAGCTTGCTGAGCAGTTGTGCAGTACAACTTACTGAAACTATGTTGAAGTATTAGGACTTGTTTATTGAGAAAGGCAATATATTGTGCTGTTACTAGTGGTACTATAAAGTGAGTACCGTCCCACTTTAAACACTGGCTACACCTAGACCTATACAAGTGATATTTTTATTCAACTCAAAAGGTATCAGGCATTTTACATTTAAACTCTAAGAGTTACAGAAATGTGTACAGACGTTTTACTGTCCTTCTAGTATTTAGCACCCAGACAAACTAGACACGTTGCACAGGAGCCCGGGCTGCTGTGCAACATATCTTAAAGTTAAAAAAAAAAAAAAAAAAAAAAAAAAACTAGAATACGGCCAGCAGAACCTGATGGCACCAGAGACCACGCACCACCCCGTGGGAGACACAGGCGGACAAAAATGGGTGCCAGGAGAGAAAGGGTGCGATTGAAGGGAGGGAAAGAAGGGAAAGGGCAAAAGTGAGCTAAAAGACTGGAGGGAAAAACACGAGTTACTGCAGGAGAGAAAAGGAGGGCAAAAGAAGAGAGTGGGAAGGAGAGTTGAGGAAGGAAGAGGGCAAAAGAGGGGTTAAAGATGGAAGTTATAAAAATAGGAGTATTGAAGAAGAGCTGGGAAGAGGGTTTAATTAATGAGGGAGAGAAGCTTTGAGGGACAGAACTGAGTGATGGAGGCAAAGGGTATGTAAGATAGGATGGAATCTAGGCAGATCGGAATAATACAATTATACAAGGGATGGGGGAAAAGAATGAATGAAACCTTTCTTGAAAGGTAAACTTTTCTATGCGACCAGTGCAGCACGGTTTCTCTCTTCAGGATGAGTCACTTTACAACCTCACCTGGACACTTAGAAGCCATACTATGTAGTGGAAGAAAACAAGCCCACGATGCAAGGTTGACCATTGATTGATTATTTTTCTCTTTAAAAAAAACAAGTCCTCGGGGGTGTCGGGTCGTCTGCGTACAGTTCTCAGTTTGTTTTCTTTTTTGTAGATAAACTGTACTTGCTGAAATATCCCATGCTACTGTTCCCTTCAATAATTTGTTCTCAAGTGGATGATGTGGGCTTTTGCCCAAGTTTCGTTTCGTGATCTTTATTTCGACTTTATAAAATCATAAAAGAAATACAGTACAAATAACACCAAATCTGTACACAGTAACTAAAACATACTGGAAAAGGAGAGAAAATTACGTCATCACAAGAATATTACACAAGAATAAGAACTTCATATATGGCAAATAAAATATCATTTTGTCAAAAAAGTTCTAATATTCCACACAGCAACTAAATACTTGCTGACAGCAAATACAGTTAGAGGGGATAAATCAGATTTCATTTATCGGTAGGCATCCAAATGATGCCCAAAACCCCAATTTCTGCAAATGGGAATAATCCACTTTTTCCTAGATTTCACATAGGATGGGCAAAAAAGCATTAGATGAATATCATTCTCCAGCTCTTCAGTACAAGCTGGACAATTTTAGAAGTAGGTGGGTGCCAACTGCTGGTAAGGGCTCCAATTGGCAAAGCATTATGTCTCCATTGGAGAAATAGTTTCCTGAGACCGATGGGGTTGATGTCATCCAGGACAGTCTCCAGCTTATAGTAATCCTTAATTGTTAAAAATGTACTAGACATTCTCCCCAGTGTATCACTTGCTAAAGAAGCAGTCAATGCGATCATAGTACGTTGTAACCAAATCATTGCGGGATATAGTACTGCAGGCCTCTTGCGGAATTGTCCACAAGGCCAATAAACCCAACCTAGCTAAATTAACCTTTATATAGTTAAGCCATTGAATTTTCCGTATTGTTGATACATACACGATGCATCGGTTGATGTAAGTTATTTGCACCAGTCGTCATAACCTCAATGAACCAGTCAGCAAAAGCTCGAGACTACGGCTAATAAAGGTTATATGCATCAGTTGGTTAATAAAAGTTATATGTAGAGGGGCACAGGGAGGGGGAGAGTAAAGAAGTGGTTCTAGAAGGAAGTCGACAACCAGTGTGTCAGATAACGGTAATGGAAAGCAGTGTGCACCAATGTGACAAAGATGGGTAGAGTGAGGGGATGAGCGAGAAAATAAATAAATAAAATAAATAAAGGCAAAGGAGCAGAACAATGGTAGTGGATGCAAAGTTAGCTGACGAACTGCATTAATGCAATGAAATGCAGAAAAAAGAAAGATCAGATGGAGTTTGCGATGAAAGATCTGAGCTTCTAACTGTGTGAAACGTTTACTTCTTCGATTAAAAAAAAGAAACACAACTGCAGTCAATATATGTATGACGAATTCCACAATCCATACAGAGTAAATAGAAAACAAAGCACTATAGTCCGCCCCTCTCACAAGTATTGCCCCGAAGGGGTGTGTCAAAAGGCCCACATTCACTAGGGGGGTCACAGCGGCACGGTAGGCGAGCGGACACACGGAGGGAGCAAAGGACTACGGCTCCCAGCAAACCTAGCTGACACCGCCCCCTCCAGCCTGCACTTCCGCCCGGAGGCGCTAAAAACAAACGGCTCCCTCGGTGGAGCGGGGGTCACAGCGGCACGGTAGGCGAGCGGACACACGGAGGGAGCAAAGGACTACGGCTCCCAGCAAACCTAGCTGACACCGCCCCCTCCAGCCTGCACTTCCGCCCGGAGGCGCTAAAAACAAACGGCTCCCTCGGTGGAGCGGGGGTCACAGCGGCACGGTAGGCGAGCGGACACACGGAGGGAGCAAAGGACTACGGCTCCCAGCAAACCTAGCTGACACCGCCCCCTCCAGCCTGCACTTCCGCCCGGAGGCGCTAAAAACAAACGGCTCCCTCGGTGGAGCGGGGGTCACAGCGGCACGGTAGGCGAGCGGACACACAGTGGGAGCAAAGGACTACGGCTCCCAGCAAACCTAGCTGACACCGCCCCCTCCAGCCTGCACTTCCGCCCGGAGGCACTAAAAACAAACTGCTCCCTCGGTGGAGCGGGGGTCACAGCGGCACGGTAGGCGAGCGGACACATGGAGGGAGCAAAGGACTACGGCTCCCAGCAAACCTAGCTGACACCGCCCCCTCCAGCCTGCACTTCCGCCCGGAGGCACTAAAAACAAACGACTTCCTCCGCGTCGCGGGACGCGCCGGGCTAAGCCCGGGCAAAGGGCGGGCCCTCTGTGGCCCTCAGAGGACCGACTGAGGCCGGGACGGGCCACCTCACTAACGTGTAAGACTTTATAAGACTATATAAGTAATCACACGGTGTGGGCGATCTGCCTATCCCATGGTATATCGTTTGTGTTGTATTGGTTTTAACCTGTTCATTTTTGGCTATTAGGTATCATCATATGCGTTGGTGCTGCCACATTGTGCGATAGTTTAATTTAAGTTTTACGAATTCCCAGGGGTTTGCCTATTATGGCCAAAGCTTTAGCAAGCAGTAAATCCTTGACTACGTCAACATTAGATAACTACTTAGTTAACCCCTTCGCTGCTGCGGACATTCCGCTGCAGCGCTGGGGGGGGGGGCAGGGGGGCAGCGCGGTGGGCCTGTGCTCATGACGGAGCCGCTCCGTCATGAGCCACAGTTGAGCTGTGCTCATGACGGAACGGTTCCGTCATGACTCCGCCCATTTGCGTTGTCCCCCCGCACAGGCGGGGAAACAGCGCCGCGTAGGCGGAGCGGCCACCAACGGGCGTGTCATGACGGAACCGTTCCGTCATGAGCACACGGCAACCGTGGCTCATGACGGAACGGTTCCGTCATGAGCGGGGAAGGGGTTAAAGTAGTCACCAAAATCAATAGCGATAGGCGTAAATCCTTAGGCCAGGGTTCAATTTCAACGACTACTAGCCCTCTCTTAAATAACACAGTCACCATATCCTCCCCCCCCCATCTCATGCTATGAACTGTTCAAATGAGAATAATGATTTGGTAACCTTGGGTGATCAACTCCCTATTGAACAAGAATCACATGAAGTAAATAGGGATTTAGTGATTGAGGTTGATGAGGCCTTAGAAGACTCTCCGGACCTGTCAACCCAGAGAGTGCTAAGATCTCGTAAACGCACTCAATTGAAACAGGGTTGCGCACGAAGTTCTCACAAAAAGACGGGTTCTGCTTCATCAAATCGGGTTACCAAGGACTTAGCCATTCCTAATAACCCAATGGCCAAGATAGATTCTCATCAATTTGATTCCTTGGTAGGTCTTTTAAGAGTCCAAAATCTTGAAAATTGTTGAACCCTTAGTAGCCAAGATTGACGAACTATCTGCTGAGATCGAAGGCTTACGTAATCTTTTGGCACGTAACAATAATTCCTCTGGGAATATGTGCAGAGTAGCTGAGGGTCTATCTGCATCTGCCGATACCTCTAAGTCCCCAAAGGTTACTCCAAACTGTGCAGATCCACTGGTTGTTGAACCCACGACAAATGTGAACAACATTTTACCTCCCGAAAGTTGTTCAAGTAGTAATAATGCAACGGCAAGCACACATTCAGGAGGAGCAAAACCAGATTTACCCCCAGATTGCGCCCCATTTGTTGTAGTGTTAACAAACGTACCCCCCTTGAAGGATGTTGCCCAGAAAATTAACCCAGAAACCCACGAATCCCTTAAAAATAAATCAGTCTCGTGGTTAAATAAGCACTATGGTTTTCCAGTACATTTAGCCCACCTGATAATAACAACGAGAAGAGTTTCCTGGGTAGGGCGCTCTCGTAAGACCATAAAGGGGGACTGTGTTGTAATAAATTTTAGAAATCCCTTCATAGTGAATAACATCTTATCAAAAGCTACTTTGCTCCCTCACACTGTTAAGGGTATTACCCTTCGCTCACTGGGTTACTTCTACAAACAACAGACAAATTTACCCCATAGTGCTCCGTTGGAGGGCAGAGTACGTTATCCTGAAGGTCAGTTTCCTCAAGGTCTTGTTACTTCCAATCGTTTTCAGGCTTTGAGTAACTTAGATTCCAATGACTGACTGCACCATGTTGGGGCTACTTCTAGACTTACTAGGGAAAGTTTATTCTCTACAGGGGAAGAGGACATGGTTTCTAGTGGAATTGTGCCAGGTACAAGTATAGAGGGTACCCAAAATGTTATGATTGCGATGGGGAATGTCATTGATGAAAGAGTGGATGATATTGTCGCTGCCCCTCGGATGCCCTCAGGTACAAGTGTCCTTAGTTGGAATATAGCTGGCCTCAACAGCAAAGCACATGATCCCACCTGGAGGGACTGTTTATCAGGCCACGAAATTATTGGTTTATAAGAAACTTGGGACACTGAAAATACCTTTTTGCTGGATGGGTTTTCTGCTTTTTGGTCACCTGTGGTGGCCTCTTGTAGGGGGAGGGCTAAAGGCGGACTTTTAACTCTCATCTCATTGACTATTGAGGGTAAATACAGTAAAGTGGAGACAGGCTCGCCTTATTGTCTTGCAGTAGAAATTCAATCCAACTCTAATGGGATTTGATTCATTGTAAATTTTTATAATTCATTTAATCAAGAGCACGCCAAATGAACACTTACTCAGTCTATATGATTTTCTGCAAATGTATAATGAATCTTGCAAAAATCCTTATTCGGTTATTGTGCTTGGTGATTTTAATGTTCATTGTTGTTTTAACAATTGTTTTATATGGGACAGTTTAGGTCCACCTAATCAAGGAAATATACATTTCGATCACACACCACAGGGGATGTTTCTAGATGAGCTCCTTGTTGGGAATTCCCTGGTCCATCCCGTCAATTACATTAATGACATCCCGACCTACAAAGGAAGTGGCTTAGGTTCCACCATTGACTACATTTTTGTCACCTCTAATTTAGCAGATAATGCAAGTCAATACAAGGTAAAATGGTCTGTTTATAGCGATCATAATCCTGTCCAGTTAATTCTGACTGATGATCTTAAGAAAAGAGAATCGGATAATCCTACTGTCAGAACACTGGACATAAGGCCAACTGACCAAACACGCCGCCTGAAATGGTGTCAGCTGGTCCCAAAGGATTTTATTGAAAACTTGTGGGGAACGGTTGGGGGTGAAATACATTTGTGTTTGCAAGACGGGATCTTTAGTGATGCAGTTCTGACAGCTTATGATAAAATTTGCTGTCAGGTAAATAGTGACCTTAAAAAAGTATGTAAGGTTAAACCCAAAATTGGGGAGAAATGGTTTGATCACAGCTGCTCATCTGCCCAACGGAAGTTAATGACAGCTCTGAAAGCGGTCCCACTAGATAGAGCACAAATTGCCATTTGTAGGAAGGCCTATAAAATGGCTCAGAATAAGCGCAAAAATGAAATCAGGGATGAGGCATGGAATGAACTCCTGTCCATTGATGTTATCAAAAACAGTGCTAAATTTTGGTTTATAGTAAACAAGCCCTTTTTTAACGGTAAAAGTAACAATGAGCTTGAATGCGGTATCCAAGAGGACAAATGGTATACCCATTTTAAACAGGTGTATGATGGAGATGGTCCGAGGGTGGGGTCCTCATTTAACCCTGAGAGTTATACCTTGTCTTTCACAGAACTAGAGGTCACAAATGCAATCTTGCAAATGACAAGTAATAAGGCGCCGGGACCTGATGGAGTCCCGGCTGACCTTTTTAAATCAGATATAAAACTCTGGTCCAAAATCCTATTTAATGTTTTCACAAATGCTTGTCAACTGGGCCTTCCATCGACGTGGGCGAAATCTGTCATCATTCCTATTTTTAAAAAGGGGGATAGAGGCGACCCGAGCTGCTACCGTCCAATCTCCCTCATAGATTCTTCTGTGAAAGTATTGGGGAGGGTGGTCCTTGCCCAACTGAATGGTTGGTTAGAGGAATCAGGTAAACTCTCTAAGGTCCAGTATGGATTTAGAAAAGGGATGGGTACCACAGACCAATGTTTAAATCTACAACTATTAATTGGTAAATACACGGTGGCCAAGAAGGGAACCTTGTTGGTTGCCTTCATGGATTTGTCATCGGCCTTCGACCGGGTAAATAGATCAAAACTGTGGCCCCTGCTCCTAGCACTTGGAGTAGACAAAGACATCGTCCACTTCTTAGCGGATCTACATAGAGAGTTAATAGCAACAGTTCGTTACGATCAAAGGGGTAATTGCACAAAAGATATACCCATATCAAATGGGGTTAGGCAGGGGTGCATTTTGGCACCTCTCCTTTTTACATTGTATATAAATGAACTAGATAATACCCTTATCGCCTCATGTAATGATATCCCTCGTGCAGGGAAATGTTTAATTCCTGCTCTTTTATATGCTGACGACGCCGCCCTAATTGCTAGAACGGGAGTGGGCCTTCAGCTACTGCTTAATTCATTTGCTGATTTTATGAAGGCTTTGGACTTATCTGTTAACTTTGTTAAATCACATGTCATGGTTATTGGCCCTAAATCCGCTAAATCTAAAACCTTTTTATGTGGGGGTCATCAATTATCCAGGGTATCTTCTTTTCCTTATTTGGGTGTTCTTTTTTGATGATTGAGATTCTTGGGTAACCCAAATTACGGCAAAAAAGATTGTGTTTTCAAGAGCAACCGTGGGTGTTCTGGGTTTCGCCAGAAAGCTAGGTGCCAGACCAATGAAGGCCCTTATCCAGGTTTATAAAGCTAAGTGTCTCTCCATAGCTTTGTACGGAGCTGAGATTTGGGGCATTAAAAATGCCAAAAGCATTCAGATTGTTGAGGATAGATTTTTTAAAAACCTCCTCTCAGTCCCGATCTCAACTGCTAACTATAATGTTCATCAGGAACTTGGAATCGGTTTTCTAGAAGACAGTATTGCCCTGGCCCCGATGCTGAAATGGATCAGCATTTGGCTTAACCCGGATTTACACCTGAATCACATAATTTTGAGAGACTGTATGTCGCTAGATCATGGGCTACATATACCCTGGTTGAAATATATTCGGAACCTGGCTATTAAGCTTGGTAGACCTGAATTGTTTCATTCTCCTGAGACCCTGGTAAAAGGTGACATTAAATGGTGTAAAGAAACTCATATGTACATATCTACCTCGGTAAGGGAAGAGAAGGAGCTGGTTAAGTGCACCGTTAGGGCCCACCAGCTCTGTAAAACAACATCCTCCATGGAACCTTATCTTGGATTTGTTACAAATGCAAATCACCGTTTCCTTCTAACTAGATTTAGATTGAATCAATTACATCTACTGATTGGAGCTAAGAAAGGTTGGAAAAGGGCGTTGGACCTTGGCCCTTGTTCTTGTGATAATTTTTCCCCCCAGGATATGATACACTTTTTCTTCTTCTGTGAGCACTTTATTGATATTAGGAAACGTTTTTTAATCCCTATATTAAGAGACAAAGGCTTTGTTCAAGTCAGACCTGCTTTCTTGTATCTTCAGTTGTTAAACAATGTATGGGAAACTTTTAATATTGCGAGTTTTTTAACTGTGGTTATTCGCTCCTTGAAGAAATGAACTGTACCCTTTTAATTTTTTTTTAATTGGACACGTTGCCCTGTTAAATCTATCTGTGTCAATGTGTTTCTTTTTAGGTATGGTAATCTACCAAAATGAACTTTGTCTTTTTAATATGTATTTATTGTAGTATGCTTTTATGGTTTGCACTTAAACCAAATAAAGACTTTATGACACTAGGCTTTCCAGAAAATACTGCAGCCAATAGTTGATGGCATGTTGACTTAATTTTGCTTGTTCAACGTGTTTCTCTCCTGCCACGGATCACTTCTATAGGCCAAGACACATGCAGACTGCTAACAATGAAATACAGTGCATGAGATTATCATACTTAAAACACGCAAGTTGTCATGTAGAATGTGCTATTCGAACATGCTGACGTTTCAATGGCTTCCAAAAAGGAGCCAGCGACTAACTAATTTTGCATGCATTCTCTACAAACAATTACAAAATCCTGTGAGATTTAACGAACGAGACATAGTATTGTGCCATCTCGTGTACTGCAAAGGGGCTTCATTCTATCCCTCATGTGTGCGTTAAGTATGACTAGTTTATTAATCTTCAAAGAAGTGTGACTCAAAGACCATTAAAAAACACTTGTTCAAGTGCTGCTAATCTCTAATGAAACAACCAAGTCCATCATTTTAGGCTATAGGGGCTCTCACTACAGTGCCTATATGCCGCCGCTGAGGGAAAGGCCCACTAGGCCTTTACTGTGGAGTACTTGAGTACCCAGCTGTAAACTTTTGCTTTGGCAAGGAACTGCCAACATCAATGGCGTACGCAACATACAAACTGTGACATGACAAGAACATGATATCAAGTGATCACTACCTTCATGCAATGCGCTTTCTGGTATGCATGACAAATGTGGCACGATGGTATCTCAGCTGTATGAAGCAGAAGCCTCATCCCTGCGCCCAAAAGTGGAGTTTGTGGCTAATTGCAGTGTATTTAGCCTGTCATCCTTCGGAGGCTGATAAGAGTACCAATCGTATTTGATTGCACATACCTAAGCACCTAGACACGTCTACATCATGGTATTCAATGCTATGGACATGTAAGGCAGTAAGAGGGAGTCCACTGGTACTTAAAAAAAGAGCGTCAAAGGCATACAATACTACTGTTCAGCTAAACAGCAGCCGTATTTCATAGCAAATAGATCAGTGTTTGATTAAATTATTGATTTCTGTGAGAGCCGGTGTTTAAGAAAGTGAGTGTGTCTGTGGTTGTATAATTGGTCCATCATGTATATGTGCGCGAGCGTATTGAATTTTAAAAACGTGTGAGAGCTTGCAAGTATGTGTATGAATGTGTGTTTGCTTGATGTTTGAAAAAATCTGTTCAAGGGCTGTTCCAAAAGGCCCCATGGTCACTAGGTTCCGTGTGAAAATATTGCCGCCCATAATGAATTGCATGTGGACTTCATTTTGCATGTTCAATGTGCTTCTCTCCTGCCACATGTCACTGATCACTTCTATGGGCCAAGACACATGCAGAGAAGTAAAATATACTACATGAGAATATCAAATAAAATACACAAATTGTGATGTAGAATGTGCCATTCGGACACGGTAACTTTTCAGTGGCTTCCAAAAAGGAGCCCGCAACGGGTAACCAATTTGCATGCATTCTTTACAAATAATTTAAAAATCCAGAGAGATTTAACAAATGAGACATAGCAGCATGCCATATCGTGTACCTGCGATGGGGCTTCATTCTATCCCTCATGTGCGTTTTAAGTATCGCCGGTTTCTTTGAAGATGAATAAAGACACAAACAACAAAACCACGTGTTGCTTAAGTGCTGCAAAGCGCCAATGGAACAACACAGTCCACCATTTTAGTTTGTAGGGGCTCTCACCACAGTGCCAATATGCAGCGACTGAGGGAAAGGCCCACAAGACCTTTTCTGTTGAGTACCCGGCAGTAAACATTACCTTTGGCAAGGAGCTGCCATCAAAAAAAATCAATGATGTACACAACATACAAATGGTGACATGACGAGAACATGATATCAGGTGATAAGTTTTGAAAGTTTACAGAAACGTGGGAGCTCCAACTGCAGAGTTTAGCATTTTGTTGGGCAAGAAAATAAGCTGGGGAGGTCAATCCAAATCTGCCTTTGGCAGCTAAACTGATAGGATCATTCTACAAATAGATTCCTCGTTCTTTCTCTGATTCACATTACTCATTTTATGCTTCAGGAGGGCCCATCTCTCTGGCTTGCAGCATCTGAAAGTACCTGTGAATCCTGCCGACGCTGCACGGCACACACCGCCTGCTTTCCACTAATGCAGAATTCATTACTGCAGCTGAGTTTGTGAATGCAGTTTTGAGCAGTGATAGATGCGACAAGATGAAATGAGCAACTTAACAAGATAATGCCAAAGGGATAGGAACGTGGGTGAAGAGAGGGGCAGGGCCCGTTTCTGTTCCCTTATGGTCTGCAAGTGAAGAGGGCTGGCCTCTGCAACAAAATGGAGCACGGGCGCCAACTAAGATGGCTGCCTAACAAGCGAGCTCCGCCGGAGGAGAGGTCCTAATCCCCTTATTACTCCGTTAATAATCCGGCAGGAGTAGACCCAAAGCATCCCACACATTAGTTACGTCTGGTGGGACCAGACGGCTGCGAAATCTGCCGTAGAACGGGACCCTGAAGCCGAGCTCGGGACAGAGCGGGGCCTCATTTCTCTGAGCGGATGCCAGGTGAGGTGAGGAGTGCTCCCGTACATTGACGGGATTTGGGTGAATACTCCAGCAAACTATGAGAGTCGTTTGAAATTCCCTGACTAAAGCAGGTTGCATATTTCGCATTATTGGTTGGTTTATTCTTTTCATTGTTTTTGAAATCACAGCAAGATTGACACAGCAGTAGCAGAGGTTCTTGAAGGTCCTGATGAAAGCCTGATTGCCACCGAATCATGAGGCTGAAACATGTAGAACCCTTATTTTGGACTTCAGCAGTTATTCTTTAAAACTGCTTCTACACTGGTTTTTAACCTCATCACCTGGACAGTAATTATTAAAGTGTCTCCTCTGTCCCGTTAGATGATTTTAATACTTACACTCACTATACACTTGCACTGCTTCCATTACCACCACCTAGATAGTAGATAGCGACATCAAGGATTCATGGTAGGATAACAATACTTGAGCAGTACTGCATCTCTAACAAAATTAAGAAGGTATAGTTGCTAATGTATGATGCAGCCCTGACAAGCTCGAGGCTTCTGCATGGTTCAAAGAATCCCAAATGATGATGGTCGCCATTTTCGTGGCTGATGGGATTTATTCAATATGATGATGTTCACTTGCTTCTTCTTTTGAGTACTTAATTTCTTTTTGTGCTCATTATCATTCAGACCCTAGGTTGCTACATTGTTGTTTCATGTTGACTTTATGCCACAAGTATTGCTGCTGGGCTAAACTAATACCTACCACAAATATGACATTCACGGCTCCATCAATACTGCTGGCCTAAAAGCAGGTTGGCAAACACTGGGGTAAGGGGCATGTACAAACACATAAATCATGGTTATTGGTCTTCACATATTGCAATGTAAAGTTAGAAATTGCAAAAATGCTCCCTAGATCACCCCATCCCAAAGATACTTAGCCTCCACTTCGCAATTTCCTATTAACTGCATTTTTGGATAAGGAAATAGCCCAGTTTTAACATAGTTTGCTATTTATGTGCATCTGGGTATAACAGAAAAAGGTTAAGTTTACACCAACTGCTCTTCTTACATGGTTAATTCACAGAGGGGAGGGTACATGTTTGAAAATTGAAGATGCTATCGGTAGCACATTTTAAAAATGTTCATGCTGTATCCTGTGTTACGCAAGCAAAGTGATGGACGGAATAGTAATACCCGATACCGGTCCCAGGATGCATGTTTCCAGTCCAGGGAGAACCTGCCTTAGCAGTTGGGGCTGGACTAGTCACATGAGGAAAAGGGTTGAGACTGATCTGAATATGGCTGGGTCTAAACTGGGGTGGCACGGTGAGCAAAAGAATGATGGATTTAACCAAGATCTCTCGACTGTGGGTGAATGTATGATTTATTCAGCAGTCCGTCCCATCATTTGTTTGCGTAGCACTTATCACCCCAAGTAGGATGGGTATGCCCAGACGTGGGTCCCTTGCTCATTGTGCCACTGGATTCAAGCTAGCCTGGCTGATGAGGGGTAATACCCAGAAACCGGTCCCAGGATGCTTCTTTCCAGTACAGGGAGGACCTGGCTTGGCAGTTGGTGGCTGGACTTCTCCCATGAGAAACTGGGTCGACACTGATTTGCATATGGCTGGGTCTAAACTGGGGTGGCACAGTGATCAAAAGAACAATGGATTTAACCCAGATCTCTTGACTGGCGGTGAATGTAGGATTTATTCAACATTCCGTCCATCATTTGTTTGCGTAACACACTTGTATCCTGGTCAGAATGGCTGAAACAACTGAAAATGACTGTTATGCTGTTAACTGTGAAAGTCTTTAACAATTCCGTTTTTTTATTCTTGCTGATCCTTCATGGAAAATTAATAATTAAAAGGAGAGTGACAGAATGCCTGAAGTATAACTTTTCCTTGTGCTATTACTAGAGAACAACCTATTAAAGAGGGATATGGGGTAATAGTGACAAACAGGAAAGAGACAACAGGAAAAGTGTGTGGGGGTAATGGAAGCTTCATTAATCCATTGTTTACTATGTCACTAGTCAACCTGCTCACTACTTATAGACCATTACTAATGTGCATCACCTACAATTTGCTTTTAATCAAGTTCCTCTAGTTCACTGGGAGCCTCATTTCATCATGTAACGTGACTATATGCAGGAATCTACAGGCCAGCAAGTGACAAGACTAGTGTCTTAGGTCATCTTTGGTGCAGGTTGACTAATGTGTGTGAAGGAAGGAGTTTGACGGGGAGAGCAGCAGATCACAGCAAAAACAGTAGGCCTATCTGGTGGCTGTCATCGAAGAGCCCAAGCTAGTAATTATTTAATGTAATAACGGAGGCCTTCCAGGGGAAACAGGTTCAGACTCCGAGCCAAGTAGTGCCAACTGCTGTGGAGTCAATCGATAGTTTCATTTATGAACCGGTACATAAACACTAAAATTACAGAACTGCAAATGAATGACCAAAGCCCGTACACTAATAAAACGGGAGGCTCTTAACTGGCAAAGAACTACAGTTAGTATAGAGGACTGGCAGACTGCATGAACTACCCAAGTAAATCCAGAAAATTCAAGTCTTTACAAATAACGGCGACGGTTTGGGACAAGGTAGAGTCTACCAGATCTCAGGCATTCAGCTCTTTAGTATTTAAAAGATACTAACCTGCAGAAAAAGATACCTATAAAGCTCTCGATTTATAAAGATTTACAAAAGGGATTAGTTAGCTAAGACCAGCTTTCTAGACCAATTAAAGCCACCCATAAGAGTACTTTACCACAAATATGTACTTAAGACCAATAGGTTTGTCCTAGTCAGCAAAACGTGTTTACTGTATCTATGCATCAGGAGTTCATTGTATACTCATTTCCATTAAACCGTGACGCAAAAAGGGCGAAGTTGGTGCAATTGGTCAAGATCACGTTATTCAATAAAGTAATTATATGGACTTTTGTACGGAGGTTACATTTTAAGTAAAGATTTACAACAATGAACACAAAAAACAAAGGGGCATATTAACAAGCCAGGCGATAAAATTATCGCCGCTTTAGCCGCTAAAACGGCGATAATGGGCTTGATAATATCCTCTATGGAATTCCAATTGAAGCCCTTGTTAGATGTGAAGGACGTCTAACATGGGCTTCAATTGGAATTCAATAGAACATATTATCAAGCCCATTATCGCCGTTTTAGCGGCAGTTTTCTGCCGCTAAAGCGGCGATAATTTTATCGCCTGGTTTGTTAATATGCCCCCTAATTCATAAAATCCGATCCACACGAGATCGCAGTCCTTCGGTACGACAACTGACTGGCCCTCTATCAATCGAAAAGCAACGTGCGTTTTGCTAAGTTTGGAAAACTTTCCAAACAAATGCAATAAAGTGATTTTGTGTAAAGTAGGTCAAACAAATTCCACCATCTGTTCACCATTCTAACAATTAGCAAATAACAAATACTTCTCGGCAGCCTTTGTGGCGTTAAAATAAAACAAAATGTTTTTCAATAGTCAGACATATTCAAGTTTGTAATAAACTCGGTGCTATTTTTTCCTATAGAGGACTGTGAAACATGCATCGCAGTACGGTTTAGAAGGATGTAGGGAGAGAGCGCGAAGAATAATTAACACGTCAACGATTTTTTTTTTCTTTTTAATGGAGCTCGTTCTGCCCGTTGCCTATAGCGATGTAACTAACACTTAACGGCAAATCACAGCCACCCGCCAGAGTGACGACCACACCCTTGGTAGTAGGTACCCATCTCCATTATCCGTCGTCGCCTCCTTCGAAAACTACTTCCCCATACACACACCCACCAAAGAGACCAAGCAAACCCGCCATTCGCCGTCATTTTAGACATCTATCCAACCACCCATCTACACAACTTTTCGACACTCGAAGCCCCGCTTCCACGAAAAAGCAGAGTTTGGAATCGGGGCCAAGATTAGTTTACACCATACGTCAGTTATGAATGGACGGCATATGTACCCCCGCAACCTCTCCACGTCCACCACCGCCCATATCAGGCGATTTATGCTTCGTTTAAAAAATAACAAAACTGTACATAAATGTAAGCACAAACCAGTATCCTCTACAACGGCCTGCTTTCCGCTCTCCTCTCCCCACCTGCGGCTTCACTGGCGATTAGAGGTCTCGAATGCACAGTAAAGTGTGCGCACGTGCCGCGTTCGGAGCAAAGCACGTGATTACACAAAAGTCCAATTAGGTGGAAGTTATGCGCGCGTTCAGGCCCCTCCCCTCTTCAATCGACCGAACCCGCAAGGCCAGTAAGGAAAGGTGGAGTCCGGTTTCGATTTCAAGAAAGTCTGTTGAGGTTTAGCAGCCCTTTATGTCCTTTGCAGTGCTCGGTTACCTGTTCAGTTATTTTATGGACTCTTACAGGTCCAACAATCTCATGAGAAGTATGCTATGTGTAACTTTTGTCAATTTGGGCATTTGGCACTTACAAATTCAAAGACACGGTACACCCATTTAAAGAAAAAGGCTGCTTCATTTGGGCAGTCATATGCTTTTTTCATGACCAAAACATTTATCAAGAAATGTCCCGCTTCACTAATGCATTAACCACCCTAACCACCTCTCTTTAAACCGCCCTCTACTTGTTAACAAAAACTCTCACTAAAACCATGAATTCCTAACATTCACACTACTCCCCAAGCATGCAGGCCGTTCTTCCGAACTGTTAGCTTCCAACTCCAGCACCTCTCGTGCCCTCGCCTCTCCCGTTTTGATGTCCCCTCCCCTTTTTCCTTTCCAGCAGCAGGCATCCGCCATGCGACCTCCCAACCTTTGCGCCTTTAAGGGCCCTGGCTGTTCGGTCCACCACAGCCTGTCATATACAGTGTGCTAAGAAAACTAGTTTAAACCTGCCCTTGTCACGGCCACCAAACAATTAATATCCAAAATGTGAACTGCACACATTCACACTCCCCAAAAACCCTTCCATCGGGACAAATGGCTCTTTCCAGGACACCCATATAGCGAAACAAGCTTTGCGAAATGCATTAGGTTTTGCCTATATGATTAATAATAATTCATTTTTTGTTGGAAGTTGTAGCTTGGTGAGCAGTTGTGCAATGTAAGTTATTGGAAGTTTGTTAAATTGTTATGACTTGTTTATTGAGATAGGCAATGTTTTCTTGCAAATTGTGTTCATGGAATCACAAATTTGCAATAATGCAAATAATAGTTAAAGAAAGTGCTGCTCCGCACTGACACACGTTCCATGGAGGAAAGAGGGAAGCTGTGTTCATAGAGCCAGGGGGGTAGGAATCGCTTCAGAGCGCAGACTGCATGGGTTGTCTCTAAAGTGCAGTGCAAGCCTAACTGAACTCCCACGTAAATTTAGAGAAAACATGAACAAAGTGGAAAAAACAGCTGTGTTTCGCTGTAAGACCTTGTACAAATGCTCTTCCTGTCTCATACAAATTCTCAGACACCCAATAAACTTGCAAAAATGTGAACTCTGTCCAGAGATTTATTAGCAAAAAGAAAAAGTACTGCTGCGGTACAATAACACACCCAACATCCCCACTACAAGATTTGAAGCTTAATGCAACAAGTTTAGAAATTTGCCAACAACTAAAGTGATCGACATTTCAAAGAGGTGGTGAAAAAACAAAACGCAGAACGTGGTAGGTACATTACATTAAAATCATCAAAAACATGCATAAACCTCAAAAAAGTCCATAGAAGTTTACTGGGAAACCGTATTTAGGAAAGACAGATAAAACTGGCACATTTTAATATCAACATAACCCGGTTAACATTTTAAATAGCACTTGCTAATAGTGTTATTTAATACTTTTACAGCATTCCTCATCCCTATGTCGGCAAAAATCCTTTATGTAGCTAAAATCCTTAATCACCACATCTGCAACAAAGGGAGGACAAGCACAGTTATTGCATATGCACAAAATATAGCAGCTGGGAGAGTGACCGCACCATAAGAGAAGCACAAGTCAGTCTCAATTTACACATGCTGCAATCCCATTCTTATAGCACTATTTTGGGCAAGCAGTTATATCTCCAAATCAATAGTAAC
Source organism: Triturus cristatus (assembly GCF_964204655.1). Classification (NCBI taxonomy): domain Eukaryota; kingdom Metazoa; phylum Chordata; class Amphibia; order Caudata; family Salamandridae; genus Triturus; species Triturus cristatus. The sequence goes on along the minus strand of NC_140581.1, from coordinate 367,690,096 downwards.
AATAGAAAAAGCTTTGTGCTTTTCCATTCTTCCCCACCCAGTCTGCTACTTCATAATTACGGCTCCCGGTTTTATGGTATTTATGTTTTTTAACATTTCCGTCTGTATTTATCCATATTTATTTTTTGGCCATTGTATTGGTATTTATCCATGTTTATTTTATGTTTTGAGAATAAATGGAGTCTTAAAATGGTATATTTATACATTTATTTCACTGGTAAACATGCACTCATAATTTGAATGCTGTCACATTTTAGAAAATTGAGCAGGAAAATATAACAAAACTCTACTCTGACAGGTAAATATTAGCATTATATACAAATATACGTTAACATATGCCTGTATTTAAGAGAATCTCATCTGTTTTTAAATCCCCATAGTGTCTATCTGCTTAGTAGTCGGTCTGGAATTCACGAAGGACAACAAGGAGAGTCACTTACATGAACAACAATTTTCTGTATTTTCCTGCTTTTAAAAATAAATACATACAAGAAATAGATTGTTTTCTGTCTGTATTTATCTGGAATAATCAGTAAAAACGGAAAACTGGAAGCCTTATTCATAATTACACACACTTTCTCAGAGCGCAGCTTTCCTGTTTTCGTGTCTCTAGCAGTTATGCTACCTATACAAATCTAAGTTTAGAACATCCCCTGCTGTTCTGAGTTCCCTGCAAAATATCCAAGTCACAAGGGTTCCCAGAAACACACATTGTGCAGGAGGAAAAAAACACTTAAAAGTCAGACCGCATTTAAACCTTTTTCAAAGCAGGCTGTAGATTAATTACCAGATACATGTGCAACTTATGCATGCACTTTAACCATACAGTTAAAAAGCCTCATACAAAATGTCCTTCTTCACATGACAATGCTGCTTTGCAGTTTCTGGGTTAGAGACAGGTAAAACAGAATCATTAACAGAATGATTAGGGCCTAAAGCTAAATTAAGGTCTTGTTTCCTCTCACACACACACACACACCACACATTGATAACCAATCATACAAGTGTGTAGTGTAAATCAATGTACAGAATGATACATAAAACAGAGGGTTTCTTCATGTGAGAGTCACACACAGGGGTGGCTCATCCGTAATGGTAGAGGGGCATCGCCCCACTGGCTCAGAGCTAGCAGGTGAAAAATAAAACAATATCATTGTTTTCTTTTTCATTTGCCAGCTCTGAGCCAGCATGTGCAAGGAGGGGTGGGGCTGGGGCCATGGGAGGGGGGAGGAGGACTGGTTTATGCACTTAAAAGTATGCCGGTTATCTCAAACTTAGGTTTCTTCAACCGGGCTGTATTGAACAGCCGGGTTGGAGGAACAGCACAGATTCCCTGTCCTGAGTGAAGCATCAAAGCAGCCCACTCAGGCCAATCTCAACACTGCTCTTATAACATTACAACAGCGCGGGGATTGGATGGGGAGTGTCTGTTGCTGTCCGAGTGTCTGCTGGGACCAGGAAGCAGCAGAACACCGAGGCATGAGGTACGATGCAGCCGGCAGCTTCAGGTAGGTGTTTTTTTATTTTTATAATATTAACTCCTGCGCGTATCTACCTGCCCCACCACCTCTTTATTGTGTCGCCTGCCATCAGTCACACATCGTCTTTACTAGTAGGGATTATATGCTAAGATTATATAGCTGGGAGAAATACATAAATACAGAATTTAAAACATAACATAATATGGTTCTAAAGCAATGTCTTGCGGTTTTTATGCAGCTCCTGTATGTCAGTTCATAGCTCACCGTGCTATATTAGAAGGATTGAGATTTATGAACTGCAAGTAATATAAAGAGCTCTGTGTCAAAAGCAGTGTCTCACTTATCTATCTACATAATATAATAATATGTCATCTACATGTTACCCAATGTGCTTTCCAGGAGACACATTAACCCTCTATGATAAAGCAAAACTGTGACTAAACAAACTACAAATGTCTCTAGCAAGCGGTTTAACCACTAGAGTTATCTAACCATTATTATTATTTCCTGAGATTTACTGGGAACACAAAACTCTCTTCAACAGGTGCTTCAAACAGATATTTTAAAATGCTGCCGTTGCAACTAATTAAGTTAGAAGAAACTTCCGCTCACATTTCTCCTTGTTGCCAATTTCTTTGTGACAGAGTTCTTAAAAAATAAATGTATAGTTTGACTGGTAGACTGCTTTTTATAACTCTGCCCAGTGTGACTCCACCTCCTTTTTGTTGTCAACCATGACCCCCAATTTCTGGGCTCTCAGAGTAAAGTTTATCCAATTCCAGCACTGATGCCAGATAGCCTTGGCTAGCTTTTTAGTGGACAACATAGGGCTTTAAAATGAACTGAGACAGGACCCAATGATGATGTGATGATGGGCATACTAAATTTCATGCACATCAACATTGTATGGAATTACAATTATTGAAACACACTGTCCAAAGAAGCACGGGCGTCAAGACAAGTGAAAAACCACAAAAATGTGTCAGTTACGATTAGCTTGAGGTACACTAAAAACCCATACTCCCAATTCACTGCTGGGATGTAGACTGTTTATTTACAACAAAGAGTGGCATAAATGTACAGCTGTCAAATGTCACTCACATCTTCTCGGGCACAGGCTACCGGTGTAAGGTGTGTAGAAACGCTACACCCAAAGAAGACACCGTCCGCAAAAGAGAATGTAGCACATTCAGAAGGCAAGTCACCAGCATGGAAATCCTAGTTCTAGAGAGCAGAAAAGTGCAGCCGGGGCCCGCCCAACCCCAGCTATAACTTTGCAGCCATCATGTAAAGATACATGCAGGAACAAATAAGTGGATCATTTCACACAAGTTACCAATTAAAAACCGTACAGCTCATGATACTTATATAACTATTACAATTATAAAATGAGCCACGTTTGTGGAAACAGATATATATAGTTAAGTTTTATCCTCTATTTTTATTTGTGTTTAGATTTTCTATAAAGAAAGTAGATAGTGACGGCCGTCTGGTGATCTATGTTTGTGCAGCAATATCAAATTATTATTGAAATAAATGTCTCATTGTGTAGACAGGTGTTGCTCCGCAGTGTCTATCAAATTGTTATTTATAAGCTTTGAGACGAAAAGGAAGCTGCCTGCATGAAAGTAAACATTAGGCTATGTGGCATTGTCAGTTTAGTCTTAGACTTCGTTTGTGCCGCATCCATACGGCGTGTGTGAGAGCTGCACCTCGAGATGTTGTGAAATCAAACACTGTCATCGGTAATCCCTGCCTCTTGGGCTGTGAGGGGATGGTTACTTGGGATGTCCACTGGTCCATGGAACAAGTAGATGTGTACAGTGGCCGCCGAAGGCTTTGTTTACTCTTTGTAGTGGACGTGACTATTTGCTGATACAGCCTATCACAAGCGCTCTTCAGGGGAAAACCAAACAAGCACACTTGAAATGCATGCAGCCACAGGGTGATTACGTACACTACAAGGAAAAGTTCCCTAAAAACTGATGGAAACAGTACTTCGGTGCCGGGGCACTGATAAGAGAATCACACAATGAACAACACAAGGAAGAACTGGAAACAGTATGCTACAGCCAATAGCAACGGAAGAAAAATAATTGGCAAGCACAGGAGCCAATGAAAAGCAAGGGGGTGGAATTTAAGCCCCTTTTAAGATTTACATTGAATATAATAGACTTCACAAGGACAGCGGAAGCACTGTGCAGGTGAAACCTAAAAAGGCCGCTTTATTAGGACAGGTCTGAGGCTCCTTTTCTCGACCAAAACATTATAATAAATTTGCGGTCCCTGCCTCTCTAATACAGTAACCATCCTAAAGCCCCACTCCATTAAACCACCCTCCCCTTTGTAATATAAGGATCTTCTGACACAATGAAGAGGCGCCACACAGGAGTCAGGAGAATCATGTTTATTTACTACACCTCAGCCACAATCAGGCAACCAACTGCCGTCTCACATCAGTCACCTCGGGAGGCTGCCATGGAACCTTGGTGACATTAGGGTTCCATGGACGGGAGCCAATCCTAGCATCTATGGTTCCTTGCCCAGGGCGAATCCCCAATGACCACAGACTAGCCAATGCTCCACAACCTATGACAGGATGTCACACATCTCCCTCTTTATACAACAAAGAGGAAAATAGGTATTTGCATGTAAAGTTAATACTTAAGACCTAATACAACCAAAAGTTTAAAATAAACACTCGTCGAGAAGGACACAGCAAGGGCCTGGCTAAGGTCAGTAAAAAGGAGCAGGGGTAAGGAATCAATGTAGAGGTAATGTATACTGTGAGACCGGCCTCGTGGCGTGGGCCCTCCCAACCAGCAAGCCACCCTGCAACCGCACCGATCCTCTATGTCACAGACTTCCGGCCACCATGGCCCAACATCCCGATGGCCGGCCAGGCCCCCAACACGCATGCCCGGCTGAGGGAGAGTGAAACCCCCCCAAGCCAGACCGAGAGGTGCCGACCCTGTCACACCTCTAGTCTCTTCCCCAAGGGAGGTTTCGATCGACCACCAGGCCCCCGGTGAGCGGCCGCCTCGCCTGCTGGGTGTCTGGAGTCCCTCCCGGACCCACCTGAATAGATCAAAGGGCCGAACGACAGGAAGCTCCGACACACCGCCCCCCAGGCACCAAGACCCCTCTCGGCGAGGTCCCCGGACTTCAAAGAGGAGGGGAAGTATAACAAGGGGTGCGGAAGGGACGGGAGGCAGAGAAGACCTGGACTGACGAGAGCCTGCTGACCTGGTCGCGGCTCGATCGCTCCCCGAACCAAAGAACGCTACCCGAACTCTGAACCATCGGAGCCCTGCTGACGCTGACGCGGCTCCCCGAACTCTGAACCATCTGAGCCCTGCTGAAGCTGTCGCGGCTCCCCGAACTCTGAACCATCTGAGCCCTGCTGACGCTGTCGCGGCTCCCCGAACTCTGAACCATCTGAGCCCTGCTGACGCTGTCGCGGCTCCCCGAACTCTGAACCATCTGAGCCCTGCTGACGCTGTCGAGGCTCCCCGAACTCTGAACCATCTGAGCCCTGCGGACGCTGTCGCGGCTCCCCGAACTCTGAACCATCTGAGCCCTGCTGACGCTGTCGCGGCTCCCCGAACTCCGAACCACCTGTGCCTGCTGAGTGACTCACGGCCCCCTCCTCCAAGAGAATCGGCAGAGACTGCCAGAGAAGCAATATCCCCTCAGCTCGAGGATTGAGAGCTGTGCGCCGGATACTCCGCAGAGACACTGACTCAAAGACTGTCCCGCTACCCCAAGATCACCGCCGTTTGTGACACTAATTCTGTACCTGCCTTCTGGATCATAAAGATCCCCTACAACTAACGATAAAGTATACTGTCTTACGAAGAACTACTGTGTGGTGTCCCTCTATTAGAAGAGAGTAAGCGCAGCGTGTGTGATCCTAGGTACGAGACCCTTCCAGGAAGGGCCTCCCCGCTCTTGCTCGGCCTAACTCTGGGAAAGGGGGGGTCTCCGGGTGGTCAGGAACGCATTCCGCAGCCTTCCCGGGGAACGCTTTCCAACATATACAATACGGAAAGTCCCAAGTAACACAAGGAGAAAAGGCTGTACAAGTTTTCATCTGCTGAAGTGATATGTTACGTAGATAGCTTTTATGTTCTGAGGGTTACAGGGACACTGACCGACCCCCCTATGAGGCATGGGTAGGGTTTCAGTTAATTTTAAAGTCTTTGAGATGTGTCAGAGTCAGAGTCACATGCCTGCTCACCCTGGCTGGTACCTTGGACATGTCAATGTCTGTTTCCTTTTCTCCATGGTCAGGTTCCCCACATCGGACCATCCTTCCCAGATACTAAATTCTACCGCCCAGGGTCTTGACTGCATTCCGGAAGAACTTGGTAATCTTCACAGGTTCAGTGAATTTCAACCCCACTTGGTGACCAGTGGGAGCTCTCACCATAACCCACCCCCCCCAGCTTAAACTGTATCGACTTGGTCTTGTGTATTTGGTCATATTGCTCCTTCCTTGCTGCTTGTAATTTTATCCCTATTTTTCCCCAAGACTGGTTAGTGTCTACATTTTCCCAAAATTTGTACCATTTCATCCAACCTGGCACTAACCTCGAGTTGGGTCTCCGACCTCTCAACTGTTCAAGGGTGTCCTGTCTGTGGACTGGTGCAGAGTGAGGCAATAAGCTTCCTACCTGTTCGCATTTTCCTCCCTAAAACAAAAACCATTGCTCTTTACTAATTGGATACCCTCTTTAAGGGTTTTGTTAAATCGCTCCACTACTCTGTTTGTCTCTGAATGGTAGGTAGCTCAGAGTTTCTGTCTTATCCCATTGCCATCCAGAAACTCCTTCATTTATCTGGAGCAAAATTGTGTCCCATTAACAGTTAGCAATGTTTTGGGTAAGCCTACTCTCATGAAGACTTCTATTAGAAATGTGATCACTGCACTGGAACTGGTATCTGTCACTATTTTAATTTCTGGCCACCTTGAGAAGAGATCAATCCAAACCAATATAAAGGTGGTATTCCTTTCTCCTGACAACGGACCAATTATGTCCACTGCCACATCCCTCCATGGCCCCTCAGGTAGTGTGCGACACACCATCTATGGAGTGTAATTTTTAAGATCTAGTCACTAGCTGAGCAAGGCAAACAGTCTCTCACCACCCTCTCCACAGCTACATCCACTGCTGGCCACTAAACATCCTGACGCAACCTCTGTTTTGTTTTTGTGATGCCCAAATGGCCCTCATGTGCCAGTACTATTAATCTCATTCCCAGATTGCTGAGGGGTATCAACTTCGTGCCTCTGAACAAGCAACCATCCCTTTCTGTCAACTCTTCCCTGACAACCCAGTACGGTCTTCACTGTTTCTCCATTTTCTTTTCTGAGTCCCAACCGTTAACCAACAACTCTGACACCTTCTTTAGGACTGGATCTGTGCTGAGTTCTTGCATCCAGCTACTCTCCTCAATGGCCCCTTTAGTGATAACACACACATTTGGTGAATGTTATTATCCTAGTTGCTGTCCTCCTCTTCCCCGCATCCATCATCAGTTTCTTTTACTAATCATAACAGACAATCTGCAGTATAGTTCTTGACCCCAGGAACATATTCTGACTCAATGCTAAATTCTTGCAAATTCATCACACACCTCTTGATGCGGCTGGAGATCTCTATCAAACCTTTCTTTGTGAAAACCTATTTAAGGGGTTAACGGTCTGTTCTTACTTTGAATACTCTTCCCCAGACTAAATCTCAGTGTACGGCCAATGCTTCTCTCTCAATCACTGAGTAACTGAATTCTGCTTGTCTCAGTACTCTGGAAGCACTGTTCCCCGTTACTGTCTTCCTGCAACAGAACTGCTACTAATCCTTTAGAGCTTTCATCAGTTGCTATTATGGTGTTTTTCCCAAGTACAAGGTACTTCAGACTGGGCGTGCTAGCAATGGCTTTCCTAGTGTCCACAAATTTGCCTTTGCATACCGCGAACCATGAGTAAATAACATTCTTTTTAAGCAATTTTCGCATTTGGAAGGCTCAGCCAGCAAAAGTACTTATGAACTTACTATAGCACTCCACCATTCCCAAGAATGATTCCAGTTCATCCTTGTTCTTGGGTGAAGCCAAGTTCAACATAGTGTTCAAAAGTTCTTTCTTTGGGTTTATGCCTTGAGAGAAAATCGAAAGTTCCAAATAATTGATCTCTGTACACTTAATCCTACATTTCTCCCTTTTTACTGTCAGCCCGTATTCCATTAACTTTTTGAGAACTAGACACAGCCTTTCATCATGAGTAGCTTTCGTCTCCTTAAAAATCAGTACGTTGTCCTGGTAAAAGGAGACCACCAGAGGGGCGTGGCTTGGGGCGTCAAGATGGCGGTCGCACTCTAAGAGTGCTCCGGACCCCTCCGGTATCTACGGCAATGTGTTGCCGTTTGTGAGTCAACAACACACTCACCGGGGTCATCGCACCTTGCCGCTTCCGGAGTTAGGTGCCAGTGTAAGCACAGAGATGGCTGGAGCCCATGTGACTGTCTCCTGGGGGGCACCCAGGATGGAGTCACAGTGCAGGGATCGGACCTCCGGAACTGCTTGTTAGGAGTCGAGCGGCCTGTGTCCGACCTCCTCCACCGCCGCGTGAAACTTTGTGGTGGCAGGGGAGAATGGTGGATGACGATTGCCCGTCATATTTGTTCTGGTGTGCCTGCCTCGGGAGACCCAACACTGTGTCAGTCCTGATGCGTGGGCGATCGGACCAATCCCTTATGATCGGTGCTGGAGACCCTACGCTGGTGAAGCCTGTGTTTAGCGCACAGAGGGGTCCCCCTGATTCACATGCTACGCCGCCCTGATCGGCCCAGGGGGCTGCCGACGGCTGCAGGATCCTCATTCCCGACCTCGGAGCTTAGCTGCGGGGCTGGTGTGGCCTCTGATTTGTTCTCACTGCAGGGTCCCCGGACCTGCGATCTGCCCCCGGGCCCGCCTGGGGTCTTTGATGATCCGAGGTGCTATCGGGCGGAAGGTATGCCCGGCTCCTTGGACAGTTTGTGGGCACTCCTAGTGACCTAATCTGCCTCACCCCATTCCTGGATCAGCTGCTGCTCCGGGCTCCCACAGATGGTGGAGCCCACTCAACACTTTCAGGAGTGGGCCGCAGAACCTTTAGGAGATACTCTGATGCTGGTGAGGAGGGCGTCAGAGAGTTTGGAATTCGGCCCGGATTCCCAGCGTGTGCACCGCCCCCTGGACCAGGTCAGTGTGCCTTGGTTTTCCTGCCCGACGCTTGGTGGGGGATCCTTTTGGGGCCTGCTTGTTTGGGAGTGCCCTCATATTCTTCACCTTAACCCAAAGTGGCACAGCCCTGCTCGCCCTCTCAGTTGACCTTGGTTGCCCAAGGGCTGGGCCAGTGGATGCCGTTGGGGGCCTGCCTGTAGTCCCTCGCTGGGGCCTCGGGGTGGACCTCTCGCTGCTCCACCTGTGCGCCCATGTCTTCTGGGATCTTCCACTGGAGCCTGTGTTGGAGAGGGGGTGAGTAGTATGACCAGGGCTGTGGGACAACCTCTGAGACTTTATTTGCACCACCCCTGCGGCGAGGGTGTGGCTGAGTGGACGGGCCCCCTGAACTGTGTGTGTAGTGCCCGATGCCTCCCCAGGAGATGCACCTGAGCAGGTTGAGGAGGACCCTCGCCATTTTCCTCTTCCTCACGTCCCTCTGTGATGGCAGTGATATGAACGACGGGTCCCATCTCTCTCTCGTCGACGCCCTGTGATCCGGCGCCCAGTTGAACGTGGGCTTGGGCGATACTCATTCTTGGCCGCACGTAGTGTTTTTGCAAGGCAATTGCTGGACCCTTGGCACTTCCCTGGGGAGGACCGCTCAGGACCTGGCTGCTCGTGCTGCCGCGGACAGTAGCAAGCAGGCTAGGCCCCCCTCTTGGCTACTTCACCAGCAATGCAGCGGACTTAGGAAAGGACAGGGCTGCAAGGACCCACCTCTCCCAGCCATGCATTGACCAGTTTACCACCCTGACTGGGGCGATGGGGAGGCATACCTCAGACAATACCATCCCATCAGGAGGTGATCTTGCCAAATTTTTGCAGGCCATCCATTCCACGCAAACAGCTGTTGAAACTAAAATAGAGTAGGTGCGATGGGATGTGGCGCTCTTCCACCAGGATCTCCGGAATGTGACTAGCCGCATCATTGAGGCTCAAGGACATCTCTCAATGGTGGAAGATGAAGTCGCTGATCTTAAGACTAAGGTCGCTTGCACTACACACTGCGCGCTGCCACACCTCTCCATGTAGTCGCCTGCGGCTGCTCTGCAGCCTCTCGCTCTCCTGCGCTGCCCGCGGGCCTCCCCTAGCGGGGGGCCCGCAGTCCTGGCCTCCCTTGCCCAATTGAGTCCTAATGCGCCCCATTCCTTTCACTTCCATGGGTGACCCCGCCTCCAAAGCTCAAGTGCGCGTCATGTCCTGGAACGTGAATGGCTTACTGGACAGACTCAAGCGCACTGCGGTTCTTAAGTACGCCCAGCGCATGGAGGCCGATGTGCTCCTGCTTCAAGAAACCCACCTGCTCGGCGAAAACTGTCCCTTTTTGGCGCGATATGGGTATGACCGGGTATGGCACTCTGGATTTTCCCGAGGATCTCGGGGGGTCGCCGTCCTGCTGCGCCGCTCCCTCCCTTTTGTTTGCACCCGAGTGCTCCCTGACTCCCTCGGGATGGCGATCGCAGTTAGCGGCACATTGGAAGGTCGGCCGCTCCACCTCCTGTCACTCTATGCGCCGCCCGCCGGGTTGTCACAGGCTTTATCCCACGTCGCATCCTTGTTGGCGACTCTCTCACCGGGCACCATTGTTTTGGGAGGGGACTTCAATGCTGTATCGGCTCCACAGCTTGACTCCTCAGGTCCGGTGTCGGCGCCCCGCGCGGGCGAGGCAGCTGGGGAGCTGGGCAGAGGCCCAGGGCTTATGCGACGCGTGGCGAATCTGGCACCCACACGAGCGGCAATACACTCACACCTCAGCCGCCCACCACACTCACGCACGAATTGATGCGATCTTTGTCCCATCCACTGACTGTGCAGGCATCCAAGACGTCCGTATCCTTCCCAGGGGGATATCTGATCATTCTCCAGTCCTGCTGGGTCTGGGTCCCCCACCCAGTGGGGCCCGCCAGATGTGGCCGTTCAATGCCTGGTTTCTCCAGGACAAGAAGCTCTGTAAAGAGGTGGGGTCCGCCCTGACGCAATATTTTGGCGACAACGACGGGTCGGTCTCCTCGGCGGGGACCCTGTGGGAGGCTTGTAAGGCCACTATCAGGGGGGCCGCCAAGGCACTGGTGGTGCGGCATCGCCAGACGCAACTCCAACAGCTTACCGCCTGCGAGGCCCAAGCATTACGGATGGAACAATCTCACTCTGAGGGTGGAGACCCGGCTGAAGCCCGGCGGCTGAGGCTGTTGCGGGAAGAGATTCGTCAGCGGTCGCTCGAGGTGGCCAAACTCCTCTGGCAATGCTCGGTGGCGAGGGTCTACGGGTGGGGTGATAAGAATGGGGCATTGCTGCACCGGCTGGCCACTTACCCGAAGGCATCGCGCATCATCCAGGCGGTGGCTGACTCGGATGGCCGGCTCCAGTCCTCGTCCGTGGCAATGGCAGACGCCTTCGCTCAATATTACTCGCAATTGTACCGGGCCCGGGCGTCGGACTTATCTTTGGCCTCGCTACTTGCAACTAATAGTGTACGGCTTCCTTGTCTTCGGTCCAGTGACTGGGAGGGTCTGGAGGTGCCTATCTCTCCTGAGGAGATTGGGGACGCGATAGGGAGCACGTCCGCGGGGAAGACCCCGGGACCGGACGGCTTCCCCCAGGAGTTCTATGCCACCTATAAAGACATTTTGGTCCCGCGGTTGGGTGCCCTCTATGCCGAGGTGGTGAGCTCCGGCTCCTTCCCCCCGGAAGCCGACATGGCGACGATTGTGGTCCTGCCCAAGTCTACGCCGCCTTCTTGTGATAGGTCGGCGTACTGGCCGATCTCTCTTATTAATACTGACATTAAACTTTACGCGGCGGTCTTGGCTCAGCGGCTCCGGCCCTTTCTGTCACACTTGGTACACCCGGACCAATGCGGCTTCATGCCGGACCGTGGCACTCGCCATTGCCTTCGTCGCCTACACGTGGCCCTCGCTCACCGCCATCGAATATCCCCATATCTCACTCTCCTACTGGCCGACTTTGAAAAAGCTTTCGACTCGGTTGGGTGGCCGTACCTATTCGAAGTCCTGACCCACATGGGCTTCGGCCCCAAGTTCGTTGGAATGGTGCGGGTCCTTTATGCGCGTCCTCGCGCCAGAGTGCTGGTTAATGGGGCGCTGTCGAGGCCGTTTCGGATCGGCCGGGGAACACGGCAGGGGTGCCCCTTGTCGCTCCTCCTTTTTGCTCTTGCAATGGAGCCCCTCGCTGTCCTGATCCGAGCGGACCCTCTCCTCCGGGGCTGGAAGTGGCCGGGTCTCGAACCGGACAGAATAGCCCTCTATGCGGACGACGTTTTGTTATACCTTACGATCCGGCGCGCTCGGGCCCCCGTGCACTCCATATCCTCGGCCGCTTTGGCCGCGCGTCTGGCCTCTATTTAAACCCGCAAAAATCGGTCCTTGTGCCCTTGCACCCTTCCCGGGAATGCTTTGACTGGCAGGACAATATTCCCCTCCGTCGGCTGTCCTTCAAATACCTGGGGATTTGGGTCTCCCTTCTCCCAGACCTCAGCTGGGCTCTCAATGTTACCCCCTGGTTAAGAAAGCCAAGGTAGACCTGGCACGATGGCAATCGCTCCCGCTCAACCCGCTGGGGAGGGTGGCGCTCTACAAAATGATGATCCTCCCCCGGTTCCTTTACGTATTACAGAACACTCCCGTGTCATTCCCGAGGCCTTGGTTCCGTGAGCTGGACGGGTTGGCGACCAGATTTCTCTGGGGTGGTGGACGACCGCGGCTGGCCTTGTCGATATGTCGCCTGCCCACCTTTGATGGAGGGCTCGGTATGACCAATCTTTACCTCTACTATTTGGCCACTCGCCTCCTAGTCATTCATGACTGGTTTGGAGGGGGATGGTCCGACCCGGCCTATCGGGTTGAATTAGAAGACTTGGGTTTCTCCCGGATTCTGGGCCGCCTGTATGGCGCTCCCATTCCCGCCTCCTGCCCAGGCATCACCAGGGCGGTCTTCCTGGCCTGGCGAGCGGCGCTTCGCCATACCTGGTGGACCGGGAGGCTGACTCGTGCCACTCCCCTATGGCATGGGGCATGGATGCGGGACGTTGCGGCCCTGGAGGGTTTTCGATCGTGGGACCTGCTCGGCATCTCCCAGCTGGGGGATGTCTGGCGGGGGCGCCGCATGTGCTCATACGCGGAACTGCAGGCGCGCTTCTCCCTTCACTCATCCCAATTTTATAAATACCTCCAATTGCGACACGCCATACGCACCTACACCCCTCTGGACGTTCGGCTGCCGGACCATAGCCCCACGGAGGCCCAGGTCCTATTGGGTAACCTAGGGAGGGGGGTATATCCCGGATACACCGTTCACTTATTAACAATACCCCCATGGCCCAAGAAGGCTTGAAGGGAAGGTGGGAGGAATGGGTGGGCCCCCTGGATGAGGTCGACTGGCGGGATGCCCTCATGGCCCCCCGGCTGGTGACGGTCTCCGCCAAACTGAGACTTATTCAAGTTTACTATCTGCACACTGCCTACCTCACGCCGGCGCGTTTGCACTGTGCGGGCCTCTCCCCTGATGCTGCTTGCCCCCGCTGTGGTTTTGACCCAGCCGACTTCATCCATATGGTGTGGTCAGGTCCAGAATTAGGGGGCTACTGGAGGGGCATAGAAACCGACCTCACGGAGGTCCTGGGCTGGGTGGTGCCACACAATCCTAGACACACCCTTCTGGGCATCACAGACGGTCTAGATGGCACACGGGCTGAGAAGTTATTCCTTATGACGGCACTAATGGTGGCGAAAAGAGACATTGCGGCGGCGTGGAAGTGCCCACAGCCGCCTAGCCTGGCCAAATGGAGTGCCGGTGTGGACAGGTGCGCGGCACAGGAACGGACTCTCTATCAGGCGAGGGGCTGCCCTAGGAAATATCGTAGGGTATGGGGGAAGTGGTTGGGCAATGTATTATGAATATGAGATTCGGGGGGAGGGGGCGGTGGGGGGGAGGCTTCGGGTGGGGGCGGGGGGAGTGGGGCGGCATCATACCGTAAGACTACTCAGGTGGCTTGACAGGCTCAATGTTTTGTTTGTGGTGTGTTTAAAACTAATAAAAACTTGTTTATAAAAAAAAAAGACTAAGGTCGCTCCACTTTTCACTCATACGAACAAACTCCACCACTGGGTCGAGGATGCAGAAAATCGCTCAAGACGCAATAACTTGCAAATTGTGGCCTTTCCCAGAAGGTGCAGACCCTAGCAAACCAGCACAATTTCTAGAGGACTCAAATCTTGGATGCTGGCTGGTAAACTGGCATCCTGGTTTGCAGGGGAGCGCACCCACAGAGCACTAACCCCAAGACCTCCCCCCAGCACCTGAGCCGCTCTAAGATAGTGAGATTCTTCAACTTTAAAGATAGAGATTTAATTCTGCATGAAGCTCGTGCACACCCTGACCTCTGCTATCAGAACTGAAAGATTTTGATCTTTCCAGATTATTCCAGAGAGGTCCAGGTCCGCCGCAGATCTTATGACTCTGTCAAGCAGAAACTCTGGGCCCTACATCTGTCCTATGTTCTCCTATTCCCAGCACACCTTAAAGTGATCCATGAAGAGAAACCTATATTTTTGAATCCCCTGAATCGGTGTGGGAATGGCTGATGGAGGAGGAGCAGATCTGCCACCCGTCCCGCTCTCCTCCTCTGTTGGTCGCTCAGATGCCCTGGGTTGGCTTGGACGCAGACAGATGCCGACGGCATGCTTGCACCGGGTCTTGCCTCAGGAGGCTCAACGCGTGGACCAGGGGCGGTGGGTGAGATTTGAAAGTGGTGGGGCGCAAACGAATTAGCATACAGCACCGTAGCGAGCGTGCGCAGCGAGCGAGCCCGAACCCCAAAAGGGGGGTTTGGGGGGATTACCCCCCCCAAGAAAATTTTGGAAAAAAAGAAGAAAAATCGTGCATTTTCAAGCAAATTTGAGAAAGCAGGAAGGTTAATAAAGCAATTGTGAAAGTGCAGTTATTACATTAATAGATGGCATAACATAGGTAGCTGCTTATTCAGTATTACCACAGAGCTTCATACATTCTGTCCTATTATGCTCAGGTGCTGAATTCAGACTATAAGACTCATGGAAATCTCAGCTCTAAGAGTAGAAGAAGTTGCACAGCAGTGTAATGGTTGCCAGGCTCGTTCCGCAGGAGCGTCAGGAACTTGAAGAAAAGTCCACAGTCTTCCCCTACGGCCTTCCGACTCTATTAGAATAGACTCTAGAGTAACGAATGGCACGCAAGGGGAAAACAGGGAAACAAAACAAGGAAAGGCGGGGGAAGAAAAACAGTCTTACAACATACTGAATATTAGACTCTAGAGTAACGAATGGCAAGCAAGGGGAAAACAGGGAAACAAAACAAGGAAAGGCGGGGGAAGAAAAACAGTCTTACAATATACTGAATATAAAAGAGGCAGCGCAATGCGCTGTTACCGTGATTCTGGTTGAGCTGAACTTTGTACACACACTTCACATAGGTCCACGCAAGTACCCCAAATATAAATGGTATAAAGCAGTGTTTCCCAAACTGTGGTCACATTCCCAGGGGGGTCCTCAGGCAGTAATTTTAAAAGCACAAAAAAGTTCCTTGTAGAATCAGCAGTTTTCCAGCAACAATAAAAGTGTCAAGATTACGTCGGTGATTAATGTACCTGCTGGAGAGAGATGAGAGTTGTGTCAAGTGGCAGCTTTGACTTATCTAATGTAGCACAGAGGGTTAATATGCCTACTGCAAAGAACGTGTACCATGCATTTTGAAAAACATTTTTTATGTGCCTAGGTTAGTGGGTTACTGCTTTAGTCACAGATTCTTTTGTTACTGTGCAGTTCATAAGTGACAATAGTAATCTAGCACAGTGACCTATAAACTGTCAAAGAGCTGCTTGCAAGCTGCATGATACAAGTTAGAAACATATGTTTGTTTCAAGTCTTTCATTATCCTAATCCTGCTAAAAAGGTTTATTTGGGTGGAAATACATTTTTATTGTTAAAGTCAATGCTAACCACTGTTATGTTCTGAATCCTGAGTTTGTGCTTCTCCAGACCAAGCACTCTTTAAAAATGCCTACCAGTATGAATAACATGTGAATCCTACACCCTGTAGTCGCATTTGCCTTATGTAACATTTTCTATACACTGATTTACACGTATGAATCATTGTCTCCATGGGGCAGATTTGCAAGAAAATTGACTGTGTGTGTCGCAAGCCATTTGGCTGCGCCGCACTGAGTCACTTTCGAAGCACAGGGATGCGACATATTTACAACAATATGTTGCATCTCTGTGCTTCCCCCTGTGCTGGCGCACAAACTGCTGCCATACGCCTGCACAGGCACATTTGCACCATGGTGCAAGGATGCCTGTGTCGTGGGGAGATTGTTTATGTGCAGGAAGTAACCCTTCCTGCATGTAAACAATCAGAAATGGCGTTTTTCAACTTCTAAGTGTGCTGCATTAGCACACATAGAACTTGCAAAACGTCATTGTTTTACTGATTGTTTATGTGCAGGAAGGGACACCTTCCTGTACATAAACAATCACCAGAGGTAATATCCTGTTTCTATGCGTGCTGCAGAATGCAACATGCATAGAAAGAGGAGAAATTAATACATTTCTCCAAGTTGCCCCTCCCTACGCCTCCCCTGGGGTGGCGTAGCATTCAGACACATTTCCAGATTTACGATTCCTCGTAAATCTGGAAATGTGTCTGGTTCCATGGGTTATGCGTGGGAACACCCACAGCAACACTCATGGAACGTCCCTTTCACGTAAAGTGCTGTGTGCAATTGGGCCATATTTACAAGACCAGTAAAAGTCACGCAGGGTTGCTTTTCCTGCCTTGGAAATATGGGGCACTAAAATGCGTCACTGGTGCATCACTTTTTGTGACGCACCTGTGGCGCAAGGGGCTTGTAAATCAGCCCCTATATGTGTGTGATTTAAGGTGCTCTGACATCCTTCAATGGTATGAGAGATGTTATAAAACAAATTAAATACATGTGACAGGGGGGGCTATGGAGAGATGAGAGGCACTGTTGGAGGAGGATAATATGGGAATCATTGAAGAGCCCCAACAAAGATTGTCATATCCTGGTGCATAGTAAGGTCATCATTTACTACTCTTTAAAAGCTGATACAATTCAATATATAATGATAAATTTGTTGTAGACTGCACCATTGTTTCCTAAATTGTCTTGGGGGGAGAGCCTCCCAAAGCCCCCTTTGTAGTGGTCAGGCGCACTCACTGCACTAGGTGTGCACTGTATGGGCACTGGTCTGAAAACATTTGCCAGGGCTGCTTTGGGTTTCCAGTCTGGCCCTGGCAGGAGTCTCATACTGCGAAATAAAACCAACCATTTAAAAGTTAGTCATGGAGATGCAGCGCTAACCCTCCTGTTTTTTGCAAATTCTTTCAATATAAAATACTAAAATCCTTAGTAATTCGAGTATCCGTTTTGTGTGCACACGTGTGTTTATTGTTTTCGAATTACTGTTTTAATGTTTGAAATTTAAGTCATACAAATTGCTTGGGGGTCCCCGGCTTCCAGTGGTGACTCAATTGGGGTCCTCAGGAGTAAACAGTTTGGGAACCACTGGTATAAAGGTTTTCGCAATTTGCCAAGGGGAAAGGTTTGATAGGCAACACAAGCAACGAATCGTTCACCCTGCGGGAGACAGGTCCGGCCAGTGAACAAAGGTGAGCAAATCTGTGTAGTCTCCAAATAGAACAAACACTACAAAACTTTTAAAAACAGAGATAACAATGCATTTCTTACCTCAATCAGAATTTTTTGTATTCAAACAAGTAGCAGCATTCACTTTTTGTAGATGAAATCCGCACGTCTCTCTTTCAGTGTAGCAAACTTGTCAATTACTTTCATGTTGAAGTCCGGTATCTTTTGGACTAGCTTGCTCTCTACAGATAGCATCGCCAAAGCATTTAGTCTTTCCTCTAGCATGGTGTTCCTGAGGAATGTCTTTATGCGCTTTAAGGCTGAAAAACATCGTTCAGCTTCTACTGTTGTCATTGGAGTCGTAATCACAATTTTTAGTAAAGTCACTGTCTCTGTAAGTGAGTTTTCCATATGCAGTTTATGAATTAAACTCAGCAAAGTCAAGGCGCTTGTGGCCTTCCGGTACACAGGCATTCCGTAGAGTACAGTTAACTCAGTTCTCAGCTGCTCTTTTTTGAGCATAGGATACGCTTCCACAGCCTGATTCAGAGCACGCTCAGGGAAGGATTCATCATATTGTGCAAACTCTTTACCTTGCAATAAAGTCGCACTCACCAAATGTTTTGTGAACGAAAAGCGTTCTTTCGCCTGCACAATTACAATGTCACATATCTCCTTTCCAATTCGAACCAGAGAGGTGATGTTTTGTCTGCGGTTTGCAAAAACAGAATGCTGCGGCAGTTTGCTCTCTAAATCTTCAACCCCATCTCTCACTTTCATAATCTGTTGTACAAATGCAGATGTATTGGCTTTCACAGAGACAGTATCTAGGTCTTTTCTTTGCAACTGATCGTATAACACATCAACAGGAATCATTATGTCATGAAATAAAAACAGTAAGAACTGAAACTCTTTGTCTTGTAGTGTTCTAATAAAGCCATGGGCTTCATTCTGACTTGTGTGATCAAAGTCTGCTCTGGATGCTATGGCGACAAAACATTTCTCAAGGCCCTCCCTCTGTTCAAAGATTAAGTTGACTGTACGAATGTGAAAGTTCCAACGAGTTGAGGATCCCCTTGGTACGCTTTTGTCCACAATCTCATGAAGGGCTTCTGTTCTTTTGGGGGAACGTGTGAAGAATGCTGCTATGCCTCCGATATCCTGAAAGAAGACTCGTGTCTCTCTGATCTTTGATACCGCCTGTTGCATAATAAGATTGAGTTGGTGGGCGTAACAGTGCACAAAATGAGCATTAGGGTACACATCTCGAATTCTCTTCTGAACTCCACTAAGGCTCCCACTCATTACGGATGCACCGTCATAGCTTTGTGCGATAAGTTTTTGTTTTTGAGGCAGGTCCGGGAAAATTAAGTCCAGTTGACACAGTATTGCTTCAGTGATGGTTGCTGCACTAGAGTCACTTAAATGCGTGAAGCCATAAAATCTTTCCACAATGTTTCTGTCACTGTCAAGGTACCGAAACACTAACACGGACTGTGTTTGAGTGGACACATCAGTGGTGTCATCAGCCTGAATAGCCACAAAGTCTGTGTTTCGCAACTCTTGCACAATATGGCTTCTTATAATTTCGAGCATACAGTCAAGGAGTTCATTTTGTATTGTATTAGAGGTGCCCTTAAAGACTGTAGCATGTGCTAAATGTCTTTCCAAATCCTGGTCTATGGTTGACATTAAATCCACTAGGCCTCGGAAGATCCCAGGTTTTGAGGAAGTTTCCGATTCATCATGGCCTCGCAATGCCAGTTCGAAAGCACCACAGAAACGAATGCAATCAATGATCTTGGATAGATTTTGTCTGTTCTTATCCACAGCTTCATTGTGTTTTTGAATGGATTTGCGATACGCATCATTTATCTGCTGCTCAATTGGTGCGTCTTCCCCCAACATTCCCAGTCTTGTCAGGTTTTCCAGATGATTTCTTGTGAGCGCATGCTTCTTTATTTTTTCAGCGATGTACTTCAGGTCGACCATTCCTTGCCGTGTCCAAGAAAAGTCACCGCCAAACAGCAAGCAGGGGAAGCAGAACAGAGAATTGCGTATAGGGCAGCCTGTAAGCCAATCAGCTTTTGTGTACCAGGCATTTGAGAATGTACGTTTTGACATTTTTCCTCTGTCCTGGGTAGTTTGCTGTAGGTTTATTTCAGGCTGATGAGGTCCCAATTGTTTTAACTTCAGTTTTTGTTCAAGTGGCCGTGACTGGAATGACTTTGTAATCAGCTCTTGTACTGTATTCATGATGGGGTGTCGGGTGTTGCTGGCCTTACCAATATATATATATATATATATATATATATATATATATATATATATATATATATATATATATATATATATATATATATATATTAAAGAAACCTGTCAATAATCAAAGTACAACGTATAAGGTGCAGTGCAATAATATCAAATTTCAGTATAAATACATTATACATATATCTTGTGCAATATCCTAAAACATCTCAAATGACTGCTAAAAATAGAGCCGTACTGCCTCCTGCCTCTCTGTGCCATAGTGGTTGCTGGAGGCACTGAAAGACACTGCTTGAGGGCCTTGAGAGTGACCACATGACATGCATAGCTCCAACTACGATGTAAAAAAATATATAGCATCAGTTGCCTTACCTTTAACACTGGTGTTTGCTGGGTTGTAGCCGGGGTCGGGTGAGAGAGCAGCAAAGGAGGTTGGGGTCCTCTTGTTGTTTGCTGGAAAATTGCCCCAAAATGCGGTAATGTTTCAGGTTGTCAGGTGCTGAAAATGAAAAGATAACAATTTATTTTTGAAACAGTAGGGTAATGAAACAAAGACTGTGGGGAAAAAACATAACGCTCCAATTTTTCCTTGCAGTTTGCATCCAGCTCTTAGATGACAGTTATTAGCTCTCTGAGAGTCCGTTGTATGTTAGGATTTTAACTTAGAAACTGCAAGTACCAAAAGGATCTCTCTGACAAAAGCAGTGCCTCACTGACCTATTTACATCATATGCATTTTGTGATCTGCATCAGGTATATATGTTCTTTGCAGCAGGCACATTAAGCTTCTGCGCTGCCGCCTGCTGCTAGTTCACTACTGGGACGGTGGGACCACAAACATACTAGTCTGGCAAACTGCCAACGCTCCTACATATATAGGTCAACAACTGATGTTTCTATTTGTTTTATATAGCGAAGTAGACCCGAGACATCGGATCGGGCATGTATTTTATGTATGTGTTGTAAAAACTTGCAAGTGGTTGTAAACACGCACTTTTCTACTTTTCGTCGTTGCTTACGAGAACCAAGGCTGACAGTAACTGCGCCTCGTTTACTGCCAGACTTGCTTGTCGTAAGCAAGGACTACAAGTACAAAGTGCTTATTTACTCACCGCTTTCAGGTTTTCAAAACACATAAAACACATAAAAAGTGACGAAAAATCAAGAAGCACTCAGTCATCCGACCAAGAAAGTTGTGAAACAACTGGACACAAACCAAGAGCACATCTGGTAAATGCCTCTGAGCAGGATTGCCAATCAGAGGAAAACAAATTCACCTCATTGCAGTGCTTGAAGACCACGGTGAAAGACAAACACAGGCAAGATGTCTGATAACCACGCAAAGAAAGCTAATAAGTGACTTGGGTCCTATTGTGTGTGTGATATCATGACAACCTTATAATACCCTCAAACCCTGGCCGCCACTGAAAACAGCGTGTGCAGAGGTCTGTGCTTAAGACAGCTGGACCAACACACATTTAAGTCCGGCTATGTGCCTTTGTGGACTGGAATCTGTGTTTTGTATTTAGATGCATATTCCTAAATATATTGCAGTTGTTAAACATGCCCATACCCAGAGAGAATCGCCCTTGCGAAAGAATTTAGTTCTATGAAGCTCGGTGTAACCCAGAAGTGAATCTTACAAACACAAGAAACAGTATTTCTTTGTTCTCTGAACTGCAGGCAGGTTAGTTCATCTAACAGAGACTTTTATTAATAAATAGCCCAGATTTCATGCTAGTGTAGCTAAAGCAAATCACATCATCATCACCTGCAAAAGACAAACCTATTATTTTTCAGTGATATATTTCTTTGCAGCTGTAGCCAAAACAATCTAATAAACGCTATTAGATAAAGGATTCTGAATATGAATGGATTGAATTTGTAGTGGGAGAAAATGAACATATTGCAGCATTTATGTCAGATTGCGTTAAGCCTGTGCATCTCTTTCTCCTTAATAAATGCAGATCAAAAGACTTCTCTTATGTAGAAAGGAGTAATACAAATTTCAGCAATATGAAATAACAGAACCACTTTGTAATGTTAGCAGGAAATCAGTCAGGCATGTGCTCTTCTGAATATAAATTATTTCAGGTGGGAAAACGGACCGCTGGCTGCATTGGACTGCAGATTTATATTCATATATGGTGCTAGGCTCAGGAACAAAAAGTGGCGATGTATTTGCTATAAAGTAGGCAGGCATTTGCATGGCCTCAGTCAGCGGTCTTCCCGAAATGTTCACGTTTTATTACAACATCAATAGAAGCTGGGTAGTATGTCAAGCAGAAAATGGAACTGGCAATAATTAAAATACCGCTCTTGGCTTATTTGATTCCTTTTAAATGTAAACAAAGAGATTCAATACATTTAACAAATGACTAGCACATGTCTGCCCAGATAAATGAGTATTTTTTAAAGCACCCTGTAATCAACATTAATTACAACGGTATGAGATAATTTATGTAGAACATACTGGCAGTGGGCAGCAACGTCCTGAACACACTTAGCAAACTATCATCTGTGACCAAAAAACATGTCTGGCACCCTCGGGGCATTTCAGGGGAACGTTAATGGTTTTCTGAAGGTGTCCCACCCACTTCGAGATGCGCTGCTTGTTTTTTGTCGACCACCCCATTAGGTGAGCCCACCATGTTGGCAGATAATTGTTTGGAGTTATATACTAACGCAAATGCTCGAAGATGCCAACGCACTGTCCTTTAAAGGAGTGTTCTCTTCCAGCAAGGGGCCATAGTTTCTTTGTGATCATTCAGTACCTATGACCGTGGAATTGATTTCTTTTCCAGTGAAGACGAGAACTCATAAACGCAGCAGCTTGTAACATTTTAAATTACAGTACGCATGATTCAGCCGTCATGTTTTTTTCATTTACCGTTACAAGATGGTCTCAGCCCTTTCGGTGTTATTGTAGCTGTCATATGCAATCACAGATACTCAAACACAAAGCCTTTCTGGATGTAGTAGAAAGAGTCAACGCTGATGTAAATGTACCCTCTGTCGATACTATTGAGCCAGCCGCAAGCATAGGTTAATCCATTGAACAGCACGAAGGAGGGGGCCTTATACACACACACACATACCTGTGTTGGCTTCCCCAGTTGTTCTAGAGAGCCTGGCGAGTCTCTCTGGAAATACGGGAACTGAATTCCCCACTTTCCTGCCTCTCTTGCCCTTGCTTTCCAGTGTCAAAAAACGCTATGCAAATGAGGCGCAACCCGAGCCCTTTCAAATGGACTGAACCTGGCAGCACCTACCACCCCTGAGAGTGGGAAGTTAAGTGACACCCATTCACTGCTTACACGAGAATGCTTAGCTGAACAGGTTCAACAGGAGCCCCTGCTTTCCGTCCCGTGCCCTCAGCCCGCACACATTCTCTCTGGCACTCCCGGGCTCGAGCTGCATTGATGGGGACTGGGACAGGAACTTTACTGGTTTCCTGTTAATTTGTAATCGAGTCTTTTTTATTACTCTTAAGTCCCGCGGGCGGCTGTCCCATGCAAACGGTGGCTTCACACTATCTACTTATTTCCTGTGAGGTTGTATTTCTACTCAGAATACGAGCCTTCCAGGTCCTATTCCCTCCACACAGATAAATCCTGTCTCACTTGCTAACCTCTGACCTATTTTACCTGTTCTGTACTGTTATGCCTGCTAGCTGAGGCAGCATTACCTACTTTATAATATGCTTTTGGACGGTACTCCTCCATAAAACTCATGCACTGCACTGTAACAACTTAATACACGCTGACCTACCTTTATATAAGCTGAAGTCCTCGATAATTCCCACGCAGTGAGTCCACGACCACGAGGCTCAGGCAACGTCAGTGTCACGCGAGTGAAGTGAACCGTTACTGGATCCGAGTGACGCACGCTTAAGCCTTACGACACTGCTGCAGCGCCGCGCGCCGCAAAATGGCCAATCACTGCATGACTACATTAAGTCAGAGACAGTGATTGGCCATTGTGCAGGGCGGCTGAACCACCCACGCTCGGCATCCAATATGGATTGCCCCTGCTGTGCTGCGCGGTGACCGGCCAATCCTGGCGCTGCATGCAGCGCCAGGATTGGCTTGGAGGGCACAGTGACTGCTCGCCCTGTCGCCCTTTTGCTGCCAGCGCTGCCGCCAGCAGGTCCTGCACCCCCCCCCCCTACTAGCTAGCTAATGGGGCCGGCCTGGGTGTGCATGCTCGGGCAAGTTGCTGCCCGAAGCATACATGCGGGGCAAAGACCTGTCAATCATTCAATCACCAGCCAGCCCCCCCCCCCCCCCCTGAACACTCCCGATAAAGTCGGGTGCTGCCGGAATAATTTTGGTGCTGCACTCGCAAGTAAGTAAGTAAGTAGTAAAAGTTTTAAACATCATTTATTTTAATTATTTAACCGTAGGGCAGCCGCGGGTCGAAGCAGCAGGGCTGGTGGGGCTACGCCCCTACGCCCCAATGGACGCACCGCGGCTGGCGTGGACTGCATCTCTCTCTCTCTCGCCTGGCTCTGGCTCCTTTGTGCCGTATCCAGTGCAGCAGTCGAACTCTCCTACAGAGTGTGAGGTAGACCTTCATGCTTCACCCCGTGCAGAAGATATTGAGCTGTATGCCTTCTCCCATCTGATGAGAGGCGGGATGGCGCCTTGGATTTCTGGATCCGGAGTTGATACGCCACACAGTGGCACAGTGGCGCATGCCCCCGGGGACTTGAGGAACAATATGTGTGAAGCATATACAGACTCGTGACCAAATCCTGCTTAGGACCTTATTTCCTTAAGTAGCTCACGGACACTCGATTGGCGGCAGACATCGAACAGTCTTCATCAGACTTTCAGGAGGGGTCCACCAATCCACACCTATCCATGACGAACTGGTTCTAAAAATGGGGAGACATTTTGGGGTGACAGATGCTTCTGAGGGGAAGTATGGGGATTGGGGGGTGTAGTTGTCTCATCACTGTGTTATTGTGGTTTTTTAATGCTTTATGTGATTTGACCTTCTTGCCTTTTAGGTTGTCACACAGTCCTAGCACTACCCATTTCACTACGGTCTCATGGTATCCAGCTGCACAAGCCCTACGCCTTATTCAGGTTCCCTTTGTGCCGCCGGCAGGGCCTTTGGTCCTGTCCCTTAATCATTTTCAACCTTCCCATGGGTCCATCTGTGATTCTGTCATGGAATGTAAACGGTCTGTTGGATCAGATCAAAGCTTAGCGATTCTGCACTATGCTCATCGATTTCTTCCTTCCTTTATAATGGTGCAAGAGACACACTTAATGGGGACACACTTTCCATTTCTGGCCTGGTACGGGTTCAACAGGGTCTATCATGCATGCTATGAGCAGGGGTCCCGTTGGGTGGCGATCCTACTGCGCCGTACATTCCTCCTGGTCATACTTGGGTGGATCCTCAGGGTCACTATGTTGCCCTCGCGGGTTTGGCAGAAGGCCGCCCATTCAACATTCTCTGTCTTTATGTCCCCCCACATCAATGGTCTCCTTTCTGGCTGCACTCCTAAGTGCCATTTCCCAGCTGCCACCAGGTCCAAGTGGGGAGACTTTAATGTGGTCCTGGACCCGACGGTGGATTCCACTGGACCTCCCTCTTATGTTCGGAGTAAGATGGGTGGTCTCCCTGGGTTTGTGTGATGTGTGGAGTGTATGGACTTCTCGTTATAGGCAATATATACACACACACATACGCTGCGCACCATACACACACACATCCTTATGCCAGTCGCTAATGGTATATCGGTATCTCAAGTGCAGATTCTTTAGCGTTGGGTCTCCAAACACACTCCATTACTTCTTCAAGTGGGGGCCTCTGATTCTGCCCGGTGCCCCTTGTGGCGCCTCAATGCCTGGTATCTTCAAGACACACAATATACTCAGGATTTGCAGAATGAAATTGCTGCCTGATTCACTACTAATGTAGGGATGGTACAATCAGTGGGTGCTCTTTGTGCGGCTGTAACGCTACTGTTCGTGGTTATGCTAAGACTCTCTTAAGGGCTAAAAAATGGGCACAATACCATTGCGTTACGCAGCTTGAAGCGCAGGCCCTTCGCCTGGAGAGGCAGCTCTTTGATGGTCAGCACAAGACTGTTGATAGGGAGTTGGCCCTAATTTGGGAAGAGATTAAAGCTCACTCACTTGAAGGAGTGAAAAAGATCTGGTCGCCTTCACCACTTGCATATACAGCTGGGGAGATAAAAACAGTAAATGACTTTATTGGTTGGCATCCCGCCCTCTTGCCGGTTGAGTTATTCCCTGAGTGGCGGACCACCGGGGACAATTACAATGCTCGTCCCCGGCTATTACCAAAGTGTTAGCGGACTACTACTCTAAATTGTACACAGCAGTCCCATGTCCCGGGGGCTGAGCAGGTCTCCCTACTGCTCAACAAGCTGCCTCTACCCCGTCTCTCTGCAGTGGAGCAGCAGGTCTTGGATCAGCCCGTCACTTTTGAGGAGATTGGTGAGGCTATCTTGGTGATGACACGCGGTAAGACGCCTTGTCTGGATGCTACCCTTCTAGCCCCTCAGCTGCTGAACCTCTAAGAAGCGGGCCAAAGGGGCTCTGCAGGAAAGTAGAATCTGCTTTCAGGGTTAACCCCACTTTTTGCTGGTGTTATGCTGTTTTCTAACTAGTCTGGCTGGGATCCTGCTAATCAGGAACCCAGTCACTGTGCTCTCTCCCTAAATTTGACAATGGTAAGTACTTTGGTACCTTTCCAATTGGCTACTGGTGTACCCTTCTAAGTCCCTAGTATATGGTACTTATGTACCCAGGGCATAGGTACACCCGGTGTGTCCAATGGACTGCAGCATGTATTGTGCCATTAATGAGAGACCACTCAAACTGTGACTACAGGCCTGCCATTGCAGCCTGTGTAAGATGGTGTTAGCACCGCTTAGGACAGATAGAAATGTTCTTAAATGTGAGGTCACTGCACTTAAAACCTATAGGTCACCCCTAAATCAGGCCTTTCAATCCTGAAGGCAGGGTTCTAGGTGATAAGTGTGAGGGTGCCCTGCATGAGCAGGACACTCCCTACAAACCCCGGAGTCGATTCTCCCGGCTTTTTAAGTGCGGTCAGCCATTTAATACATATAGTGGACATCAAGTCAATCACGAGATGTCTAACTATATATTGGCTGCACCAAAACCAGTCTTGTTTGGTATGAAACATGTTAGAATCCTACCCCAACACCTATACCAGTGTTGGATGTAGGATCCCATGTACTGGGGGCTCCCCTAGGGTGCCCCTCTGTATTCCCGGTACCAGCATCTCAGGGTCTAACATCAAGCTACTGCTGCTGCAGACCACAGACACGATTCTACCCTCCTCTGCTGAGCCAAGCTTGAGCAGAAGAAGGAAGAACAATAGGTTTCCTGTCGCAGGGAGATGTGACCACCTCCCCAGACAGGACTTAGTGTATTGGGTTGGGGTGGGGCGCTTGCCAGCGCCACCATACTGCTTTGAAGGGCATATTTGTTGCCCTCCTTCCATACTCCAGTTGGAACCAGTTCAGGAAGTCATTGGCTCCTGCTCTGGCATGAAACTGGACAAAGGACATGGGAGTATCCTCCCCTCTGTCCAGCCCCTTCTCTGGGAGGGACCCTTGAATCGTCCCAACCCTTTCCATAGGGTACTTAAGGGCTTACCTGTGGGTGGCTCTTCAGATTCATCGTGGGACAAGATTCAAACCCGAAGCCACTTCAATTTCTTCCGTCTGGGCTCTTTGGACTTCGTTGGACTTCGCCTGGGAACCGAGACTGCACCAAGGAAGACTGCTGCTCCTGGTCTCGTCGTCCTGCCAGTCTTATGCGTTGTCTGTGCCTGTGCTTCATCCAGGTACGTCCAGGCCTGTGGCCATCAAAAACACCCAAAGGAATTTCCCTTTGAGTGAAGGAGTCACTTCCCTGCATCTGCAGACACCGGAACCAAGCTGACCAGTCTTCTGCTCCTGATGTTCTATGGACTCCGAAAGACTCAGCAACACAGGTGTTGTTCTGCAACTACCTCAAGACCTGCACTGTCTTCTCAGCAAGTTTGAGGCCAGAATCCCTCGTCAGAACCACTGGAACAGAACCTCTGTGCACTGCATCGACTTGCCATTGCCAAGGCTTGTTGACTCTGTCCTCCAGAGATCTTTGGTCTACGAGAAACTTCAGCCTCCAGCATCTCTTCCTACCAAGGTCTTCATCCTCACCGCATCCTCTGCACCGTGGCCCTGCATCTTTGGTGAGCTGCTGGAGGTCCTCTTGCGACTCCTGTGCCTTCGGCCTGTTGGTCCTCTTGAGGGTCTTCTTTGGCTTCATGGGGCCCCCTGCTTCCTCGGGCCTGTTCTGACTCTCCTGTAATTGGTGAGTCCCTTGGACCTTGCTGGTCCCAATGTTGCACCTTCTGCGTTTACCACATCAGTTGCTGCTGCCAAGCCTTGTTGGTGCTCCCACCTGACACCATCCCCCTGGTTCTTGACTTCCGATGTGGGACAGCTCGTCGACGGCTCCTGGTCTTCCACAGTATCGCCTGGTCTTCACAGTTGAAGCAACAAGGTCACTGTAATTACTCCTGCATCTTCAGTCATCGGTGGTCATTGGTCTTCCGTGCCTCCTGGTCATTTCCAAGTGGCATAGACTCGGTCCCCTCTGCTTGCAGGCACTCCTCTTCAAGAATCCACCCTTGGATTCCACCAAACGCTTTCCCCTTCTTTGCCAGCAGCATCTTTTCTGAAGTCCTCCATTGTGGTCTACGGCGGTTTCCGATGTCACTTCACATCTATGCACTCGGCTTCTCTTGTGTAAGTATCCTGGTTCCTGGTGTATCCACAGGTGGGGTGACTCTCCAACCTTCTGTCTTACACGTGGTTTCTTCAGGGGCCACTGGGAGGGGTACTTTTTCTTAAACAACCTCCAGCCGTGACGTTCACAATCGACTTGCATTGAGTATGCGGTTGTGTTTCCGCTCTGCACACAGCCCCCGTGGGGTTCCTGGGTACTTACCTCTGGTGATTCTTTGTGTCCCCAGCTCTTCTGAGTCCCGACTTCGGTTGCAGTTTGTATTCCACTTCTTTAGTATATGGTTTGGTCCCCTCCTGGGGACGACTGTTTATTTGTTCTTACTTACCTGTTTTACAGTTGAAATATTGTGTGTATTGTGTTGATATCTAGTGGTAGGAAATATACCAATGTGTTAGTGAGTGGGTATAATAAATATACCTATTTTTATAACTACACTGTGTGGTTCTTTTTAGTTTTACCTACACTATATGATTAGTTCTGGTAAAACAAGCTGCTTAACACTCCTTCTGGACTAAGCCTGAAGGCTGCTCCCCACAGCTTCCAATTAGAGAGCTTTCTATGGTTGTCTAAGACCACTGAAATCACCATAAGGGTCGCCTGGATTAGTGCAGGATGCTTCAATTAAATAAGTGTGCACCATATTCTAAACCCGCCTCCTACAGGCTCTTTCCCCAGACATCTTGACCAGGCCACCATTGTGGTCATACCAAAGTCGCCCATACCATCCACCTCCTGTACTGATTACAGACGTATTTCCCTTATTAACAGGAAAGTTCAAATCTTTGCAACCATGCTGGCTGCCCGGTTGCGGCGTGTCAACTCGTCTTTGGTACACCCATACCATTGTGGCTTTATGCCTGGAAGGAGTACTAGACACTGTTTACGGCGCCTTAATGTATCTCTCGCGCATCGTCACTCGCTTCGGCTCCATTGGCCTTGCTTCTAATAGATTTTGAGAAGACGTTTGACATGGTGGAGTGTTGAAGGTAGCTGGATTTGGACCCCACTTTCGCTGCCTTGTAGATGTTCTGTACTCCAATCTGACTGCCTTTGTACAGATCAATGGGCTGGTTACCGATGAATTTTCTGTCCGTCAGGTGACCATACTGGGGTGCCCCCTCTCCCTCCTGCTTTTCGCGTTAGCCATAGAGCCTTTAACTAGACTCATACAGTGCGATGCCCAGATTTGGGGCTGGGACTGGAACTCGGGTCTTGAAGACTGTATTGCCTGTAGGAAGGTGGATATCTGACTATGGTTACCCCCAACTTTAATGCCTAGTGTCTAGCTGGTTTTTCGACTTAGTTGGCCTGAGATCCTGCCATTCAGGGTCTCAGGCTGTCTGCTCTCTCTTTAAAATGGACTCCATGTACCCTAGGTACATACCCAATTGGTAAGGATCACCTTATTGGACCCTGTACAGTGTACCCTAGGTACCCAGGGCATAGGTGTACCCTAGGCCTCCCAGGGGCTGCAGCATGTATTGTGCCACCCCCGGTCTGGCCTTCCAATCAGACACAACTGGCTGATCACTCAGCTGGGGCAAGTTCGTGTAATCACCCCTTGCTTAGATATAGTATACCTATCTCTACCCTTATATATAGACACATGTGTACCTATCAGCCACTCCTATGGCAGGCCTTAACAATCCTGGAGGCAGAGTGCTTGGGAACATGTGAGATGGTGCTCTAGCATGAGCTGAGCCTGTCTGCAGCTTTCGCAACCATGTCCTTATAGCTGTTCTATGATACAGCCTACCATATACTCTTAAAGTGCCTTATAATCTTAAACGGTTATGGTAACTATGGTTTGGCTTTATCAAAACATGTTGTGTAAGGTGTCTAACACTTTGGAATAATACCCCCATACCATTTCTGGTGATGAGGATATTATTCCTCCCTTCTAGAGGGAGAGACATGTTAAAATCCTACTTTGCTGTTTAACTCTCACCAAAGCCTCAGCATCACAAAATGGATGCTCCTGCCACAGACACGAGTCTGACCTCCTGCTGCTGGGAGCCCTCCCAGCCAGGGAGGCCTGGACAATAGGTTTCCTGCTTGGGGAGGTGCTAGCACCTTCCCAGACAGACTTTAGTGTATTGGGGCAGGGAGGGCTGAAAGGAATGAGACATGCCTGGGGCACACAAGGTGCTCCATGCATAGTCCAGTTCAAACCGGTGCTGGGGCACTCCAGCCCCAGCTCTGGCGCGAAACTGGACAAAGGAAAGGGGGTGTAGCCACTCCCCTTCCTGGTCCCACCCATAGGAGGGACCTTGCAGGTAGCCCAGCCCACTAGCCCAGTATATTAGTAGCTAGTTGGGCCCTGTTAGATTAGATTATCCTGAACCTGCAACTTGAACAGAAACTCTGGACCTTCGACATTCGACGAAAGTAGAAGACTGAAGAATCTCCCTTGTGACCAAGGAGTGGTCACCCAGTGTGAACAGGCACCATCAAGAGACTTACCCTTTGCTTTGCTGAAGTTTTACGAGGGACCAACTGCAGAGCCTGACCAGAGCCTTGACTTCCAGACTTCTCCGACCCTGATCCACATCCACAGCCGAGCTGAGATCCGTGGAGGCGACGAGAGACGTGGGACCGGCTACCTGGGAAAAGTGGCGAGTATCTTCCAGCACAGCTTCTGAGGCACCCTCAAGGTTGTGCACCGGGGATTGAGAAGCCCCAACCCCAAGCACCATCTGCACCGAAGGTCAGCCCCCCAGACTCCACGAGTCCTGCGTGGGGCCCTTCTGCATTTTCCTGCTTGCCGCGTCTGTCCGGTTGCTTGCCCGGTGGCTAGTAACCTTTGCGACGACACACCTTCAATTTTCCACTGCTGGTTTGGCTCCTCCAGACTGGCTCCTGCTCCTCTGTAAAAGAGAAGCACCCCAGACCTTCCTGGTCTGCACCAGAAGCAAGTCCTCCATTCTTCGTGGGTTCCGCTTGCCAAGGCTTGGTGAGTCCTAGTTCGACTTCGACGCCGCCGACAGCACGAGCCTTCTTGGGACAGTTCGCCTCCTGGTCCTGGTCGTCCTCGACGTCTCCTGGTACCCGTGGCTGCTGCGACAAGCTTCACCTCTTCACCTGCAATCTCCCGACATCGCCTGGTTCCTTCCTGGTTCCACGTGGTCACTGGCTAGTGACCCAGACTCTGTCCCTTCTGCTTGCAGGTATCCTTCCTTCTTGATCCCGGCCTTGGGATCCACCGGACACTCTTCACTGACTGCCTGTCAGCATCTTTCCTTCAGGCATCCATAGGAGTCGACGACGAAACCCGACGCAAGTTCACACCTATGCACCCGCAGCCCGTGGGCTAGGTAACTTGGGTACTCCGGTACTCATCAGGGTATTGACTATCCTAGTGTCTAGTTCTCAAGTCTCGACTTCCTAGCTACTCCAGAAGTGTCCTAAATCTTCTTAATTCTAAACTGTACTATTTCTATCGATTATACGCATTACGCGTGAGTTTTTCCACTCTGCACCTGAATCCCGTGGGCCTCCCACTTCCTAACCTTGGGTAGTATAGTGTAGCCCCAGCGATTCCCTAGGCCTAGGCCTATCCTATTTCCGTGACAGTGGTCCTTATACCACTTACTTAGTATATGGTTTTACGTGGCCCCTAGGGCCTAACTGTATTACTTACCTGTGTGACTTAATGTATGCTTGAATAAGACTGTTGTACTTACCTCGAATCTCATAAAGAGTGCTGAGGGTTTGACTAGAATAAATACACTTTATTTTTTATATATATCTGATGTGGTGTCCTTTCATTTGGTATTCAAGGGGTTACAAATGGTATAACAGCTGGCTTCACATGCCATTCAGAGTTTAGCCTAAGACTGCTCTTGTCCATGCTACCACTAGGATAGCTGGTCTATAAGGTTGACTTTACAACCAATCACCATAAGGGTTGTTTGGACTGATACAAGGTGTACACTAGAATTAGTGACATCATATATCAGGCCAACTTCTCACATTGCCGTCTACACTGATGACGTTCTACTGTACCTTTCAAATCCGGCAGACACTGGTCCTCGATGTCTCCAGCTTCTGCAATTTCGAGGATACCTCTAGATTGGTAGTTAATCAGGCCAAATCGGTCTTAGTGCTGTTGGCAAACAACTATACCAATCCATCGCCGTAGCTTTCGGTACTTAGGTATCCAGGTGGCTCTCATCCCTTAATTGACCTGGTTCCTTAACATTACTCCTCTTACCCGCAAGATCAAGCTGACCTTAAGAAATGGCAGACATTGCCTCAGACTGTCTTGGGGAGAATTGCCCTTTATAAAAGAATGTTGTTGTCCCGGTTCGTGTACCTTCTCCAACATATCCCTCGCCACTAGTTTCGTGAGATGGACTCCCTGGCCATCTCCTTCCTTTGGCATGGTACTAGAGCCCGTCTGGCTTTTCCAGTTTCTC
This sequence comes from Triturus cristatus, assembly GCF_964204655.1. Classification (NCBI taxonomy): domain Eukaryota; kingdom Metazoa; phylum Chordata; class Amphibia; order Caudata; family Salamandridae; genus Triturus; species Triturus cristatus. The sequence continues at coordinate 367,657,191 of NC_140581.1, read as the reverse complement.
AACGAGCTCCTTAGGTAGGGGGGCTGGGTATGGTTAATCTGTACCTGTATTACCTGGACTCGTACTTTTTGTCGGCTAATAACGGTCTCACTGGGGGTTGGTCGGACCCAGCCCACAGACAAGAGCTCATCATGCTTGGTTTCTCACGTATTATGGAGCTGCTCAGGGTGGCCCAGAAAACATATGGTGGACGAAACTAACTCAGCACACCCCACTGTGGCATGGGACATGGTTGGGGGAGGTAGCTGCATTGGAGGGATTTGTTCGCTGCAACACTATTGGTATCACACTTTTCGGAGATGTGAGACAGACCTCGTGGCGTGGGCCCTCCCGACCAGCAAGCAACCCTGCAACCGCACCTGATCCCCGATGTCACAGACTTCCGGCCACCATGACCCAACAAACCCGATGGCCGGCCGGGGCCCCAACCGAACCCACAACACTACCGCGCATGCCCGGCCGAGGGAGCGGGAAACCCCCAAGCAAGACCAGGAGACGCCGTCTCGGTCACACCTCTGATCTCCTCCCCAAGGAGGGTTTCGATCGGCCACCAGGCCCCCGGTGAGCGGGCGCCTCGCCTGCTGGGCGTCTGGAGTCCCTCCCAGAGCCACCTGAACAGATCACAGGGCCGAGCGACAGGAAATCCCGACACATCGCCCCCAGGCACCAAGACCCCTCTCAGCGAGGACTCCGGACTTCAAAGAGGAGGGGGAGTATAACAAGGGGTGCTGAAGGGACAGGCGGCAGAGAAGACCTGGACCTACGAGAGCCCTGCTGACCTGGTCGCGGCTCGATCGATCCCTGAACCGAAGAACGCTACCCGAACTCTGAACCATCTGAGCCCTGCTGATGCTGTCGCGGCTCCCCGAACTCTGAACCATCTGAGCCCTGCTGACGCTGTCGCGGCTCCCCGAACTCTGAACCATCTGAGCCCTGCTGACGCTGTCGCGGCTCCCCGAACTCTGAACCATCTGAGCCCTGCTGACGCTGTTGCGGCTCCCCGAACTCTGAACCATCTGAGCCCTGCTGACGCTGTCGCGGCTCCCCGAACTCTGAACCATCTGAGCCCTACTGACGCTGTCGCGGCTCCCCGAATTCTGAACCATCTGAGCCCCGCTGTCGCGGCTCCCCGACTCCGAAACCACCTGAGCCTGCTGAGTGACTCGCGGTGCTCCCCTCCAGGAGAATCGGCAGAGATTGCCGAGAGAAACAACATCCCCCAGCTCGAGGATTGGGAGCTGTGCGAAGGATACTCTGCAGAGACACTGAATTCAAAGACTGTCCCGCTACCCCAATACCCCCATCACGAGACTGCCGCCGCTTGTGGCATTGATTTAATAACTGCATCTCGGATCATAAAGATCCCCTGAAACTATCGATAAAGTATACTGTCTTATGAAGAACTACTGTGTGGTGTCCCTCTGTCAGATAGTGCAAGCTCAGCGTGTGCGATCCTAGGAACGAGACCCTTCCAGGAAGGGCCTCCCCGCCCTTGCTCGGCCTAACTCTGGGAGAGGTGGATCAAAGGGTGGTCAGGAACGTATTCCGAAGCCCCCTGGAGAACGCCCTTCCAACAGGAGACCTCCAGCAGACCTATGCTCTATCCAAAACACAGTTCTACAGCTGCGTCATGCCTTACAAACACACATCCCTCCGGATACATCCATCCTGGAATTCAGCCACGCGGAAGCAAAAATTATTAAGGGGGCCCTGGGTAAGAGGGATATCCCAGACTTATCGTATCCTGGTCCTTAATGCTCTGGGCGTTAGATGCCCTTTGATCCAGATGGAAGGAATGGTTGGGACTCTGCAACATGACGATTGGCACGATGCACTGATGGCTCCCAGGGTCCTCACAATCTCTTACAGGCTCCAATTGGTCGAACATACTATCTACACCGTGCCTATCTCACCCCTGGCTGGTTGTTACATGCGGCCTCATGACCAATCCTGCTTGCTACTGATGTTCCCATGCACCAGTAGACATTTTGCACATGGTATGGACACGCCCGGTCATAGCACGTTGCTGGGAGTTGGTAGTGGCTGAGCTTTCAGAGGTGCTGGGTCTGGCTTTGGAACTCTCCGAATTATTGATCCTAATGGGGTAGACGAAGGTGTGAGGGGCTCATGTGATGTCAGGGCTTAATTGGGTACTGCCCTTGTGGAAGGTAAGAGAGATATTGCTGCGCACTGGAAGGCCCCTAAAAAATAGTTGTTAACCTGTCAAAGAGAAACCTGAATGACACAGAGACCAAGGTACTCAAGAAGGGCCTTGGCTTCGTCCCCACACCTAGGACAAATACATTCCAGGACAACTATGAACTCCATAATTTCTTCAAGAAAATAAGTTTGAGGGTGTTATTTCAGGACAAACCTGGGGGCATATTATCAAGCACGGCATTAAAATTATCGCCGCTTTGGCGGCAGAAAACTGCTGCTAAAGCACCGATAATGGGCTTGATAATATGCCGCAGAGAATTCCAATAGAAGCCCATGTTGACACCAGAACATGGGCTTCTATGGGAATTCTCAAGGGCATATTATCAAGCACATTATCGTCGCTTTAGCGGCAGTTTTCTTCCGCTAAAGCGGCGATAATTTTAACGCCGTTTCTTGATAATGTGCCCCCTGGTCTTCAAAAAACCTCCTCGAGCTATGCAACCCTTCCAGGTTCACCCCCACTACCAATATGACTCCTATAGAGAAAACTACCTTTGAACAGGCAGTTCTAGAGGAAATACCTCAGGTTAAATGTGGTCCCACTTTCCATAACCTTTCCTACTCTGAGTTGGCAGTGATTAGATCTTTGGCCAATGACAACGAAATCACCATAAAACAGGCAGGCAAGGGGGGCGCCATTGTTCTCATGTCTACCATTGACTATAACACTGAATGTAACCGCCAGCTGTCAGACAGGAAATACTATACTCCTATCTCCATTGATTCCTCTCCATTGGTCCCACAAGATGTTTGAGTACCCAGATTGCCTCTGTGGTATCAACAGCAGAATCCCAAGAGTGAATTAGTAAGAATGAGCCTGAATTTTTGGTTAACACTTAACCGAGGACACCCTACTTTTACATCCTCCCCAAGATATACAAGGGTGTCCTCCCACCACCAGGGAGACCAATTGCGACAGGCATTGACTCACTTCTGGAACCATTGTCAAGATTTTGCGACTATTTCCTCCAACCCATGGTGAAAAAAACTCCCTCCTTCCTCCAGGATACCAGAGATGTACTACATTGCATAGAAACAACTAACGACACAGACTATTTATTTACTGGTAACTCTTGATGTAGAGGCCCTCTATACTAACATTCCTCAAACAGCCACCCTGGCAGTGGTCGAGAGAGACCTATTTTCTGAGGACTGGACTGCCCCTACTCGAGTCAGTTTCATTATGGATTGTGCCACTATTGCCCTGACAGAAAACATTTTTCAATTTGGTGAACAACTATACCACCCGACTCAGGGGACTTAGATGGGAAGCACCTTTGCCCCAGTCTGACCTGCCTACATACGGCAGCTTTTGAGGAGGAAGACGTCTTTCATGCCACTTACCACACAAATATTACTTTGTGGCGAAGATACATTGCCGACATCCTCATTTTTAGGAGAGGAGCTAGAACCACATGCAATGCTTTTTGCGATTGGATTAACTCCCTCAATCCCTTTCTCTGGTTCACTAGTAACATGTCTGATGGAAAAATTCCCTTCCTAGACCTACTAATTCACCTGAGGGTGAATAGCAACTTCACCACAACTACATTAAAAAAACACAGATAGCAACAGCTTGCTATTATACGGTAGCCACCACCCCAGGGCACTACGAGACAACCTCCCATACAGACAAGAGCTACAGTTGTGTCGTAATTGTAGCTCTGTTTCTGAATATAACAAACAAGCCTTCACACTCTCTGAAAATCTCGTAAATGGAGACTACCCACAACACTGTGTGAGAATGGCCCAAAAATGGGCTAGAAATAACAATAGAGAGGCTCTATTGGAAGAACACACAAAACCTCCAGAAGACACGCTTAATTGCGTTACCACATACACAGCTGACTCTAACAGAATACACAAGATTATAAAGAAGCATTGAAACATCCTCCAGTCTGGGAGTTTAACCGTGCCACAACCTAGGTTCACTTTCAAACGCACTTCAAACATAAAAGACATGCTGGTTCACACGAGGCCAAGGTTATCAGACAGTTCAGAACAAGGAACCCTGTGGTCCCTGCCCCCTGTAATGGGCCATTTCCCCAGTGGTTCCTGTATTGTCTGTAGCCTAACTACAGTGACAAAAGAAATAAAACTGACAAACATGTTCACCTGGATGCAAAAGGCACATACCAACTGCAATACAAAAAACTTCATTTGCACAATCATATGCCCCTGCGATAAATGATACATAGGGATGGGCGTGGTTTCGCCAGCAGCAAGATGGCTGCACGCTAAGCATGCTCTGCCGGCCGAGGGAGGATTCTGGTCTCCCACTACCACTGCAGGCATTACTAATCACTGCTACAGCACCCGGGGACCAGAAAGAAAACTTACTGCGGGGACATCCCTGTACCTAGTCCGCAGCACGAGCCCACGCCAGAGATCTGCAGTTTAGGCCTGCCGGTCCTGCTTCGTGAGGTGTTCCTGGCTGTTGCTGCCCAGGGACGCTACTGGCGCCGCCCAGCCCGGTGCCGCCTCCTCCTCTTGTGGCCCGTTTGCCTGTGCTGCTGAGAACTATCTCCTGGTGCCCCCCGCCTACTGCTGACGGGGGTGCCACGGGTGCAGGGGTAGAGGTTGTCCTTCTGCCTGGGACCGGCCCAGCCTGCAACGACGGGGGGGGTGCTGCCTGTGGAGGGTTGCCGAGGCTTGCTGATTGCTGCTACCCTTGCTCTGGATTAGGGGTCTCCCAGACTCAACAACAACGCGGTCCCGGCGCCCATCTGCACCTGGCTCGCCTGCTTGCCCTGCCCCCTCTTGCCAAGACCACAACCACCGACGAGGCGGCGGCCTCATCTGTTTCTCCGCCTTAGCCCTATTGCTCCTCTGGACCTGCTCAGGGCCCTGCTATCACGGTGCCCACCCGCAGAGGACGCCGACCTGGATCACTGCATACTACAGGTGAGTGCTAGCTCGCCTGGGCTCACCCCTGCTGATTCCTGGACTGTGTTCCTGCCTCCCCATGGTGATTCGCTCCTTCTGGCGGCTAATTAATCTGGGGGCTAGGCACCAGCTGCGCCGGCGGCCATCTTGTCTCGTGTGACCCTGGAACCTAACTGATATCTTGGCTGGTCTGGGCTGGAGGACTAATCCATGGAGCTGCCCTCTCCCACCTTCTTCACCTCAATCCAAGTGCTGGTCACCTACGGGCCCGGGCTTGCCCCGCACTCCATCTCGGTGAGCCTATCTCCGTTGAGCCGTGGTCTTACGGCTTGGTCTAGCAATGTTGCTGGACTCCCTGCTGGTAGCTCTCCGCACCTTACCCACCTGGTTATCTCCCCCCTGAGTCCATTCACTGCCCTTGTCGACCCGGCCTGAGCTGACGCACTTCATCCCCTGGATCCGGGACCATCTCGCCCTGCCCTTCAGCTCTGGGTCACGGTGCCCTCTTCTCCTTGCCTTGCTCCCAGTTCAGTATGGGGAAAATGGACATGCGGCAGCGCAAGATTAACTTTGTGGGACGGAGTAGGCAAGGGCGGTGACCCCCCCCTGACGCTGGATGGTCTACCCAGACTGACCCTCCCACAGAGCGAGATGACAGCCTCCGAACCATTCTTCTAGAGGTACAGTCAAGCTTGAAATCGATTGAAACTATAATAGATCATCTCACATCATGCCTGGACCAGGTCAAACAAAGGGTGGACTCTCACGACACCTGCATCGCTCAGCTTGTATCCAGGGTCTCAGACGCGGAGGATGCGGGTGCCAAAGGCACACAGAAGCTCCTTAAAATGGACAAAATCCTTAATGTTATACGCGCCAAAATCAAGGACTTAGAGGCACACTCCCATCAAAATAATATTCGACTTGTTGGCTTGCCAGAATCCACCGTGACCGAAAGATGGAAGATTACCTGGAGCTCCTGCTGCGTGACCTCTTTGGCCCGTTCTTTCCCAGCACTTCATTATTGAACAAGCCTACAGGTCTCTTGGCCCGCGTCCCCCCCCCCCTGGGGCCCCGGCACGCGCCCCATCATTGCACGCCTGCTGAACTATCGCAACCGCGATTCCATCCTCCGCAGGGCCAGGGAGATGGGGGAGATAAACCATCCGGGCAACCTCCTATCCTTCTATCCAGATTTCACCCTATCCATCCAGGCAGCCCGTAGAGACTTTCTTCCTGTTAAGGGAATCCTATAGCAGTTACACATCACCTATGCTATTCTGTATCCCTCTAGGCTGCGCATCGACTCAGGGGAGAAACCTACATTCTTCATTGATCCAAAGGCCGCCCTTAGCTTTGCCAAACATTTGCAGAAGTCCTCTCCGGGAACCCACCGTGCCCTCCCGAAGGGCGACCACCTAAGTGACAATGACTAATATGGCGGCCAGCTGATCTTTCTCCATGGCTACCCCCTGCACCCGACACATGGTCTCTATATCCCATTTGCCCCAAGGACTGCGGCACCCTATTGCTTGACTGTATCGGCCGTAGCTTTCCTTGCAGCGCCTGACTTTGCTCTACTCTTTTCAAGTTCCATTAAATGCCTCGGGGCTCCGGGGCACACTGTGCTGGTCCTGCTCTCCTATCCTAGTGCCTGATGCCTGCACATGGCCACATGTGTTATTTCCTACTTGCCCCCCTCTGAGGCCTGCAATGCTCGGCCACCTTGCCTTCCTGGCAAGGGGCAATTGGTTGGGCCCACGCACCCTGAAGGGATAATTCCCTCCTCTGGATTTCCCATTCCAAGTTTGGGTCCCCTGGGTGGGGGAGGTTCTGATGCTTAACCTAATTGGGGGGTTGGAGTGGGAGGCGGGAAGGTTTGGGTTTTGAGTTCAGGGCTCTGCCTTTGGCACATGGTTCTTGGGGTATTGTTCTGCTGTTATTTTTATACCGTTCTTAGCATGTTACTGCTCACATCCATCTAACGCTATCTCCATCCACTAGACTCCGGCTCTTTGCGATGGCCCCATGGTCACGATCGTTGCAACACTATTCCTCCCTCACTGCTACATGGCTGACACCACTTTTCTAACATAAAACATTAGGGGCCTGAATGATGGCCGGAAAGAATGCTAATGCACGCATACCTCATCAGGCACAATGTGGACATTTGCTTTCTTCAGGAGACACACCTCCTCCCCGCCACCTCACCTATATTGCGCTCCCATGCACTGGGGGGATTCCTACACCGCTTTTTATTCTTACTACGCGTGCAGTGTTGCTATCCTCTTCCGAAAGGGTCTCCCCTGGCGCGGCACTCATTCTTTCATTGACGCAGATAGGCGCTACATGATCCTAGCTGGTACCCTCTATAACCAACCACTGATACTTGCCGCAATATACAGCCCCAATGTTGACGATCCCAGCTTCTTCACCAATGTCTGGCACATAATCTCTTCTTTGGGATCCCACTCTATCATCTGGGGCAAAGACTTCAATATTGCGCCCACACTGGCCTTTGACCGCTCAGGAGACCGTGTTTTATACCCTCAGGCCACGACCACACTGCACTCCATAACAACAGATAATTCTCTTGTAGACATCTGGTGTCATACACACCCTGAGACATGCGAAGGCACCTGCTCCTCCGGCTCATGCCATACCTGGTCCTGCATCGATTTGTGGCACACCACTCCCGATGTGGCCTCCTGGTCCGCCACTGCGGACCATCTGGCTCGTACACTTTCGGATAATGGCCCGGTGCCTCTGCTCTGTGATTCCCACACACTCTACTCTGCATGTTCTCATGGCACCTGCCTCCCCACTCACTTTGAGACTCCGGGTTTAGCGAAGAGATCCGTGGCGCCATTATAGATTATTTCGAGCGCAACACCGGATCTGTCGAGTCGTCCTCAACGCTCTGGGAGGCCTTCAAAACCACTATCCATGGAGAGTGCATTGCCAAGCAGGCAGGGGTATTAAAGTCCATCAGAGGCACCCTGGAACACCTGGAAAAGGACATCAAAACACTAGATTTGCAGCATTCTCAAAGCCCAGATGCTGCCATTTCAGCCTCTATCCGCGCTAAGCTTACTGAGTTTCACAAGGAGGTTGACAGAGAAAGTTGCTTTCCTTGGCAGGGAGGCACGTGCCCGCCGTTATGGTGAGGGTGATCGCCCCGGCAGGACATTAGCGAGCCTTTTGCGACATCCACGTGCCTCCTCCTACATTTCTGCTCTAATCGATGAGTTTTCAGGCAGGACTACCTCCCCGGACGACATCATAGCCAGGATCACCACTTTTTACGGCCAACTTTAACCGGCTGGCGCACCCGTGTCCCGGGAAGGCCTGGATCATTACTTTGATTCAATTGAGCTCTTATGGCTCGGGAATGGGCATCGCGAAGATTTGGATGAGCCATTCACCCCCGAAGAGATCACCGAGGTTATTGCTGGCCTCCCGGGCGATAAAGCCCCCGGTTCCGACAGGCTTACCCCGGCGTTCTATAAAGAGTATGCACCTCTTCTAGTTCCCCATTTGGCAGAAATGTATAACGAATCTTTAGAATCTGGTATGCTTCCCCCTTCCCTTTACGAAGCTATGATCTCTCTTCTCCTCAAGCTGGACAAACACCAAGAGTGTTGCAACTCATACAGCCCCTTATCATTAATCAACACTGACACCAAAATTTACGCTGAATTGCTTGCCAACCGCCTTCTCCCCCTTATGACGTTAGTTGCTCGCCCTGATCAATCAGGGTTTATCCCCGGCCACGCTACCTCGCACAATCTGCGCACCATTTTTTCTGTTTACCATCAAATCAACCCAGCATTGCCCGCAGTGGCCTCACTCCTGGACGCCACCAAGGCACTTTCTATTCTATCTCCTCCCCAGATTAAGTTTCAGCCCGGGCTTTGTTCAAAAGATTCAACTCCTTTACACGCTCCCAACAGCACGCATCAGGATTAATGGACAAGTTACCGGCCCCATACCGATCACTAGGGGCACCAGGCAGGGATGCCTCCTTTCCCCTATGTCATTTGCCATCGTGATGGAGCCTCTTGAGGCATGCCTGCGTCAGCACCACACCGATCGTGGCATTGGTTTCTCGTCCTGTGCCTTGGTGACCTCCATGTATGTGGACGATGTCACGATTTACATCCGTAACCCGCATGAGAACTTAGACCCCATGACAAGGGAGGTGATCTGTTTTGGCTGCCTCTCTGGGATCAAGGTAAACTGGAGCAAATCAGTCTTTTTTCCCCCCACAGATGCTACCAAGCCATTCCCTACCAGCTATCTTTTCGTCTGGGCGTCGGTTCCTGTTAAATATGTGGGCATATGGCTGAGCAGGGATGTGGACGAGCTATGGAGGTCCAACTTTGGTAAGACCATGGACTGGCTCGAATCCAAAATACAGTCTTGGCATAAACTCCCCCTCTCACTTGCCGGGCGTATTGCAATTGCGAAGATGGTTGTGCTCCCGAAATTTTTATACCTCTTCTTAAACATCCCTAGTCCACTCTCATCACAATTCTTTTAAAAGTTGCACTCTGCCATCATTACACTGAATTGGGCTAGATGCCAGCCTCGCATCGCTTATGAGCTCCTGACACTGCCGCTGGCCTGCGGCGGAATGGGGCCGCCTGACTTTTGGCTTTATGCATTGTGCGCCCACTTCCGGATCCATCCAACACCGTTCTAGCCCCACGTAGCGGTCCAAACAGATCTGGCCCTACCCTGGCTACTGCAGACCGCGCTGTACTTGCCGCACAAGATCCCCTGTGATGAGATTGACACTGTGGAGTGCGTGCTCCGGGCCTGGAATGGAATTCATAGGTTCACTTGCGCCAAAGAACTCTTTGCGCCCTCAATGCCACTCGCCAACAACCCCTCTTTCCACCCACTACAAACTGCGGGCATGGCTCGTCGGGCCACAGACCTGGGCATTCGAACCAACGCAGATCTCTACCCCAATAATAACTTTTTCTCTATTTCTGAGACTGCCGCACCACTTGATGAATTGCTTCATTACCAAATCAGGGCCACATTTAAAAATAATCATCTGGCTTTCCCGCTTGCCCCCCAACCTTTTGCCGCACTTGAATATGTTCATTCCTCCACTTCCCCACGCAAGCTAGTAACAATATTGTATGCGCTAACGCTGGCAGCCTCTTCAAGGGACACAGAGCGCGCCCGTGCTGCGTGGAATACGACTTAGACAATGGTGTTTCCCCAGCGCAATGGCAATACTGCTGCAGCCAAATCAAGCGCCTCTCCCCAAATTGCCGACTAAGGCTCATTAATTTTAAATACCTACACCGGCTATATGGTACACCTGCCGCTCTCCACAAGATAGGGCTGCTAGATCGCGCTGCTCATCCCCCGGAGCTGACTTCGTGCACCTGGCATGGCTATGACCAAAGGTCTCTAGGTTTTGGGTGGAGGTGTGCTCTGCTATTAGCGACATCACCTCGGAGCGTATTGTCCCCGACCCCTTACTATTCCTTTTGGGGCATGTCAAAGACGTCTCAGACCCCTACCGCAAGCTAACCGCCATGCTGATCATACTAGCAAGACGCCGGGTGGCAATTCACTGGGACCACAGACCAGCGGCATTTAAAACAAGCATTTGCAATGCAATAGGTCTCGCATTTACGCGAGTTTAAGCTATTGGCATTGTAAATGACAAAGCCTTTTATTTATGTTTTTAAAACTAGAACAAAAATAAAAGGCATTATCATTTACAATGCCCACAGCTCAAACTCGCGTAAATGCGAGACCTATTGCATTGCAAATGCTTGTTGCATTTGTCGCCCCGAGTGGGACGGGTATGCCCAGACGTGGGTCCTGTGTGCTCCATGCCACTGGAATCAAGCTATCCTGGCTGAAGAGGGGTGAAACCCCGAAACCGGTCCTAGGATGCTTGTTTCCAGTCCTGGGAGGACCTCGCTGGCATAATGTTTTGCCTTTGTGACAATCTGTACCTCAGCCTGTAAGAGATAACTGGTCTAAAGTTTGTGTAGTTTCTGCTCGGGTTTCAGGTCTCAATTGCTCTTTCACTTCCTCCCTACATCATGGGGTGTATGTATTCAGTAGTTAACAATAACCCCATCTTAAAAAAAAAAAAAACACTTGAATAAATAAAGAAAAATGGTACACGACTTCTGGTTAGGTCACCAATTCCCATCCTTAGCTCGCAGGTGTCCTTTTGTTCCTTCAACAACCCCTCCGCCCGGCATATGTATTGTTGGCTCTTTTGTGATTTACCCCCGGTTTTGGTGACCGTGCCCACAGCATCCCGCTGCCCCCATGGCTAAGCTGGTGAGTCCTTATAATTTGCGTGTCTCTCTCTCACACAAACCCTCACTTATCGCACCTCCAGGCGCTGCATCCCATAAGACTGTAGGTGCACCTCGTGGTCATCACACACGACAAGAAAACACTCCCAGTAGAGGCTCCGGTATAGGTGAAGCTTGACATCAGGGCGAATTAAGCGCTTTAGTGCCTCATATACGGGGAGTAAGCGCTATACAAATGCTGCTGTACAATACTGCCCTCCTGTTTGCTTTATGCTTATTGGAGGTTCTGCTCACTCCTATGGAGTACATTTTAGTCATTCTTTGCGATTCCCAACATTATCAATGTTTGTGCGACCGATAATGTGACATTCCTAACAATATTCGCAATCACATGCCAACATTACTGGTAAAGATATGAATGAAGTTATAATGTACAACTGAAAGGAAGGGATTCGAGTTCCCCAAGAAAGTTGTGCTGCGGAGATCGGTTGCATCAGGTCTCGAGCACATCTCCTGGCCCGAGGCTTGTCACCGAAATACTTCCCACATAAACTGTGCTAATAAACACTCTACCGTGCATACACAAGCGGAGGAGCTGCACATTCCACCTAACAGAAAGCGCACAGAGAATATCAACGGGCAGGAAAGCGCTACACAAATTCTACAATACAGTAGACTAACTGATGGCAGGGTTAAGTGAAAAGTGACAGGGCCGGGACGATAAAGTTACACAAATTGCTATTTAAACGCATCCAGTGGGCACCAGTAGCACATGGAAAATAATGGACCCCGAAGAATGCCATGTTCATTCCGAATGTAAACAGAAAAGTTGGTTGAACTTAAAAATAAGAGCGTCCGAGCTGTGAAAATTGTTCAATGTACTGAAAACAAGCAGAAATAAGTTTCAATTAGTTCTTAACAGAGGCGCAACTAGAGCCAAATTTCGGGAGGGGGGCTGAACTGTAAGCAATAGGCAGAGTGGAGCTGCAGGGGCTCTTAGAAGGGGTGAAACAACAGCGAGGCCTCATTAACTTGCAAATGGTCTTTTAAAGACCTGTGAAGTGCTCGGGTGCGGCTGCTTTTTTGCCCGGGAAGGTGTCTCATCCCGGGCTGCCACACACGACGGGGGGGGGCTGAAGCCCTTTGAGTCCAATGGGTGTTGCGCGCCTGGTTCTTAGCGACATCGAACTCCCTCATAATCGCATTAGTGTTATGCAAAAACCTACGGCGGGCAGTCTATAGCAGCAATGGCCGTGAAACATAGCCTTAAAACTAGAAAAGAGTGCCGAGATAGATATTTCAGCTCTAAGCTCTCCCCTCAAAAAAATGTATCTATGTTCTAACTTTTGGAAAGTTTTCTTCACAATACAAACTGCATGCAGCTTTTCGAACACACTGCCAGGCAGACAATCCTCAAAAATCCAACATAAAGCAAAAGGATTAACAGGAGAAAAGTGCGTGGTGGAACAATGAATGTATTTGGTCGCAATAGTTTTCTGTCTCGCTCGTCCTAATAAACTACAACGCTCTTTGAGTGGGGTGTTTACAAGAGTACATGCAGCTCTATGGCACCTTTAACTTACCAGGGCAGCATTACCCACGGCACTCGCGTAAACATTTGCATATAAACCGACATAGCGAATAGACGTTTAGGGCGTCGTTTCGCGGCTCAGGGCTCCTGGCGGTGCGTCCCGAAGCTGCTGTAGGTGAGAGGTGCCTTCGAGATACACAAACCAACACGATCCGCAACTAGCCCAACCGGACGGCTCCGCCCGCACTCTCCGAAGTAACCACTTCGGCGCCGCCGTCTCTGCCGCAAATTAAAACAAGTTGACTGAACCTTGAAGGGATGCAGGAAAGTTGAGGATGGACACTGGAAATTGTTAATCTGTGCTGATGGTTTCCCCGCATCCTCAGGCTCCCTACAATTGGTACAACTTTTACACGATTCGCAACTAGCCCAACCGGACGGCTCCGCACGCACTCTCCGAAGTAACCACTTCGGCGCTGCCGTCTCTGCCGCAAATTAAAACAAGTTGACTGAACCTTGAAGGGATGCAGGAAAGTTGAGGGTGGACACTGGAAATTGTTAATTTGTGCTGATGGTTTTCCCGCATCCTCAGGCTCCCTACAATTGGTACAACTTTTGGGAAACAATGTGCAGGTAAAATGAAGGGGTAACAAAAGGGTGCTCTTAATAGAATTGCTGCTATAGGGTGCCCCAATGATTGTATGGGGCTAACATAAGCATGTAGCCTTAGGGTTAGAGCGGTGGACCTCGGAGCGGGGGAACCGGGTTCGAGTCTCGGCAAGGACGATGTAACAAAAATTAATGTGTCAATCTGTAACAAAACTGGTGCTCATGTAAAGTGCTCTGATACCCGATGTGTGGGGTCTAGTTTGCGCTATATAAAACTCCAAAAATAACAAGCAAATCGCTGGGCAGAAAGGTAGGGAAAGCAGGAGCTTCTGAAGGAAATAGAGATAAGGGACTAACGAGGGTAAAGAGAATGTCTCCGTGAGCCTTGTGCTCGGCTGGGGCCTCGGGCATGTTTACTACGGGAACACATGGGAATGCAAAGCCATTAATCAAGCAGGATGGCTCTGTCTCCCTTCACGCCCAGGGAGGAGGGAGATGCGAGCAGAGCATCAAAGGGCTGGGTGAGAAGGGAGGGGGGAATGCAAGGGTCAAAGCGGCGAAAGTGAAAGTAATGGAGCAGAGCATCAAAGGGCTGGGTGAGAAGGGAGGGGGGAATGCAATGAGCAGAGGAGCAGCTGTGCACGTGCATGTGATCGTGCACTCAAGGTTTAGGCCAGCCAAAAGACTGTGGGTAGCACTTTGAAAATCCCACATATAAAATGTCTCTTCGAGCCTTTGGCTCGCGAGACCTAAAAAACTGGCTCGCTGACGCCGCTCATTGTCAATTGCTCCTGGGGAATTCTGGGACTTGATACCCGTGGCAAATAGACCTCCTGATATATGGGGCTCCCTCATTTCTTATCTCCTACAAACGGAAGACCCTGATAAGCACACTGATGGCCCCCACCCCACTGATACACTGATTGCGGCGATGGACCCAGAGTAGAACGGCCCCTAGTTCTTAGTAATTTACCTCTATGCAACACTACTACTCTGGCTTTGCTTTTCTCTCCAGCCGCAGGTGGACATTGGGGCACACCGATGAAATGCATGTAATGGTGTCATCCTTTTTGGTTATTGTACTGGATGCTATGATCTTGAATACATCTGCAACGTGTAACATGTAACATGCTTTAACGTTCAATAAAGATTGTTTGAAAATCAAAAAAAAAAAGATACATAGGAATGACTACCAGACTGCTCAAGACCCGCGTTACTGAGCACCGCAGCAATATCGGGTGTAAAAGAACTAGCACTAAAATGTGCACACACTTTATTGACCTTCGACACACAGCTGATGATTTACGATGGACTGTGCTGGAAGCCCCTTCGTTTTTGAGAAAAGGTGCACTCTTTAACAGGGAACAACACTGATTTTTCCGTCTGTCCACTCATATTCAGGGATTGAATGAAGATATACCATGGGGCGAGATCAACTGGTAGCCTTCACTAACCATTCAATAATCTCTATCTGGCAATATGCTATTTCACACTATGGTGCAGATCACGATCCGGTAAAAAAATTCCTCGTACGACTCGTACCCGTTTTTTACCGGATCGTAATCGGCACCATTATGTGTGTTCTCCTTACTGGCTTGTTTGTGGGATAGAGGCGCACTCTGAGATTCAATGTTACTCTATGTTAATAATGTTTAAACCAAGGGTGCTGCACTACTTATGTGTGTTGACATCACACACTTATAAAATAGGAGACCTTACAGGTTAGACCCTGATTGTAGTGAGCACTGTTCCTATTGAACTGTCATTCTGTAATAGTAAACTTCACTTTTTTCACTTAGTATAAAAACATACTAAATCAATATTTTCTTTTTTTCAAGAACTTATTATTGAACAATAAATCATAAAGCGTAATACAGTTCTTACATTCGTCAGCGTACAATTACGCAACCACCTGACAACAACATAGGTTGCTTTAACAGAACAAATTCCTAATTTTGAAAAAAGGTTAATGGTATACAATACAATTTTCCAATGCAATATATCCTTGCGTTACAATTCCCATATTGGTCGGTGCATAGCTGTCACGTGGCCCATAGATGTCACAAAGCCCGAAGCCCAATGCATTTCGGGACTCACAGGTCCCTTCCTCAAGGGCAGTATTCTGTAAACAAAGGAATGTTCATCGTGTATGTTGCATATAATACACTTTGCTAAGATAAACAGGTTGAAGTATACGGTGAGTCCCTTGTCCAGCAGAACAAAGAAGAAAAAGAGAAAAAGAGAGAGAGGAAAGAGGAATCCACTATAGTCTGTTTGAATAAATTAGCGTGTAAATCACCTATCCATGCTGTGTCACCTTCTGAAGACAATGATGTGCCAACGCGATAGACAAATATGATGTACCCGCTGTGATGTTAATCAGAAAACTGAGTGTAGTCAAATGGAAGTGGGGAGCAAACAGTAGGTGAGATTAGTGGCGTATCACAAGATTAATGTGTTCTATTCATACCTGGGAGGTGTCAGTGTGAACTGCACCTTGAAGCTATACCAAGTGATCTCAGGGAATAGAAACCTACAATGTAGATAATTAATGTAAATGGACATTCACCTAATGACGTAAAAACGCCAGCCTGCATAAACTATCACAAACACCCTAAATCAATGACAATAACAGGACCAATGTCGGAATGAACCAGCAATAAGTCCGGGTAAGGCCTGTTTGTTGCCAGATTCTCCATCCAAGGTAAAAGTTTTCCCCACCTCATGCCACTCTTACCCCCATTCACCTCGAAAATTGTCAGGGGCTCATTAGGATGGCAGGCAGAGGCAACTCGGCGGTGTTGGAAAATGTCATTTTCCACACGCCAGCAGCGGTCCTCACGCCCGCTATATTACAATGGGCAGTACATTTCCCGTCCGCTGCGGTGCGACGCGAACCGCCATAAAAATGCTCCCACCACCGTGGCGGTGGGAGCCAATAGAGACCCACTGCCATGCAGAATGACATCCCGTCTGCCGTACAAATCAGGATGCCCCAAACAGCCTGTCACACCGCAGCGCAGAAACCACCCAACCGGGGACGGCGGAAGCACGACAGCGGAGTGCAAAACCAGACTCCCAGTCCCCTCCACCCAGTCCCGACCGCAGTGGATCCAGCTCTACAAGCCTTTCTGGTGCTGTACCTGATCCACTACCAGCAAATAATGGACAGTCGCGGACAACGCCGCATGTACATAATCACACAACTCCGCGCACAACCACAACACACAACGCGAAGTCACTGCAATCTCCCGGTCACGTTACCGCAGCGGTGCCGGCACGGGAAAACCTGCGTACAATGTAGTAGGTAGGGCCAGGGCCAGGCATGGGCAGTGCACAAAGATTCACAGGGCCCCAACTCCACCCTTCACACACTACGCCCCCCACATCCATTTGGGGACATGCGGTGTGCTCTTCCTGTGCCCCCCTGCACAATTAACTAGCCAGGTGTACCCAGACCCTGCACCACACACACCAAACAACCAGGGAGCCTGTCTCAGAAGGTGGGGGTAAAGAGGAACACCCTGCACAGAAGCTCAGGGGCAGGGCATTCCTCCTCCTCACACCTACCCTCCACTCGTGTCAAGTAAACTGAGTCCAATCACAAAATGAAGACTCACACTGCATATGAACAACCACTTAACTGCCCACACTGCCTGTCAAGTCACTCAGACAGACACACCACACTGACACACAGTCACATACACATACCAGATGTCAGCAGCAATGGAGGACAATAAATTGGCTAACCAAAAGTGAAGTGGACAATGCTGGGAAGCCATGGAGTAAGCTACAAAGCATGGGTACATCAAGTGCAAGAGAAGGAACATATCACACCACCCTAAGTCCATCAAATCAGACATGGGTGGCACAGTGAGTGGAATTAAACCAAAGTGACCTCTGTGCAACAACTCAGGGAGACATCAAGGCAAGCCATGCATAGGCACAGGAATGATAGGAAGTGTCTGAAGTCAAACAGTGATCAGCCACACATCCTTCCCAACTTACTTGACATGTATATGCCATCAGCACAGCACACATGGCTCATTGTCACACTCCCTGACTGTCAAACCCAAGTTGGATCCTTCACACATACCCTCCTCTACCCACCTCACACCTGCAGCACTCTACACCAGTGTTAAACACACAGAATGGTGTAAATGATGTCCTGTAACTACACTGACAACCACACACACACTCAGGGGTGCATTAACCAATGCTGACACAAAAATAATAGCCAAACACAAACCTCTCAAACAGCAAACCGAGAAGTCCAAAAAGCCCACTCATGGCCAGCCAAACAGTGGAAAGGCAATGGGACCCCAGACAGTACAGGAGTACACAACATTGTCACTCAGGACCAATGCACATACACCATACCCCAACACAAACAAGAAGTTCATTATCTCAAAACAATCATCAACACAAACTGGGATCAATGGGGCAATAAGCCAATACAGACAGACACACCACACCACCCATCAAGTCAACATGGTGTCATAGTGTACCACATGCATGCACATGCACAATCCTGACAAGTGATAGATCAAAGATAAGAGGACTGTGAGAAGTTGGCCTGGTATATGATGTTCACTAGTTAAAGTGACCACCTTGTACCATGCCAAGCAACCCTTATGGTGTGGTTGTAAGTCAACCTTTTCGGACTAGCTGCCCTAGTGGTAGCGTAGGCTAAGCAGTCTTTGAGGCTAAACTTGTTAAAGCGTGTTAAGCCAGCTGTTTTACCATATGTAACCCCCCTTTATACCAATGAAAGGACACCACACAGATATATATTCAAAATATATATGTATTTATTACTCGAAGTATCCCCTAGACTCTTTATGAGCACAGGAGCACAAATCGTTAAACAAGAAAGTATTACACTATACAGAAGTTGCACTTTATATGGATAGGCCCTGGTGGCCGATCAAACCATACACTAAAATAGTGGTATAAGTACTACGTCTAGGAAAGGGAAAAGGCCTAGGGCCTCTAGAATCGCTGGGCCTACAAGGAGCTAACGTTAGTTAGTGACCAGGAGGTCCACGGGTCGCGTGTGCAGTGAGGAAAGTTACACGCGGGCTCCCATAGGTTTTCAATGGGTGCGTAAAAGTTAAAAAGTTACTGCTAGAAGGGTCTTCTGGATGGACTACGAACTTAAGACTGAAAACACAGACACTAGAGATGTTTCTCTACACTTGGGCACCGGAGTGCCAGCTTTACCTCACCCACAGGAAGCGGGTGCATAGGTCTCGAAGTGCGTCGGGTTTCGTCTATCTGTTCAATGGAGCCTAGTGACAAAGATGCTGCAGGCGGTCGGTCCAGAAGAGATGCGGTGGATCCAAGAGTGGATCAGAGTTGTAGAAGACCTGAAAGCAGAGGGGACAGTGTTCACAGTCACTAGCCACTGACCGGCGTGGCACCAGGTAGGTACCAGGCGATGTCGGGTGCAAACAGGCGATGAGGTGTAGCTTGTCTCTGCAGCCACGTTGTCCCTGAATGTTGACGACGTCCAGGAGTCGGTTCACGAGCTGTCCCACGCAGGATCTCGCTGTCGGCGGTGTCGGCGACTCGAAGGAAGCAAACAAGCCTTGGCAAAAGCAGAAGTCGTGGAAAACGAAGTAAGCTGATGGTTCTGACCAGCAATGTCAGAGGGGCTGCACCTTTGGAGGGCAGCAGGGGCCAGTCTGGAGCAACCAGACCAGCATCGTAGTTTTCAAGTTAGGTCGCCAAGATGGCCACTAGCCAACGGGCCAGGGTCCGGTTAGGCGCGTCGAGTTGCAAAGTGCAGAGGGGCCCCACGCAGATCGTGGAGATGCTGGAGGGCTCACACTTGGTGCAGATGCTGCTCAGATGTTGGGCTTCTCAGGTCCCAAAGCACAACTTGGAGGGAGCCTCTGTTGTTGCGCTTGCAGCTTGTCGTGGGTCTTTCAAGATGGCTGGCTCCACGTGTCTTGGTGCCTCCACGGGTTCCTTCTGTGCAGGGACTGTGGATCGGGCTGGGAGAGGTCTGGAGGTCCAGTTCTTGTCGGGCTCTGGGCTCAGGCTCCGGCAGGAGGCAGCGGCAAAGCAGACGTCGAGTAGCTGGTTGGTGCTTGCGTTAGCAAGATGGTCACTCCCTGACCATAGGCGAGATTTCCTTCTGTCCTCTGTGCAGCAGAGCGTCGAAGTTCCCGTGTTCTTCTTTGTAGTAAGTTGATTCTAGGATGTCTGAAGTCTTAGGACACAGCTCCTACCTTTAAGCGGATTCTAGGGACCGGACTACCTGCTAGGTCCCTCCCTAAGGGTGGGACCAGGAAGGGGGGTGGTTACACCCCCAATCCTTTGTCCAGCTTGCCCCAGGTCCGGGGCTGGTGTGCCCCAGGACCGGTTTGAACTGGCATATGCACCGAGGCTCCTTGTGAGCCTCAGGCATGTCTGATTCCATTCAAGCCCTACCTGACCAATACACAAAATCCTGTCTGGGGTGGTGCACGCACGTCCCCTGGCAGGAAACCCTTTGTCCACGTCTCCCAAGCTGGAAGGACTCCCAGCAGCAGGAGGGCAGACTTGTGTCTGTGGTGGCAGCATCCATTTTGTGGAGCTGAGGCTATGTCTGATTTTACCCGGGTTTCAGGTACTGTACATGTCGTGTCCCTCTAGAAGGGTGGAATGCTAACCCCGTCGCCAGAATTGGCGAGGGGTTAGTATTCCAATTCGTATGACACCTTACTCGACATGTTTTGATAAAGCCAAACCAAAGATAGCATTTAACCGCGAGGTTCATAATGCACTTAAGAGTATATGGTATGGCGATATCTGGAAACGGTAGAAGGAAGTTGTTCCGACCACTGCAGACAGGCTCAGCTCATGCCAGAGCACCATCTCACATGGAACCAAGCACTCTGCCTTCAGGATTGTTAAGGCCTGCCATAGGAGTGACTTATAGGTTAACATGTGTCCCATTTAAGGTTAGGTATAGGTATACTATACCTAAGTAAGAGGTGGTTACACCAACTTACCCCAGCTGAGTGATCAGCCAGTTGTGTCAAATTGCTAGGCCAGGCCAGGGGTGGCATAATACATGCTTCAGCCCCTGGTAGGCCTTAGATACACCAATGCCCTGGGTACCTAGTGTACACTGGTACAGGGGGCTCACAGGGTGATCTAGTTCCAATTGGTTATGCACCTAGGGTGCACAGTGTCAATTTAGTAGAGAGAACAGCAGGCTGGGGGTCTGATTAGCAGGCCCACAGCCTCAATATGTCTAAAACCAGTGAAGCAAAAAGCAAAAATTTGGGGTGACCATAGGATAGCAGACCCTACTCTCCTACAAGGACATAGCACTAGTGTGCACTCAAAACAAGCCCAGTAACCACAATACACCTTGCTGCATGTGACAGACACACAAGTAATGCACACTACACTTGCAACACGCATCAGAATGTATCACAATGCACAAACTACTCACACACAATGTCATGCAAATAGAACATCACACACAGAGCATCTGTCAGCAGAAAGAGCCAGCACAGCAGAAACACTACATACATCCACAACAAAAACACAACAGATGCACATGCCAATCCATCACATTGCAAACTCAGCTGGACATCAGGGGATGCACACCAGGCAAGTACAAGGCAACATACACTGACGGCACTGCATGCAGGCCAAGCAGTGTATGCACACCAACCAAATCAGTAGCACACACATCTCAGTGTCACACCGTGTACTCCCACAACACAAATCAGCACAGCACACAGACAACATCACACTCAGGAAGGGTAGCAGTACCTCAGCAAACACACATACAGCTAACCCAACACTCATAGATGCACAACTCATGGACACCCAGGTGTAAACATGACCAGAGTACAAACATTTGCACTGCACATGAGCAACCATGACTGCAAACCAGTACAAGAAAATCACACATAACTAATTAGGAAACTGTCCTGAGTGCCACATTGGGCCTGTGCACAGATCAGCACCACAAAGCATAGTGTAACAAATGAAGTGGTGGGGAGGCTCACACACTGGCAACCCAAGAGGTAGGTGACATGAGATTGAAGTGGTGTGTACGTCAGTAGTGGACAGGTCAGGAGTGTACAATACACAAATACATGGAGGAGTCACTCACAATGGGTAGGCATCAGAAGAAAAGCTAGGGGATGGTATGACTCCACATCTTACATACCATACTGGAGCCAAAAAAGGCTCAAGTGACAGGAATGCACGAGAAAACTCACCAACAATGTCAGTATGGCTGAGCAGGTCTGCACAGTGAGCACAAACAGTAACAAGACACATGGCTGATCACCAAAACACAACACAGACTTGACTGTCACACAAACTGGCAGCAACAACAAGTAGGTGTCCCCCAGGAGTGCAAGGACACACCAACACACTGCACAGTGCACAACCTAGGAAGACAGGCCATCACAAGATGACCATACATCAACACTGCTGTTCACACATCAAGAAAGATCACACAGGCATGATGGACTCTGGCCAGCCTGCCTGTAATCCTGTGGATAGAATTCCCCTCTGTGCTGGTAGTGCACCCTAACATGACATGTGAACAATTTAACAAACCTGACCATAGGACGAGTATGATAATAGTAGATCATCACAAACACCCATCATTGCACCCTCAAGCCTCAGAATGAAGAAAAATTAAAGTGCCCCTTACCACTGACAAACCCTTAAAAAGTAAGAGAAGCAATTGGCAATGTCAAAGTGGCATAAAGGCATGTGTCACATGAAACCATACTCATACAGAAACGTTTTTAATTAAGCAAGGACATTGACAAAGCAGACAACAGGGGTAACTGTCTTTATTACATATTACCCAGATAGGCATCAAAAGTAGAAAATAGCAAGGCCAGTGGCCAGTCCATTGTTCAAAGTAGGCACATGTGTGCATGAGAAGTTGCACAGGGAATGGGCAAACAAAGTGACAAACAGCAAGGCCAGTGGCCAGTCCATAGTTCAAAGTAGGCATATGTGTGCATGAGAAGCTGCACAGGGAATGGGCAAACAAAGGGACAAACAGCAAGGCCAGTGGCCAGCCCATTGTTCAAAGTAGGCACATGTGTGCAGGAGAAGCTGCACAGGGAAAGGGTGACACCGTACACCGTCATGGGAAGCAATACAGCTAGGGGGATAACAATGGGCAGTCCAGGCACCGCTGTGGGAGAGTAGGTGGGGGGGGGTGGGGACCTTAGCCTCAGACTTGGCTGTCAGTCAGACTGGGAGGTGGCTGATCGTTGGGGACAGTTGGAGGACTGGACCTG
Source organism: Triturus cristatus (assembly GCF_964204655.1). Classification (NCBI taxonomy): domain Eukaryota; kingdom Metazoa; phylum Chordata; class Amphibia; order Caudata; family Salamandridae; genus Triturus; species Triturus cristatus. The sequence goes on along the minus strand of NC_140581.1, from coordinate 367,634,365 downwards.
GGAGAGAGAGGACCAGCTGAGGAAGTGGCATCAGTGGCTTTGGGAGCCGGAGGCTGCTTTGACCTGGTGGTGTGTTGGCATGGGGAGGTGGAGACATGCTGCCCTGAGACACAGTGTGGAAGGGAGAATGTGGAGGGGTGCCTTTCCACTTCTTGGGAATTCAATAGGTAATGATTGTCTTGGTAGGAGTGGGAAGTGTGGCGGGCGCAACAGACTCACTTTCCACCATAGGTGCATCAGGTGCAGGTGGTGGCCCTCCCTCTGGGGATCTGCTGGATCGGGCGGTATTCTTGGCCTGGCCTTGCCTTTTCCCCTCCATCCCCTGTTGACCCGGTGAACCTCCTACAGTGCCCTCCTTTCCCAGCTTCGCAGGGGTGTGGGTGGAATTTGAGGTTGTGGGTGAATCTGCCTTAGAGGGCTTTTTCTGCGGACTCTAAGCAGGCACCAGCTTCACAGCAGGCACGGCAACTGTCTACCTGTCTTTGAGAGACGCTTTTGGGATGGGAGTGTCCTTGGATGGGGCTGATTTTGAGGCATGTGAGCTTAAGGCCTGCTTCTTGGCTTGATGCCCCTGAGTGTCACCTGAAGGGATTTTGCCTTTGCGCTCCTCTGTCACTTTAGTTTGTTTGGGGGATGGTGTCTGCGCTCTGGCCCGCTTGGGCTGCTGCTGTTGTGTGCTGCGTGTGGTGTACTTGGAGCCTATGGGCTGAGGTGTGTGGTCACTCTCGTCAGATACAGACACTGGCAGGGGGGTTGCCAAAGTGATCGGAGCTGGACTCTGAGCCTGTGACAGCTGAATGGCTGCTGTCACTGTAGAGGATAAAGACTGGACAGTCCTGTGTAGCCCACCCACGTCTGAATGAATGCCCTCCATGAAGGCAACTACCTGTGCCAACTTCTTGTCATGGTCTTGGAAGGCATTCAGGAGAGTTGTCTGACCCACACACAAAGGTCCACAGCCTCAACACTGAGGGCATCAGGGGAGACAGGGGCAGGGGCAGCAGGGCCTGGGGGGGAGGAAACTCTTCCCTTCATTATGGTGTGAGCACGTGCAGCACTAGTGGAAGTAGCTGGGAGGGTGGGCACTGGAAGATGTGTGGTGGACGAGGAGGCAGATTTCCCACTCCCTGTGCCCGCCAACATCGAGGAGTCACTGCTGGCATCAGATGACGTATAGGTTGGTGTTTCTGGGGTTGATTCCTCAAGGACACTCCTGTCCCCCTCCGAGGTGCTGGTCACATCAGTGTCAGTGAGATCATGTGTAGCAGTTGTGCAAGATGCCTCACCACTGGTGTCCGTCCCATGTCCTTCTGTGCCCTCGGTAGATGCTGCAAGAGACAGAGACATAGGTTCAGTTTAGTGCCATACACACAAACATCATATGCAATCAAAGCACAAAACAAGATGATGATACCCCCAAGTTGCACAACACCCTGTGCAGTCACATTGTGCAACCTTAATTCAAAACTCAAAATATGCCTGGTAACTTGCACACTTGACATTATTGACCCATATGATGTCCACACAGCCAAATAGCTTGCCCATGCCTCTGTGTAACCTGACATACAGATCCCTGTGAGCATACCTAGGTCCCTGTGGGTGAAAAAGATGCACATCCCAACATGTTGTCACAGTCACATATGGAGTCAACATAAGGGGACAACACAGATACAGGCTCCAAAATAAATGTCATTTAGCAATGGGCATGAGCTCCTGCCATCCACCATGTCATGCTTTTGTGCACAACTACAGTTACACATTGGTGTCAGATGAGTAGTTCTCACAATTTAGAGCTCAGGCACTACACACATTGACAAAGGCACACTCAGATGAGGCACACTGCCGTTCACTGCCGTGGGATGTCCCTGACTCCCCTAATGCAGCTGATGCAATAAGGCCACAACTCAGAATGCAGCGTCAAGGGCCATTACATCAATTACATGAAAAAGTACATGTAGCGAAAATGCATGAAAGCTGCACCCACCACAGAGGCCACTTACAAGCCATTGCATCACACTAGCAACATCACTGGTTTAGGGTTGGAATACATGCAGTCACTCACACCCAAAGTCACCCTTTGCAGAATACTCACCCCCAGCTTGCTGCTGATGGGCCCTCAAATGTTCATCCAGCTCAGGCTGTGTCACAGCCAAGATGCGGGCCATTAGTGGTGTCATGCTCCTGCGCGCCAACCTGACAGTCCGAGGGAGCAGCCCCAGCACCATCCCTGCCACGTTTTTGCTCAGCTGGCATATGTCATCTCACCTCTTGTGACAGTGTGTGTGCTGTCGGTTGGAGACACCCAGAGCCCGCACCTTGCGTGCAATGGCCCTCCTTACTGCCTTCCTCTGGTGGACTTTGAGCTGCAGACATGGGAGACAAGAAGAGCACATTTCAGTGACACTGGGTTATGTACCACTGTGTCTCAGTACAGGAGCATGCACACACTCAGCACAGCTATTCAGATATGTTTATCAGAGACAATACAGCATGACACGTAGTACATTAGCATGAGATAATCATACCTAGATGCATGCAGGTATGAGGATGGAAACAGTACCTGGCCATCTCATACACATGCAGAATGCCAGCACAGAAAGCAAGGTGAAGATGGCCCACATCTGCAATGCAGTATGGGTGGGAGCTAGACATACATTACATTGCAAATTATGTTTTGGCACAGACTCACTGTGTCCAACACTGCACACCCCTCAATGTCCTTGGCCTGTGAATGGCTACCTATCTCATGGAGGTCACACATAGGGACATGATCTCACAATCTCACACCCTTATCACAAGGTCTGTCTTGTGCAATACACAGGTGTAAGCTAGCTCATTGAGGAATAGGGTAGCAGACAACCCATATGTCGCACTCTGTCCATTCAGTGATGGGTCCCTGACAGATTGGACAGTAACTGTGCAGGCCAGGGGGGCTCACACTGCGGTCTAACATGGGCCATCAGAACTTTCACATGCATGAGCAATATGGAGGGAAAAATGTGCCTACACATGCGAGTCAGTACACATTAGGAAGAAAATGGAAGGGGGATGTTTCTAAAGTACAACAATCTGCTGTGTCATAGGTGAATTTCCACTATGAGTGTCACCCTCTGGCATTTCACTCTTGTGCATAGTGCTGACATATCCATGGTGGCAATAAAAAGTCAGACACACTTCCATCAGTACACTCTGGACAGAAACTCTTTGTAATGTCACCGGTGAGCCTGTGAAGAACCTCATGGACCCAAACATCCATTAGGACAGGCAATTTCTGTCCTGACTCCCGCTTACTAAACTTGCAGTGTCACTGTATGGCTGAAAAAACACTGCATGTCCCTCCCATACTGATATGCAGCCAAGGAAATGTGTAAAATAGGCTACAAATCCCTTTCCCCTGAAGTCAGCATGCTAGGCAGTGTATCACACAATCCCTCACTCTCAGGCACATACTGCAGCAGATCAACTTCATTCGTGCACTCCCTGCGCTCCCCTACTTTCACTCTGAAACACTTACCATGACATCAGGAGCACCATATAGCCTCCCATACTGTTTGAGCACCTCGTCCACCAGGACCTCCAGCTCCTCTGTGGTGAAGGGACGTGCTTGATGTTCTCAGTCCTCGCCATCACTGGGTCCAGGAGACAGGAACAGCAGCAGTTGGTGGTGAAATGTGTCAGTCAGCAGTGTCTGGAAGCAGTGGAAATGTGTGGCTCTCACCCACACATATATAGCCCCCTGGGGTTGTTTCAGTGGTACTAAGCTGCTGCAATTGACGTTCCAGGTCACCTTTTTTCAAATGCATCCAATGACCGGCTCCGCGGTAGTGGAGCACGCCTACCGCTAATTTCAAAATTGCATTTGGCTACCGCAATTGCGTTTCCCATTGGTTGTAAGGGCATGGGCATTGGCGGTGACACACCGCAGGGGCCAGGCGGTTGCTACCGCAATTGTGCATCTTACAATTGCATCCAATGACCGGCCCCGCGGTAGCGGAGCACGCCTACCGTTATTTTCTAAATTGCATTTGGCTACCGTGATTGCGTTTCCCATTGGCTGTAAGGGCTTGGGCATTGGCGGTGACGCACCACAGGGGCCAGGCGGTTGCTACCGTGATTGTGCATCTTACAATTGCATCCAATGACCGGCCCGCGGTAGCGGAGCACGCCTACCACTATTTTAAAAATTGCATTTGGCTACCGCGGTTGCGTTTCCCATTGGCTGTAAGGGCATGGGCATTGGTGGTGACACACCGCAGGGGCCAGGCGGTCGCTACCGTGATTTGGCCGCTTGATATTGGTGCTACGCAAACAAATGATGGACGGAATGCTCAATAAATCATATATTCACGTTCTACACCCAGGGGCTGTGGTGGTGACTTACCTCCCTACAGTTGGCGCAGTGTCTGGCCCTCAGTTGTCCGGTCCTCTGCTGCCGCATTGACGAGCACAGCGGCCACGGAGCAGAGACCGGACTAGCATCCCCAGAGTTCTCAGCGGCCGGAAGCCGCCGCCGACGCCGCTCAGCGCGCCAGGAGGCGCATAAGAGCTTGGACTGCCTTTGGTGGAGCGGGCTCACGTTCTACACCCAGGGGCCGTGGTGGTGACTTACCTCCCTACAGTTGGCGCAGTGTCTGGCCCTCAGTTGTCCGGTCCTCTGCTTCCGCATTGACGAGCACAGCGGCCACGGAGCAGAGACCGGACTAGCATCCCCAGAGTCCTCAGCGGCCGGAAGCCGCCGCCGACGCCGCTCAGCACGCCAGGAGGCGCATAAGAGCTTGGACTGCCTTCGGTGGAGCGGGCTCACGTTCTACACCCAGGGGCCGTGGTGGTGACTTACCTCCCTACAGTTGGCGCAGTGTCTGGCCCTCACTTGTCCGGTCCTCTGCTGCCGCATTGACGAGCACAGCGGCCACGGAGCAGAGACCGGACTAGCATCCCCAGAGTCCTCAGCGGCCGGAAGCCGCCGCCGACGCCGCTCAGCGCGCCAGGAGGCGCATAAGAGCTTGGACTGCCTTCCGTGTCGCGGGACGCGCGCGGGCAGCGCCGGGCTAAGCCGGCAGGGGCAGGGCCAGAAACGCTACAGGATTCATTCCCGTTATCATTGTGCAAGTAAGCCTAGCCTATACAATATTTCACTTATAGTTGTACTTGCGCTCCTTTCTAATATTTGTAATATTACAAGCCATGCCTAAAAAACTTGCTGGAGCTCAACAAAACAAGATTAATAATTATCTTGTTCAGACTGTACAAAAGATTAATATGCAAAGGAGGGAGTCACTGGGGCTGAGCCAATCTCCTGATTTGCTCTGTCCGTCACCACCCACACTTGTTACTACTCTGACTGATGAAACTATCACGCAAGATGTTTATTGTGCCGCTACGATTGTTGAGATTGCTTCCCAAGTCATACCTGGCACTCCGGATAATGTAACCCCGGCTTCTGAGGGCTCGCCCGTTGAGGGCATTGCAGATAACTACAATGATAATGACTCTGACCAAGATATACAGTCTCAGGTCTCTGTTTTCGACCAATCTCCCATAGGTCATGCAGTCAGACCTAAGCGTCAATGCACAAAGATTCCTCTAAAGCGGGGTGGTTTACGATCAGGGTCAATACGGAAGAGGGCTATCACCTCAAAATGCTTACAAGTGACTCACGCTGAGGATCACCCTATCTGTTCTATTGAAGAAGTTCTTCTTGAGAAAATAGCAGATCTTATTGAGATTAAAATCAACATCATTGTTAAACCTCTTATATCTAAGATTGATAAACTGCAAGCAGAGGTTAAGAAGCTGGGTGGCCTCCAAAACACAGTCGCAAGTGGCATTGAAAATATAACTACGTTAGTTTCTCATTTGGGCAATAATTCTAGGGGAGTTGTCGCCGGAAGTGACTTGGGTGTTGGGGAAGGAATAGAACTGCTTGGGGAGAATCCATTGCCATCAACCTTGACTGCTATCATCGAGGGCTCTACGCTACCATGTCCTCCAACAAACCCAACCCCTTCGGCTAATATTCCCCCAGTGCAAACACAAGTACAAGCTCAAACTTTTACTACGGACCCTCTGCAATTTATTGTTGAAGCCACACCTGTGGTTCTAGTCCTCGTAAATGTCCCTCCGCTGGAAAGAGGCATGGCGGAAAGCTCTAATTCACTGCGTAGCAAAGCCTTACACTGGCTAACTAGTAACATGCGGCTAGCTCCAGGGGGACAGCACCATCTAGTAAGTGTAATTAAATCAGCAACTAGGGTTCCCTGGCTGGGAAATCGGCCCAAAAAATTTAAAGGTGACTGCGTGGCTGTGAGCTTTTCGAATCAATACGTTCTCCCCAATATTCTTGCGAACATCTTTCCCCCCCAACGAAGACAAGGTACCGTGGTCCCCCTCACTTTGAAATTTTTTTATGGGGAACAGCAGAACGTATCTATCCCAAGGACTCCCGCCCCAGGGTGGAATACCAATTGGGATTCCCACCTCAGATGGGGACAAGACTCAAGGAACAACGCACCAGTTCATCGTCATAAACCCTTTATGCTTCACCCTGTTACACAGCCCTTAGAACTGTTTAACCGCTTTGCGCCACTATCTTTTATGGACCAAAATGATTGACTTTTGCCAAGTCAAGACAATGATGGGGAGGGACCACACCCTGTTCTTGGTTTATCAGCTCAGCCCTCTGCAGGCGCCAGGGCCTGCAGAATTATGAGCTGGAATATTGCTGGGCTTAGATCCAAATTTAAAGATAAGAACTGGTTGGATAAAATCAGGAATTATGATATTCTTGCTTTTCAGGAAACTTGGGAAACGTCAGATTGCTTGGCCCTAGATGGCTATTCTCATTTTTCTGTACCTGCAGATCCCAGCAAAGCAGGAAGAGCAAGGGGCGGGTTGGCTGTATATATTTCACTTGACGTCAAAGGCAAACCTAGACATATTAAGTCTAAATCTAAAAATTGCTTAGTGGTTGAACTGACTTCACCAAATTGTAATTCTATTTTACTTGTTAATTTTTATAATTCTTCGACCAGTCAATTTCCTAACGAGCACTTGCTATCCCTAGAGGATCTCTTATCAACTCATATCGAGAACAGTTGCTATGGGTACGAGGTGATCCTTATGGGAGATTTTAAACATTCATCCATGTCAGGCGGGTTGTCAGAGGGAAGCTGAGATTTTTTTTCTTATTTTTCCTCGCCGCATTTTGAACACACACCAAGCGGAGAGGTTTTGGAATTGCTCTTGGCTACCCTCAACCTTTATGAATCATGCACCTGCCTAAATGATCTGAGGTTACCGACATACGTGGGTAATGTCTCCGGCACAATTATTGATTATATTTTTGTATCTTTAAGAGTTCTACATGAAATACTTGTTTTTAAGGTAGAAACTTCTGTTTTTAGTGATCACAATCCTGTGATTTTAGAGGTTTTAGCTCAAGGAGTCCTGGGAAATAGGAAGATGGACACAGTGTGTGCGACAGATCTTGTGCTAAGTGATCAAAACCGGAGGCTCAAATGGGATCAAGTTACTCCAATAACCTTTTTACAGGAAACTATGGCCAAAGTCGCAGGTGAAATAGCCATCTGTTTAGACAACAAAAACCCTAGTGTCACTATGGTTGAGGCTTTTAGTGTTATTTGCCATCAAGTCAACTTAGATTTGACTGTAAAGGCAAAGTTTAATAAACCAAAGGGCCCCAAATGGTTTGATACAAACTGTTCTAAGGCCCACTCAACTCTTCTTAAGGCCCTAAAGCTTAAACCTAGAGACAGAGTGTTGATTTTTTTTTTTGTAAAACATTTTTATTGGCATTTATAAACAATAGTACTACACGCAGGCTCAGGCGGTATCGCCAGCATCACAGAGACTTACATATCAGAAGCGCCCGGTCACAGCCCTTTCGGTCTCGCAGTCTCATGGGCCCTCAGGCCATTCGCCTCTTCCCTGAGTGGTGCTGCCGGTGTGTGTTCGGGACCAGTCTCTGGGTATGCCCCCCCAGAGCTCGCAGTGATCGCCTCGCCGCAGGGATGCCATGCAGTGTGATTGAATCCCTGTGAGGGATGTCGTAGAGGCTATAGGAGTGCAGCCAGTGAGTAACCGCGAACTAACCGGGGACAGAGAACTAGGGAATGGGGGTGCACTATGTCGCCTATCCGAAATACTTGTATCTATGCGCTCGAGAGCTGGACCATCTTGCGGGGGAAGGCCGGGGTGGTTGCGGACGCGGAGGCGGGGAGGGGACAGGGGGGGCGGGGGCATCAATCACAGCCTATGAGGAATCTGGCGGTGGGACCTGTGGTGTCTGCCTCTGCGAGGCACCAGGTGCTTGGACTGCCTGCGCGTTTCCCAGGGTGGATTCCGGAGTCGCGGGCGTAGAGACAGAGTGTTGATAGCGCTTTTGAGGAAACAATATAACCTAGCTATCAGGAAGAGGAAATCTGAGATAATAGACGAGGCCTGGAACGATTTGCTACTGCCCGAGATACAGAGAGATAGTGCTAAATTCTGGGCAGTTATAAATCACCCATATTTTGTGGGATTAGATAATCAGAGAGCTGATTGCATTATCCCAGATGAACAGTGGGTGACACATTTTAGTAACATCTACAGTCATACTTATTCCACTACAGAATGCGAAACACCTCTCCTAAAACCGTCAACTCACATCTCTCCCTTTACCCAGGAAGAGGTGAAACAAGCAATCAAAGACACACTCTGTAAAAAGGCACCGGGGCCAGATGGGGTCCCTGCAGACTTTTTTAAGAGCGCTCCTGAACTTAGCTCAAAAATTTTAACTAATATGGAGGAACGCTAGGTGGCGCACAGGTGAATGGCGGCTGCCGAGTAGGGCTCCCGCTGGACGGCGCTTCTTATCCGCCTATTTATCCTTGATAGCCTCACCCGGGGGCTGCAACTCAGCGAGGGGCAGCAGCGAGGTGTCCAGTGCATGCTGGCCAAGTCTGGAGGTAAACGGGCAGCAGGCGCCGGAGAACGACGCGCCGTTCGCAGAGGCGCGCGGACGGCGTGACAGAGCTGGGACGCCCTGCCGGATCGCGCTGGTAGGCAACGTCGCGGCTGCATTAACGGCTGCAGGCCGTGGAAGCTGTGACCGGGCCTGGCCAACTGAGGGACGCGGAGACGAAGCAAAGGCAGCGGAGCAAAGTAGATTTCTCATCTGAAGTCGTCGCTGGGGGTGCACTCCCCCCCCCCCACCCCCCCCTCTGAAGGTTAGACGAGCGCTGATATCGGTGTCCCCGGCTGGGGATTGGAGGCGAAGCGCTGCGAGGGAGCCAAGTGACATCGGGGCTCCACCGGGGTGAGAGGTGGTGGCCCCCCTGCCCCCCCCCCTCATGCCCCCCTCTGCCTGTGGAATACCGACTGATCTGGAGCGGAGGCACCCCCCCACCGGACACCGCGTATAACCGGACCGGCTTGCGAGTGCAGGAGTGAGGAGGCACTGGGCTGGAACACGGGACCTGGGGGACCCGGATGAACTGTGAGTACAGCCGTGAACCCAGAAGGAGCTGCGAGGTGCGAACTGCTTCGCCGGGGACTGAAGAGGAGATCGGGGGAGTAGCGCTGGACGGAGGCCCAGTCCCCACGTGGCTGGCGGCTCCGGTATGATGCTGGATGGTCGTGACGATTAATAGGAGTAAGAGGACGGTGTAGCGGGTGTCTGCTGGACTGTCATAAGGCGCTTGAATATAAGGTCAGCCTGGAATTGCGGAGCGCAGGGAGCCAGCAGCTTCTGGTGAGTGCGCAGAGAGTGTGGACGCTGCTGCTGGCCCTAGGGGGTTGTCTGCTGCTGCGGCCAGGTAGGACGGTCCGGAGGCCAGCATGGGCAGGACAGATGCGAAACAGCCCAAACTCTCGTTTGAGGCTAGCAAGAAGCCGCCCAAGGCAGTAGAGGAGACACGTGAACCGCCGGCGACAGCAGGAGGGTCAGCAGATGCGGCGCCCAATCTCCACGATGTCTTGCGCGAAATGCGTCAAGGGTTTGCAACGATTGCTGACAAAGTTGACAGAATGTCGTCCCGAATGGATGCGGTGGTACAAAAATTGGACGCCCAAGAAGAACGGATCACGGGGGCGGAACAGCGTATATCGGACACTGAAGATACTGTGACACGGCACACCTCGCAGCTATCCAGGATGGACAATCTGCTGCGCCTCATTGCTGCTAAGAATGAGGATTTGGAAGCGAGGAGTAGGCGTAACAACGTACGCATTGTAGGTATTCCTGAATCGACGAATGTGGGCAGAATGGAGGAATACGTGGAGAAGATGCTGGTGGCGGCGATCGGTTCGGAGATTTTTTCCCCTCAGTTTATTGTGGAGAGGGCACACCGGGCCCTGGGCCCCAGACCTAAGCCGGGAACGGCGCCCAGGCCGATCATCGCCAGGATACTCAATTATCGCGACCGTGACGCCGCCTTGAGAGCCGCACGCGGCACACGTACATTATCCTACGAGGGCAACTCCTTCACGCTGTACCCGGACTTCACACCAATGGTGCAAGAGGAACGGCGAAAATTTGTGGCAGTCAAAGCGAAACTACGAGACTTACAACTGGACTATGCACTGCTTTACCCGGCGCGCCTGCGGATCACGTATCAGGGGAGGCAGAAGTTTTTCACAAATCCTCAGATGGTGGAGGATTTCATCAAACAGTACAAGCGTTCCCGCAGGTCGGAGGATGGAGCTGAGAACGATGAGAACCCTGTGCGCGAGGAGCTGGTGGACGGCGAACCGTGAGTGGGGTGCCTATAGATGGCATATTGGACTACATGTGCGGATGGGGGAGTACCCTGTGAACTGATGTTGGGGTGGCTGGTTCTGAGACAATATGATAGGGGATGGCTGGGCCATGTAGATGCAAGCACGGAGGGATGTTGGTGGGGGTGTGGGGAGCTCACACTGCAGAAGATTCCGCCACAGATTACACAAGTTGGGACACAGTACTGGCTACTTTTAAAGGCGGCAGGGATCAGTTTGTTGTGAGACCCGGGTGACATAAGTACTAGCGCCGGACACCTCCTCGTCTCGTTGCGCTGGACTGCACGTTGTGTGGTCGGGCTGGCGTTTCTGGGGGGGGAACTGGTGGAGCCACCTGGACTTGTTTCCTAACGGGAAATACCCTAGTATATGTTGGGAGTTTGGGGAATGTACTTGCCTTGCTGTTTGGGGCAATTGTGGGTGGGCAGGGGGGGGTACAGGACTGGCAGGTTGGGGTTTGCTTCAGTGGGAGGGGGGTGGGCAAGAGGGGTGTTGCGATGGTTTGTATGTTGGAAGTTCCAAAACGGGTGAGAGCGCGTAGGACCAGGAGAGAGTGGGTGGTTTATAGGGGAGTGAATAGGCTGGTTTCCAATACACTGTGGAACGGGTCACTTTTAAATATTCGACCTGCGGGGGTGGAGAGGGCGCTGATATTGGGTGGCACATACCCGGGGTGTGATTGGTGGAAGGATCCTGAGGATTGCCTTGGTGTTTGGGAAATTGACGACGCATGGCGGGTAGGATGAGTAAGTCACGTGTCACTGTTGCCTCCTGGAATGTTCGGGGGTTAAACGACGCCAGGAAATGTAGAAGGGTGGTGGCTTATTTGGAACAACATAAGGTGCAAATTGCATTACTACAGGAGACGCATCTTAGTCCCCGGGCCACTTACACCTTTGCAGGTAAATGGGCGGCGGTCCGGAGTTTCTCCTCGTATTCAGGATATGCCAGGGGTACGGCGATACTGATCAAGAAGGCGGTGCCGTTTGTGCTGCTGGGCGATCTTACGGATAAGGAGGGGAGGTTTGTTTTGTTGTGGGGCAGACTTGGTACGGATACAGTCACAATTGCGAACTGCTACGGGCCGAATGTGGATTCGCCTGCCTTCTTTACCATGCTCTGGGGTAAAATACTGAACATTGGTTCCATGCATGTCATATGGGGGGGGGATTTCAATCTCACCATGTCCTCAGGGCTCGACAGATCGGATGGCAGCCCGCAATACCATAAGGGTGCGAGGGACGTCATGGAAGGTATAGTTGTAGAAGGAGGACTTGTGGACAGCTGGAGGTTTGTGCATCCTGGGGTCCGGGAAGGAACACATTTCACGACATACGCTAACTCTTGGGCCAGGCTGGATTACTGCTTTCTGTCTACAGGCTTGGCGGTTGATTTAGGTCGAGTGGCTCACTTACCACGGACGTACTCAGATCACTGTCCGGTAATTGTGGAGGTGGCGCTCCCGGGGCTCAGTGGGTCAGCACCTAGGTGGCGTATGCAACCCACGGCATTATTGGATCCGGTGTTCCAGGCGGAATTAGGAGACGAGATAGCGGAGTTTTTTCCCCGCAATAAGGGGTCAGTGGACAGTGTCGAGACCATTTGGGAGTCGTTTAAGGTGACGGTCCGGGGGTACTACATCTCTAAAAGCTTCGGTGTCCTGAAAACAATACGCGGTTCGCTCTCCAAGTTAGAGGCTGAACTAGCGGAGCTGGAAGCCAGGATGGCCCAGGAACCAATGGGTCCGGTCCATAAGGAATTCCGAGAACGGCTTACTCAGTACGAGCAGGAAGCGGATAGGGAGTCCAAATTTAGGGGCAAATATTGGCAGGCCCGTCGTTACTGTGAAGGAGAAAGACCAGGGCGTGCCTTAGCGGACATTACTAGACATGCCCGGGGACCCACGCACGTTTTAGAGATCAGAGGGCAGGGTGGGACCCTACAGCAAGATACGAAGGGCATACTAGCTCAATTTACTGCGCATTATGAGGAATTATATGAAGCCCGCAGCGGAGGGGAGGTTGTATTTGGGGACTTTCTGGATGATGTGGCGTTATGTTGGTTAAGTGATGACCATCGGGAATTCCTTGGGGCCCCATTTGAACTTGATGAAATACGGGAAGCGATTATGTCCCTGAGTAATGGTACGGCGGCGGGGATTGATGGCCTACCGGCGGAATTCTATAAAAGTTATATAGATGTCATGGCGCCGGTGCTGCGGGAGGTGTACGAGGAGTCACTGGAGGTAGGTGTGCTGCCTGGGACAATGCGGGAGGTACTGATCACCTCGCTGTTAAAACCCGGCAAAGACCCGGTAGAGTGTGACTCATATAGGCCGCTATCCCTAATTAATTGTGATGCGAAGATACTGGCAAAGGTATTGGCCACTAGACTTTCCCTGCTTATGACCAAAATTGCACTCCCAGATCAATCTGGGTTTGTCCCGGGCCGCTCAACTGCTTGTAACTTGCGTACGCTCTTCTCCTTGATAAACACGATAGCGCCGGAACTGCCTGTGGCGGCGGTGTTTCTGGATGCCACCAAGGCATTTGACTCGGTTGAGTGGAATTACTTGTTTGCCATCTTGTACAGGATGGGCTTTCCCAAAATATTCGTCGCCTGGATCAAATTGCTCTATACGGCTCCGACAGCGAGAGTGCTCATCAATGGTGAAGTGTCCGAGTCGTTTCTGCTCACTAGAGGTACCAGGCAGGGGTGCCCGCTCTCCCCATTGCTCTTCGCTATCGCGATTGAGCCTCTGGCATGCCGTATCCGGCAATTGCATAAACAAAGTGCTTTCAAATGTTACCAACGGCAGATAGATGTCTCTCTCTATGCTGACGACTTAACGTTGTACGTGGTAGATCCACAGGTTAACCTTAATCCATTACTCCGAGAATTTTTAGTGTTTGGGCGTCTGTCGGGCATTCAAATAAACTGGAAGAAGTCGCAATTGTTTCCCCTGACGCCTGCAGTGGGTCGCTTTCCTCTGGACTACCCGCTGGAATGGTGTGAATCGGATCTTAGATATTTGGGGGTCCAGATCTCCAAGGATCGAGAGGAGACGTTGAGGTTGAATTATGGTACGGCCATGACTCGGCTGACAGAGGATGTGACTCGTTGGGTGTCTCTCCCACTCTCCATGGCGGGCAGGGCTTCGCTTATCAAGATGGTGGTATTACCCCGTTTTTTATATTTTTTCCAGAATATCCCGTATTATCCGGGGGCGTACTTCTTTCGCGCATTGCGTACAGAATTACTGCGGCTGTTCTGGGCTGGTAAGCAGCCAAGATTGGCGTGGTCGGTTATCACTCGGCCATACGAATCTGGAGGGTTTGATGTTCCCGATTTTCTCACGTATTATCTGAGCGCACAGGCTCAATTTGCATACCATTGGTTTGCACCTGCGCCATTCCTACCACAGCTAGCGGTGGAGGACTGGCTATCGCGGCCTCTGCCACTGACGGGGGTCCTTCAGGGCTCCAGTCGCGCCTTTGATACACTATACACTACGGTGCCGTGCACGGTGGATGCGTGGCAGCGTATACTACGTCGCATGGCGCTCAGCTTCATGTATGCTCCGACGCTGCCACTGGTTTATCACCCGGACTTGTCGTTACTGCAGGAAGGAGGGTTTCAGGGGATGTGTGCCAGAATAAAAATACGGCACTGGGGTGATCTCTTCGCTAATGGACGGCTCAAAACGAAAGAACAATTATTTGAGGGCTATCAGCCTACCCCGTTGGATGTTTTTTACTATATCCGGCTGCGGCGGGGGCTGCGGAAGATACTACCAGGCTTCCCGGGGGAACCAGAAGTAGTGCGGCCTTTACAAATGCTGCTTACGTCTTCGGATGGTAGGCACTTAGTCTCCCAATTATACGGCAGTATTCGGGCACACAGTGGCAACATGGAATGTAGGGCACTCCAGCAATGGAGACTTGAGCTAGGCATAGATATCACAGATAAGCAGTGGACGTATTGTTGCGAGCTCACCTCCCAGATCTCCTCCAGTAGCAGACTGCGTATTATCCATTACAAGTTTTTACAACGTATGTATTATACGCCAGCTAAGAAGTTTAAATTTCGTCTATCAGACAGTGACAGATGTGAGAGGTGTCAGGCGGAAGGGGCTGACTTCATGCACTTGGCATGGCTGTGTCCGAGAGTGGCGGATTTCTGGCTACAGGTACATTCGGCACTGAGGGTCATGTTGGGAGATGTAGTGGAACTAGATCCGCTGGTGATGCTGCTGGGCTACACGGTATCAATACCTAAGTTGATGCGCAAACTGGGGAACATTGCTCTATTGTTAGCGAAGCGGAGAATTGCGTGTCGCTGGGGTAGGGGGAGAGCACCGAAGTTCAAGGAATGGATAGGGGATCTTTTACACTGTCAGGAGCAGAGTGCTATCTACGCTGAGACGCAACCATTAACTAGCAGAGCCAGTGACATTTGGGACCCGTTCAAGGAGTATTTGGCGGCGTATACCGCCTCCACGGAGGGAGAGAACCAGGAATCGGTTGAGGGTGGCCCTGGAGCTGGTGAGTTTACCTAGTAGGGGGCTGCAGGATTGTCATTACTGAATGTCTTGCTGATGGAGTGTGTTGGGGGGTTGTGCTCCGGGACGTCTGCACCTAGGAATTCCAGGTAGCGCACCTAGGAGATACGCCAGAAGGTTGAGTTGCTCTGCAGCTTGCCCAGGGTCCATGGTACAGTGTATAACACTACTGATATATTGGAATGACAGGGATTTGCCGCCGGACCTCCGGGTTGTCGGCCTCAAGGCTGTGTACAGGGTGATGAACCGTAATGAGAAATGTCATCTGGAGCCGGCCCGTGAGGTTGTAGGCGCGTAATGTATGACTGTGTCAAATGCTAATAAAGGTTTTGGAACTTTAAAAAAAAAAAAAAAAAAAAAAAAAAAAAAAAACTAATATTTTTAACGCCACAAGGGAATTTATTTTCCCCTCTAGCTGGGCAAATTCGATCATCGTGCCAATCTTCAAGAAAGGACAGAGGACAGACCCGGCCTGTTATAGGCCAATCTCTCTTATTGACTCGAGTGTTAAAATCTTGGGGAGAGTCCTCTTAGGTAGATTGACCCTGATTTTAGAAAGTAAGGGTATTTTATCTAATGCACAATATGGCTTTAGAGCCAAAAGAGGAACCTTAGATCAGTGCCTAAACCTAGAATTAATCTTAAATAAATACGTAATCGCCAAGGGGGGCTCATTGTACATGGCCTTTATGGACCTTTCCTCAGCTTTTGACCTGGTCAACAGGTCGAAGCTGTGGGGGATCCTTTTGGCCATGGGCTTTGACCCCCCTTTGGTTGAATACTTAGCTAAGTTACATAAGGATCTTATGACTTCAGTTAGAGTCACTAGGGAAAGAAGATGTACTTGTCATTTTAGGTCAGAGAGGGGGGTGAGGCAAGGGTGTATACTCGCCCCCCTCCTCTTCACCTTATACATTAATAACCTTGAGGCAGTAATGTCAACATCCCATAGTGACATCCCGCGTGCAGGTGAGACAAAGATACCTGTCCTCCTGTACGCGGATGATGCTGTTCTTTTAGCACACTCGGGAGTTGCGTTAAACACACTTCTTTTATCTTTTGGAATTTTTATGTCATCACTGGACATGAAAATTAATACAGAAAAATCACATGTAATGATTGCTGGACCAGCAGGTAGGAAAAGAAAGTCGCTAACATTTTATTGTGCGGGGAAGGAGGTTAAGAGAGTCCCTTCTTTTCCATACCTAGGTGTGACTTTCGATGAAAAGGGCACTTGGGGCCCCCAGCTTTTGGTCAAAAGCAGCGCTGTTGCTAGAGCGGCCGCAGGGCTGCTAGGCTTTGCCAAAAAACTGGGCGCCCGTCCTATGGAAAGCATCATCAAAGTTTATAAAGCAAAATGTTTGTCAGTTGCCCAGTATGGCTCTGTCATCTGGGGATACACTAATTCTGCCAAAATACAGAACGTAGAAAACAAATTTTTGAGATCTCTGCTTTCTGTTCCCCAATCAACCCCGACCTTTGCATTGCACACAGAGCTTGGCTTGGGCTATATATCTGACACTCTAAAACTAGCCCCAGTGATTGGCTGGCTAAAAACCTGGCTCAACCAGGAGCTTACTCTAAATCATATTATTTTAAAAGATTGTTTAGCCCTGGACAGAGCCCTTAACATCCCATGGGTAAGATATGTGAAAACTCAGCTTATTTTAGCAGGCCGCCCGGAGCTCTTCTCATCTCCAGATGGAATAATCTATGAAGATCTAAAATTAGTCAAAAATATTTTGACAAATCTATATGCCCTGGAGAGGGAAGCAATAGAGCTAAAAAAAAACCATGGTAAGGAAACACTGTATGCTTACCTCTGTTCCAGGAATGGAATCATACCTCTTTTTGGTAACAAATCCTTACCATCGCTTTCTCCTAAGGAGATTTCGTTTTGATTTAATTCATTTTATACTGGGCAATTTCAGAACCTGGACTAGACCTGATGATGCTGAACCATGTGACTGCGATCATTTCTCAACACAGGATACGATGCATTTCATTATGTTTTGCGGTCATTATATCGAGATCAGAAAAAAATATTTGTTCCCTATTTTACGTAATCAGGGATTTATTCAGGTAAAACCAGCCCTGCTGTTTTTGCAACATCTTCCTAACATGAAAGTAGCTTTTTCCGTCGCCAGTTTTCTAGTTGCAGGAGCACGTTTAAATAAGCATCGCATAAGGTATAGGCACTTTATCTCTGAAAAATGAATTTCCTCTTTTCTCATTTATTTGAATGAGTTGTGTTTTATTAAACCCGTCTTTTTATCTTTTTAAATATTTATGTATGTCTCATTGTAAAATTTAGTGTCTTTTATAATGTTTGTTTGTAAAATTTTGTGATCTGATGAAATGGTGACATGTATTTTTGCTCGTTCTTTTATGATTTTTAATAATCGAATAAAGATAATTGACTGACTGACTGACATATATTCACCCCTAGTCAAGAGATCTGGGTTAAATACATTATTCTTTTGCTCACCATGCCACCCCAGTTTAGGCTAGCAGAACTTTTGACTATTTTCCCATTGAAAAGCAGCCCGCGACCCGACAGCAGAAACGACCTATGCACCCTGCTTCCCTGGGGCAGGTAACAGTGGTACCTCGGTACTCTCGTGGTAGTGGGCTCCTCAAAAGCTTAAGTCTAAAGTTTTAACTTTGTACTCCTGCAAGAAGTATTTTATAACTGTTTATTTCCAACCGCGACATTCTCCATAGGCTATAATAGAGATCCCGATAGCAGCTACTTCCACTGCACGCGCCTCCCGTGGGTCCCCTTCCTCATAACCTGGGGTGGATTCTTAAGGGGCCAGCGATCCTAAATGCCCTAGGCATTGTCTGTAGAATTGTCATGGTTCTTATACCACTTTTTAGGTCTCGCGAGCCAAAGGCTCGAAGAGACATTTTATATGTGGGATTTTCAAAGTGCTACTCACAGTTTTGGCTGGCCTAAACCTTGAGTGCACGATCACATGCACGTGCACAGCTGCTCCCACTCCCCCCTCCCTTCTCTATAGCTTTGGCTCCTTTTGTTTTTTATTACACCCTCCCTTCTCTCCCCGCTGTTTTCACACTACCCCCTCCCTTCTAATCAGTTTCCTTTCTGCTTGCTTGATCGCACATCGCACACCACTCGCCTGCCAGCCTGCTTTCACTTTTGCGCCTCAGTCACTCAGCCTCTATCCCTTGTGTGTGCTGCGTCCCCTTCGCATCCCTCTTCCTTGCTCTCTGTATTGCCCCAGGTTCATTTACTCCAGCCCCCACCCTTACCTGTCCTGCTTAGCTTTTTTTAAGCCCCCCCGTGGCTCCTCCCTTTCTCTCTTGTCTCTCACTGCTTCCTATCTATCGGCAACGTTCACTTGATCTTCCATCAGGTCCCTCCGTTTCTCATCTGCCCCTGGAAGTCGACGCTGTCTCGCTGCACTGCGCGATTCCCCTACACAGCCCTCCTGATGAGAGTCCGATCCACCCACGCACACTGCCCCCCCTCCAGCTCGATCGTCCTCCCACGCAGCCCCTTCGTGGCTTGTCCAACCGTGAAATTAAATCCATGTCACTTCTGCAGAGAGAAATACGCTGGTCTGAGCGAAATATCTGTGACCAAGACAATCTGTCTGTTTACAAGAACATATACACCTCACACGTACTAACAGAACTGCTCACATGTCATTCCCACACAGATACAGACACAGCCCTCATTAGGAAGTAAACAAACTGCTCATGCGCACGCCCACACACTCCGAAAATCACATGTTACTAGAAAGAATACACACTGGTCGCTCTTTCACACAGGCACGCATGCAACTTCAAGTACTAACAACTGCTCACATTTCACTCTCATATAGAAGACACACAACTCTCATTAGGAAGTACACAAACTGCACGCACGCACACACACACACACACTAGAATGAATACAGGCTGGTCTCTCTTTCACTCAAACACGCACACAACTTGAAGTACTAAAACCAGCTGCTCACATTTCACTCTCACAATGACACACAACTCTCATTAGAACTACACAAACTGCTCACACACACACACACCTCACACGGAAGGGCTCTAACTGCTCTCATATACACACAAACACATTCTCATGTGGATGGAGATACTGATTGCACCCGTAAGAAATGTTACAGACTGCTCAACTACTCCTGCATGCCTACACTCATCACCCTCACGAGAAAAGGCATCCATTGTTGGCAACTTTCTTACACGTGCAAATAGGCACACCTTATGGGGAAGGAGGTACCCGCAGCAGGAATGAAAGTATTGCAACACTGCCGAGACCTTATAAAACCATCATAAAGATGGGTGTACATGCGGCCATCTAAAACTATTTTTATAATAAAGTTTTGCAAAAAAGTTACATTGGCTGCTACCAGAGGCGCATCTAGAGCCAAATTTCGGGGGGGGGGGGGGGGGGGCTAAGAAAAAATTTCGGGGGGGGCTGAATCTTTTAAGCCATAGGCAGAGTGGAGCTGCAGGGGCTCGTAGAAGGGGTAAAACAACAGCGAGGCCTCATTAACATGTAAATGGTCTTTTAAAGACCTGTGAAGTGCTCGGGTGCAGCTCTGAGAGCGCCGGGAAGCTGTCTCAGCCCGGGCTGCCACACGCGACGGGGGGGGGGGGGGGCTGAAGCCCTGTGAGTCCAATGGGTGTTGCGCGCCTGGCTGCTACACATGTGTTCACCACTTTTTTTTGTTCTTTTCAAAATGCACACCTTGCCACTGCTGCCCCTGGCACTGAAGAGGGCTGCTTTTGTGTGGATGTGCTCATTGTGCGAGGCCTGCATAACATGCTCACGGTGAAGTTAGCCAATGGCTGAAGAGGGCTGCCCGCTGCTGTATGGCGTAGTGGGTGGAAGAAAAATGGGAATGTAAAAGGGTACTGCGGGGAATTAACTGGTGTATTTGAACAGTTGGCTTAAAGTCCTTATAAGTAAGTACAATATTTGCATATATAAAATTAGACGAAAAGGTCTTGGCTAAATTCAAACTTAAATCAGCCTTTTGACTTTGGCATTTGGCTTTTTATGTCATGGTTTGAAAAAAACTTTAGTATTAGGGCCCTGCCAGGCCATCACCAATAAAAAAAATACATTGACTGAAGGCACAAATATATTGGAATATTAAAAAACTCTTATTGCCGTACTAGTCCCTGCACTGAAAGGAATTACTTTATTTGCGGATCTGCTCCATGTGAAAGAGCAGTATACAGTCACTCACAGTGAAGTTAGCTAGTGACTGCAGTGGCCGGCCTATCACCCATGCTGTATGGCGTAATAAACAGAAGGCCATGTGAATGACACAACAGATGATGCTTAAAACAGTGCTGGCTGAAAGCCCCTATAAGCCAGTGTATCAGATGCATAATTTTAGTAAAATCAAAAGGCCTTAGCTACGCCAGGCATATATCGGTTTTGGGAGCCTTACAGAACAAGCATTGGCATAGCCAATAGGTCTGGCCTTTGGGACTTTATAAGTGTTTAGCCATGCAACTGTTGATGTTGTTGCACCAAGGATATTGTGCTGCATAACTAAACACTTATAAGGTCCCAAAAGCGAGACCTATTGGCTATGCCAATGCTTTTTTTTTTGTATTTGCAGCACCCACACAGGACAATGGTGACTGCTTTTCGTATAGAGCGCTATGCCGCTCTAACTTTTAGTGGCCGCCCCCTTTCCTCACAGCACTCACTGCACAATGGCGACGTTCTATCACCTTTAAAAAAAAATTTTTATAAATTGGCATGCTGAGTGTGGCACTTTGTATAGGGACACCATGCTCAGTTTCATTTTTTGAAAACAAATATAATGTGCAGCACGGCGTCCGTTTCAGGGACACTCGCTCTGTTTCATTTTTTTTTTTTTTTTTAACTTTAATGGTGAGAGCAGTGCCCACTTCAGGGACACAGCGCTCTGTTTATTAGATTTTTTTTAACTTTATTGATGAGCGCGGCGCCTGCTTTACGGACACCGCGCTCTACAATACAATAGGCCTTGCTTTTGCCAAAGTTTGACCTATTGGTATTGTAAATGACAAAGCCATTTAATATTATAAAAGACATTGCCATTTACCATGCCAATAGCTCAAAATCTCGCAATTGAGACACCTATTGCATTGTAAATGCTTGTTTAGTATATGGTTTGGTCCCCCCCTGGGGCCCAATGTTAATAGTGCTATTTATTGTATCTATCAATGCTTGTTTGTAATTGTAACTTTGCCACAGCTTCATAAAGAGACTGTGGGATTCTGTCTAGAATAAATACATATATTTTATATATATATACCTGTGTGGGCTACTCTTTCATTTGGTTATTCAAGAGGTTATTATGGTAAAACAATAAGCTTAACACTCCTTCAAGACTTAGCCTGAAGGCTGCTCTCCACAGCTACCACTAGGATAGCTTTATTTAAAGGTTGTCTTAAACCTATCATCAATAAGAGTCGAATTGGACTGGTGCAAGGTGTCCCTATAACTAGTAGACAGCATATGCCAGGCCAACTTCTCACATTGGTGTGCAGCGGTTGGATTCAAGCTTGCCATTGTTTTACCAAATAACAAATTGAATTTCTAAAGTGAAAGCCACTTGGTACCAAAGGTACATATAAATTCAAGCTTAAAATACAATAAGTTCTACTGAACGTAGGAGTTGTGTGTAGAGGGTTTAGCACACCTTGACTACAACTCAAGAAAGGGATCAGTAGGCCACACCTAGTGTAGGTAGATAAACCACTATCACTACACTAGAAATGTCTTTAAGTTCAGGTGCCCATAAGGCTCTGGAAGGACCCCAAAGGGTCCCAGTCGACAAGTATGATCATCTCTCCTTTGCTGATCTTAGGGAGATGTGCACCTCTAGGAAACTTAAGACAAACAAAGGTGCCAATACCCAACGTCTCAGGGAAATCCTGCTCATAGCAGACTTTAAGCAGACTTTAGGGTCTGATGGGGTAGACCGGTTGGGTGGGCATCCTTCAGAAGAGGACCCTCCTAGAGAGGACTCTGATGAGGACCAGGAAGAGGATGAAGATCCTGACCTGGAAGAAGAGAACCACTCACAACATGGAGGTGATGGCCCAAAAGGCACTCTCTCCATTCCTAAAGGGAGAGTGGTGGATCCCAGAAGGAACAGATCCCCCTCAGTGGGGTCCAACCATTCTAGGAGATCCAAAAGGATCTCTGCCTCTCCTCAGAAGAGAGAATCCTCCCAAGAAAGGAAATGCAGATTGCTCCAGTTTGAGCAGGCAAAGCTACAACTCAGGAGAGAGCAGTTAGCATTAGACAGGGAGCCCCTGGAGCTTCAGAAAGCTTCAAGAAAGTGGGGTCTAGAGACCCCTGGTGGCAGTAATGAAACCCCTAGAGTTAGAAAGAAAGTCCCTGACAATAGGAACCTCCACAAGATTGTGCCCCCCTATCATACAGGGGATGACATCCACAAATGGATATCTGCTCTTGAGAGGGCCTGTAAAGTACAGAGGGTCCCAGTAGAGCAGTAGGCAGCAATCCTGTGGCTCTCCTTTGCAGACAAAGGTAGAGACAAGCTCCTCTCTGTAAGAGAAGAGGATGCTGATGATTACTATATCTTGAGAGATGCTTTAATAGATGGGTTTGGCTTAACCACTGATCAATACAGACTTAAGTTCAGAGACACCCAAAAAGCACAGAATCAAGACTGGGTAGATTTTGTTGATTGTGCTACCAAGGCACTGGAAAGTTGGTTAACTGGCAGTAAGGTGAATGATTACCAAGGATTGTATAATCTCATAATGAGGGAGCAGATTCTTAATAATTGTCAGAACCAGCTTTTACATCAGCACCTGGTGGACTCTGATCTGACCTCTCCCCAAGAATTGGGAAATAAGGCAGACAAATGGGTCAGAACCAGGATTAAGCAGAAGGTCCAGCCCTTGGGTGGTGCAACTAAAAAGGAAGATGCCAAGAACTCTGAGAAGGGTGGGGAAAAGGGAAAAGACCAACAGTCTTCAACAGGCCCCCAAAAATCTGCATCTGATAATACCCAAGCTAATAAAGCTAAGCAACCAAGGAAGCCATGGTGTAAGTTCTGTAAGCAGAAGACCCATTGGACTTCAGATTGTAATAAGGCCAAAGACTCCACAAGTACCACTCCACCTGCCCCTAAGGCAGCTGCTCCCCCTAGTGCAACCATAGGTGGTGGTACACAGAACAAGGGCATAGTAGGGTTGACCCTGGGATCTGGAGAGTACTCTGGCCTAGTCAG
Organism: Triturus cristatus; assembly: GCF_964204655.1. Taxonomy (NCBI): domain Eukaryota; kingdom Metazoa; phylum Chordata; class Amphibia; order Caudata; family Salamandridae; genus Triturus; species Triturus cristatus. The sequence continues at coordinate 367,610,773 of NC_140581.1, read as the reverse complement.
AACTCCTACACAGGCTGTTCTAGTTTGTGATGGGGACCTGTCCCTGTTTGTGAGCCCCAGTGGTCTGGCCAAATACAGACAACAGCCAAAAATAAATGGAAGGGAGTCACTAGCTTACAGGTATACAGGGGCCAGTGTCACCATGGTGACTAAGGACCTTGTGGACCCTAACCAGATCCTACTTGGAGAAATCTACCAAGTGACCAATGCAAGCAACGTTAGTACTGACCATGCTCTAGCAGTTGTGAACTTCTCCTGGGGAGGGGTAACTGGCCTCAAGAAAGTTGTGGTGAGTGCAGACCTACCTGTTGAATGTTTACTAGGGAATGATTTGGAGACCTCAGCATGGGCTGAGGTGGAGCTAACTACCCATGCAGCAATGTTGGGTATACCAGCAGAAGTGTTTGCCCTGACAAGGTCAAAAGCAAAGCTGACAGGAACTGAACAGGCCTTGGATCCTGGAAAAATGGACCAAGGACCTTCCAAGAGGAGGAGTAGCAGGGGTAAGGCAGAGCCTTCCCCCCAGGAACAGTCTGTAGAAACTCTTTTAGCAGAAGAGGATCTACCTCCTGAAGAAGGAACTGCCCCAGAGGAACTGGAACCTGATCAGGTTGAGTTCTTGGGGGCAGGGGGACCTTCTAGGGCAGACTTGAGCCTGGAGCAGCAGAGCTGCCCCACTCTTGAACCCCTCAGACAGCAAGCTGCTGCTGAGGCTGCAGGGAATGCCAGTGGGACCCATAAGATTTATTGGGATGAAGGGCTCCTTTACTCTGAGGGTCGAGACCCCAAGCCTGGTGCAGCCAGGAGGTTGGTCATACCTCAAAAGTTTAGGGGCTTCCTGCTCACACTGGCCCATGATATTCCCTTAGCAGGACACCTGGGCCAAAACAAGACTTGGGACAGAATTGTCCCTCACTTTCATTGGCCCCAGATGAGTGAAGACTGTAAGAGCTTTTGCAGCTCTTGCATTACCTGCCAGGCCAGTGGCAAGGCAGGTAAATCCACAAAGCCCCCCCTGATACCATTGCCTGTGGTGGGGGTGCCGTTTGAGCGGGTGGGGATTGACATAGTTGGTCCCCTGGACCCACCAACAGCATCTGGGCACAGGCTAATTCTAGTGGTAGTGGATCATGCCACTAGATACCCAGAAGCTATTCCCCTTAGGACCATCACAGCACCTGTGGTAGCCAGGGCCCTCCTGGGAGTCTTTTCCAGGGTGGGGTTTCCTAAGGAGGTATTGTCTGACAGAGGTACAAACTTTATGAGTAGTTACCTGAAGGCAATGTGGAAGGAGTGTGGGGTTAACTATAAGTTCACCACCCGTTACCACCCTCAATGCAATGGCCTTGTTGAGAGATTCAACAAGACCTTAAAGGGTATGATCAAAGGGCTCCCAGAAAAGCTTAGGCGAAAATGGGATGTTCTTCTGCCCTACCTTCTCTTTGCATACAGAGAGGTGCCACAAAAGGGGGTTGGTTATAGCCCCTTTAAACTTTTGTTTGGCCATTCTGTTAGAGGGCCAGTTTGTCTAGTGAAGGAGGGATGGGAGCAACCTCTCAAACCCCCTAAACAGGATATTGTGGACTATGTACTTGGTCTCTGCTCCAGGATGGCTGAGTACATGAAGAAGGCAACTAAAAACCTGGAGGCAAGTCAGGAATTACAGAAAGCCTGGCATGACCAAAAGGCTGTCTTGGTGGTGTACCAGCCAGGGCAGAAGGTATGGGTGTTGGAGCCAGTGGCCCCAGCAGCTCTCCAAGATAAGTGGAGTGGACCCCATACCATTTCGGAGAAAAAGGGAGAGGTTACCTACTTGGTCGACCTTGGCACTCCCAGAAGTCCCCACAGGGTACTTCATGTCAATAGGTTGAAAGCATATGTGGACAGGGCTGACATGGGCTTGCTCATGGCAACAGATGAGGGACAGGAGGAAGAGAGTGACCCTCTCCCAGACCTGCTCTCTCAGAACCCTGACGATGGGTCAGTTGATGGAGTAGCCTTGGCAGGCAGCCTCACTGACCAGCAGCAAGCTGACTGTAGACAAGTTCTTCAGTCTTACAGACATATGTTTTCTCTGACTCCAAGTCAGACCCCCTGGTGCACTCATGAAGTGGGCACTTGGGACAGTCTGCCTGTCAAGAATAAAATCTACAGGCAACCTGACCATGTCAGGGACTGCATAAGGGCAGAAGTCCAAAAGATGTTGGAGTTGGGAGTGATTGAGCCCTCAGATAGCCCTTGGGCTAGCCCAGTAGTCCTAGTACCAAAACCTCACACCCAGGATGGTAAGAGAGAGATGAGGTTCTGTGTTAACTACAGGGGACTCAATGCAGTCACTAAGACTGATGCTCACCCAATTCCCAGAGCAGATGAGCTCATAGATAGATTGGCCTCAGCCAAGTATCTGAGCACATTTGATCTGACAGCTGGCTACTGGCAGATAAGGTTAGCTGAGTCTGCAAAAGCCAAAACTGCATTTTTTACCCCTAGTGGGCATTATCAATTTATTGTGATGCCCTTTGGTTTGAAAAATGCACCTGCCACTTTTCAAAGGTTGGTGAACCAAGTCCTCTCAGGCCTGGAAGACTTTAGTGCAGCATATCTAGATGATATTGCTGTCTTTAGCTCCACCTGGGAAGATCACCTGATCCACCTGAGGAAAGTTTTGGAAGCCCTGCAAAAAGCTGGGTTACTAAGTGCCAGATAGGGCAGAGTCAGGTTGTGTACCTGGGTCACCTTGTAGGTGGAGGCCAGGTTCAACCACTTCAGAGCAAAATCCAGACCATAATGGACTGGGTTGCTCCAACCACCTAGACTCAGGTTCGAGCTTTCTTGGGCCTGACTGGTTATTATTGGAGGTTTGTAAAGGGATATGGATCCACTGTGACCCCCTTGAATGACCTCACCTCTAAGAGGATGCCCAAAAAGGTGCAGTGGACTGTCAGCTGTCAAAAGCTTTTGATGACCTAAAACAGGCAATGTGCTCTGTTCCAGTGCTCCAAAGCCCCAACTACTCCAAAGAATTCATAGTTCAAACTGATGCTTCAGAGGTGGGGGTAGGTGCTGTGTTATCACAACTGAATGAGGAGGGCCAGGATCAACCAGTAGCTTTTATTAGCAGAAGGTTGACCCCCAGAGAGAAACGTTGGTCAGCTATAGAGAGGGAGGCCTTTGCTGTGGTCTGGGCCTTGAAGAAGCTGAGGCCATACTTGTTTGGCACTCACTTCATTGTTCAAACAGACCATAAGCCCCTTCTATGGCTAAAACAGATGAAGGGTGAAAACCCCAAACTACTCAGGTGGTCCATTTCCCTACAGGGGATGGACTATACAGTGGAACATAGACCTGGGAGCAACCATGCCAATGCAGATGGCCTCTCCAGATATTTCCACTTAGAACATGAAGACTCAACTGGTCAAGGTTAGTTTAATGTCCCTGCGTTTGGGGGGGGGGGTTATGTAGGAGAGTGGCATCGACTGCATAGTTGTCCCCAACTTTTTGCTGATGTTTTTGCTGTTTTATGACTCCAGCCAGGCTGTGGCCCTGCTATCCAGGACCCCAGCCTATCTGCTTCCTCTGTTAAACGATGTGAGTACCCTAGGTACCAACCAGTTGGATGCTGAGGATGCCCTGACAGTCCCTTGTAGATGGTACCCTAGGTACCCAGGGCATGGGTCCCTCAGTAGGCCTACCAGGGCTGCAGCACTTATTGTGCCACCCTGGGACAGCCATACAAACTGACACCACCAGACCACTACTGTAGTCTGGGTAAGGTGGTGCTAGCACCCCTTACAGGGATATAGGTACCCTATATCCCACCCCATCACAACACATATACTCTCATAGGTCACCCCTATAGCAGGCCTTGCTAATCCTACAAGGCAGGGTGCTGAGGTATGTGTGAGGGGGGACCCCTACGTGAGTAGGACCTCCCTGCAACCTTCGTAAATCATTGCTGGGTTGTTTTTAGTGTAGCCATACCATATACTCTTAACAGCATTATAAGTCTATCGCGATAACGCGATAACTTGAGAATGGCTACACAGAACCCTACCGTGTTTGGTGTCAAACATGTAGGAATCATACCCCCAGTCCAGCCATGGGCATGAGGGTACGATTCCCCCCTGCTAGAGGGGCGATATGGGAAAAGCGGTAGAATTTGGACACCAATTTAAAAGTGCACAAGTAACACAAAATGGCTACTGCCCGCCACCTACACGACCCTGGTTGGCTGTTGCTGGGGAAAACCCCAGCCTCGCCAGCTGGACAATAGGGCTCCGGTGGCAGGGAGGTGCTAGCATCTCCCCAGACAGGATAATATGGATTGGAACGGGTGGGTGCACCAAATGTCCTTTCAGAGTTGCACATAGGCAGCTGCAGAGGCCTCATTCTGCATACACCGCTTGGAACCGGTTCAGGGGCATCCTGCCCCTCGCCCAGGCGGCAAATACACAAAGGGGAGAGGGTGTAGCCACCCTTTCCCGCCTCACCTCCCATTGGTGGGCACTACTCTGGACACTCCCCTAATCTTGGGGATAAAGGTGAATAACGTGGCCCAGAGCCTCAGATTACTCTTGAACTTTACAGTCTTGACCTTCGACTTGCTGCTGCCCAGCTGACGGAAGAAATCTCCCTTGGGATAAAGGAGTTATCCCCCTGCTTGGCAGGCACCTGAACCACTGCAAGTGACCCGGTTGGAACTTTGCTGCTCTTATGAACTTTGACGACTTCCAGAACCCTTGAGGTGGGTTTCCAGCGCATCCCAGAGGTCAGTGAGTGTGCTCAACGAGTTTGGGCACCGTGGACCGCGTGGGTGCCGAGATCCCCAATACCCCAGGACACCGGCCACCTCTTGCGTAGCACACGACCCTGACCAGTGGGGAAGTTGTGCTTTGGCCCGTTTTTGAGCCAACCACTCTACAGCAATTGTGCCAAAGACCAGAGCCCTAGCCCCCTCCGGTGGCCCGTGGGTGCCCTTTTACGCACTCCAAATTGCCGCCTCCCGCGGTCCCTTGTCTCTCAACTTGTGGGCCCTAGCGGAGGTCTATTTCCAGAATCAAGAGTTTCCCTGGTTGCTCCAGGCCTGCTCTACAGTCTCTCCAAAGGAGACCTCTCCCAGACCTCGTGGGTCTGCACTGTAGCAGATTTGTTCATCCTTCGTGGGTTGCGATTGCCAAGGCTTAGTGGATCCAATCCGGACACTAACACCGCAGCGACCCTCATCCAACGTGGGACAGTCACCCTCCAGAAGCTGGCCTTCCTTGAAGCCTCCCGGAGCCCGTGGCTGCAGATCCAAGCTACACCACTTTCCACCTGAAGCACCCGACATCAAAGGGCTCTTTGCTTTGAGCCTCCTGGTCACTTGGCCGTGACCCAGACTCTGCCCCCTCTGCTTTCAGGCTCTTCTCTACAATCTTCACATCTCTGATCTTCACGGAATCATCAACGCTTTTGGCTAGCAGAACTTTTGACTATTTTCCCATTGAAAAGCAGCCCGCGACCCGACAGCAGAAACGACCTATGCACCCGGCTTCCCTGGGGCAGGTAACAGTGGTACCTTGGTACTCTCGTGGTAGTGGGCTCCTCAAAAGCTTAAGTCTAAAGTTTTAACTTTGTACTCCTGCTAGAAGTATTTTAAAACTGTTTATTTCCAACCGCGACATTCTCCATAGGCTATAATAGAGATCCCGATAGCAGCTACTTCCACTGCACGCGCCTCCCGTGGGTCCCCTTCCTCATAACCTGGGGTGGATTCTTAAGGGGCCAGCGATCCTAAATGCCCTAGGCATTGTCTGTAGAATTGTTGTGGTTCTTATACCACTTTTTTAGTATATGGTTTTGTCCCCCCCTGGGGCCCAATGTTAATAGTGCTATTTATTGTATCTATCAATGCTTGTTTGTAATTGTAACTTTGACACAGCTTCATAAAGAGACTGTGGGATTCTGTCTAGAATAAATACATATATTTTATATATATACCTGTGTGGGCTACTCTTTCATTTGGTTATTCAAGAGGTTATTATGGTAAAACAATAAGCTTAACACTCCTTCAAGACTTAGCCTGAAGGCTGCTCTCCACAGCTACCACTAGGATAGCTTTCTTTAAAGGTTGTCTTAAACCTATCATCAATAAGAGTCGAATTGGACTGGTGCAAGGTGTCCCTATAACTAGGAGACAGCATATGCCAGGCCAACTTCTCACAATACCCATACCACTTAGGGTGAAAAGTGCTGATGATGATTGTCGTAATGCTGAATAAATCATACATTCACCACCAGTCAAGAGATCTGGGTTAAATCCATCATTCTTTTGCTCACCATGCCACCCCAGTTTAGACCCAGCCATATGCAAATCAATCTTGACCCTGTACCTCATGTGAACAGTCCAGACCGAACTGCCAAGCCAGGTCCTCCCTGGACCGGAAACAAGCATCCTGGGACCGGTTTCTGGGTATTACCCTTCATCAGCCAGGCTAGCTTGAATCCAGTGGTACAGTGAGCAAGGGACCCACGTCTGGGCATACCCACCCCACTTAGGGTGAAAAGTGCTACGCAAACAAATGATGGACGGAATGCTGAATAAATCATACATTCATATTGGTGCCCATGGCCGTGATTGTGGTGGCGGGTCACACCAACTGCCATTTTACAATGTGTATATCACTACCGCGATTGTGGTGGGCATTGGCGGTGGCACACCGCTGGGGCCAGGCGGTCGTTAACGTGATTTGGCCGCTTGATATTGGTGCCCATGGCAGTGATTGTGGTGGTGGAACACACCAACCTCCATTTTACAATGTGTATATCACTACCACGATTGCGGTGGGCATTGGCGGTGGCACACCGCTGGGGCCAGGCGGTCGCTACCATGATTTGGCTGCTTGAGATTGATGCCCCTGGCCGTGATTGTGGTGGCGGTGCACGCTTATGGCACCTATGGACACATCATGCAGTGGCAGTGTCAATGGCCAGTTCACAACATTGTACAGTAGATACATCAATCATGCCACCAGATAGTGCTAAACAATGCTAGTGTGACATTTAGCACACTGATAATTACACATGTCAGTGCACAGGATGACATTCACAAGCATGTACTCACTCACATGTCACTTATAAAATTGTTGTGCATGTACACACATCTGTGGTGTGATGGATGTTGAAATGCACCTTTTGGAATTCACATAGTCTGATTCTGTTTTGCGGGTACTCACTGTGTGAATACTGGACAAGTGGGTGAATAGTTTAGATCAAGGTGTCCCTACATGCGAGTTGTGCTGTAAGCGGAAGTGTTTTTGCCAGTCATTGTTGGCGCTGTCTCAGTGAACACGTAAGATGTTGGACACATCACATAGGGGGATTTAATTGACATGTGTGCCCTTTCATCTCACTTAGGAGATGACCAAATGTGCATCGTCCAGTCACAGTGCTGGCGGACATGGAGGATGAGGACATCATAAGGAAATTCCGTCCGGCTCGACCTACCCTTCAAGACCTATGTGCTCTGTTGGAGCCCCATCTGAGGCCTCGCAGAACCTATCCGACTGCTTTGACACCAACGTGTAAGGTGATGGCGGCCCTGCATTTCTGTGCTTCTGGTTCATTCCAGTATGTCCTGTCAGCTATAATGACCTACAAGGACCGATACATCCATTTCCCCAGGAGGCATGAATTGGTGGCTGTGAAGGCTGATTTTGATGCCCTTCGTCACATCCCTAATGTTGTTGGTGCCATTGACTACACACATGTTGGCCTGGTTCCACCACAGGCACATGAGCACATCTACAGGAATAGGAAGCATTTCCATTCCATCAATGTGCAAGTGGTATGCCAGGCGGATATGATAATCTCACATATCTGTGTCAAATTTCCAGGATCAGCCCACGACTCCTACATCCTGCGTAACAGCATCGTACCACAGCTGATAGCATATCTGCATCCAGAGCGTGCGTGGATTGTGGGTGAGTACGCAAAGTCAAGTAGTGTGCTGTATATGCTATTCTCAGCTACTGTTTATATTACAATATTGGTCTGTGAATCTCACACCTAGGTGACTCTGCATATCCCAACCGGCCTTGGTTGCTGAGCCCACTGAGGATTCCCAGGACCCCGTGGGATGTCTGTTACTATGATGCCCATGGGAGGACACGTCGTGTGGTAGAGCGTACCTTTGGTCTACTTAAGTCACGATTTCGCTGCCTGGACAAGACCGGAGGTGCACTGATGTACTCTCCCCAAAAGGTGTATCAGATCGTAGTTGCATGCTGCATGCTCCACAACCTGGCCTTACGCAAGGAGATCCCCCTTCTCCTGAACAATGATGAGTAGCCGAGGCCCCCACCTGCAAACCCACACATGTCCAGTGACAAGGATAGTGGAGAGGAGGAAGGTGTCGACCTGCCTCAACAGCTCATCAACCGCTACTTCCCTTGAAGGTGAGTGAAAACGTTCAACTGTGCCATTGTCTGCAGATGTTGTTGTTGATAAAAAGGCCTAGGTGAGCTTTGTGACTGCTGCCTGTTGTTGGCTCTGTGCTGGCTGCTAATGTTTCTGGTACAGAGTAGTCATGCACAGATACAGGATGTCTATGTTGGTACTGTTGCTCATTGTAATGTGTGCAGAACTGAGTACCTTGATGACAAGTGTTGTGTGATGGCTGTGATGCCATCACGTGAGAAGTGAATAGTGTTCTCTTGTGTTTTCCTAGGTCCCTTCAGCCTCTTGATGCCTCAAAACAATCAGTGCTCCTGGTACATTGTAAACAGAGTCAACATTGTGCATCCTGTGATAAACATGGAGCTGACATGAACACATAGGTGTGTGAAGAGTGTTTATTTACAATGGGTATATGTGACAGGGAAATTAATATTTAATAAAAGGTGAAAAGTGAATCAATGAGTTGTCATAGATGGAAGATGAGACTGTCGAGTAGTCACCACATTGATGTGGTGACCCAGTCCAACAGATGCATGCCATTAACCTGGCAGTCTGGGTAAGGACAGTCAACAAAGTCAATAGCAAGGTGAAGAGGGGTGCCATCAAGGCTGGCTCCTTGACTGGCGTTTGGCTGGTGCTTTGCCACGGGATCCTCCCTGGGATTTCTTTGGATGGCACCTTGAACGTTTGGCAGCAGGGGGGCCTCTGCTGCGGACTCAGCGGGGTCTGCGGACTAATCCCTCTCTATGGCCGCAGGGGAGGTGGGGGAACTGTCATCCTGCGGGCCACTGGAGGGAGGTGGAGCTGTTGTTTGGGCCACACGCCTGTCTCTCAGAACCGCCACAAGCTGGCCCGAGAGGTCCACGATTTGTCCCATACGGGTGTCTATGGACCTCAGCAGCCGGCGGAGCTCACAGGAATCTTCAAGAGCCTGGCCCGTGTGTCCCAGGGCTCATTCATAGGCCCCAAGGACTCTGGCGATGTTGGCCAGGGCTTTGGTTCCAGTGTCTGGTTGGGTTTGACGCCCAGTTGCCCTGCCACCTGCTGTCCCGGACCTGTGGCGTCACCATTCTACGCACCCGCGTACTCTCCCTGCCCTCCTCAGATTGTGGGGTGGGGTGGTCATCCTCTGAGGCAGGGAGAGTGTTGCAAGCAGCACTGGTGGTGGTGGTGGAGGCCGCACAGGTCATTACAGCAGGGGTCAGCGTAGTTGCTGTTGCTGAGGTGGTGGTAGGGGGGAAAGTGGGGTCCAGGGATCTGCTGCGCCCTGCCATACCTGATAGGACGGCTTCTGGCTCGCATCCAAGAAATCTAGGGAGTCAGCATCAGAGAGTCCATGTTCCGGGGGTGGAGACTGGCTCTGCAGGTTGGTGTGATCATCCTCTGCTGTCAGCTCTTGGTCACCTGTGGAAAAGAAGGGAAATGGTCATTGGAGTGCATTCCTCAAGCTTGGTGTCTGATTTCTTTTTTTTACAAGTTATACACCACACAGTTTACTAGGTATCACATTGTATGTCTGCACAGTACTGTGTATCTGTTCTGCTTGGGTCTTCGGATCAGATAGAACCCGCTCAACAGAGCCTCCCTGACCCAAACCAGAACGTTACCCCCTCCCTAGGGCCTATTTACACCTAAATAACCACATATATGTGTACCACCTAAGGACAGGGAATTCCTATTATATATATATATATCAAGACCTCTTATAATACAAGTGGCAGCCTCGCGGTTCTAAGTGGACCCAGGACTTCCTGCCCAGACGGCAGCCTCAGACAGGTGGCGGCCTCGCGGTCTCAAACAGACCCAGGACTTCCTACCCAGACGGCAGCTCCAGCCTCGCGGTCCCAAACGGACCCAGGACTTCCTGCCCAGACGGCAGCCTCAGACAAGTAGCAGCCTCGCGGTCCCAAACGGACCCAGGACTTCCTGCCCAGACGGCAGCCCCAGCCTCGCGGTCCCAAACGGACCCAGGACTTCCTGCCCAGACGGCAGCCTTAGACAAGTAGCAGCCTCGCGGTCCCAAACGGACCCAGGACTTCCTGCCCAGACGGCAGCCTCAGACAAGTGGCAGCCTCGCGGTCTCAAACAGACCCAGGACTTCCTGCCCAGACGGCAGCTCCAGCCTCGCGGTCCCAAACGGACCCAGGACTTCCTGCCCAGACGGCAGCCTCAGACAAGTGGCAGCCTCGCGGTCTCAAACAGACCCAGGACTTCCTGCCCAGCCGGCAGCCTTAGCACGAGCTCATCCTATTATTACCATGACATACGACAGGGGAATCAGTGTTACTATATATATCAGATCACACAAAGACCGCTAGTTGAGCACAACCGGTTCTCCAGTTCGAGGGACTCCCTTCTCCCTTATCCAGTTACCACTTACCTGATCAGGGTTAGCATCTGTTCATTTCAAGTCACAACTGATTAGAAGAATAGGCTACCCTCTTATACAAGAACACGCAGCAAATGTTGATTCACTACAAACTATATACTTTATTTAGTTACTACATACACACTCACAAAACATAGTATATATATATATATCATAACCTGCAAAGAAAAGCGAAAGATTAAGTTGTACACTCTAGTAAAAAGGGGTCGACATCACCTTGGTCGTATGTAGCCTGCACTCAATGGTCATCTAGGTTCCCTTCTCGTCTGTGCCTCGGCTTCGCCTGGAAGTCACACCTCCGCAGTCACGGATCTACTCCCTTCTCTTTCTCCGAGTCACTGGGACCTCTTCCTCATCGGCTACTCTCTTCTCTTTGGAATATCTATTTCTTGGTCTTTCTTCACCTTCCAGTTCGTCATCTGTCTTCCCTGAAATAAGTAGTAGCTTTTCTGCTAACGGCCAGGTGCCGCTTACGGACTACAAGCAAGTGCCAGTATCTGCCTCAGACTTTCACTAATATGGAGGTGCATTCTCTCATGGAAAATTCCAGCCCGTAACCTACCGCCCACCGAATTCTTGTACCTCCCCGTGCCAAGGACACGTTCCCAGCCGGCCGGCCTGATGTAGTGTCTTCGGCATGAAGAAAAATACAATCCTTCGATAAGGGCCGGCCTGAACCGGTTCTCTCCAAGCGAATAACACCTCATAACTAAAACATCACCCTCGACCTAGAAGCTTCCCAAGCTGCCGGAGCAGAAAGAAAGATGGAGTCTCTCCCGTTTGAGGCCTACCAGGCCTGAATTTAGCACGGCTCCATGAAATACCCTCACTACAGGACAGGTTATCCCTAATACTAACAAATCTATCCCCTAGGCTATGTGTGTAAGCCCTGATCTATGGGGAAGAGCACCGGATCATGCCAAAGTGCCTAGTAAATAGGCTCCATTCACTACTCTAACCCTTAGACTTGGATGGAAAGAGACTGAAGTCACACTAGTCACCCGTTAACACAAGGAAAGGCCGGGAAAATCGAGCAGTACAGTATCATGACATGATGTGGAGGTACATACATTACTTGTCCATGGTGTGACATGTCAATAGATACCGTGCGCCACGTGCACATTTTGTGATTACAAGGACATGTTGTCATCTAACGACTAGCAGCACAACGACTTTATGTGAAGCATCTTTGTTGATAACTCTGCATGGTAGACGTTACATCTAAGCATGAACTAGCCATTGTTATCTCATGCGTACCTTTGTCATGTCATGTGTTTTGCTTTCTTTGTACTACAGACCATGCTTGTTTTGTTTTCATATGGGCCTTGATGCTCTGCCCCCATGGAACTTACAGATGGCATTCAGTGCTGTGCATGATTGTGCACTGAATTTCTTCTACATGTGATTTGGTGAGTCACACTTTTGTTTCTGTGACGGTTACATACGCTTAGCTGTCTGCACACTGTAAGTGGCAATTGGATCTGTGCCAATTTTGGTGGGATGTGAGGGCTGGTGTGGTCATATTGCTCCATGCTTTTTGAGAAAAATGGCGGGGTGCATGCACTGTCTACTTACCTCTTCAGTGGCACGTTTGTGGTAATTTCTGACACATTATTCTGGGTGTGTGGTGGAGTGATCCATCCTGCTCAGCTGTGGGACAAGGGGGCTTGTTGGTAGTTGTAGTGCTGGCTTCCCACCCACAAACACCCCTCCATGTGAAGATGGCTACCTACCTGTTACTTTGAAGTGAGCAATGCAATGGCTGACAGAAGGTTCTGGGTGGGGTGGGTTCGGTGCTCCATCATGGTGTGCTTTGTGACAAGGGTGCCTGGTGGGAGTTGTGGTGCTGGCCTCCTACACACACACACACACCCTCCCTGTGGAAGTGGCTACCTACTTGTGTAGTTGGCAGAGTAAGGGAATAGGTTACACATGACTATTGGGTGGGGAGAGTGTTCCATTCTGCTCAGGAGTGGAACAAGAGAGCATAAGATGGCTACCTACCTGTTAGGTGAAGGTGAGCAATGCAATGGCTGCCACATAGTTGTGGGTGGGGGAGTGCTCCATCCTGCTCAGCTGAGGGACAAGGGGGCCTGGTGGGAGTTGTAGTGCAGGCTTCCCACCCACAAATACCCCTCCCTGTGAAAATGGCTTCCTACCTGTGTAGTTGGCAGAGTGAGGGAATAGGTTACACATGGCTCTTGGGTGATGGGAGTGTTCCATCCTGCTCAGGAGTGGGACAAGGGAGCATAAGATGGCTCCCTACCTGTTAGGTGAAGATGAGCAATGCAATGGCTGCCACATGGTTCTGGGTGGGGGAGTGCTCCATCCTGCTGATCTGTGGGACAAGGGGGCCTGGTGGGAGTTGTAGTGCAAGCTTCCCACCCCCAAACACCCCTCCCTGTTAAGATGGCTACCTACCTGTAAGTTTGATGAGTGAGATTCAATTGCTGCCACATGGTTGTGGGTGTGTGTAGTGCTCCATCTTGCTCAGCTTTGGGACAAGGGGGGCAGGTGGGAGTAGTTGTGCTGCCCTCCAACCCACATACCCCCCCTCCCTATGAAGATGGCTACCTACCTGTAAGTTTGGTTGGTGAGATACAATGGCTGCCACGTGCTTCTGCTGGGGAGGAGTGTTCCATGATGCTGGACTGTGGGACATGGGGGCCTTTTGGGAGTTGTAATGCTGGCCTCTCACCCACAGACACCCCTCCCTGTTAAGATGGCTACCTACCTGTTAGTTTGATAAGGGTAATGTCATGGCTGCCACATTCTTCTGGGTTGGGTGGGGTGGGTGCTTCACTTTGCTGAACTGTGCGGCAAGGTGGCCTGTTGGGAGTTGTGGTTCTAGCTCCCTATCCAAAGACACCCCTCCCTGTTAAGATGGCTGGCTCCCTGTGGAGCAGAAGAAGTGATTGGTTGCACATGGCTCTTGGGTTGGGGGAGTGTTCCATCCTGCTGAACTGTGGGGCAGGGGCCCTGGTGGGAGTTGTAGTGCTGGCTGCCTGTACACATGCAACCCTGGGAATGTTGCTAGCTACCTTTGGGGTGAATGAGAGGGAGTGAATGTTGGATCTGTGAGACGTGTTGGGGAGTGTGTGGTGCACATGAGTGCATTTGGGCCTAGGAGATGTAGCTTTGTAGTTGTGCGAGACAGTACATAGCAGTGTGATGGTAGACATTTGTTTGTACTTACCAGCCTCCACTCCCCCGCCTATTCCTGTGAGACTCTCTGGATACAGTATGGCAAGCACCTTCTCCTCCCATGCAGTGAATGTTCTTGGTGGAATGGGAGGGCCACCGCCAGTCATCTGAGCCAACTGACGGTTCTTGTAGTTATTCTGTTTTACCTGCCTCTTCAGGTCATGCCATCACTTCATGATTTCCTTCTTGGTGCCTACTGCATTGACCTTGTTGACTATCCTTCCCCTCATTTGTGCTCTGGTGGCTAATTTTGTCTGTTGGACCAGGTTACCAAACAATTGTGGTTCTACTCTGATTATCTCATCTGCCATGACTGACAACTCATTGTCAGTGAATTTGGGCATTTTCTTTTGTGCTATTGTGTGTGATGTGCAAATGGTTTGAGGTGCAGGTGTGAGGGCGGTGGGTGTGGTGTAGGTGGTATGTGTGTGTGTGTGTTGTTGTGCCGGTGAGATGTGTGGTGTTTTGCCTATCCAATGTGCTGTAGGGTTTAGTTACTTCAGGGCTGGAGTAGTTCAAAGGATTCTGGTCAGGGTAGGGGCACGTTTTTTACTCACCTATGTGGGTGTGTCAAAATGGTGTATTGCTATCAGGTGTGTTGTGTGGGTTGTCCTTGGATTTGTATTTTTTTAGTTGCCATGGGAGTGTGTTAGGTGTTTTTGGGGGCTGAGCTAGTTTGATGTGTTCACTTGGTGGCCTTGTTGTGTGTTTTTTGTTGTTGACCGCCATAATAGTTCAAGTGCGACCGCGGCGGTGGGTATGCAACAGCCCTTCCGCCTGCTCTCCCATTCATCACTATTAGCGATCGCGGTGGTCGGAAACAGCAGATCGTTCCACTGTCACCTCATGGTATCCTAATTGTGCGTGCCATCACTCCGCTGGCCTTGCGGCGGATTTGGGTATTTCTGCCGCGAATCTGACTGCCGCGGATGGATTTTCACCTGCTCCGCCCGTTACCGGCGGTCTTTTGTGGCATCGTTCCCCTGGGGTCGGATTTTTCTGGCGGTTGATCCTAATCGGACCGCTGGTTTTGCCGCGGTACCTGCGGACGGTTCATTTCCGCTACCATGGCGATCGGGATGGTTTTCCGACACCATCCTAATCGACCCCTCAATTCTTAGGCCCAGCAATCTTCCAAATAAGCACCTTTCCACTTGCTTCTTTGCCCAACGTACCAAGGAATGCCCAGGTTTTTTTTTTTTAAATATCTTTATTGGCATTTTTAATTTTTCAAGATACACAGTACCATAATAATACAAATAAAACATGCAGAGGCAAGACAGTCCCTAAAGAAAGTAGAAAGGAAATCACGAATTATAGCAACGTCCACCTCCTCAGTGCACAATCCTGGGCATCTAGTGCCATAAAATGGTAGATATGGGATCAGTCACCAGTATTTCAAAATGCCCAAATAACACAAAGACATCATCAAACAATTGAAGGATACCCAACTGGGGCAAAGGAAAAGAAAACACCAACCAACTAAAAGACCTGAGGTAGAGGAGGAAGCACCGTAAATAGTTCCAATGCATCTAGTGGTGAGGACACAATAGAGAAAGTAGTGATAGCAGTGGACCAGCAGGTGGGCTCCCAAGGAAGGGTCCGATAGCTGAAACTAAGGATACTGTCCCCAGAAGCGCAATAGGTCAGCAGACACTCCTCCCACTCAGCCTGTAGACGCAGCGCACCGTCCGGGCACCAAACCAACTGAGATGGCAATGGGCGATACAAGTTAGGGCACCCCCGGGCCCGCGCCCACATCCGGCTCGGGACCCGAGTCTATCGATCCCGCCACCCGTCCCTTCGGGCTCTCCCAGGTTGCCTGCACTGTCCTCCACTGATCAGCCAAGGGAAGCTTCCTCATGCCTTTACTTTCTTCCCAACTGAGCGCTCTGCCTTCCGCTCCACCCCACACCACCACATCTCTATGCCAATGCGCAAACTGTGGTCTCCCTGAAGCTTTCCATCCCAACGCAATGCGCCGTTTCACTAGCCCCAGTGCCAGGTCTATAAATCTGTTCCCCACCTTACGCTTCGGCGGTCGGGGAAGGAGCAAGGAATGCCCAGTTATCCATATAATTACCACTGCTGACCATGGAACTGCCACGCAAGCTGTAAGAAAACAAAACCATATTATTCATCTTCCTAGTCATCCAATGACATTGTGTACCACTTGTAACATCCTGAAGACCACCTGCCCAATCTTCTCTTTGGAAAAACCCAATCTGTTTGCCACAGATGCTGCCCCTATGTGAAAGGAATGCATTCTGAAACCACTTCCGTCTATACTCAGCCACCCCAAAGCCTTCCTTAAAACAGCCAACACCTGAAACGCTGTCAACATGTACCGATTCCCATGACAAAAAAACATTTCTGCTGTTGCTTCCTGAAACTCCTGAATTTGTCCCACCTCAGAGCACAGCAGAGAATGCGAAAAGCAGACAGTTGTCATGTGGAAAGGGCACAAACAAAGTCTTGCAAAATAAAGGCATGTAGTGTTGTGCGCAAAAGCAGCCTCATGGCAGCGAAGCTCATGCTGACTTAGCAATGTCGACAATGAACCCGCTATCCATACTACACTTCCACTGTGCAAAACATCCCACCTACCTGACTCATGACTATTTCCCTCCCTTTACCTTTTTGATCCACTTTTGACTGCCTAAGCCATAACTGCAATTCCCCTATTGTTATGTTCACATCCAGCATGTACATATCTCTTCTAATTTGCTCCCAGCATTTCAGACAGCCCAAAGGCCCCTAAAAACAACCACAACATGCTGTTTGAACTATTGCACCTCATATACCGAAAATCATATTGCAAATTAGCACATCCTCCACTTTCTGCAGCAAATTCGTTGTAATACACTTCCTTCTCTCCTTCGAAAGACTTCTCCCCTTTGCCCACCCTTCCAAAATCCTTTCTTTCATTTCACCAGCTGAGATTTCATTACACTAGAAGTATTTATAAAAAAAGTATCTGCCAGACAATTTGCCCATTATTGTAAACAGTGATAAACCTTTGTCTATCATAGTCTTGATAAAATGCACAAAATCTTCTCGCCTGTCAGCTAAAGCTCCTTCTGTTTTCTTACATTTCACTGCCCCTGTTGACAGAAATTCTGCCAGCGCTTGCCTATGCATGTTTCTAGTTGATAAAGTCATTGAGTTCTCAAGTAACTGCAAGAGTCTTCTAGAGCCCAAACCTCCTGAGGGGTCATTGCCTTCCTTGCATCTGCTCCCGGTGCCAGCCCACAGAATCTCTGCCACTGTGAACGAGACAAATCATTAGCTATATTATTGTCCACATCTGACATGTGCTGGGCTTGAAAGACAATAGCATGCTTGTAGGAAGCTGGCTCTGTATATACTATACCGAAGTATAGTGTGCACAGAGTTTAGTGGATCCCCAGAGGCTTACAGAGGCTAATGTAGATATTACTAAAACTCTATTTGTGGTAGTGTGGTGGAGCAGTTAGGCTTATCAGAGGTCTGTGTTAAGCATTTATTGTACTCACTCAGGCAAGAAATGATTGTACATACTCAAAAACTGAATTCAGACCAATGGTTGTATATAAAAAGTTATTATTTGGTTATTTTATATCGTTTTTCAAAGAAGTAATACTCTTCCAAATACAGCAAGAATTGTTTTGTAAGGTAGAAGAAATAATTTATAGCCTTAGAAATACTTTTGTATTTGTCAATTAGAAACAGTAGCACTTGGCAATTGTAAAATATAGACAGTTGTATGTACTAGTTAGAATGCAATGCAATTCTATGGAAGGAAAACAGCGTTATGCATTAGAAGGTAGGTACTTGATTTACAACTCTAGTCTTCGGGGGTTAGGACTAACACTGGGTAAGAGTCAGTACAAGATAGGCACTGCACCACCACCAGCACTGGGGTGGCGGGTGCAGAGGTCACTGAGCCCAATGTTGGTCAATGCAGACTGGGGGTACCTTGAAGAGGCACGGCTTGCAGGTAAATACCCACGGTTTCAGGGCACAGGCTCCGGAAGTTAAGAACAGCACGGGGGCACAAGGCAGCACTGAAGCCACACCACTGTCACTGCAAGGAGGCGTTGTGCACCTCTGATCCTCAGGAGCGAAGCTAGGTCTCACCTTCCCCGAGAATACTTTAAGTCTCCAAAAGAGATATAACAGGAACCTTACAAGTATTCCCAGGGAGCGATGAGCAGACTTGGAAACTTCCACGAAGTAGGCACAGTGCAGGGGGAGTTGATGAGCGATGAAGCAACAAGAAGGTACAAGAGCATAAGCAACGTGAACCAAGAGACACCCGAAGTCTTAATGCAATCTTGTTTTGTTGCTCATATTTGAAAGGGAGACATCATCCTCCAGAACAATCTTCGCAAGACTGGTGAGGAAACGCTAGGTCCTTCAACTGAATGTTTTTCTAACGATGTCCGGACGTGGAAGTTCCATGAAAAAGTATTAACTGAGTTGCAGTAGTTTTCCGCAATGTAGTGTTGAAACAAAGAATAGTAACGCTCCTTGAATTGACTCATGACTGACACAAGGTTGCCTCACTCGTAAAATGTATCTTAAGGAGAACGAGTAAATAAGTCTCTCGTATTCAAAGGAACCGGGGTTTTAGTTCGTCGTTGTTTTTTCAGGAAGTTTGCACAACGGGTACAAGGATTCTCTCTGATGTCGCTATGAAAAGAGAATCAGTGTGCAGACGAACTCCTTTTGGCAGGCAACTGGAATACTTTGTGAACACGGCCAAGGTTGTGCATGGGAACGCCGAGAAGGGCGTGTAGTTCTACGCCGAGATTGGCGGGCAGCCAAAACGCCGCGATCGGCGTGCAGACAAGCGCCGAGAATGGCAGGCAGGATAACTCCGAGGCTGAAGTACGGGAGATGCCGCACACGGCGTGCAAGAGTTTCCAAGAATCGAATATTCCAATGAAGACAACGTAGGATCCAGAACAGGCAGGGATGTCCAACGGATTGGAGAAGCCAAGCAATGAGTGAGGGGGGCGTTTCTCTATTCAAAGGCCACATGTAATCTGATTGGTTGTCAGACGTCACAAGACCAAAGGACATGAGCGTTTTGATTCGTTGCCAGGTATTCAGAGACCACACACAATTACCCTAACCATCCCAATGCATTATGGTACTAGTAGTGCTATGGGTAGAATGTGTGGTTTATTTAGGTATGGGAGGTATTGCGGGTATGGGAGTGTGAGAGGGAGGGTCGAAAGGAAAAACGAGGAAGTCGAATTCGAGGATCAATGGTGTAGGAGTTTTATTTGGTTTATGAAAAAAAGTAGTTCCAAAACAGGTTCAAGATGACTGGATGGCCTTCTCTATCCGGGAATCGTCCTCACGATCTTCCAGCAGGTGATGGACCCCTGACGTGGTCCGGTATCTTCCCCAGGTTTCCCAGGTTTCCTCGGAAAGAAAGAGGGAGAGAAGGCGGTAAGACCCTTGTTCAGGCTTTCCGATATGAACCCTTCACCAGTGACAACGCTATCCTAAGTAACACCCGTTGTGAAAGCACGACAATCAGAAGCAGGTTTGGGGATTACGTGAAAGACGGGGATTAGGGATGTGAGAATGAGGTACAGCTACTCAGCATGGTCCTAAACGGAGTAGCGAATGTAGGGGACAGTCTACAAGAACCCCGAATTAATAATACCCCTCCGTTTGCTAGAAGGGTTGTCGGCACGTTTATTCTCACAAAGAAACAAAGAATGTTGTACCAAGCAGTTGAGAGTAGCACCGTGCACTTTCTATCGGGCTGTGAAGAGACACCAGAGGGTAGGGCGTGGTAGGGCAATCGCTTTAACCTACGGCAACAATGCTTCCCGGTAGTCCACTAGCTGGACCCCACTTATACCTCCCCCCTTCCCGTATCACGTACCGCGGTGGCCGCAACTCTCCGGAGCTGCGGCGGCTCATCAGCGTCCACCTGGGGCATCCACCATTCTTCGGACCAGGTCTCGGCTTCTTCGGGTTCAGGAGAGTTCTTCGGGTCGACGGTTGGCCTCAGTTCCTCTTCTCCTGGGTTGACGGTCAAGGGCTCCTCTCCGCTCCTCTCGTCCTCTCGGCGTGGCAGTTCTCGGCATAGCGGCTCTCGTTGCTCTTCCGATTCCACACCCTCTCGCTGGTCTTCCGGGTCTCTTTCGTACTCGTCAGTTCCCCACTCTCGTGGACGCCATTGGTTCCCGTAGGGTCTGGGCGGGGCTCCTCCCTGCACACAAGAGGTAGGGGAAAGGTTTAACTCATTTCCTCCCAGCCTTTGCGTCTCGTTGTATTTCTGTTCACAGGACGAAGGGAAGGGTATCCCGGCTACGGAGGCCGCCTCCTCACATCCCCCTTCCCTTACTTTCTTGCTGGCAAGAAAAGAGTCAATGGGATATCTAGAGAGATAGTCAGCATTAGACTGTTCTTTCCCTTTCCTGTGAAGTGTAATGAATCGGTAGGGCTGTAAGGCCAAAAACCACCTCATAATTCTGTCATTGTGCCCTTTGTGGTGAGATAGCCACTGTAGGGGGGCATGGTCCGTATACAGAATGAATTCTCTTCCGTCCAGATAGTAACGTAGGGTTTCTATAGCCCATTTTATGGCTAATGCTTCCTTCTCGATGACCGCATATTTGGTTTCTCTAGGAAACAGTTTCCTGCTGAGGTATAGTACTGGTCTTTCCTGGTTTTGGGTGTCAGTTTGTGATAGGACAGCACCTAGTCCTTGATCCGACGCATCCGTCTGTAATATGAAGGGTTTTGTATAATCGGGGCTCAGCAAAACCGGTTTGGATGTGATGACTGTTTTCAAGGTCTGAAAGGCCGCTAGTTGTTGGATTGTGGGAGACCGTAGTGCTTTCTCGGTGTTGATGGTCTTTTGCAGGAGGTCAGTCAAGGGGGCAGCTGTGTGGGAGAAATCTGGGATGAACCTCCTATAATACCCAAGGATGCCGAGAAAAGCTCGTAGTTCTTTTTTTGTTTTAGGAAAGGGTATACTGGCTATGGCGGCTACTTTCTCATTTTGGGGTTTGATGAGACCTTCCCCGAGGAGATACCCAAGATCTTTAACTGACCTCGCTGCTAACTTACTTTTAGCAGGGTTGATCGTTAGCCCACTAGCTTTCAGGTTTTTTACTACCGCCACCAGATGGTCTAGATGTTGTTCCCAGGTGTCGCTAAAAATGACGATATCGTCAATATAGGCGGCGGCATAGTCTGCACAGGGTTTTAATACGGTGTTCATTACTCTCTGAAAAGTGGCCGGGGCCCCATGCAACCCAAAAGGTAAGACTGTAAAGTGATACAGACCTCCTGGGGTTGAAAAGGCGGTCTTTTCCCTGTCCTGTCTTCGAAGTGGGACTTGGCAGTATCCCTTACTTAAGTCCAGAGTGCTAATATACTTTGCGTTACCTAGTTTCTCGATCATTTCATCAACCCGGGGTAACGGGTAGGAGTCAAACTGTGAAATCTTATTAACCTCGCGAAAATCTATACAGAATTGAATAGATCCGTCGGGTTTTGGAACCAAAACAATTGGAGAATTCCACTCACTAGTAGATGGTTCGATCACTCCCATCTGAAGCATCTTTTGTACCTCCTTTTCTACTGCTAGCCTGCGGGCTTCGGGGATCCGGTAGGGACGTAATTTCACCCTCTTCCCAGGTTGAGTGTTAATAGCATGTTCGGTCACTGCGGTATGTCCTGGGAGGGTAGAGAAGACCTCCTGGAAAGGCTGTAGCCTATCATACAGGTCTTCCTTCTGTTTCTCTGTCAGGTCAGGGTCTAGGCTCCCGGAAAAAGGGGGGGGTTTCTGGGCTATGGCCACCAAGCGGGGTACCGGCCCTTCCCATTTCTTTAATAAATTAATATGAAAGATTTGGGTATTGGTAGGCTTTGTGGGATCCATTTCCAGGCGATAGGTTACCAGAGTAGGGGCCTCTAGGACTCGAAAGGGACCCTGCCATTGGCCTAGGAGCTTGTGGTCCGAGGAATGCATCATTAGCAAAGCATAATCACCCACCCTCAGAGACCTATGTCTGGTGCCTTTATCATAATAACGTTTCTGGGCTTCTTGGGCTTGTTCCAAGTGGGCTTTACAGATCTCGCGTATTTCATGGAGATGCGTCTTTAATTGCAAGACGTATTCGTGTAGGGGTTTGGTGCCCTCAGGGATTTCTTCCCATTCCTCTCTAGCCATGTCGAGTAGGGTACGTGGGGGTCGGCCATATAACAGCTCGAATGGGGAGTACCCAGTGCTTTTCTGGAACTTACATCGGATGGCAAAAAGGGCAAGAGGCAACATGTCTTCCCAACGACGGGTTTCTAGTTCAAGCAGTTTTTTTAGCGTGGTTTTAAGGGTAGCATTGTATCTTTCCACTAACCCGTCGGTTTGTGGATGATATGCCGATGTTCGGATTTGCTTGATGTTTAACTGGGTACAGACCTGTTTCAGGAGCTTGGAGACAAAGGGTGTCCCCTGGTCCGTTATTATCTCTCGGGGAAAGCCCACTCGGGAAAAGATATTAATCATGGCTTTAGCGATATGCAAGGCGTTTGGGTGACGCAATGCCACGGCCTCGGGATATCGAGTGGCATAATCTACCAACACCAACACGAACCTACAGCCACTTCGAGAAGGGAGCAAAGGGCCCACTATGTCCATCCCTACCCTAGAAAAGGGTTCACTAATGACAGGTAGGGGACGCAAGGGGACTCTAGAAAAGGTATGTCTGTTGTTTTTTTGACAGATGGCACACTCTCTACAGTATCGGCGGATTTGTTGGTAAATACCCGGCCAAAAGAACTGTTTTAGTATCTCTTTTTCTGTTTTGTCCTCCCCAAAATGTCCCCCTAGTAGATGGCTGTGGGCAAGAAACATTACTTTCTCTCTATAGGTGCGTGGGACTAATAGCTGTAGGGGTTGGTTGCTTCCCCCCTTTCTATATAGCAACCCCTTCTTTTCCAGGAATTGGGGACCTACTTCATTTGGGTCTTCCTCCTCTGAGGCCTTGTTCCAGGCTTCTCGTAGCGTGTCGTCCTCTCTTTGTGCGGCGAAGAACCCCCGGTCATACTGCCACATGGCCTCCTCCTCCTTCCGTGTGAGCGCTACTCGATTCCAGTCCTGTTTCTCTCTTTTCTTCTGTTTTCTGCTTTTTTGCGGTTTCTCCTGTGGTGGAGTGAGATGGGGTTCCTTTGAAAACGGGGCTGTTAGACACCAGGCCTCCTGGTCGGTATGATTGTCTGGTACAACTGCAGAGAGATAGGGATAGTCAGAACCCAGTACTAACGGCTCAGGTAGCCGAGGTATTAACCCCACTTTTACCGGTACCGGGGCGTGAGCGGGACTGTGTTGGACTCGTATAGTGGTAGTTGGATACCTCCTGTTATCCCCGTGTACACACTGTATGTTTACCATACCATTGGTTTGTATAACGCCTCCTGGAACTGCGGAAGGCTGGATGACACTCTGCAGACATCCCGTGTCCATCAGGGCTTGTCTTTCTTCCCCATTGACCCTTACGGTGTGATGATAGGGAGGTCTCTCTCTACCGGGAGCACAATAGTAGGAACGGGTGAGCCCGATTTCCATAGGTTCTTCTTTTTGGGGGCACACCCGTGCTATATGACCGAAACCACCACATGAAAAGCACTGGGGCCCAGGGGAAGAGGATGACCGAAGGGGGTTAGGTAGGGGACCAGGTAAGAGGGTGACCGTCTCCGACCTCTCCTTGGACCCAGTGGCCTCACTGTCTTAATGGGTCCTCCACTAGGACGTTTCCAGGATTGTTCGTCCTTCCCTCTTTGTAACTCTTGTGCGCGAGTATATGCGCCAGCGATGTCCACTGCCCTATCAAAAGTCAGTCCCGTGTGCTGTCGCACCCATTTTTGTACGGGGGGGTGTAAGGAGGTTAAAAACTGTTCGAGATATAGTTTCTCCATGATGTCCTCCTTTGTAGCAGTTAGGGGTTTCAACCATCGGTCGGCTAAATCCCTGATCCGGAAAGAGAGGGCCCTAGGGGTCTCCTGAGGGCCTTCTTTAACTTGTCTGAGGCGTAGTCTGTAGGTCTCGTCATCTATCCCCAACCTTTCTAACATCGCTTTCTTCACCTCATCGTATGGCGTAAGGCCTAAAGGGTTAGCGGCCTGGTAGGCGGCCTGCAAATCCCCAGTCAGCAGTGGTCCTAAGTACTGACCCCATTTGTCAGCGGCCCACCCCGCTGTTCTAGCCATTCTCTCAAAATTGGAAAAGAAGAAGTCCGGGTCTTCCCCATTT
This sequence comes from Triturus cristatus, assembly GCF_964204655.1. Taxonomy (NCBI): domain Eukaryota; kingdom Metazoa; phylum Chordata; class Amphibia; order Caudata; family Salamandridae; genus Triturus; species Triturus cristatus. The sequence continues at coordinate 367,586,480 of NC_140581.1, read as the reverse complement.
ACGTACTTCTGGAGGACCACGGAGGGTAGAGTGGTCTGATTTCTTTGTTGCCCCATCGTATCCGCAAGTCTGTTGAAAATGGCTTCCTGTGATTGGCTTTGTTCAACCATGGTTTTATGGTGCTTCTCCCTATCTTCTTCGGTCATGGTTAGGAATCGTTCCATAATGCATCCTAGTTTTTCCTGACCTTCGGCCATTTTCTTGATTGCGGCCTCCATCCCTTCTGATCCCTCTTCTGACACCACGTGTGAGAGGGAGGGTCGAAAGGAAAAACGAGGAGGTCGAATTCGAGGATCAATGGTGTAGGAGTTTTATTTGGTTTATGAAAAAAAGTAGTTCCAAAACAGGTTCAAGATGACTGGATGGCCTTCTCTATCCGGGAATCGTCCTCACGATCTTCCAGCAGGTGATGGACCCCTGACGTGGTCCGGTATCTTCCCCAGGTTTCCCAGGTTTCCTCGGAAAGAAAGAGGGAGAGAAGGCGGTAAGACCCTTGTTCAGGCTTTCCGATATGAACCCTTCACCAGTGACAACGCTATCCTAAGTAACACCCGTTGTGAAAGCACGACAATCAGAAGCAGGTTTGGGGATTACGTGAAAGACGGGGATTAGGGATGTGAGAACGAGGTACAGCTACTCAGCATGGTCCTAAACGGAGTAGCGAATGTAGGGGACAGTCTACAAGAACCCCGAATTAATAATACCCCTCAGTTTGCTAGAAGGGTTGTCGGCACGTTTATTCTCACAAAGAAACAAAGAATGTTGTACCAAGCAGTTGCGAGTAGCACCGTGCACTTTCTATCGGGCTGTGAAGAGACACCAGAGGGTAGGGCGTGGTAGGGCAATCGCTTTAACCTACGGCAACAATGCTTCCCGGTAGTCCACTAGCTGGACCCCACTTATACCTCCCCCCTTCCCGTGTCACGTACCGCGGTGGCCGCAACTCTCCGGAGCTGCAGCGGCTCACAGCGTCCACCTGGGGCGTCCACCATTCTTCGGACCAGGTCTCGGCTTCTTCGGGTTCAGGAGAGTTCTTCGGGTCGACGGTTGGCCTCGGTTCCTCTTCTCCTGGGTTGACGGTCAAGGGCTCCTCTCCGCTCCTCTCGTCCTCTCGGCGTGGCAGTTCTCGGCATAGCGGCTCTCGTTGCTCTTCCGATTCCACACCCCCTCGCTGGTCTTCCAGGTCTCTTTCGTACTCGTCAGTTCCCCACTCTCGTGGACGCCATTGGTTCCCGTAGGGTCTGGGCGGGGCTCCTCCCTGCACATAAGAGGTAGGGGAAAGGTTTAACTCATTCCCTCCCAGCCTTTGCGTCTCGTTGTATTTCTGTTCACAGGACGAAGGGAAGGGTATCCCGGCTACGGAGGCCGCCTCCTCACAGGGAGGTATTGCGGGTAACAAGCAACCACCAGCGGCACAGGGGCGGCAGGGTGCAAAATCAGCGTGGGGCTCCAAATGCATTTCAACCGGGAATCTTAGTCGCACAAAGATGCTGCAGGCTCAGACCAGAAGGCTGGTCGAAACTGACCAACGGCTGGGCAGGTAAGTTGAAGAGATGAGGGACACCTGTGCACCATCGGCCGGGCTCCCCAAAGTTGGGGGCGAAGGATGCAGAGGTTTTTCTTGGTGTCGGGTCCACTTTACCGGAGCCGGTCGCGGTCGGAGGGGACCCATCGTGTTGAGGCTGAAGGCGACTTTATGGGGTCCAGGAGAGGTCAGCCACCAATGGAGACAAGGTCAGGATCGCTGGGTCCATCCGGATTCTGGGTCCTTGGTGTAGTTTCTTTTGGACAGGGCCGCTGTCCTTGGGAGAACTGGTCTTTGTTGAAGAGTGGGCATTCTTCATTGGGTTTCTGGAAGTTGCTGACCATGTGACAGGCGTCATCTTCTTCGCAGGCTCTTGAAGCAGGAGACAGGCCAATACGGCTGGTGCCAAGTCAGTGGGTGTCTACTTGCTGTGCTGCATGGCGTCCCCTTCATACATCTTGTTAGGTTGCAGGAATCTGAGGATCAAGGTTCAGGGGTGCCCCTAAATACTGAATTTAGGGGCACTGCAGGTACTGGAAGGTCGTAGCCAATGTGCTCCTACCTTCCAGCCCATTGGCTACTACCTTTTAGGGTGACTACACCCTTAGGAGAGAGGGCATCCCCTAATCTATTTGGGTAGAATCCTTCCATTTAAGATGGAGTATTTCCTAAGGAGGGGGTCACCACGGTCCAGGGCACCTTAGGGGTGGTCCTGGCAGAGAGGGTACACACCTCACCTGACTACTAACTTTTGTGCTGAACTTGCTGCCAAAAGTGGGGCTTGGTCAGGGGGCGGGCATTTCCACTAGCTGGAGAGGCCCTGACTAGCGTATCAAAGGGCAGGAAGCCTTTTAGGTTCACTGCCATGAATACTGTTCCTGCTTGGGGGTAGGTGTGTAGCACTTCGACCCCAAGCAGCCTTTGTTCCTGACCCACGAGGGCACAAGGACTCTCATCCCAGGGGGTCAGAAACATGTCTGTGTGTGGCAAGTTGGGGCAGACCAGTCAGCTGTACACTAGTGTGTTGGTTGTTTTTCAGGAGACATCTCTAAGAGGCATTCTGAGTGCATTTTGTAATAAATACAACACTGGCATCAGTGTCGGTTTATTATGCTGCGACATTTGATACCAAATGTCTTAGCATTCAGCAAAGCGATCATGGAGCTGTGGAGTTCGTAATGACAAACTCCCAACCCATGTACTCAATAAGGCTCTACTGCACTTACAATGTCTATGAATGGACACAGACACTGTATGGGCATATTGCTCATGCAGCAATGAGGTAAGTATGACTCTTAAGTTTTATCTGCACCAAAACACACAGTCTTCAATGGCAGTGTGTATGTGTTAGGTGAGGAGGTCTCTGAGGGTGACACAGTACATGCTGCAGCCATTGGAGACCCTCTCCGGTCACAAGGCCCTTGGTACCAGTGATACTTTTTACAAGATACTAATATGTGGGCCAGAGGTGTGCCAACTGTGGAAACAAAGGTACCGTTTTTGGAAAGAGCACAGGCCCTGGGGACCTGATTGGCAGGGACCCAGGGCACATTCAGTCAAAGTGCATCAGAAATCTGGCAAAAAGTGTGTGGAGAGCGGTTACTGCAACAACAAAAACACATTCCTACCATGCTGCAAACAAATCAGCATATATCTTTGCAACAGTTTCAGAAGTCTGATGACCGTTGCCTTTTGCCTCTTAACCAGTGCCACCACTGTCTCGTTGTCCACATTGGAAGTTGCCCTTTTGTCCGCCAGCCAGTTTCTCCACAAGAACAGCACCACTAATAGTGGAAAGAATTCCAGAAACACAATACTTCTCCCCTCTTTCCACCATCTCTGTGGTCATCTCTCCGAACACCACCTGCTTTTCCGCCACATCTGAAAATATTTCAATCTTCCACAGGTATTCATCTTCCTCCGACCACAACGTCACACCATTTGATTGGCTTAAAAAACGCAGCCACACTTTCAAAACGGAACTCATCCAAGCCGACATCCTTATTCTATGTTGCGGTAACTGAGCTTCCGACATTACAAACCCCAGTCTCCTGGAAAAGGCTCATCCCACTTTCACCACCCTACATCCAAAATTCAAATGTCCAAACAATTTTTGTGCTTCTCTCAACCCATCTTCCTAGCAACCACTGCTGTTTCCATTAACTGCACTAGCTCAGCCACTTTGTTCTGTGGCAATCTTGCCTCCATTTCTACTGTATCCAATTCAGTACCCAAGAAAGTTAATGTAGTTAATGGGCCTTCAGTTTTTAACTGGGCCAATGGGACCCCCAATTTGCCTATCAATATTTTGAAATATTCCAATGCTCTGCTGCACCCTCCTGAACCACCCGCTCCAACAAACAAGAAGTCATCCAAATAATGTGTTATTTGTTAACATCCCGAACCTGCCACAAAACAATATCCCCTGGAGTGTATAATCTATAGGATATACCAGCAATAGCCGGAAAGCTGATATCATATCACATTTTGCTAGTTCGAACCCTGCACCACAAGACCTCGCCATCGCCACATCCACTGATGCAAACTCCATCATGGTATATGTAGGAAAGTGCCCCTTTTTGACAGGGTCACCTCCACTTTTTGACTGGTATTTAATGTAATTTTGACTGAAGTGCACTGGGTGCCTGCTAGTGCTTTTTCTCTAATATAAGACAAATGTGCAATTGTTCCTCAATTAGCAAAACCGTTTGCACCTCTGTAAGTCCCTAGTAAATGGGACCCCTGGTACCCAGGGCAAGGGCTGCAGCATGTATTGTGCCACCCTAGAGTACTCCCACCAAATTCATGCAGATTGCCTTTCCAGGCTGCGTGAAAGGGTGCAGACAAATATGAAAATATGACATGGCACACACCTTGTGTGCCATGCCCCCAGACACTGCATGAGATTTATGTAAGTCACCCCTACAGCAGGCCTTACAGCAGGGTGCATTATATTACATGTGAGGACATATCTGCATGAGGATATATCCCTCTGTGTTGTCTAGTGCAATTGCTAGATAGTACAAGTGAACAGGGAAGCCATCTTAAGTACATGTACTGGACGCTGGTCATTACGAGTTCCCCAGCTACATGATGGCTTCACTGAAACACCTGGTGTTTGGTATCAAACACCTTGTCTTAATAAATCCATACTGATGCCAGTAGTGGATTTATTAAAACATGCACCCATAGATCTCCTTAAAGGTGCCCCCATAAAACCTTCCAGCCTTTTAGTGTGCTGGTTGACTGATACTGTCGCAATATCACTAACCTGAAAGCCAGGGGCCACGGAAACGGAGAGAGCCCCCCTTCTCACCTCCAGACCGACCCTCCACACTGATCAAGCAGCACGGGCGATTGGTCTCAAGGGGAAAAGGAAGAAAGGGGGATACCATACACGTGGGACTACAGGCTACCATTGGAAAGACCAGGACACGGAAGGGGGTTGATCCAACGTCTTTAGACTGCAGGCGTCTCTACTTCCTGGAAAACACAAATCACACAGGACACAGGTAAGTGACTGGGAAACCATACTATTCAGGAGAAGACAGTTTCAGTCCTTATTACCCCCTCCTCCCCCTTCCCTCTCTTACTCTATTAGGAAACTACTTACCATCAAAAATAACATCCACGGTAGGTAAAGGGGGTGAGTAGATGACTACCCCTATTGCAAATCATAGGGGATAGGTGCCCTAGGTAGTAGAGAAATGCAAAAACAACAGTTGATGGACAGAATGCAGAACAATGTCATACATTCACCCCAGTACAGAGATCTGGGCCTAAATCCATCGTTTTTTTGCTCACCATGCCATTCCAGTTTGAACCCAACCATATGCAAATCAGTCTTGACCCTGGGTCCCGTGCTCACTACGCCACTGGAGTCAAGCTATCCTGGCTGAAGAGGGGTGAAACCCCGAAACCGGTCCTAGGATGCTTGATTCCGGTCCAGGGAAGACATGGCTTGGCAGTTCGGGCTGGACTGTTCCCATGAGGCACAGGGTCAAGACTGATTTGCATATGGCCAGGTCTAAACTGGGGTGGCGTGGTGAGCAAAATAACGATGGATTAAACCCAGATCTGTGACTGGGGTGAATGTTTTGCCAATGTGCAACATTCTGTCCATCATCTTGTGTGTTTTTAGGTAATAGAGAGGCAGAATCAAGGTGAGGTCCAGAGTATGACCAAAACAGCACCTGCAACTGGTCTTTGGTATCTCCCCCAGAGGAGAAAACAGTTACCCTCACTACTCCGTAGTCCTAAGAGTACACAGGACAGTCCACTGCCCCCAATAAACCTTGTAAAAAAAAAAAGTCCCACTGCGTGGTGAAGGATCACAGGTTTGAAGAAGTAACATAAAATGATCACCAACTCTGGTATGCAGACCTGTTTCTTTGCCAGGACCTCCAATAGGGAATGAGGGGGGGGTAGTGAGTGGTTGCTTGTCAAGCTCAAGCGGTATGCCTGGACGGAACCACGTCTGTCATACCTGAAGGGTCAAAGAAGGAAATCCATGCTGGAACCTCTCAATGTTTCTCCTGGGCAGAAGATACAAGTACGGCGGGAGTGCCGAGCTCGGAAAGGTGTAGAGTCCAATGCGGCACTCCTGCGGTCCTCACAATCTCAAACCCATAGTGCCCGGCAGAACTGCAGAGAGCACACAAAAGCAGCAGAACAACCACTCCAGTCGTTAGATTCCAAGCCCAACTGTAAGCGCGGTGGGTTGCTGACTCACTAGTCCAAACGAAAAGGAAAAGGAAAAAGAAGGTATTTCTAGCAAAGGAACCGCTCCTGCGGCTCCCGTTGCGAAGGAAGGGTGAACGCGGCTGATTGCCAATCATCTCTGAGCCTGAACACTGAAAGGGTCCTTCGTCCTAGACCCAGAAGGAAATTCCTACAAGCCAAGCTCCTTGGTGACGGGAGACGCTCGTCTCATAGGCTTGCGTCTGCCATATGATGAGGGCGTGTCTTGTGACTAGGAAAGGCCGTACTCTCGCAGGAGTGCGAGTGTTAGGTGAAAAGGAGCAGGGTACAGACAGGGAGGGGCGCGAAGGAACACCCCATAAAACAGCGGAGAGGGTAAGTTCATCATTCATTCCATCTTACTGTGTCATAACCCTCTTAGGAGAGAAATGATCTAGGAGACTGCCCGCAACCCCTGCAAACGCCCGGGATCTGCAATTCAGGTGGTAACAGGTACCATCCAGCCTGCCACCACAGACATGTGTCTGGCCCCCGCAGGTGAGAGCCCGCACTCTCTGAGGCCAGGAACAATGCCTTCTCCAGAGGAAGGTGTTCACACCTCCTCCAGCAGGATGGCTAGTGAATCTGCATACCAATACCAGGGACTTCAAAGCCCCTGCTGCCTTTGATATGCAACCCCGCTTCCCCAGAACTGGGAGATGCCACCGCCTGCTCTGATGCCTATTTGGCACGAGTACAGGCGGTAAATTAGCTATGCTGGGGTGGTGCATTACCAGGCCAGTCACACCCCTAAGGTGGGCTACCTGATGTGCCCCACAAAAGAAGGATTCCACCTTCTTGATTTTGATGGAATTAGGAATTCTGGAACAGGGTTATGCCCACTCCCCACAAGAAGTAGTCACATAGGGGGGCATAGTGAACCCAAGGTTAAGTAGCCCATTGGCTTCTGCCCTTCACTCCCCTTAATGCCCTTAATTTCAGTATGTAGGTGGCCCCTGACACCATGGACTCAGATTTCCCAAAAACAAGAAGAAGAACCAAGATGAGCTGAAGAAGCGAGAACTGTGGACTACTGTTGTCCCGACAATAACAATAACCCGACTCGTCCTGTAGCTGTGCATCCTCCAAAAGCATTGGACTGCCTCCAGCCCTTCGCTAAGCCGTCAGCATCTCCCTTGAAGTGGAGAAGCCACTTCCCTACAACCTGCAGGCACCGACTGCAATGTCTGGTTCACCGGATCCACTGATGCAGCAGCTGCCCAGAAGGAGATCACTGGGCTTCTGGAGGTCAGATTTGTCTTCCCACCAAGTGTGAAGATGCCAGGACCAAGTGGATCTGCCCTGTACCAATACCCGGGATACCGGACCCCTTACAGTAACCAAAGCCTGTTTGTAGTCTATTCCAGACATCAACACCCAAAACGACCAACTAACCGATGAGGGACATCAGAATCGCAGAGGCCAGCACAGAGATTGGACCAGCTGTCCGGTGTTGCCCCCCCTCTGCAGGTCCAACCGAAAGTGCTTTTGATGCATTGGCTCAGCCAACCAAAACTCTCTGCACCTGAGCTTCCTGGCCCGGGTCCACAACAACTGACTATGCTCCCCCCCTTGCTCCCAGGAGCCTCATGGACTGATCCTCCTGTTGGGAGCTCCCTGACGTGTCCCCAAGTAACCCACTGCAACTTGTTTCTGGGAGCCCCACCTCTTTGCCAACAGTTTGGCACACAGGCCAACAAAACCTTCAGCACCTCTGCACGCAGACACTCCAGGGCAGGTAAACCCGAACTGCTGGTGGTACTTTGGACCTTGGTCCCCTGGCACCTTAAGTCCTAAAGGGAACCCTGGAATATGATTGCAAATACCTGTGTGCAGTGTATGTTTCTTTATCCACAGGAAAGCATTACTGCGTAAAACGCATTTGTGCTAGAATTTTGCTTACCTGTAAAAATTGATATCTTGAAAAGTACTTACCCAATTGACAAGTTCTTGATGCTAAAATATGTATAAAAAGACTTGTTATTTATCTAAATTGGTCTCAAGTTTCTTCTCGAGTGTGTATCTCATTTATTGACTCTGTGGGGCTGATTACAATGGCGGGTGGCGGTGGCGGTCCGCCCGCCATCGTAACCTGAATTACCCACCGCCAGATTACAATGGCGGTGGGTAACGCAGCGGAAGAAAAGTCCATCCGCCGCTTTTCCGCCGGTCAACAATCGTACGATTGCAGGCCGGGCGGAGTTGGGGCACAAATATGGTGGCGGTGCCTAGCAGGCACTGCCATCCCTAATAGGATGTAGGGCATTAGCATGCCTTTTATCCGCCATGGAAGGGCTTGCGGGGATTAGCTTTGGGGGCCCATTGCGGGCCCCCGGGGGTTTGGGTTGGTGAGGGGCTGCACTTGGGGGGGGTACTGATGGTACCCTGTACATTGCCATTCACAAGGTGGCAAGTACCGCACGGTGCCTGCCACGTTGTGCATGGCAATGCACAACATGGCATGTCACCATTGCGGTGGGTCCTGCAGCCCAGCAGCCCCCGCCGCAATGTTAAAATTAGGCCTGGGCAGTAAATTTCGCTCCACTCACGGAACTTGCGGAATTTAGACAATTTCGTGTTCCGCGGAGAACGCGGAAATGTCGAAAACTCCACGATCTGCGGCATAGCGGAATTATTTTCTTGTTCCCGCTTTAAAAATACGTTCTCGCGCGCACGGTAGTGACTTACCAGGATCCCTGCATTCGCGAAGATTTTTTCTATCCGTTCGGGTTCACCACGAAATGTTGGTATCCGGCTGCGCGATCCCTCAGGCGTTTGCAATCGCGAACATGTCAATCGCCGCGCCATCAGACACCGCAAGAGTGTGCAATCGCGAACACGTCATTTGCCGCGCCATCAACACCGCAAGAGAGAGCGTGCGATCGCGAACACGTCATTTGGACGCGCCATCAGACTTCCGGCGAAAGTTTGGTGAAGCTCGCAATCCCGAACACGCAAAATTTTCAATCTGGAGAAGAAGAATATCTCGAGCAGCATAAAACCTTCTATAAAATGATGATTTGGATGTCCTTTTTTGTGCAAGGAGTCCTTTTTAAAAATGTCTTAGCATTCAGCTAAGCGATCATGGAGCTGTGGAGTTCGTAATGACAAACTCCCAACCCATGGACTCAATAAGACTCTACTGCACTTACAATATCTATGAATGGACACAGACACTGTATGGGCATATTGCTCATGCAGCAACGAGGTAAGTATGACTCTTAAGTGTTGTCTGCACCAAAACACACAGTCTTCAATGGCATTGTGTTTGTGTTAGGTTAGGAGGTCTCTGAGGGTGACACAATACATGCTGCAGCCCTTGTAGACCCTCTCTGGTCACAAGGCCCTTGGTACCAGTGATACTTTTTACAAGATACTAATATGTGGGCCAGAGGTGTGCCAATTGTGGAAACAAAGGTACAGTTTTGGGAAAGAACACAGGCCGTGGGAACCTGATGGGCAGGGGCCCAGGGCACATTCAGTCAAAGTGCATCAGAAATCTGGAAAAAAGTGTGTGGGGAGCGGTTACTGCAACAAAAAAACACTTTCCTACCATGCAGCAAACAAATCGGCATATATTTTCAATCTGGAAAAGAAGAATATCTCGAGCAGCATAAAACTTTCTATAAAATGATGATTTGGATGAAAAACTCCTCAGATTGACATTTGGCTGTCCTTTTTTGTGCAAGGAGTCCATTTTTTGGGGGGGAGAGGGAGGAAGTGCCACAGAGTCTCCAACTTCCTGTTCCTGTCCACCAGGCTCCTACCAGTGCTTTGTCCATCTCCTGTTCATTTTTCATTTGGATTTTGACCTGGAAGGATCACTCTTTGTGTCTGCTGCATCATTATCATTGGATTTGAGGACTTTTGGATTTGAGATTTAACAAGTAAGTTGGTGTTGTTGTTTGTTTGATTGGGGCACTGCAGTTGCTGCAACTACAATGTTGGTACTTATCATTGTTTTTTTTAAGGTCTCGCCTACGCAGCGTGCATGCGCTGCATAGGAAGAAGACCTTTAGCCATCGGCATAGCTTTGCGGGCAAAAACGTGCACGCCTTGCATTGGTTCCAATGGCAACGCATGCATGTCTGGCGATTCCCTTGCAGGAGCGAGCTTTCAAACCATGTGTTAATTACAAACATATGGTTCCTGCTCACTCCCGCAAGGTAAACAGGCGCAGGCCCCCTCCTCTCTCCCCTCCCCCTGCTGCCTCCTTTCAGCGCGAGGCGCGCGTGCTTGTTTCCATTGCCCCTGAGCATCTCGCTAAAGACACACCTCTCTCTGTTTACTTCTCGCACCACGGTGTGACATTTCCCTTTCTGAAGAAACGTTTTTTTCACACACATAACAGTGTGCCTCCGCAGGGCCGACTGCCTTTGATTATCCCACTGCTTCACTGCTGCTCAAATGCACGTGACGTAGAACGGGCTTGAAGTGGCCAGACGAGGTAAAAAAGTAAAGGCTACTTAATTGGGAGAGGGGGCAGATGGTCACTTTCTAACCGGGGGAGATGCAGATCAATATGTGTGTCTGGGAGGGGGAAGGGAAGGTGGCGAACAGAGAGACGTCGAAGGTAAGGGACGTATCTGCATTCTGTTCACAGGGAGTCAGACAGGAATCGTCCAGGTCGCTCCTGTTGACATTGCTGAGATAAATGTTGAAACCTCTTTCACAAGCAAAATACTACAGCACATCTGAAAACACAGTTATCTGATTTTACTACATCGTGCTCTTAAAGCAGTATCTAACCTTTAAAAAAATAGGAAGTCGAAGTGTTGTGAAAGCATGTTTAGTTAATATTTACTGATTAACCGATTTACAGGGCTGCTACCCACTTAAAGGTGGGGAATGACCTAATTTAAAGAAGGTCGAAAAAGTTCTAATTCAGCGCGTGCTGAGGCCTTTGTGCTAGAGGGTGTGAGTTCTCACAGCGCCATTTATCATTCCACATTTATCAAACGGGACACCGCAGAGATTTGTGTCATTCAGTGAACGTCACAAGTGAATTAAAACAATATCTCAATCGTCATTCTTAAGGCAATGATTTATTACAGTCAGACTCCTGTTTCAGATATCATTCCCCGAAGTTCATTGCAAAATTAGAAGAATTGTGTGCTGTATATCACTGCTCCAGTTGAACGGAAGTATTTTTGCCTATCAGTCTACTGTACTCCCATCTTAGTAGTTATGGAATTGGAATGCAGCTTTGCAAGGAAAGTAAGCAGAACTGCGAGAGCGGCGAGGCAAGAGCAGAGGGCTGTAAAACTTCTGTCAAGGCGAGGTATACCCTACACCTTCATAACTGTTTCCGGTGTTTTCATAAAAAGATCGTGAATTCATTGTTTTGAAGATTTCAGAAAAATATTTAGAATGTTCAGAATTAGACCCATCCTACTTACAGAACACGTCTCTAAAATGTCAATGTGAGAATCCCAAATATGTCTTAAAACAGCTTTTGGACGGGACATGTATTTAATTGGTGCATTCACACAGACTAAATCGTCTCAAAGCTTTGAAGTGTGTTGTATTCACACATCTACCAGTTTTTAGAACGCAGAGAGACATTGTAGGTGCCCGTGGTCATTACATTCTCCTCCGTATCTTTGTGACATCCAGTGAGTTGGGAGTAATATTTAGTTATTTTACAATTTATAGGTGACAATGTTTAATTGTCCTGTGTGTAAGATTCTATTTGGTGGCATGGGGATCAGAATAGGGGACCGAGGACTCTGTGAAAGAAGTAAAGGCTGTGCAACTGGTGATGTCGTCCCTTACCTACCTTGACTAAAAACATACAACCAGATATTTGGAAGATCAAGTGAGTTTTTCCAATTCATGAAATACACAAAAGGTGATGGGAGACTGCGTGCAATAAGTCTAACCACTGGCTACAGTTTAGGGTAGCACTCCAACCCATCTTTCCTCCGACGTGGGTCCCGGTCTCACTGTGCCACTGGAACCACACTATACCTGTCTGAAGAACCCTAACTAGGGTGAAACCAGTCCTAGGCTGCTTGTGTTCCAGCTCAGGGAGGACCAGGTGTGGCAGTTCGGACTCGACCGTCCCCAAGAGGAGCAGGGTCAAGACTAATTTGCATATGACTTGACTTAAACTGAGGTGGCAGGGTGGGCAAAAAACAATGGATTGGCATGCGGCTCGAGCGATTGCCAGTGGCTGAGATTAATTTGAGCATTCCAGCCATCACCTTATTGTTTTTTCTTACCAAATGCAAGCATGTTTTCTTGATAAAACATGAAAATCTAACAAGCATTGGCATAGCCAATAGGTCTCGCCTTTGGGACCTTATAAGTGTTTAGCCATGCAACACTTGATGTTGTTGCACCAAGGATATTGTGCTGGATAACTAAACACTTATTAGGTCCCAAAGGCGAGACCTATTGGCTATGCCAATGCTTGTTCTTCAAGTTGGCTGGTATGGGACTGTGATGATGAAAAGAATAATGACGATTACTTGCAAAAAATCTATGCCTAATTGGTCTTTTCTTGATCTTCAGCTTCTTGTTTTTTCGTTGTTTAACAGTTGTTTCTATAGAACTGAGCAAACAACACCGGTTCTGTTCAACAATAGCAAAGTGACTGTGTAGTGTCATAGTGAATATTCTGCAAATGTGCAGTGCCTGAATTATTATTAAAAATGTGCATCTCTTCATCAGGGCCCTCGGCGCCTGGTGCCAGATGAGGTCGGTGATTAGAGCAGACCTGGATGCGGTGACGGTGACGTTATTCATTTTATGCTGGGTTAGATTTTATTTCCATGCAACGAGTCAGTGCTAAAGGTCCTGTGAAACTTTTTTTTCTATTTATGAAGCTTCGCTGGGCATGAACACTTCAGGCCGTATTTACACTGAGTGGGATGGTTCGTCACTGTGTTAAAGGCCAGGCTTTTTGTGATGTTTGCCCAGCCCAGTGCGCAGAGGCTCGGGAGGCCTTGCGGAAGTCCTGTCGCCTCTCAGGTGCCGTTCCTGAGAATGCAAGCACCGTTCTTCGTGAATGCCAGCTAGGGGCAGCGGTGTACGCCCAACTCCGGTCATTAACCTGTACCGTGTCCAAAGTGGAAGTGGACGGCTGTTCCTGAATAGCCCCTGAGGCCGCAATCTTGGGAAACACAGCTTTCGGGGAAAGCGGATGGCAAGGAAAGAGGGGAGTGGAAACATACGGAGCATCGCTGTTAAGTCTAGCAGTGCTAACTCCTTAAACAAGCAGGAAGTGGAATAAGGGAGGGGGGTAGGCGGAGGGAGTCACGCAGGCTGGCAAATGGTGTACACTTTCGCGGCCGCTTTGATGTTCTCAGTGGCCGCGTGGCTCACTGAGAACATCAAAGCGGCCGGAAAAGTGATCACGCAGGCTGACAAATGGTGCACGCGCCCGGCGCACATGCACTGTAGCTGGAGGCCTGAAAAAAGCCACTAGTTTGCACTTCCAAAACCCCGCTTACTAAAACTCTCGCCAGGGCAGCGCTAAAGCGCTGGCTCAGGCGAGACTTAAAAATGAACGTCATGATATTTAAATAACATAATCAGTACAGACATTTATATAGTAAAAGGCGAGCAATGCATATCTCCGAACCAGATTGAATAATTTATACCAGATGTATTTGCAGGGCTTTAAGTGGGCCGGGTCCGACCTGGACTGACAGGAATTTAAAAGGGGCAATGAGCCAATCGGGCTCAATATTAGGGCTGGGCGGAATTTGCGGAATGCCTCTTTGCAGAATTTTGAAAAAAAATTGTGGAAAACGAGCACACAACCTGAGGGACCGTGTGCCCGGGACTGGGGTCCCTCGTGCTTGGGCAGGCTCCCCGATCTCCCCGGCCTGGCTGCGTTGAGAAGCAGGGACCGGCCCCGGGCCTCCTGATTTTTGGTCAGGGCCTGGGATCCCACGTCCTGCGGCCTGCCAAGTGTCCATCTGCCCGGGACAAGGGACCCTGGTACAGAGCCCGGAGCCCTGCAAGGGCAGGCGGGAGCCCTACCGCTATGGCTCGGTGTGGGCAGCTGGGAGTCCTTTCGGTCCCGGCCATCTGGTCGCACCTTTCCCTCGGCCATCTGGTCGCACGCAATGCTTTCCAATGGGGCGACCAGATGTCCGGGCCAGCCTGGAAGTCCCGATGAGGGCTCATTTGAGTCCCGGATCCCAGTCAGGGCTCCAGGAGGTCGGGCGCACCCGCACCTAGGATCCCCTTCGTCACTCGGAGCGCGAGGGTTACAAGAAAGGTGGGTAGCCTTCCTCCGGATTAGTAGGGGCAGGGTATGCCGGGACACCCCTCCCGGGGATGGCGGTTCTCATGCGGGGACCAGATGGGCCAAGCCCGGATGACACTTCCCCGGGCGTCCGGTGCTCCCTCCTCCAGCCCGCGGCGAAGCAAAGTGTCCAGGACGGGCTCCATGGGTCCCCCGGGCGTCCCCCGAGGCCTGCAGCCCCAAAGCCCTGCAGCCCCAAAGCCCTGCAGCCCTGGAGCCCTTCAGCCCGGAGCCCTGGAGCCCTGCAGGCCCGGAGCCCTGCAGGCCCGGAGCCCTACAGGCCCGGAGCCCTGCAGCCCTGGAGCCCTGCAGGCCCGGAGCCCTGCAGCCCCGGAGCCCTGCAGGCCCGGAGCCCTGCAGCCACGGAGCCCTGCATGGGCAGGCGGGAACCCTAGCGCGAAGGCTCGGGGTTGGACAGATGGGAGTCCTTTCAGTCCCGTCCATCTGGTTGCACCTCTCCCCTTGGCCATCTGGTCGCGTGCAATGCTTTCCAATGGGGCGACCAGATGGCCGGGCCTCCATTCACCTCGCGGATCCCAGCCAGGGCTCCAGGAGGCCGGGCGCGTCCGCCCCTAGGGTCCCCTCCGTCACTCGGAGCGCGAGGGTTACAAGAAAGGTGGGTAGCCATCCTCCGGATTAGTAGGGGCAGGGTATGCCGGGACACCCCTCCCGGGGATGGCGGTTCTCAGGCGGGGACCAGATGGGCCAAGCCCGGACGACACTTCCCCGGGGCGTCCGGTGCTCCCTCCTCCAGCCCGCGGCGAGGCAAAGTGCCCAGGACGGGCTCCATGGGTCCCCCGGGCGTCCCCCGAGGCCTGCAGCCCTGGAGCCCTGCAGCCCTGGAGCCCTTCAGCCCGGAGCCCTGGAGTCCTGCAGGCCCGGAGCCCTGCAGGCCCGGAGCCCTGCAGCCCCGGAGCCCTGCAGGCCCGGAGCCCTGCAGCCCCGGAGCCCTGCAGGCCCGTAGTCCTGCAGGCCCGGAGCCCTGCAGGCCCGGAGCCCTGCAGCCCTGGAGCCCTGCAGCCCTGGAGCCCTTCAGCCCGGAGCCCTGGAGCCCTGCAGGCCCGGAGCCCTGCAGGCCCGGAGCCCTGCAGCCCCGGAGCCCTGCAGGCCCGGAGCCCTGCAGGCCCGGAGCCCTGCAGCCCTGGAGCCCTGCAGGCCCGGAGCCCTGCAGCCCCGGAGCCCTGCAGCCCCGGAGCCCTGCAGGCCCGTAGCCCTGCAGCCCCCGAGCCCTGCAGCCACGGAGCCCTGCGTGGGCAGGCGGGAACCCTAGCGCGAAGGCTCCGGGTTGGACAGATGGGAGTCCTTTCAGTCCCGTCCATCTGGTTGCACCTCTCCCCTCGGCAATCTGGTCACGCGCAATGCTTTCCAATGGGGCGACCAGATGGCCGGGCCAGCCTGGAAGTCCCGATGAGGGTCCATTCACCTCGCGGATCCCAGCCAGGGCTCCAGGAGGCCGGGCGCGTCCGCGCCTAGGGTCCCCTCCGTCACTCGGAGCGCGAGGGTTACAAGAAAGGTGGGTAGCCTTCCTCCGGATTAGTAGGGGCAGGGTATGCCGGGACACCCCTCCTGGGGATGGCGGTTCTCAGGCGGGGACCAGATGGGCCAAGCCCGGACGACACTTTCCCGGGGCGTCCGGTGCTCCCTCCTCCAGCCCGCGGCGTGGCAAGTGCCCAGGACGGGCTCCATGGGTCCCCCGGGCGTTCTCCGAGGCCTGCAGCCCCAAAGCCCTGCAGCCCTGGAGCCCTTCAGCCCGGAGCCCTGGAGCCCTGCAGGACCGGAGCCCTGCAGGCCCGGAGCCCTGCAGCCCCGGAGCCCTGCAGGCCCGGAGCCCTGCAGCCCTGGAGCCCTGCAGCCCTGCAGCCCCGGAGCCCTGCAGCCCCCGAGCCCTGCAGCCCCCGAGCCCTGCAGCCCCCGAGCACTGCAGCCACGGAGCCCTGCGTGGGCAGGCGGGAACCCTAGCGCGAAGGCTCGGGGTTGGACAGATAGGAGTCCTTTCAGTCCCGTCCATCTGGTTGCACCTCTCCCCTCGGCCATCTGGTCGCGTGCAATGCTTTCCAATGGGGCGACCAGATGGCCGGGCCAGCCTGGAAGTCCCGATGAGCGCTCATTTGACTCCCGGATCCCAGTCAGGGCTCCAGGAGGTCGGGCGCATACGCGCCTAGGATCCCCTCCGTCACTCGGAGCGCGAGGGTTACAAGAAAGGTGGGTAGCCTTCCTCCGGATTAGTAGGGGCAGGGTATGCCGGAACACCCCTCCATGGCTGGTGGTTCTTTGCCGGGGACCAGATGGGCTGTGCCTGGGCAACATCCTCCCAGGCGTCCGGGGCTCCCTCCTCCAGCACGCGGCGTGGAAGAGTGCCCGGGACGAGCTCCACTGTGCCTCGGGCAGTCCTCCCCCGGGCGCTCGGGCCCGAGAGCTCCGGTGGTCCTCCAAGTGCCTGAGGCCTAGCCGGGGTCACCGAGCCCCCCAGGAAGCAGAGCCCCCAGAGCCCTGCGTGGGTGGGCAGGCGGGAGCCCTACCGCTATGGCCCGGCTCTGGGCGGGCAGACGGGAGTCCTTTCAGTTGCCGGCCATCTGGTCGCTCCTTCCCCCTCAGCCATCTGGTTGCGCGCAATGCTTTCCTATAAGGGGGGCCAGACGGCTTGGGTGGCCTGGAAGTCCCGATGAGGGTCCATTCGCCTCCGGATCCCAGCTAGGGCTCCAGGAGGCCGGGTGCGTTCACCCCTTGGGTCCCCTCCGTCACCCGGAGCGCGCGGGTTACAAGAAAGGGGGGGGTAGCCTTCCTCCGGATTACTAGGGACAGGGTACTCTGGGACCCCTCTCGGTCCTCAGCCGGCAGCTGGATGGGCCCGGATGCCGCCCCAACCCCGGGTCTGTCCCGGGGCCTGCCGCGTGGCAGGGTGCCCGGGACGGGGTCCGGAGAGCCCGGGGAGGCTTCCTCTGTGCCTGCGGTCCTGGGAGCCCCGGCTGGGTCCAGGGGCCGGGCCCCTGGTCGGGGTCTCCGGCTCCGCCCCCCGGCCAAAGGCCCGGGACGGGGTTCCGTTGTGGCCGGGGAGCCTCCCCTCGCTGGATCGGGTTCAGGA